>NC_045649.1:5388181-6035909 GCF_009829145.1 Chiroxiphia lanceolata | reverse complement strand
TCAAATGTTCTAGTTGTAGTAATTGTTTCCCTAAGTCCAAGCTTCTTTCCCATAAAGCAGAACGAGTGGGAACTCATTGTGTGCTCAGAATACGCAGCACTCCTTTAACAAGCTCATCATCCTCTAAATCAGGTTACAGCCTCTTTCTCAGCAGGCTGTAACCTTCTGTTTTTATTGCATCAGTCTGAAACCGTAAATCCACGTGCTGAAGTGATCCATAACACAGGGTTTTCAAGCTCTCCCTAACCCTGATTTGATTCAGCAGAGCATGGTTTAATTATTCCAATAACAACAGCAATGCGGCCGCAGTGATTCAGCAGTACCTGCAGCACTGCAGCTGGATCCCACAGCTCAGGTATGCAGGGAACACACCCTGGCACGACACTTCCTAACAGAGTCATCCCTTAGCAGCCAAAAGGGATTTCTCCCCTGTACCTCTTCATTTCCTGCTGCCAGCTGGGATAAGAACAGTCTGGAGCTGGTTGGGTACCTCAGTTCCTTACTTCAAGGTCTTGGTTTGCCTCTACTCCTGCCTAACCACTCTCTAGAATTTGCAACCTCCCCCTCTATCCCCACTGCCTTGGAGCTGTGGGCAGGCAAGAGTAAGAGCCAAACCTTCTTTTTCACTATGCCATTAGTTCGTATTTTTTCCCCACAGAGGGAACTGCTCAGGGAAAAGCTGTAGACCAGGATGTACTGACCAGGGACAACCTTGAGAAGAGCAAAATGCTGGAAAACAGCCCCCTGCCTAGGAAATGGCAACCTTGGGCTTAGAGAGGGAAATTCCTGCTAGTTTTGCTTCTAAATCCTCCATACAGAGGGCTGAATGTTTTTGGACAAAGGGCCAGGCTGCAAGAAGAGCAGCCTTGCTGGGATAAGTGCTGGACAGCACAAGCTGGCAGAAGGCAGGTCGAGAGCCACAATACAGGCTGATCCCATCTGCTGCCACTTGAGTGGACACTGGCCTCTGTCCACAAAACACTGGATCAGAGGAAGGATCTGAGCAGTAACTGGCTGCACTTTACCGTGCCAAGCAAAATCTGGACCTGCCAGGGTAAATTTAGCAGATGTGAATTGTGACCTTGCACAAGCCACGGGGCCAAGCGTGTTTCTGGTGTGAAGGATGACGTTCTGGCAGCCTGAACTTTGACTGCAGAGCATTGAGAAGGTCCTGTGTTTAAGGAAACTCCTTTAGGACTCCAACAGGAGTCAGAATCAAGAACATCAAGCATATTGCTCTGTGAGCTCCTTCCCTGCTTTGTTTTGGGCTGTTTGGCCCAGGTGACTGGGCACCAGAAGAGCCTTTACTCGAAGCAATCACTGCTGCATCTCGGGCAGATCTGGCTGGGAAGAGGATTCAGACCCTTTCAGTCCATTGCTCATCTGTGCTCTGATGATGAGCCAGCTGGTTTCCATAAACATACCCTGGGAACAACAGTGTTTGCATACAGTGGTTCAATCATGGCTTCTGGCTGGGTTCAAGGACTTTTATCAACTTGGCTTCATAAATAATATGAGATGCCTTCCTCCTAAGTGTGCTGTGTAAGCAGCATATCTACATATTGCTGATGCACAGGTTGATTTCCACTCTAGAGCTCTGAATATATAAAGCTCAAAAATATTAAACTATATGTATGACACGATTCTGGAATAATCCATATACTGATCAAGCAGCACTTGTTAGCAAAGTGTTCTACAAGCATCAGAGGAACTTTTGCCACTTAGCTAGGAAATAGATTATTTGACACAAGAAACACTTAGTATCACTAACACCATCCTGAGCAGTGTTCACTGGCAAGCACAGAAAAGAGATAGTCAAAAATGCTGTGGGTTTCCTTGTTTTACATCTCAGACTCCACCCTGTTTATAGACCGTGTGAAATCTCAAACTACACTCCACAGAAAACAGGTTCAGATTGCTGTCAATAAAATTCCACTTAGAGTCAGTCACAACAAGGGCAGAAAGTTGGTACCTATGCAATTCTATTCTCATACAGCTGCAGCACTGCACTCCCAATATGGAATAATAGGATTTCTTTCTGCAATTTACCCCTAATTAAGAGGGACAAAAGGGCAAAAAGTGTTGAGGTAAATCCTTGGCAGATCAGGTAATATATATTATAATATATATATATATAATGTATAATTCAGTCTTAGTCTCCCTGGGCATTACCAAAATTATCGATACATGTAAAGATATTATTTTCACTAGATGAAATTTATGTCTATTGTAGTTTAGGTTAGTGCTGCATAGCTCTGAGATCTGATTTTGTTTATTATCCTCAGTGTCATTACACTTTAATTAATGCTTTCTGGTGAGCTAAGAGGGCACTTGGCCAAGGAATGTATCTTATCTTGTGAGCGGCACATACCTTAAACCCATTTAGCTTGGATTCACAATTGGTGAATAAATTTCTGTTTTGGAACCTCACCCATGTAATTGAGGTCTGAGATTTAGCTGTCACACATTACTCTGGAGGTGCTGAATTCCTGAACCTCAGATCCTTTCCAGAAAAGGTACTCCAAGGAAGCTGCAGTAACGCTTACCAGAGTCACAGAGCTTCCCACTGTTAACAAATATTACATTATATGTACAATATACTTATTGTATACATATTATACTTAATATAGATCCAGAAAGTGTACACTAAAACAAAAAAAAATTATTGACTTCTTTGTCATAAACTGGATATAAATTTGACTCTATAACCTACAGCTCACCCACACTTTAAAACTGCCTGGCCAAACTTCATAGAAGAGCAATTCAGCTTGATTACAGAACACACCTCCTTTGGCTCAGGGAGCTGAAGAACAAAGGCGAATGGCTTTAAACTGAAAGAGGGTTGGTTTAGATGAGATATTGGGAAAAAATTCTTCCCTGTGAGGGTGGAGAGGCCCTGGCACAGGTTGCCCAGAGAAGCTGTGGCTGCCCCATCCCTGGAAGTGTCCAAGGTCAGGTTGGATGAGGCTTGGAGCAACCTGGGATAGTGGAAGGTATCCCTGCTCATGGCAGGGGGTTGGAACAAGATTCCAAGGTTCCTTTCAACCCAAACGTTCTATGAAGCTCTGGAGGGGAAAATAGAAGCCAGGAGATTTGCCTTGGGCACCTGTTTCCTCAGGCTGTTGGAACAGGGCACTGGCCTAACTGGACTCAGCACCACTGTTCTTATATTTTATTATGAATCTATTTTTTCATATCTAAAGAGAAGTTAACAGAAGTATCCTAAAATGAGCAATCTCAGTCTAACACTGTGAGCTCCAGCTCATCAGAGAACACAGAAAATAAGCCATTACCTTATACAGCAATAATGAAGAGGAAGCTTGAATTGCTTATTATCTCTGATGGTACAGGAGTTTGAAACAACTCCTTTGCTTCTTTGAGGTGGTTTATAAATTCAAGAAACCATTCAATATTTCAGGCATCAGGCTCAGTATATATCTTTTAGATACAAAATATTGCTTCCTTCACTGCTGAGCCAACTGCTCATTTCACACATAAGATCAATACCAGGCACTCATTTTATGACATTTATATCATGTGAGGCAGAATTTCTGCCAGAGGCAAGTTCCATAAGTCCTGATGAATTCTTGCATTGTTGAAAAGTAAATCTGCAGGATGAATAAGGAGTTATATACTTGCTCACCACTGGTTCTGTGATAACTGTTCTCCCATGAGAGTTCATGAAGGTTTCAGTACTGATTGATGCTACCATAGAGTAAAACATGTTGAAAATACCCACCCAAAATATGCTGTTGTCAGTTATAAACAAAACCTCACCTTCCCCTCTTGTTCACAGTCAGCACCATACTGGCTTGGAGCTTTTACAGCTTCCACTACACTCATGGTACTGCATGTTCAAAACTGCAGGCAGGAAAAGAAAATAGTCAGTGAGAAACTGGACTGAAAGATATGAAAATAAAATTCTGCTCTAGTTAATGGTGAGGAGTTTGCTGTGTTTTGTGTTGGCAGGCCTGAACACTAAAATTTCCCAGGTGGGTTTGTTTTGTTCAGAAAGAAGAAATATATGGAAGTTGTTGTGGCAGAGAAATTTCCTTATTGGCCATGTAGGCAAAAAAACCCCTTTCATGCATCAAAGTATTTGGGCAACAATTTGACAGTTCACTGAAAGTAACTAATGGGAATGTGATGTCAACAGCAAATTTGACATTTCTCATGGCACAGAGGCATCAGTATTTTGATAAGAACATAGATTTGAAGTCAGTGTGTTATTCTACCTGTTCTTCAGACAACAGTTGTAAGTGGAACATAAACCACTGATTTCTAAAAATCCTCAAAACACTGGGAGAAACAGAAATTGGCTTTGGTAATTAACATTTCCACTTTTCCCCCTCTTATTCCAAATTTTGCTGCTTTTGAACAGGATGTTCGAAAGGACCAAGAAAGTTAAAAGAGTCTGACATTAGAGAGGGATATTCTATATAAATCATATAATTAGTATTACATAATATACACAAATGTTCCTAATATATTAAACATGCCCATACAAACTCATTGCATGAAATCTATCTCCCAAGTGTGAAGTCAATGAGCACATTCTCATTAAACACCATAGCCAGACACTGTGATATTTTCATTCTTTTTGTTGCTGGAGCAGAAAAAGGGACTCTGGTTTCATAGAATGATATGGAAACACTTCTGAAATGTCTTTTGCAAGGTACATAAAAAAGACAAAGTGTGCTAAGAGTGGAGAACTCTCTATCCTTTACATGCACGACTATGCTCAGAGGGAGAATAAAATGCACAACAACATTCCTGAAAAGTTTGATCTGAAGGATGCTTATATCTGAAAAAAGGAAATACACATTTAGGAAGCTGCCAGCACAAATTGCTTTCTCTAAATATATGTAACTTTCCATGGGGAGTACTGAGGCAACTGAGGATGGCAAGGAAAAAAAAATATCTCCCAACCAGTTCTTACAATGCTACACCTTGAAACTACACACTCAGTTCAAAAACCACCCTGGAACTTATTGGTTAAAACTTCCAGCAAACAAAATTTCTATTTTTCAAGGAAGAAACAGTGAAAGCTACACGATGATCTGAGAGCAATGTCACCTGTAAATTTATAAAGGGAAATAAATAACAGGTGCGCTGGAAATTCAGCCCAGTTAACAAAAAATAAAATAAATCTTGATGGGAACAATGAATAATTCACAGGCCACATCACTGGAGTGACCACAGGCGGGTCTGTGCAGGGTCCAGGCTGCACTGTACAAATAATTTAGTGCTCAGAAAGAGTGAGCACTGCATAACACAAGTGCTGATTGCAGGCAATCTCCTGCAGCCCAGTCAGCAGCTCTGCAAACATCGAGGCACTCCAGCCCTGCCACAGCCCTGACTGCAAATGGAGCCAGAACCTGATGCTGGAAGTGGGGCTCTGGTAGGGCCAAGACTTCAGTACCTTTTGTGGTGTTTGCTTTTAGAGGTAAACTGTGAACTTGACAGTGCAGAAAGGAGAATCCCCCAAATGGTGCTACAGGGCTAAATTGTTCTGAGGGTTAGACAGGGTAAATATATCCCTAAGGGAAATGTTGCCACTTTACCTGGGGAACCTCAGGTGGCCAAAGCCATAACCAGTGCCTGAACAAAAAGACTTGTTACCCCTGAGTGCAGCAGGAATTTTAACACGAGGTACACTCTAAACCCCATCACATTGCACTGCAGAGAGTAACTGAACAAAATTGGTAGTTGATTAGTAGTAGGGGTACGTGTTTCCTGCAGTGCTTTTAATATTGTTCATGAAATTTGGCTGAGAATGGCTGACTCTATGAGGAACTCTTCCACTAAATTGCTAAATTCCAGAGACAGATCATCAGGAAAAGTTCAGGCAGAAGCCCTGACTTCATTTTTCAGAGGTTACAAAAAAGCCTTTCACAAAACAAAGGGTCTGCAGATATTCCTGAATAGCACATGGCCACTATGTTCTCCCAAAGAGGTTCTCTGCACAGATCCTCTTTCATCGTCCCCAGTTCTGCTTGATCTTCTGCAGTTGTGAACATGCCAAGAGATGCAAGTCCCTGTTCTGCAAGAACACGAGAAGACTCTTGAACCTTGCTAAGCCTTCATGTATCAAAGCTGCAGCTGAAAAGAGCCATGTGCTAAATATTAACTTCCAAGTAGCGTCAAAATCTCAACTGAAATTTGCACCTCCTACGTTTGGGCTTCCTTGAACATGCAATGACCACCCATATTCTGAGTCCAGCCTGGAATTTCGAAGGGTTGTGATACTGGTCAATCCCTTTCTCTGGTTCCCAGTTACAGCTGAGATTTCTCATCTTCACCAGAAATCCAAACCCCAGACACTGGATTTTGATGACATGCTCAGCAAAGGAAAGCACACAAGGCTGCTTCAAAGTCAGCCAAAGTCCATGCAAGACTCCAGTTCACTTGAGCTGGTTTTGGATTAGAGCTGCAACCCAGATGTTTGCACTGGTGCAAGAATTTAAACAGCACGACGTCACTGTGAGAATATCATAAAATACCTGTTAGGTGGAATTTTTCAATAAACTTATTCCCAACACTTAAAAACTAAAAAACCATCATTAGTCCCACTGTAAGACAAGGGTTATTAACCCTAAGTATTTTATTTCTGTGTATAAGGACAGGAATGTATCTGCACAGGTTTATAAATCAGTCAAGTTTAAATTGATTTCTGTTTGAGATCAGAAAGTGAGACTTACAGGATGCATGCCAGGAGTTTATACAGAGGTGGGTTTTATTCATTTAGCCTGGAAGAAGCAGTCTAATAAAAATAATAATCATCTAATAATAAAATAAGCTGGGAGAAAAGTCTGTTCATTTAAATATTTCACATGCTCGTTGTTCTCTGCACACAGCTGAAAGATGGCTTTCATACAACTACCTGCTGCTGGGATTTGTTTACCTCTGATACCAGTACTCAAGCAGATCCATATTGCTTCTCCCTTGGTGTTTTTGGTCGCTGGTTCACAGACTGTTCTTTTGTTTAACTCTCTCTTTGTTTTGTGTCAGGGTGAGTGTTCCCAGAAGTGCTATTACATCTTTGTCATAGAGACCATCTGCGTGGCTTGGTTTTCCCTGGAGTTCCTCCTGCGTTTCATCCAGGCAAGGAGCAAGTGTCAGTTCTTCAAAGGACCCCTGAACATAATTGACTTCTTGGCTATTTCCCCCTACTACGCTTCCCTCATCTTCTCAGAGGACGACTCCAACGAGGAGGACGACAGGCCAAGCAGCAGCAGCAACACGTACCTGGAGAAGGTTGGTTTGGTGCTACGAGTTCTACGTGCCTTGAGGATCTTGTACGTCATGCGCCTTGCCCGGCACTCCCTGGGCCTGCAGACCTTGGGCCTCACAGTTCGGAAGTGCACGCGGGAATTCGGGCTGCTCTTGCTCTTCCTGTGCGTGGCTGTCACTCTGTTCTCTCCTTTGGTTTACCTGGCTGAGAACGAATCCGGGAGGGTGCTGGAGTTCACCAGCATTCCCGCCTCTTACTGGTGGGCCATCATCTCCATGACCACCGTGGGCTACGGAGACATGGTCCCACGGAGCGTCCCGGGGCAGATGGTGGCTCTCAGCAGCATCCTCAGCGGGATCCTCATCATGTCCTTTCCTGCAACATCAATATTCCACACGTTCTCCCACTCCTACTCGGAGCTGAGGAAGGAACACGAACGGTTGCAGTCTCAGCTGAGCAGAGCGAAGAACGCCAACCGCGCCGGGGAGAGCGACACCTTCAACGAGACAGACAGCCTGATCCTGGAGGAGCAGGCATCTCCCATCAAATACATCTACACAGGGAACTGAGCCTGGCTCTAAAGCATTCCCAGACACACATCAACAAAACACAAAGCAAAGCATCAGCATAGGTGACAGCACTATCATCTCTTCTGGCAAAGGTATAAGCAGCAGTCAGCCCAACACAGCCAGCTCTGACAAATCCCCACGGAGCTGGAGGTTGGGAGAAGGTCAAAAGTCAGTTTATTCAATAATAAATACTCCTTCTCTGTGACTAACAAGAATGAACTTTGTCTCTACCATCATGTATCTTGCTGAATACCTAATAACAAACCAGCTTCTGTTGGCACAAACACACTCGTTATTTTATTTGCCTTCGAGTTTCCAATGTTCTTGCAATTAATATCTTGAGCCAAGCATTAGAACGCATCCTTTGAGGGCTGGTGTTGTTATACAAAGTTCATCCACCAGGCACACAGATAAAATCTCAATTCTGTATCTAAAGCCAGTAATATGCTTAAAATAAAATGACTGTATGTGAAAGCTTTCAAAGTTTGCCTGTAGCCAGATGATCAATCTATAACTAACAAACTGCACTGCTATTGTATAAAACAGTGTTTGCAAGAGCATTTGCTTGAAATGCAGCCAGTCTGCAAAGTGTAAAAGTATCATACTAGACAGCAAAAGTCTTCAAATTTCTTTTTCACATATTTATTTAAAATAATAATGAGGAATAAAAAAGCCCAGGCTTATTGACCACATTAAAAAGTGTTGGCGTTATCTTTTTCACTGGATGGTGATAGTTCCTCTAGAAGAATGCTAAAAGACAGACTTATTGAAAATGAGATAACTCAGAAGTATCCAAAGGTATAAATAGTAAAGAATGAGGTAAATGATTGCTAGAGAGGAAGTGGGAGTGATTTCCTAATGCTAATGAAGATGTCCCTTTTGGGATATCCAAGTATAACCAGAAGGAAGCAATATGACTATGCAGAAGTCAATGCTGCTTCATGGGACAGTCTGGATGGTCTTGTACAATTTGAGCTTTCGGATGATGTGAACAAAGTTGGTGAAAACCAAGTCTCAAAGGCCAGGTGTGCACAGACACTTGAGTGTTCAGTCCCACATCACTCGCAGTGCACAGACAGTGCTGTTGACACCCCCAGGACATTGACACGCCGAATTTTGGGCATGTATTTAAGCACGGAGATTAATCAAGGCCTAAATTGGTTTTTAATCAGATTTTCAGCTTTCATTATTCCATTTCTTAAATCTTGCCAAGGTCCCCATGACTTTGGGACGGAGCAAAGCTCAGGGAAGTGACCGTTCCCTGGAAGCAGCTTTTAGCAGGCACCGCTCCCACAGCACGGGGCAGTTCGGAGCCCGGGAGGCACTTCCAGCATTGACCCTTCTCCCACCTGGACACACAAACACTTGCAGAGTTCTGCACCTTCCTGCAGGCATTTGGTGTTCAGAAACTCTCCTCCCCGAGAGTACACGGCTCAAGTACAGAAAAGCACAGTTGTTGGCACAATTGGGATGACGTGACTGGGATTAATCTCACGGGTTTATCTTGCTATTGACCTTATGATTTAAACCAGAGGAACTGTAGCAGATTATAGATGGGATGTTCCAACACAAGTGGAACAAGTTGACATTAGATAACAGGCATTTATATTTGCCACACAAAGGGTAGAATTTCTCCTGGTTTATGCTTAGGTCGCTCTGATTTTTTTCTTATTATTTTTATTTTTCACAATTAGCATTTATTTTTTTGCCAGGAATTCTCTATTGAGATGGTAAACCAGGCAAAATCCCACCCTGATCTGGACACAACCCAGACCTCTGCAGGGTCCTATGCATGGTGATGCTATCTGCATTTCTCTGGAGAGTCTGCATTTCTTTACAATTAAATCCAGTTTCTGAGGCAAAACAAGTGCAGACTGCCACAATACCCAGCCCGCTTCTGCCCCTCTGGTCTGGTAGAGCCAAAGCAGTACTTGCTCCTGCTGTCTGGGGACTCCTGGGACACATATCCTGATGCAGAATAGCTGCACCTTTTAACAGATATTTCTCCCCACTGACACACACTTTGGAAATACAATCAGGTAGGACAACTGATTGTTTTTTTCTGATTAACAATTACCTTGTTAGCTCATGAGTTAGTTCAACATGGTCCCACAGAAAATCAGCCCAGCCTGTTGTTCTAAACATGTAGATAGATGGAAAAATATTGGGGATTTTGCTTGTCAAGTCCTTGTAATGTAGGTGGGACTGTGGACACCAGATGCTTCCAAAATCACAGCAATCCAAACCCTGACTCGGTCAAGTGTTTAAGCTTGTGTAAGTTCTTCCAAAACACAACCCAAGAATGTGCTGAAATACAGAGGTAACACAAACAAGCAAATCACCAATGTCTGACAGGGAGGTGCGTGTTTGTATTTTCAGCAGAACCAGGATCATCACACATGTTCCTGATTCTAACCTAATCTCCCCCTACAGCTGGGTCTGGGCTGCACCAGCTTTCACAGAAAACATCCTGCATGATTCACTGTGTTACTGGGGAGGGAAAAAATATGTTGAGAGGAACATTTAGTGCCCGTGTAACTCAAGTGAGTAACAAATTCAGAACAAGTTGTTACAATTAGCAGATATTGTTGTTGCCAAGATCATATCATTTCATAACCAGATTTAATTAAAAGAGCAGTTTAGATGCCTGGCACCCAGCTTCTCTTAGTTCTTTTCCCTGAATCTAAACCCCAGAACCAGCAGAGGAACAGCACCCATCACCCAGGAGAAAGCAGGTTGTTCAGACCTTACCAATGTATTACATCTCTTTTTAAGCTTCTAATTGCTACTGTGGCATAGCAACGACTCCTGTTGTTGTTGGGAGCTGCAAAAACCCCCACCAGGCTGCTTTTTTGGGGAAGTTGATAGACACCCTGCTCTGCAAGCCAGATACAGACACCGGAGTGTGGCAGAATCACCTGGAAACAAACACAACACAGGAGCCTTCCAATTGCTCTGACTGGCAACCAAAACACAGTGAGTGGGTTTTGATCATGGGCTAAAAGCACATTTTCTATGATGTTGAAATTGCAGTGAGGTGTGGAGACCTTTGCTCTGACCTAACTCTCATTTCTTCAGGCGTTCTGCAGATTGTTTCAGGTTTCTCTGCAGCCCTGATACCTCCCAGCTCCTCTCCAGCTGTTTCTCCTTTTTGACTTTCATTGGTTCCTCTGGCAGAGAAACATTACATAAGATGGACATATTGTTATTTCAGTAATGAACTCCCATTAGTTTCGTAAGTTAGGTATTTTATTATTTCAACCTGCTGTTAGACCTCCTGAAAGTTGCTTTTCACCTGCCTTTGGCAATCTGAAGTTTGTATCCAGTCACTAACATTCATAATATAAAGTTACCTGCTTTATTATTTAAGTCACATATATTCATTAGAGGGAATAGGACATTATTTTAGGAGCAAATTGCAAAAGAATTCACTAAGTGTACTGCACATTCTAGGCATTAATTATAGTAGAACTATTTAAAACTTGCACTGGTCAATAATTTTGTTTCAAACACGTCCAAACATTCTGCAATTATTTTGATCAATTAAGCACATCTGCTGACAGAAGTTAAACTCAGCATGACCCTTCTGGTTTTATTCCCAATGTAAAATTTTCCTCCCTCTTTTTTTTCTTTTTTTTTTGATTCAGAAAATTATTTTAATACATTGCAGTAATCTATAAATAATGATGAAAACCTACAAGGTCAGGGAAAGGAAAAGCACAGCACATTCCCTGAAGTAGCATTAGAAAGTTTTAACTTCTACAAGTAATAAATTATGAGCCACATGTTAAAGCTAAAACTGAAACAAGGCCATGTCTCCTAAGTGGAATCTGGTTTCTGCACGGTAAAAATTGAGATATTCCAGCACATTTGACTCAAAGAATTAAATTCCTCCTTCTGAATTGTTTCTTTCTGTGGCAATGGATGAGCTGAGCTGTACAGGGCTTCAACCTCTCCCAGGTCCTAGGCTTTCAATGTTAGGATGCATCCTAATACTCTGGGTTACTTTGTTTTTATTTCTGGATGACTAAATTGATACTCACAAAAAAAAAAAAAAAAAAAAAAGATGAGAGAAAGAACTAAGGTGTTTCCCCTCCCCTTGTGCTCCTGTCTTTACCATTTTCCTTCTGATAGGAGATAGCTCTCAAAAACTTATTTCCCCAAAGTTTAGTGTTCCTGTAGTTCCCTTATGCCTGTGGAAATACTCACAGAGGGGAAAAAAAAAAACAACTAACCCAAACCTACTGCACTCTCAGAAAGATCTGCATTCAGAGGAGTACCACAGAAACCCATGTAAAAAATCCAAGCCTGGATTATCAGCACTAAGCAGAAGTGCTTAAGGAGCACCTGAGCAGATTATTGCAGTAGATCCAGCAAGAGGGATAAAAATCCAACTGAGATTTCCTTATTTCCATACTTGATTCCTGCCCTAACTACAGCAGTTGTAAAAATCAAACACATATCTAAAAGGGAAGGGCAGTAAAAGGCCCTTCAAGTGTTTCTCTTCTCAAAGTTACAGCTTGTTATGTCATCAGTAATAAGTAATAAAACATAATCATCCTGAAACAACACCTCCATATTTGAATATTATATGAAAAGCTTCAGGCCTGACAATTTTGTTTAAAGAAAATCATTTAGGACTTAATGTATTAGCACAGAACACCAGGCATGCATGTAATAAAGTCATAATATCTTCTGAAATGTCCTGCCTTCCATTTCCAGTGTTCAGCCAAATATTACTCAGTCAGACAGTAACCACGAGTCAACAGGTTTTGTCTCAGCTTATTCAAAATAATTTCTTTTCATCAGCTTTCAAGAAACTGTGACCATTCTCAGTAAGAACAATTGGAGTGAAACAGAATTTTCCTTCTGCCTGGAGCTCAAGCAGATGAGGTACAATTTATATTGACCTTGCAGGGCAGCAAAGACTCTGAGAATCCAGGGATGTTTCACTTGATTTCAGACAAACAACAGGAGCATTTGCTGCTATTCCACCACGTGCCTTTAACTCCACATCCAGGCCCACATCTCTCCCCAGACAGACAGGACACAGAGCATGTCCTGTCCTAGTTCCATGGCTTTTGTTTTCACCTGCCTGCTTGGGAACCCCATGTAAGGAATTGTTCCTTTGCTGTACAAAAAGCCATCTCATTAAAGACATTTCTTATTAAAATTCATAACCTTAAAGGTACCGTGTGAGAAATACTAAAGATAATTGGATTGCACTTATGAATAGAGAATACTAATAAAACAAAGAAAGTGCTTTTATGTCCTTCAATCAACAGCTCCTGTACTGTCCTTTAAGTGTCTTACACAGTCTTTCAAGAAAATATCCATTAACATTTTCTAATTAAGATTTCACTTGCAAATCACTGTTCTTGAAATATCTTCACCAGGACAACAAAGCAGGTAACACTCATAAGACTTTATGCCTTGAGGATCTGCTTCTCCAAATGGTGTAAGTTCTCATTAGTCTGATGCTTTACTTTTCCCTGCCAATCCCGAACTTTTCTGAGCTGCCGAGTTCCACACCAAATTAGTCAGAGCTCTTCCACCTCTGAGAGACTTTTAGACGAGTATTTCACAAAAATCGTCTCAGCTCAAAGACAAACTCGAAGAGATTTCAAAGCTTCAGAGAGACAAAGAGCTGTGAGCTGCTCATGATTAAAGGAAAAAAACATTACACAGTTCAGCAAAGATTCATGAACAGGCTCCTACAGCACAATTACTGTTTTTCACAGGATATTTTTAGGAAAGACAAGGTGAAACCACACAGGCTGAAACCACCTCCATCTGTAATTCCTTGTCCATACCTTGACTGGTGCTTGCAGAATTTAGAACTCTCATTTCCAGACTGATCAAGATAACACTATCAGCTCATTAGGGTGTGAGTATGCATGATTAAATAAATTAAACTAATTTCATGCTGATACAAAGATACCTAAGGGAAATTGAAGGTCAAATAGATTTATACCATAAGTGATTCAGAGATTGTGAAATGTTCCAACAGAATTTAGAACTCCATTTTGTCTACAGAATCACGTATTTCTGAAAAAATCTGTAACCAAGGGTCCATTCCTCTGAGTTGTTACACGAGTGGCATTAAAACAAACAAAAAATACAGCAACCTAAATACACAGAAGTGCATTTCAAGAGCACGAATATTGGAGGGAACACTACACAGAACAGAAGATAAATCAGTTTCAAATTGTCTCAAAAGAATAAAATATGGCAATACCATAGATCTGCTGTTCTTTAATCACTGTTTATTGAAATAACAGCAAATTAAGGGCCCATTTTTGCAGGTTCTGGTATAATTCCTGTGCCAAGTGTTTCCAGCTTTTTGAAAGTCTAGAGAGTTCCAATCCCCCAGTACTCTGAAAACCCCAAAAAGTGCAGATAAATATTATAAGGTACTTAAATTTTATGCTTGCCTACATTTTATTGAAATATCACAGATCCTGACAGATATTTCACAGTGCCTGTATCTGCACCTCATCTTGGGTTACCAAAAGCAGAAAAAAAAGCAACCCAGGTGTGGTGTAAATCAGTGTCACTGTTAGAATCCATAGGCTTAATCCAATTTACCACAGTTAAGAGGGAGGCTGTAAACACTTGGACATTACTATAGCATGTTCACTGTCATCCCCTTCCTTCAGCAAATGTAAAATGAGGAAGCTGAAGAGAAAACTCAACCTCCCTTTTACCACAGAGATCAGCACTTCAGGTTTCACAAGTTTTGTTGGACTGCGAGCCCTGCAACCTGCTGACAAGATTTGCAAACCCAGGCACAACCTCAAGCTTTTGCATTTCCATTTTTATCTGTATTCCTACCACTGCACACTGCATTTTTACGTCTATGCTGAGTACATATTTATAATGACTAGACCAAACACTCCCAAGCACTTGTATTCCCACAAGGAAGGGAGGTTCATAAAGTCTTTAGATATTTCCAGGGTGGCTGATTCTGGTGGGAATCAGGAATAAAAAGATTTTAATTCTTGATTCATTCCGTTTCCAACAAAGAGAAAAGGGTCCACCGAGGGGTCACCAACAGCAAGGAATATCCCAATGTGTAAACTCTTAGACAATAGTTGTGTCCCTGTGTATGAGACAGAATATACTTCAATTATAACTACAAGGAGGTGCTGAACCTACTCCTGAAGGGCACATTTGAGAGAGAAGCTGGCACAGTCAGAGTTGTTTGCTTGCTCAGCTCTGGCTAAAAAGCCAAGGACTGCCAATATTTGTGTGATTCTCTTGCTTTATTCAGAAAGCAAGAACGACCAGCCAAGAAGTCCTGGAGCAGCACCCTGAGCACAACAAGACAGATACAGTACTCATTTGTCATCACTGCATTTCTGCTGAATAATCAAGCTTGTATTAATTTTGGAAGTTTTCTTCTTCTAAGGTGTGGTGGGTAATTCAAATGGCTTCTAAGCTGAACATTCTGCACAGGGCTCAACCCTGCCAAAATGCAACCATGGGAATTGTCCCAAGGTACTGTATTTGCATGACTGGGTCTCACAAGATGTCAGGGAAGCAGGTCTAGAGGAACAAGTACTATTGGGGGTTTTTCCTCAGGAAATCTGTGGGTTTGCCCATAAGAAATTACTCCAATTTCTACAGCTCACAGGTTGCCACAGGTATAGTTTCCTCCCCTGTTGTGCTGCATGAGGACAATCCATTTTTTATTTACTGTCTGGAGAAGGATCAGTACTTCCACTGTGCCATAGCAGACAGTTTTTAAGTGAGCATTTCCCCAGCTGTGACCTGCAGCTGCACTTCTGAGGAGTGAAGTGTGTCTGTGCAACCTTGCATTGGCCTCCCTCCAGCACAGTCACTCTGACTTTTACTGACTGAAGGAAATTACTGAAGAAGCATCTTATCAACATATGCTCCAAATGTCCAAGGGAGAGCAGCTGAATCTGCAGGAACACCGCTCTGGGGCTCAGCCAATATTAAGACATCAGTGTTCAGGATTTTCTCCCACTCTTCCAGTCTATCAGGGAAGTGAAGCACACACAGACAGATGATGTGCTCACTCTACAGGGGCTGTGTTCCAGCTCTGTTACAGACAGATCTGAGCCCAAGACTAGGGGCCAAACAGGACCCCCACAGTGCTGGTCCCCTTCTTCTTTAACATCCTCTCTATTTTGTTAACACTTGAACGACCAAATCAGAGTTCACTCAGCCTGACAACAGAGGCTCAAAGGTTTCTCCAGCCTATGAAACCCCATAGCAGACCACAAGCACACTGCTTCTGAATCACAGGAGGTTTGGGTTGGAAGGTTAAAGCTCATCTCATTCCACCACCCTGCCATGGACAGGGGTACCTTCCACTAGACCAGGTTGCTCCAAGCCCTGTCCAATTTGGCCTTGGACACTTCAAGAAGCCACAGCTTCTCTGGCTGTGCCAGTGCTTCACCACTCTCATAGCAAAGAATTTATTTCTCATATCCCATCTAATTCTACCCTCTCTCAGTTTAAAGCCATTACTCCTTGTCCTATCCTTACACGTTGCTTTCCAAGCCCAAACATCAGTCTGTTTCTAATTAACAGTGATGATTTGCATCATATAAAGACAATTCAGCATAAGTGTCTTCAGCCCTCAAACGTTCTGACAGTTAAGATCCCACCCCCAAAACACACTGTAAAGGCTCTGCATTGCATCCTGCTCTGCCCTGGAAGCTCTCCCAGAGGTTCTACCACCTTCTGTCTGACAGCATCTGACCCTCACACCTCGTCTGACAGCACCTGTGCTGCTGCCCAGTGGATAATTGCTCCAGGACATGCACAAGGTGTGCAAATGGTTCAGTCACAGACACAGGTGATACCACTCCAGCCTCTCCAGAAGGTTTTCATTAGGAAGCACAGAGGGCAGTGATTCTTATGGCTGCCTTTAGCTGCTGCACTCTCCTCCTCGGAAACTTCTCTCATTACTCCCGTGCTCTCGAGCACCTTGTACAACTCGAATAAAGGTTGTCAGACTCCTCCTGCAGACTGAACTTGCTACAGCACTTTCCAGCTGACTCAAAGCACTTTCCTGCCCATTGTAACAAATACAACCCGAGCTATTCTAGTTTCTTCTCAGTCACCAGCTGGATCCTTTGGTAATCCAAACGCTCATATTTACACCAGAGTCACCCAGAGATCTTTGCCGTGCTTTTTATCTTCGCTTATCCCCTCTGTAATCTCCTCCCACCTGAGCTTTGCTCTGCATCGTCCCCAGCAGAGGCAAGGAGAGAACAGATCTCCGAGCTACTTTGCATGACAAAGTAACAGAAACTACACAAACCTGGGCACATTTCTAAGCTCAGCAGACCATTGCACCCATTCCTAACTATAGACATCGTTCACTTGGCTCGAGACTCTCCGGGTGCTGCACTGCCCTGAGGTTCTGAGAGCTGTGAAATTAATAATGAAATATCTTGGGTAGCTTAGCATGAAGGCAAGAAGATTGGAAATTAGCATTAAGTTTTATTCAGGTTTGCCCAGAGGGCAGGAGTGTATCCTAGTGTTAAGGGAAGAAAAAACCCCCTAGATTTAAAGAGTCAGGATGAGTATTCAAAGCCAGGTATGGATATTCCATATATGACAACCAGCTCACAATAACTATCTGCCTCCAATGTTTGCCTTTAGCTGTACATGTAGGGGTTAATTCACAGTACAAAGATTTACACAGTTCAGGGGAACAACTCGTTGCCCAAAGCATGATTTGACCCCAGAATACAACACCTAGTCCAGCTACTACCTGAGTGCCATCAGGTAGATTACTCAGCCCAGGGCTCCTGCTGGAAACAAAAGTTGTAAATAGAATTTGAAGGAACATGAGTTGTGGTCAGCTCCAAAGATGAGGTCATTGGGGAGCTCTCAGCACACTGCACTTCAGGCTTGCTCTTCCTCTACATTTAGAACATTCAAGCTCTAAGTTAATTAAACCCCTCAGCTTCTCACGGCAGAGATAACTTGCATGCAATGTTTTCCTCCAGCACTCAGAAGTGGCATATGAAGCCTTCAACCAACAAACAATGCAAGAGAAATAGTTCTAACACAAAGAATAACAGGTAAAGCTCACCTCATTTCCTCCAGCCTGAATTTTCTACAGAAAAGAAGGTATTTTCTCCTTGTACCAGCCAGCACACTGACCACCCAGCCCAGGTGGCAGAATTCACAATTTATAATGATCCCAGCTGGCCCTCGCCCCCAGCCTGATTAATTAACTCAAAGGTGTTTTTTCACTTGTTGGGGCTCTGTGTCTCTTTGCAAGGAAACAAATTGAAGGAGGGAAAGGGAAAAGCTCGAGCTGGCACTCATCCAAACATATATCTTTGTATGGAAGATAATATCCTTGGGGAGGAAAAAGGACACAGTAAGCTTTCCAGGACATAGTGCAGCAAAAGAGTGCTGTGTTATGCACTTTTTGGGCTTTTTTGCTCCTATTAAAAAAGTCAGCAGGTTTTTTCAGACACTTTATATTGCCTCCTTTCACAGTTCAGAGGCATCAATCACAGAGGAAGTTCAGGACCAGCCCTCCTTCCCAATAAATCCACACTGAAAGCAGCAAATAGACTTGGTTACTGATGTGCACCTTTCCAGAATGGAAGCTCCAACTAAGGGCTCAAAAGCTTCCTGGGAGTTCCTGGTGAAACATATTACTTCTTTTTTTAATGTTTGAGAGCAAATGGACCAAATTACAGAAATATGAAAAATGAGGCGAGTATTTGGTCACTTGCAAATGCAAATACAATGTGTGCAAGTTTACAGAAAAACAAACAAATTACTCCCTATCCCTCTGAAACCTGACAAGGTGGGTGGGAAGAAACAACAAAATTAATTGATCTTCAGACCTCAGCCTTTTCTCTGCAGGTAAATCTCTGTTGAAATCAAACACGAGTAAACCAGATTAAAAAATCTAACCACAAAACCTAAAGAGAATTCAAGTCAGTGATGTGAGAGAGAGCATAATTATGGTCACCCAGTATGGCCTATAGATTTTTCTTCACATCAGGCTGCTGAAATAACTGAATCAAAATCTGGCACAGGGTTACTCATCACTGTTTGTCTGTAGGTCCACCAAATTGCACCCCGAGTGTATTCCCTGAAGGGAGAATGGATGTCTGCTCAAAGGAGTTCACAGTCAATGCAAGAGGGAGAATGATTTATTATGAACATTTTCCACGTGTCTCAGTGGTCCCACATTTTTATCTAATGTTCTTATTCTCAGCCCTCTATTTTTAAAACATCTCAGAAGCATGTGCTTGTGGTGAGCCAGTGCGAAGGTCTGAAGGAGGCAAATTAAAAAAATTAAGAACAGTAGACAGTGTTAAGAAGGCAAGTCCCTGCACAGGGAACTGGGCTGGAACGTGGACTGTGTGGGAGATGCCTCTCTCATGCCATAAAAGCACATTTTGAAATGTGGTTTTCACTGCAGTCCTAGAGCTTGTCATCACCAGGGCTTGTTGATCTTCACTGACTCATCTGTGCAGGGCTGTCGAGCTGCAGTTTGTGTGGCCTGCACCCAACAGCACAAATGGGACTGCTCCCCCCCAGGGAAATGCAGCAAGGGTGACAACGGAAGCAGAATGTTTGTCAGGACCAATTAACAAGCAGGTGTTCCTTACTTCAACAACAGTACAAAATCAAAAATTACATTATTGACAACATGTGAAGATTCAGTTCCTGGAAGAATTCCACAGTAGATTTTCATAAATTCTGCCTGAAAACCAAAGCTGACACCTGATTTAGAGTCACAAAGCTCAACCCTGACCCAGCTCCCAATTTCTCTGCCTCTCACACAACTATGGACTGAAAAAGCCCCTCAGCTGCTCCAGGGTCACAAACTGAACATGAACCAGTACAGCAGGGCCATGAAGAGGGGTTTAAACCCCAAACCTCAGTCTGTTGGCCTGGCAGCTTTGAAACTTTAAGTTATTTTTTTGCCAGCTTCTATGACTGTTGCTGTGGAACCTGGAGTCCTAGGATGTTTTGTTTTGTTTTGTTTTTTAATGAAAAAAACCCAGAAAAATATGGCGAATTGGGAATACGAACCTTTTCAATGAGCATAAAGCTGCTGAAATGTCTTTATGAGAAATTGTTGATATGGTATTTTTGCCTGAACTAAAAAAAATTTCCTCCTATCAACAGAAAATATTGAGATTTTGAGACTTCTATCTATAGAATTTTTTTTTTTTGCTTTTACAAAACAGCCATTTTTTCCTCCCAAGACAACTAAAGCTGCTGATTTATGTGAAGTGAGATCAGAACTGCTGCTATGAACACCACTTGTAATTAAGAGGTTTTCTTTTCGTATTTGTTTACTGATGGAATGGAAGGTTGGACCTTTGGTCTTCTCTAAGAGAATATAAAATGAAACCCAGTAAGAACTGGCCATCTATGATGAAGATGCCTGAAATAACCGGGAATACCATGATTAGAGAATTCACTGGGGGGAGGGGAGGTGAAAAGAGGAAAAATCCCCATATTTCTTTTTTTTTTTCAGTAAAAGCAGAAAGTTTAACACAAGCTTTTAGCTGGCAGCTAAAAGTAAAACACAGATTGTTTCTTAGGCTGAATTATCAGTGCATGTTTCATAAGGATTAACTAGTATGTTGTTATTAGAGTAATCAGTGATTCAGGATGCCAGAAGATTGGAAGATTAAACAAAAGCTAATCTCTAGAAAAGTAGGACAAAATGCTTTGTTTCTTTTTCAGGAAAAACAATTCCCAGGTTCTCAAAAGCTGCTTCCTCTTTGCTTCCCCTCTTGGTAAGGTGACTTTTTCTCAACAGCAACACTTTCACATCTACCTCTCCCAAAACGATGCATTTTCCAAAAACTGTAGGTACAGAACATTAGGGACCAGGAAACACCAATGTTGTTATTTTTTTTTTGACGGCTTAGCACTAATAATAATAATGATTTTTCTATAAATCAAACAATTCTCCTGTTGCACTGGTGGTCAGAGCCTGACACAACTGGAAATGCTGACACAGCACATTGTTGTGGAGTTTGAAGAGGCATCAGCAAACCACTGTGAGAAGTGATACACTTTCATTTAGCAGGGTATTTAAATAATATTAATTTTTTTTAAAATAAGGAAGGTGGTGAGTTTAGAGCCAAGCTCCTGATACAAGTCTACATCAGGTTTTCCTTTTATGTCTAAGTATCACATTTTCAGCAGCACCTCTCACCAAGTTCTCTATTGGAATATCAGTGGCATTCAGGACTGATAAACAGGTAAAGGC
The DNA here is from genome assembly GCF_009829145.1 of Chiroxiphia lanceolata. Taxonomy (NCBI): domain Eukaryota; kingdom Metazoa; phylum Chordata; class Aves; order Passeriformes; family Pipridae; genus Chiroxiphia; species Chiroxiphia lanceolata. The sequence goes on along the minus strand of NC_045649.1, from coordinate 6,014,860 downwards.
AACAATGATAAATACAGTTCTTGGTAGGACACAAACAGAGAAACTCCTACACAATACAAAGATTTTTAAAGGTGGCTTAGCTTTTGGATGTTGCAAAGAGATTTTAGTATTTAAGGGACTTCTGACAAACAAAAAAATCCAGGAGTTTAGCACTCAACTCACGCAGAAAATTCTGGAAATGGTTTAAAACAGCTTTTGAAATGTACAAATATCTCCAGTAGCTCTGAGAAATATTTAGTATCATGCTGTAGGACAAAGAGATGCCACCTATTAAGTAGATCTCTTGTACAATTCTGCTAAAAATTCTCCTGCACAGGAAGAAACTTCCTGTCCAAATGCAGGAGATTGGTCAGGAATGGCAGTAGCACAAGTATTGCTGCTCCTGGGAGGATTTATCCAGGAGAGAGTGAAGCTTTAAAGCATTTGCAATTCATACCTGAGTGATCTCTTACTTTCCCCCAGGCTCCCTCTGCAGTCGTGTTCTGCTGAGTCTCAATTAAACAGATGTAGCTGCTAAAATTAGTTATTTTATCCAGGATGCATCGGTTCAAGCCCCTCATTGGGATCAAAGGCACATCAGTGGGAATGACTCTGACAGCTGGGAAGGTCACTGAGGAGTTCCTGCTCAGTCTGCTCTGGGTCAGACCTTTCCCATGGCAATGTCTGGACCCAGCAGTTGGTAGTGGGTGCTTTTTGCCTCCAGGAAGCTCTGCCATGGATGCAGTGATCTGCTAACCAATGGAAGCAGCAGGACTGGGCTCTTAGGTCTGCACAGCACATTCCCTTCAGCTGGACTGTGTAGGAAAATGTAAGAAACAACTCTGACTTTCTGAACTGATTAATTTTAATATTCCTTGGCAGTCTCTCAGCACACAACTCTCTATCCCTTGAGACTGGAACTCAGCAGAGACTGACAAACCCTACAGAGTGGTAATCTGCAGGAGAAGAATGTTAAGACTACTTATCAAAAATAAAGCACATGAAACTTTCCCCTCAACAGGATTAGGTAAATTACAACAAGCTTAAAAGTCCTTGTTCCTTTTATCTCCGTTTTGCTTTGCTCTCCATCTCCCTCATATCCCACTTATGGTACCTGACTTAACGTTGCCTTGCACCTCTTGTTGAGAAACACAAATCAAATCAGTGTTCAGTGAACCCATGGGAGGCCTGTTTGATTTGTAATTTCAGTGAGGTCCATGTTGAGGCATCATTGCATAAACAAGTGAGAGTGTGAGCCAGCTTTAACCTCAGGATATTGCAGGCTAAGGGCTGGTATGGAATTTTTATCAATCAGCTCATATATTCATTTGCTAACTTGTTCTGGTCTCCTAAATCCCTCTACCCTTAAAATGAGAGTACTCATTCCTTAGTAATGAACAAGATTTCTAGAGTTCCAGATCTCACAGCAAAAAACTGTTATCAGTGTTACAATATTTAACATCTGCTGCAAGTCACTCACAGCTAACGATGAGCTCTGCTATGGCTCCCTAACGAATTTCTTAGGGAAAGAGAGGCAAGGTTGGAATCCATTTGACCCCCAGTGGGATGGCATAGCTCATGCTGGCAGAGAAATCTGGAAAATGCTTCTCTTGAGTGACATTTTTGATGGCCATCGTGGCAGTGACACTTGCCAGAGCAGCATCTGTAGAAGGGCAAGGGATGAGCACATCAAACACCCCTGTTCTGTGCAGGCAGCTGAGAAAAGCTGTGAGGAAGAATCTACCAGATGAACAGCCATTTTGAAGATTAATAGCTCCTGTAGGCTGAATAAAATGGTAGAAATGGATTTGTTTGGAGGTTTTTTCCCAGTGGAAAATAACTTTGCTGACAGACCCCAAATCAGAAGGTAGAAGATCTGTTCAATTTGCAAAATTTCAGGAAATCCTCTACTTTGAAATCAAAGGCATGACCAGCATCATTTCCAGGGTGTTTTGGCCCAAAAGCACCTGCACATATTTGGTAGGCAGGTCCTAGAGTCCTCCCCCACACAGCACAGCTCAAACCCCACAGTTTTTATTTACATTCACAGGTATATGCTCCTGTATCTGCAGGAATTTGTTGAAAATCCAAAAAAATAGCCACCATATCCTCAGCTGATGTAAACCAGCATCACTCCATTGAATAAGCAAAACCAACTTCTTACAGATTCAGCAAATAATTTCTGAATGAGCTCTCAGATTTCCTCTGTGCAGTTCATTTCTAAGAACAATGACACAGACCTGTCTCTGTTTTGACAGGCTACAAAATGAGCCACAAGAACCTATTGAAATTATTAAACAGGAATAATTTACATCTCAGCATCTGACCTCATTCAGATGTTTTTACCTACCTGCTCAGTTACTTAAATTTTCATGGTCAACACCAATTCCATCATATTTTATTGTTCTGGGCTCACCATTCACTTGAATAAAGAAGCTGAAAAATTGACTATTAATGTCAAGACTTCTGGAGTGATGTAACAAGGTGTTTTGTTAACTAAACACACACCATGAGTTGGAGTTATGGTGGCAATTCTTAGTCTTCCCAAGACTGCTGGAAATTGAAAGAATGCAGAATATGGAGAATTCTATGGTCTTTTTGCTGAACATAAATTAGGCATGAAAAATAATTTTTTACATGCTGATTTACCTGAAAATTCAGGCTTGAAAATAGGGTTAATTCTTTCATAGATATATTAATTGTTCTTTCTCAAATCAACTTGTTGCCCCATACATTACCAGTTCCTTGGTGGACCGTTTTTTACCCTGAAGGCATTGCTGATTTGTAGTCCACTTTTTTCTCTACATACAATTAAATACTTCATAAGTAATTAAATACTTCATAACGAGTTTTTCTCTTTACCAAAAGTTGTAGCAGCTGCTTGGGAACGTTCATAAGGCTTGGACTGAAAGGGCATTAGAAATCAAGAAGCCTGAATTTTATTTTTGGTATCTGTCAGAGTTCCCAATAAGGTGGTTATTCTGTACTCAGTCTACTAAATGGACATGGAAGGAATTACAGTCCTCTGGTTGTGAATGATTGATTACTCTCCTTGGTTTCTAATTTTGTCTCAGTAAATATTTCAGGTTCTGGTCTTGATGTTGTAAAATAAATCATAATATAATTACACCTTGCCAGTGTTTCAGAAGAAAAAAAGTGCATGGATTTATTATTTCTGATAAAGAGTCTTATAATAAGAGAAGCCTGAGCAAGACAAACAAATTAATTCTTCTATCCATGCATTTCATTCCAGATTAAAATGGCCAAACTTGGAATTTAAACCTGACCCAGTTCATTCTGGAGGATGAGCAGGTTGGTGCTCACAGACACAAGGATCATGAGCAGGACAAGCACTTGTTCCTTTGGGAGGCAGCTGGATTCAAGCTGTCAAATACACCCAACCCAACAGTGTGCACTGGAGCATTTTATCTGCTGTCAATGGTTATAAATTGCTTTATTTTACATAATGAAAGTGCAATTTGTAAAGCCACTGTTTGGAACTCAAGACACTGAATTTATGTTGTAAGCTACCTGATTTTTGTCTGTCAAGCTAAAAACCTCCCTGGAGAGGCTGGAAGTCAAAGGCTGAGACTCACTCCAACTCCAGAGCAAGATTGTCATGACAGGTTGGACATAAACAGTGAGACAGAAGAGAAAAAACACTTAATGGTGTGTGATAATGCTGTGTGTTTGGAGTGGGGAGTGCAATTCCCTTGTTACCTTATCACTGTGTAGCTCCAAACACTCCTGCTTCTCCCTTCTCTTTCCTTAGGACACAGGGAATATCTCTCCTCCAGTGCTTAAATAGGAGTTGGCCTCAGGCAGCTGCAGAAGGAAATTGTGCAGAAGGAAAAGTGCAATTTGGAATGGCTGAAAGAGCTCAGATTTTTTGATTTACCCAAGCAAAAGCACGAAGACTTGATCCTGAAGTCATTCTCAGATTCGAGAGGCAGACACTTCTCTTGGACATGTTGCCTCCCACCCAATAGCTGGAAAATCTTCACCAGCTTTGATGGATAATAATCCAGCTCTTGGAATTAAGGCATCCTCGCTCAGCCCAGCAGCAATCATGACCCAGACCTGGAACAGCACTTAATGCCACCAGCCACCTAAATTTACTGTGATAAATGGAATATCTCAGTGGATCCCTAACGATTTCTATTATGAGACTATAAAAGGCAGAGACCTGAAAAACCTAAATCACACCCCTTTTGCTGTTTGACTGCTAATGGCTGTGCTGCCTGTTTGCCTGGGTGAGCTGCACAGAGCAGAACAGGACAAGCTCTCGCTGCATTTCTTCTCTCTAACACGGTTTTATTGAGCAACACTGGATCTGGGAGACATTCCTGTCACATCTGGCATGTTCTCAGGAAGCAAAGGCAACTGCAGCTTGAAGAGGCTGGAGCCCACGCTTGCTATGGACAGCAGATAGACTCTCAAGATGAATTACTTTCAGCCTTCCAGTCTTTTAAATTATTTTATCTTCTGAGAAGTTCTGAATTATCTACCGATATTTTTCTTTTTAGCAACGGAAAAACTAATTTTAACTAATCTGCTTCCTGATCTCGTTACAATTGTAGCATTCAAGAATGAAAGGGTCTCAAATTACATTAAACTCCTCGGGAGACACTTGGGAAATGCTGATTTAAACACCAGATAGCAACCTGAGCCATAAACTCTGAACAATGGACTGTACTAACTAGACACAGAAAAGAGAGTTCATTTCAAATTACCTGATTTAAAAAGGCACTTCCCATAATCACCAGATTAATTCTTCAAATATTCAGCTCAGTTAAAGCATATCATCTACCACCTGTGATTCCTGCTGTACTTTATTTCTGGCTCATTTCAGAGATGTGGATTGTTAGACCACTTCTGTGAAATTATAATTACCTACCATTGATGCTTCAAGAGGGGAGGATGTGGTAAAAATTAGAGGTATAGAGCCCACATCTTTCACCAGCAAAAGGGACTGAATATCTCCTTTGATGCCAGGCAGGGGCACATTGGCATGAGCTTTGTGGGAGAGAAAGTGAACTCTTGCTTCTGCTGTAGGGATCTCATTTCCAGCTGCACTTAGAACTTCTCAGAAGACTGGTAGGGCAGGATCAAGAAGATCATGCTGATCATGACAACAGACCTTGCTCAGCACTGGCACTGCCTCAACCAAAATGTCCTGGAAGGATGGCAAGAGTTTAGAAAAAGCATGAGCTCCCAAACAAATAGAATCCAAATGTATTTAAAACCCTAAAACTCAAGTCTAACATCTGTTATATGAATATCTAAATACAGATATGGAATAATGTGCTGGATCCAATCAAGATTGCTGGTGAAAACACTCCAGAGTTTTCGCTTAGGTTGCATCCAGTCTGAGAATGTACATACTTACAAATAACCTGCCACAAAAGTAAAGGAGAAAGAAGAAAATCCCCAAGAACACTAATTTTGAATGCAATGAATTACAAAGAACTAGGCAGTCATGTACTGGGAGACTGAAATTTCTTCACAGTGGGTTGAAAACAGGACCTAAGAAGGACATTGGTGAAGAGCTTAGCAAAAAGCCTTTTCTCAAGGCTGAGTTTCTCCCTCAAAGCCTAATTCACTGTAGTGAACTCCGAAAAATTCCTGCTCATCCAAGGCTTTTAAAACTCTAATGATCTCTGAAGCTGGTGACTGGTCTCCATATCCAAATGATTCCACAAATATCCATTCAATTCTCTCCTGTTTGCTTCAAAACTTCCTGTTTTGACCAAAACTGCCTATTTCAATGCACCAACAACAATGCTGGGATTGCCATCATCTAAACCATGAACAGAACTGCTCTGGTGGTGGTCAGACTGATTTAAACACAGATTTAAAGCCAACTGGTGATTGCCCTTTGAATGGGTTAAACATTAAATGAAAACCAAAGGTAAATTACTTGGAATTTGAATAGCCAATAATGCCAAAAAGTAAAAGTTTACTGTGTGGAAAAGGAATTTTAGAAGAAAATCTCATCTTGGAAAGCTACTGACTCTTCAGGGATGTTATAAAAAGATTTAATTTTGTAGAAAAACCACAGTGAATTGCAAGAGTTCATATAATGGTCAATGGAAGATTAAAATAATGAAATTTTGACCCCGCAAGATATTTTAAATCATCTGATTGGGATAGGGTAATCCCATTATCTGGTTCAAAATCTGATATTACTGAGGAAAGTAGCTAAGAACATTTAAAAGAGTAGATCAGATGCTGTCAATAAGGACCTTGTTAGCTGCATAAAACAGGCCAGAGAGCAGAAATCCATCCCAATCAAAATGCTGAATGTAACATAGTTGGGGAACACTGAAACTCTTACTTGCATGGAAGGATGGGAAATAGGTGGAGATTCCTAATGATTCCTGCAAATTCCTTCTTTGCACTCCATGCTTATGAGAGAAAACAGAATCATGATTCAAATATTGAGAAGGGAGAATTTCCTGACATAGAACTATCTATGCTTTCTTGAAAGAGAAATTCTGGGACATCATCTCATCCTTCTTGTTTTTCTTGCCTTACTTGGTAAAGCCCCAATGTTAACTCCACCATACTAATGACTTCCATTTAGCATTGTATTTCAGATAAGACTTATCACCTCACTCACACATCTGTGGCTAACATTGACAAAATGTCTTCCTTTGCAATGCACACACAAAGTCTGCAGCATTGATCATTCTATTATCACTCTATTATGCTTCATTTCCTCTTTCATCTTTCCATTCAAACTCCATCTCAGGCGACATCAGTAGTGGTGGTGACACCCTGATGGATCACCCCTGATTCCGTGTGCTGCAGGTACGGTGTAAAATTGTTTCTCTGTTTGTAAAATCGTTTTGTGAGCATTCCTAACTATTCAAAGCATCAAATTAACAAGTGCATCGTGATCTTTAAGCACTCTGATATGACTTTGTAACAAGCAGTGAAGTGATGCAGCCAGACAGTTTGACTGAGTGCTAGAATTCTCTGCTGACTCCATGAGCAGAATCCAGCTTTAGCACCCACCTGGACAGCTCCTGCTTCAGCTCTGCCCTGGACAGATCACACCACAAGTGATCTCACTTGTTCCCAGTGAGCCAAGGAGACTCCAGGACTGCCCTATGGAAAAGCAGGGATAGTCAGTTGGTGTTCTCCACCCTGAATAAACGAAGGCAGTGCAGAAAATCAAACACAAGAATCTTGGTGAAATGAAGCAACTCCTTCATTCTTCCAGAGCAAAGGAGTTTTTGGGAAGGAATGTGCTCAGAGTTCCTCCTGATAGGAGCAGTAATTTCCTGTTGAAATCAATGGTTGCCACCGGCTTTGATTCAAAGGGTGACAGAAATGCTTTTCCTTCTCCTTTCCAGATCCAGCCAAACCTCCAGCACCTGCCTTATCCATAGCCCAATAAAGTGTCTCATTGACCCCAGAAATTACATTACTGAACACAGTGGACATTTGGGATTATAAGAAATTCACAGGCCACTAACTCTGCATGAGGTTCATTTCAACATGATTATGATTATGATTATGGAAAGAGCAGGGAAATAACCAGCAGCTTTAGATGGAGTTTTACTCAGGGCTGACTGAATAATGAAATCTCAGTGTGCACAAATAACACGTTGACAAGCACTGATTCACAAGTATTTATCACATTGTTTCGAAGATTGTTTTCCATTCCAATTTATTTTCAAAATGTGACTCCTCCCAGTTTCCATCATTCTCTGACTTCTACGACTGTGTTACTGACCCTGCTCAAGTTACGAGTTTTGACATCTGAAAGCAGGAAACTTATAGTATATAACATTAACTCTTCCCTTGGCACTCATGCATGCACATACAATTTGTAAAACAATACATTGCTTGAAATTTTTCAGCCCATGGAGCCTCAGAGCAGGGAAATGAAAGATGGTCTCAATGTCCCTTTCAGGTTATGCCTCTAATGGATTTGTTCCACAGCTTCAGATACAGTAAAAGCATTTCTAAGACTATGTAACCAGAATTATAAGAGTTGAATTTTACTGCCTTGCAATTAGGGTTATACTTTAATTTCATTTCTTCTTAAACTTGCTGGTTGTTTCATCCCAATGGGATGTTACTCTGTGATCCTTTCAATACCCTGCTTGGCACAGGCTTCACCTTTTTGCATGGAGCTAGAAAATATTATATTCATTCAAGGAGATTGTAGCAGGAGTCCTGCTACATTTATAGCTTGATATTGTATATTGTTGTGCATTTTACTGCATAAATAAGCACTCCCTACTGAATATCAAAGGAAACGTATGGAAATGTATGGCACCCAAAAACTGAAAATAGTCATGTACAGTCTGAAAACAGGCACTGTTTTAAGACCCAAGAAGAGTTATGTTCTCTCACATGCACACAAGTGTAACTCTCATTTATCACAGGCTCTAAACATCTTTTTACAGTTTATAAGAACATAAAGAAAGAACTAATTCTTTTTGATAGTAGCCACTCATGTTACTGATACAAGGGGAAAAGAGATCAGGCTGATAAAACCAGTTCAGGCTGATAAAATGAGTTTTCCATCTTATCTGGCAGTGGGAACAGCCCTACAGCATATTCAATATAGCATATATGTCCCAGATATAACAACACACTGAATCCAGCATGAGGAGCTGGAGGCACAGCTTCCCATGGGAAATGCTTACTTAGGAACAGGAACGTTAGAAATTTGGATCAGTGAACAGTTTTTCACAGCCATTCATTAATTGATTTCCCTGCACTGAGAGTCTTATTTATCTCAGCAAAAACATAATTCCAATATTAGGACTGGCTTGCTGTTAAATTCACATCAGGAGACCTTGCTGGATGATGGATGGAGAAAAGGCAGCACTCACACAACGTGAAACTAAGATTAAAACTGAATAGTGAGGTGTGGTGGCACAAAAAGGTAACAGGCTCTGTGAGTGTCTAACAGGTAGAAAGGTGTTTTACAGCACAGCTCAGGCAGGGACTGGAATACTGTGCAGTTCTGGTGGCCACCTTGGAAAAAGGATGTTGAAAGCCCATGGAATGATGGATGAGCTGTGCCTGGTACCCGGGGTTCTGCCTGGTTGTTGCGTGGCAACACGAGGGGCACACTTTGGGCCCAGCTCCTGCTCTTAAAGCAGCTCCTGTAAAGGGAACAAATCTCCCAGCTGGGATCTTTCCAGAAGCCCTCCTCCACTGTCTGACCTGGTATGTAGATTGTCACACCAAGGCTCAGAAAAACGGGCAAAAGTTTTCATTCCTCCTGCAGATAAAATGAAGGGGCTCAAAAAAGGGACAATCCAGGGATGTTATGCTGATATGAGATATTGTCTATAATTAAAGCAGGGTGGTTTTTTTTCTTTGAAGCACTTCATATTGCCAGCTCTGATGTGCTTAAGGAAGTATTGATTTTTTACTAGTGGCCTCTCTAGTTTATCTGTGATAACAGTTTTCAGTATGTTTTCTACTGAAGGAAGACACTTCAAACTTTTCCTGAGAAAAAGAAGGGACTAAAACAAATGATGCTTTTTCCCAGAATTAGCAGAAATAAAAATCCAATCTCTCTTGCACTCTCAGTTTCTTCTGTGTGGTGAAACAAATGATACATGTATGGCTTCAACACCACATTTACAACTTGAGATCAAAATGTCAAGGCTTAAATTTTCCACTATCATTTTGCCAGTTTTTACACACATAGTCTTCTCTTCCTGGACAGGGCAACAGGAGTGGAACAGGAGCACGCAACAGGAGGCTTTTACACTCCACCCCGTTCCTTAACCCCTTACTGTGACCCAAAAATGATCAGTCTCTCCCACTGAGGCAAATGAAGTGGTTATAGACATGGTTAGGGTGGGTTGGAGATGCAAAAATCAAAAGTCAGACTCCAGAACCTATGGGATCACCCTAAAAAAACTGAAATAAATGCACTATGTCTTACTGCCCTACTGCCTGTTGGAAAAGGATCCATGTGAGCCCCAAATCCCACCAGGGTTATGGAGAGACCCTTTTCACTTCAGTGGTGTCTGGTGTGGGCTCTCATGAGCAAACACTTTTTCCTTTTCTGATTTCTACTTATTTTCACCCCAACCTGACCCAAGCTTACCTAAGGGTACAGAGTGCCCTAAATGAAGAGGATCTTGCCTTCACTCTATTGATACCTCCCATGAGAGTGCCAGGGACAGACTGGGAGGAAATGATCACATTATCAAAAGCTTTATTCCTCAGAGAGACAAGTCTTGTGAGTTTGTTTACATCGGACACAGTGGTTGGATTTCACTTGACACATCACAAGCACCCAGTCTGCTGGGCACAGGAAAAATTATAGGAATAATGTAGCAGGGAACAGCTCTGTGCCAAGCAAACAGGTTGTAAAGCAGTTCTGCACAAAATCTGGGGAACCAGCTGCCTAGATCCGAGGCACAGAATAGTATTTATTGCTTATGCATCATGCTGGATTGCTAAAAACATGGCTCAAAACAGGGAAGGGATGATGAACAGGGAGGAATTTTATTTTCTGTTGTCCACCTTCAAAAACTCTTCAAGCACATGGAAAACTGCAGGGAACTGCAGGCATCACTTTTAAGGCTGTTAACATTTAAGGAAGTCTAGACTGAAGCAGATAAGGGAATATGACAGTCTATCCACAACAGATGAGACAACTGCAGATTTTCCTGTGCTGAGAGCACTGGAGCACAGTTTGGGCAGAAAATGAAGAAGTCGTTCTAATGAGTAATTTGGGAAGCTAAATGTGGACCCATCTCAGCCTGGATGCTGCAGTTGGAAACCTTTCCTTCCCTGTCATGGTACTGAGCAAACAAATGCTGGTTTTATTCATTCCTCGGTGGGTGGATTTTGCAAAGGAGTTCAGCACTGATCTAATTGTGACCACGGGAATTTAACACCAGCTTCAGCCAGAGCAGGAATTGGCTTTCACTGCTCCAGTGTTACAAATTTACACATTCTGCAAAGCCTTTAGAATTCCCCATTATCCAAAGTGGCTGCACAGCCATGTAACTGCCCCCTTTTCTGCCCTGGCTTCCACAGTTGTCCATTTGTTTTCCAGGTGGCACCTCTGTCTGTTTATAAATGATCCTTTTCTGATGGTTGGAGAGTTTCATAGAGTTGGAATTGGATGGAAACGTTTCAAATTTCAATGAGGAAAAATTTCAGCTGTCCTTAATTTCAGTCTGAGAGATGTAGTTGTAAATACATGATTGATTTGCCAAACTTCTTTTAACATAATAACTGAGGGGAAAAACATCTTAGTGGAGCAGACACTGAGAATAATTGCCTATTCTCCTCCACACATGAAGTATTTATAATCAAATCATCCAGCTTTGTCTATTCAAAGCAGCACAAATGCCAATGTATTCTACAAGAAATACCCAAGGAAATGTCATCCTTTAAATTTTCAGCTAACTCTGGTAGACTTTTAGCATTCAAAAGGTAAGACATCCCTAAACTGCTCATCCACAAGAAGGTAAGAAATAAAATAAAGGAATATTTCATTATTGTGCATAAAAAAAGAAAAGGAAATAAATCATTATTTTATCTTTGTGGAAAGAAATGAAGGCTTCAGCAAACAAGCTGTACATGGAGATATATTAAACAGAGACAACAGCTGTAATTCAAACATAAATGTATAATCCTTAGAGCAGACAACTCTTTAAATAGAATTACTGATGAGTGGAGTTAGGAAAGAGGAGAGTAACAGAACTGGTGTCTCTCAGAAAACCCTTACAATTAGCAAAATTAATAATTTTTCAGGGGGAAAAAATGTGAAATAATCTTAGTTAAGATTAAATAATCTTACAGTGACTTTGTTACAGTCATTGTTTGGCTACAGTTTACAGTGCAGAAATCCCCCCTCTGCCCACTGCAGTCTGTAGCTCCAAACCCCTTCTCTTCCCAGGATTTTTACACAAGAGTGAACCCATGTAATTCATGCCCTTTACTGTGGTTGCTGTTATAACCTTGTATTAAATTCATTTTTTGCTCTTCCAACTTCCCAGCTGAGATTAAATATTTTCACCTCATTTGGAGCCCAAACATCTCTGAGAGCACTTTTTGTATTTCAAGCAGAAAAACTGGGTAGTTAGTGCCTGACACACTCTCTAACCTTCAGTGTCTTCCTTAAGGAAAAGCCTGGAGTTTGGCAGGCTGTGTTTTTGTCACCTTTTGTGTGACCTAGGCCTGCAGAACAACCATGGTTCAACCCTGAGGTGCTCAGCACCTGCAATTCCACATGGCAGCTGTGGATAATCAGTAGCTTGCAGGATCAGGTCCTTAGTGCACATTCCTTTTTTGGGGCAAGAAGTAGACAGGGCTAATTAAAAAGTTAAAACTGTAAAGACAGGCTTATCTGTCTGTGAGTTAAACCATAAAATAACTTCATTCTACTAAACCCTTGTGAACCTTCAAGTAATTCCTTGGTTTGATTGATTAGACTGGAAATGCAAAGGCTGCACAACCAGCACTCAGCTCTTCTATTTGTTATAATTATATGTGAGAAGAAAATATCTCATTTTGGTGCGTGGGTCACACTGCACGAAGCTATTCATGCAGAAGCACTTTGTTTTAGTTGCTGGTTTTGCTTTAATATGAATAACCCTCACATTTATTCCTGACCTGGGTTTGCTGTTTCCATAATTTGTGTTTTATCCAGTTAAATATCCACAAATCATGATACTGAACATTTACTTTCCCCCTGACAGTTGTTTTCTAAGCACAGTCCTTTGTTTAATATGTTCTGGCCTCGTGTATATTTAACAGCCTCTAAGGAGTGTCATTGCTTTGGAAGTAATAAATAAATTCTATTTGTCCTATTTTTATATTTTCCCAAGAATTTCTGCCACAAGGAACTCGGGTTGTAACTGAGATATTAAAATTTAATCTCAAGATTTCATTGTAAATCTCTGACTTGAATAAAAAAAAAATCTGTGATTTTATGTGCTGAGTGTCTTAAGATCCATAAACTCAGCACTCTGAAATGAAGGAACAGAGGAGTTGTAACAGTTTGAGAGAACAATCTCTGTATGAAAACAACCACAATTATCTGAAAGTCATCAGGGAGCACAAATAAGATCTGATAGTCAAAGCAATTAAAGTATAGTTGCTATTTATTGCCTCACACAGTACACAGATATAATAATTTCATCTTTTCTAACTGTTACTACTGAGCTAGTCTGCTAGAATTCCACCAGGAATAAAGCCCTCTGGCAGAACTGCTGTTAAAAAAAGACATAAATACAGGCCCACAGATCTCTGAGGCCAGTACAGAATCAACAGAAGTGATTTTGCTAAAAATGGGCTCTTTGCTAAAACAATTGTCTTTGCAAAACCCACCTTTGGGAAATTTTATTGTGCCTTTTTGAACTTAGATTTCAGTGGATGTCACCCAACCCCTGGGTCATGATTACTGGAAAGAAGGCCTGACAACAAATGTAGAATTAATTCTACAGCATTAACTACTTAAAGTGATTTGGGCATTAACTGGCACAAAAAGTAAGCTCTTAAATTAATAGTCTTTTTTTTTCAAGTTGTTGAGCTCTAATCCTACTTCACCAAAGGACACAGGAACTGGAGTAGAACTAAAGACACCAGTACCAGAAATCCCTACCATGGTTCCACAAAGACAAAGTTCATTCTGAGTTCTCTGGAATACTGAAAATGTGCTGCTTTTGTCCAAAGGCTGACACAACCTGCTGCTGTAGGAGGTCCAACTGTTCTACATTGGAACTGCATATCCCTGCATTTTAAAGGAGTTTCATTAACTGTTTTTAAATTTATCTTCCTACATTTCCCTTGATTTTAAGGAAAACAACAGGTTCTTTGTAAATTGTACAGGTCCTCGTTCCCTGTATACTTTAAATTAAGACTTTGTCAGTAAAAAGCCAGCAAGGGAATTCAGCCTTCTGCAGCTCCATTTATTTGAGTAATCTCCAAACAGAACTGTGAAAGGGTCATTAATCCCACCAGTCCTCCTTGCATAGCATTTTCTTTCAGTGCAGCCTCAAAAAGGAGACAAAACCCTGCAAAATGTCGCTCATTGATTAACCATCCCACACTAGAAAGCAAACAAATAACAAAAATATTTTATCTTAACACAAAAAAAGATTTGTAGTTATGAGAACAAGTGTGAAGCCATTTGACACTTATTAAAAACCTTAATGGCCCAATGAATCATTTTATCAGTCAGATCTGACTCCTGCCTAACAAGGACTGGTTAGTGGGCTCCTGGTTTTGAGTTATATGTCAAAACTATCCAGGCCCTGTCCAGACCCTAAAATGGAACACGGAATTAGGATGTTTGAGCTAAAAGAGGGACCAGATGTATCCAAACCTGCCACGACTGGTGACAGTCTGGAACGAAGGGGTGAGGTCACATCACTAATGTCTCATTAGCACCGAGGGACCAGGTCTGGGTCTGTTCAAAGGGACTTTTCACAACAGTTTATCTGATTCCAAATAACAGTTCTAAAACCAACCACCTTTCCTAAATACATAAACCAAACGAATGGGAGACAATTTCTCAGCATTTTTCAGTACCAGAAGCCATGTTTACTTTTAAAAAGACAACAAAATTTCCCCAAACTGGCATTAAATACTTTTTTTTATTACTCCTACAGTGCTCCAAAAGGCACATCAATAATGCAAACACCCTGCAGCTCAGGTTTGTTCCTGGCTGTGGGATGAGGCAGAGTGTGTCAGCACATGTGTCACCTTCCAGGGGAAAGGAGACATTTGAGAACCACCTGCTGTGAGGGGAAAACACTCCTCGTTTACAGGCTCATATTCAATGTGGTTGTTAAACGTTCTCCATTTACAGATTCATATTCAATGTGGTTGTTAACTTCAGATCTTCTCTGGGTGCACAATAACCAAGGCGTGCAAACATGGGCTCGCTTTGCAAACAAAATCTACAAATGAGCAGTTTGAGTCTAAAAACCCTATGAAACGATACTTAGGGAACGCTTATCCTGTGTCCATCCCCAAATCCATCCCGTGGAGTTTTATGGTATCTTAAAGAGTATGTCACTAATCTGGGGTGGGCATGGATTTAGTCTGGATCACAGAATAGTTGGGGTTGGAAGGGACCTCTGGAGATCACCCAGTCCAACTCCCCTACCAAGGCAGGGTCACCTGGAGCAGGTGACACAGGAATGTGTCCAGGTGAGTTTGGAATGTCTCCAGAGAGGGAGACTCCATGCCCTGCCTGGGTAATTGTCCCAGTGCTCTGCCACCCTCAACGTAAACAAGTTCTTCCTCATGTTGAGGTGGAACTTCTTGTGTTTTAGTTTATGGCCCTTGCTCCTCATCCTATCTCTGGACACACCAAAAAGAGTCTGGCACCATCATCTTGGCACCTGCCTTGGAAATATTTGTGCAGATGGCTGAGATCCCCTCTCAGACTTCTGTTCTCCAGACTAACCAGGCCCAGCTCCCGCAGCCTCTCCTCATGAGAGAGATGCTCCAGATCCCTCATCATCTTTGGGGCCTCTGCTGGACCCTCTTCAGTAACTCCTTGTCTTTCTTGAACCGAGAAGCGCAGAAGAGGACTCAGTATTTGCCACAATAATATATTCCCAGGGGGCCCCTCTGGAGCTCCTCTGCAGTGTGTGCTGCCGGGCCGAGCTCCTCATTCCTTCCGAATTAACCCACCATAGAGCAATGCTCAGCAGACAGTCTATAAAAACACACCCATGCGTATTCTCAGGCTGTACAAACACATCTGTAATCCCCCAGCTCACAAAGTCATTGTTTAAGAGCACGAGTAGGACTGTTCAACCACTGTGTGAGGGGAGCTTTTGTTCTTATAGTGAAATTACATCTAGGCTCAATGTTCTGGGCTAAAAAGAGCTGTTTTGAAGCCATCCCTCCCCACACAGGGCTTGCTTTGTCCCTCAGGCTCGGTGAGCACCCAGGGGGGCCGGGGGCCCAGCAGAGCCCGGAGCTGCAAAACGTGGAATCTGTGAAATTTTTCTTAAGAAAGGATGTTCTTTGATGTTTGATCTTTGTGTGCTTTCAAGCGTAGTCAACAAGAAGGAAGGAGATTTAATCCGTGAAACAGGTAGATCTAAAAAGCACTAAGTGCTGTCCAGGTGTTAAAAAGACAAATTACTTGTTGGCAGAACACGTTGATATTTAGGGCTGGACATCCTCCAGTGATCTCAGACCTGTGGATGGGGCGGGTGGGAGGATGCAGAATTTAAGGGGCCACTGAGACATTTGGCAGAACTCTCAAGATAAGGAAGAAAACTAATAAAGATAATTGAGTGACTGTCATGAATCAGCTCCGACTGGGCAACAGGTGATTCTGGGAGGGGGAGATCGTGACCATAGACCCAAGAAACCCAAGAAAGAGAAGGAAGACTGAGCATGGCACCAATCAGCACGCAAAGAGAGAACCACTAACCAATAGAAGATAGAATTCTAATTAACGAGGGAAATAGGTAACTTGTAAACAATGAACACCAACGCTGCTGAAAGGCATGAAAAGCGAAAAGCTTTGTGGTGCCGGAGCGATGGCACACCGCAGGGCGAGGAACTACAACTCCCAGAGAGCCCCGCGCGCCGCGGCTCTCGCGAGAGGCGGCGGAAGCGGCGGGCGCGGCCCGGAAGAGGCGGAGCCGGAGCGCAGCGACCATGGCCGAGACCGACCCCAAGAGCGTCCAGGACCTGACGGCCGTGGTGAGGGACCGCGCCGCGGGGCGACGGGACGGGACGGGACGGGACGGGACGGGACGGGACGGGACGAGACAGCGGCTGGGGGCGCCGTGGAGAGCAGCGGTTCGGGAGGGGGAGGTTGGACGGGAGCACCCTGGTCTAGGGAAGGTGCCCCTGGCCGTGGCATGGGGTTGGGACGGGATGGGCTTTAAGGTCCCTTCATCCCAAGCCCTTCCAGGGTTCTGTGGTACCGAAAAAAAAAAGGGCCTCTGTGGGATTAACAAGATGCGGAAACAGTCGTTGTGGGTTTAGCCCTGGTTGTGAAACACGGGCGTTTTTTTAGGTCTTACAAATCGTAGGATATTCAGAGTTGCAAGGGACCCACAAGGATCATCGAGTCCAACTCCTGGCCCTGCACTGGACACCTCAGGAATCTGTGCCTCAGAGCGTTGTCCAAATGCTGCTCGAACTCACAGGCTTGGTGCTGTGACCACTGCCGTGGGGAGCCTGTTCAGTGCTCAGCCAATTTACTCTAATGTTTACTGTAAGCCTCAGTTGTCCTCTGTGTGTGTATATATATATATGTATATATATTTATGTAAATATATATATATATTTAAGTACCATTTTTACATATATATATAATTACACTGCAGAGTTTGGGCATGGTTGTGCTCAGCAATGAAAGAACATTGTAGTTATCTCGTTACATGAGATTAGATAATTCAACAGCCTCTAATGAAAACAAAACGTTTCTTTCCTCCCTTTCTATCAGGTGCAGACGCTGCTGCAGCAAATGCAGGACAAATTTCAGACCATGTCTGACCAAATCATCGGAAGAAATATCCTTTTTTTGAACTCGGGTGCTATGCAATAAATATCATAGGATCTGTTTACCGGTGGGATTCGTGAGATAAATTTGAAGTGAGCATAAAAATTTGAGCAGAGCTGTGATACTAAAAGCAGACAAGCCCGAGCAGGGCTGGAATGGTGTCGTTTCCTTGACCCCTGTGCCCTCGATGACATGAGCTGTCGCATCGATGACCTGGAGAAGAACATCGCTGACCTCATGACACAGGCAGGGGTGGAGGAGCTGGAGGGGGAGAACAAGACCCCAGCCCCCAACAAGAGCTAAAGTGAGACAGGCCCTGGTTGGCCTTGAAACAAACCCTTGAAATTACTGGCTTTGAAAGATGGAACCTTTTTCCTTTGGTTTGTGAGGTGGGGTTTGTGCAGAGCAGAACTAGAGAATTGTGCTGTGAATACAGTGTCCAGGGAGGGGCAGTGGAGCTGGAGGAATGTCTGGAGAACAACTGAGGGAGCTGGGGGGGTCAGCCTGGAGAAAAGGAGACTCAGGGGGGACTTTCTTTCTCTGTGCAACTCCCTGACAGGAGGGGGGAGCCAGGGGAGGTTGGGCTCTGCTCCCAGGGAACAAGGGACAGGATGAGAGGAAACGACCTCAAGCTGTGCCAGGGGAAGTTCAGATTGGACATGAGAAGGAATTTCCTCATGGAAAAGGTGGTCAGGCTTTGGAAGGGGCTGCCCAGGGAGGTGGTGGAGTCACAGGGGCTGTAAATTCCTCCTTTGTGTGTAAGTGAGGAGCTTGCAGAGGGTAGTGACTCACAGGGCAGTGCAAGAGAACACTCAGGGATGAGGCAAAATGGGCCCTAGGGCAACATTCCCTGGGGAAAGAAATTTCTTACTAAAAGGAAAATGTGATATTATATATTATTATGTAATTTCTTAATTGATAACCTGCCCCTGTATTACAGAAACATTGGAGAAATAGATGTTTCATCCTCCTGGCAGCTCAAAATCCAGTCCAAAAACATGTAGATAAGTTCAGGTGACGAGGCAGCACAAGACACAGCATTTAAAATTGCTGAAGGCATTTGAGGAGATGGGACAGTGCAGGTACCAGAACTGTTACAGCATAAACAAGGGGGGTGTGTGGTTAACTATGGTGTCTGAGCACTAAGATTTCACTTCAATTTGTGCAGAGCTTGATTTTTGCAATCCATGGAAGGCAACTGGCAAATAAAACATGTTTCGTGTTAAAGGGTGACTAAGACAGACGTGTCTCAGCCTCTCTTAAGCTTGAGATTCTGAGGTCATGTCTTACATTCTCTGCAGTCTGTATAGTGTTTGGAACAGATGTATTCTGGCTTGTTAAAATACTTACTTTCTGTGGTACTTTGACAAAAGTACCAAAAAACCCAAATTCTTATGGGCTTCATTGCCCTCAGTGTCATTTCCCTTGGCCTGAACTCCCCAGATGAAAATTTTTGATGAGCACGATTCTCTTTAATTCTCAGTAATCTATTTTCTTATTATTTTTCCCCAACAGGTTGCCAATGCCTCAAGATGAATCTTGGAAGTTGACTTTTTCTTTTTTCTACAAATCCTTGGAATTACAGAATGGCTTTTTGCAACTCCTGTGTGTAAAAGCATTTTTATATTGTTACAGAGCTTGCATTCCTAATGTACATTGTATAGTTGGGGTAGGGTAGTTTATATTTTGATTTGTGTACTGTAATTTCACTTTTTGAATTCTTGTTATGAGGATCAATTGGTTGTGTTATTAAAACACAGATCTTACGGATCTCAACTACTGGGTGCATTTTTTTGTGAAGTCACTTTCTTCTCTTTCCTGTACTTTTCTAAATGTTTCATGTTTGATAGCTCAGCATTTAGTGACTCTCATGAAATGGGAACCTTGCCTTGTCCTGTGTGACTTTGTGGAGTGAAGCACAAGATTGAAACTTAGCATTAGTCTTAGTTCTAAGCATCAAGCACTCACTAGTTGGGGTTTATGTGTTGGTTTTTCATACATGTAATAAGATGGTTTTGGAAACAACGAGACACTGAACATCAAAATCATCTCTCCTACTCCTGGTATTACCTGAGCTGTGTGTTCCTGGAACATAAACCAGAAATACGGATTTACCATCTGTGCACAGCTGAGCAACCACTGCCACTCACATCTGGGACATCTGGGCAGACAAGGAACTCTTAACTATGAACAATCTCACTATGGGATTGAAGTTTTTTAACACTCCACTTTGAAACTGGCTCTGTGCCCTTTGGCATCACCTTTGAACAGTAACTGTGATTGAAATGGTGATGCTGGACAGAACAGGGATAGTGTTTTTAGAGTGTCTGCACGTGGGCTTTCAGTTTAAATCACTGGCTCCTTGGACAAAACAGTTCAGTAGCAAAGCAGTGATATATTGAACAAAAAGGAGAGAATCCAGTTAGATTTTTAAAGCCTTGCTTCTCTTGGAAAAACTTGATTTGGAAAAGTGTTTGCTTTTCTAATCGTATCCACATTTATGGGCCTGCAGTTTAATGGGTTACATTAGAGTATTTGGGCAATGAAAAGTGTGTTTGGGGGAGTCTGTACTGTGTCACTTGTGAAGAAAAATGACCCATGTCAGCTATTCCTGACAATCATTGTATTGCTCCTCCAGCTTCAACCCCAAATTTTGTCAAGCAGTGGTGGCAGTCAGCAGTTGCATGTGGGTCACACTTAAATTGCTCTTTGAATGCCACCAAATTAGCACCTCTGTGCTGTGAGGGCAAAATGACAGGTCATTTTTCCAAACTGAGGGGAAATTGTGATAAAAGGTCATAATAACAGGGGAATTTTGTGAACATAAGAAATGTATCAATATACCTTGTAATACCAGCCTTAGGTTCTTTGTAATGTCATTGAAAAATCTAATAAACTGTTGTGTGGTAACCAATAGTCAGGTCATGTATATTAAAGCATTATCTAGCTTAAGTATATCATTCCATGTGAGATTATATTTAGTTCTAAGTTATAGAAAGGTTTTGACACAGCTGCTGCTCAGAGAATATAGTTTAGAATTACAGGTGTGCTCTGTATAATGAAGGGGTGATGATTCATGCCCTGTCAGACCTGGATTTTAGTAGGTAATTAGAACACAGACCAAAGGTATATTAAATTGGAGGACCATTTTGTGTGATGTTTATACAGCTATAAATTCTCATGTGTCCATGTTCCTCCTGGGGCAGAGATGGTAATTCCTGAATTTGCCTGCACTCTCCCCTATGCAGCAGCAGTAGCTCTGCTTTCCTGGAGTTTACTGTGTCAGAATAACTTACTGGAAACTTATTTCAGCTTTAGGAGGAAGCTGGGTTCTCCCAGTCACTGGAAAGATTCTAATTGTATTTCAGTAGGGATTTTTTTTCCCTCATAAATTTAACACTTCACTAATTTTAACTGCTTTCACCTCCACATACTCTGGATTTCCATCACCACCATCCTCTTCAACCCCTGCTTCTCTTCCCCTCTGACTCTCCAGAGCTCCATTTCAGCTGTTCCTGAGGAAAGAGCCATTGTTTCCAAACTCTCTTCAGGTAACTACAAAGTGTAGCTGCTCTTTCACAAAAGCTCTACATCAGGAACAGCAAATAAAATCAGTGTTTTTCTGTGACAGGAATTAAGAGGGACACCATGCAAGTCTCAGCCACAGATTTCACAGCCAGTCTTTAATAGCAGTGTTGTTTTTGAATTAAGACCAGAGAACCCAGAAATAAGTTGAAGGTCACAGGGGATGTGTGGGCTGTGTATTTTACACTGGGCAACACCAATAAATTTGAAACTGCTCTTTCATCTCTTCTGGTGTTTTAGTTCCTGCCTTTATGGCAGGAATGATACTCTTTCAGTACAGAGGAATGGTGTTATAATAAATTGATGTTTTGAAACAGCCCCACTGGTAAATGATCCAGAATTATGATATCCTTAAGAGGATTTTTCATTTAATCTCTGCACTAAAGACAATGTACAGTAAATAAGACTGCACACACAGCTCCCAGCTCACAGCATTTGATCCAGGCACTAAATGAGCTGGTAATAGGCCAGAGACACACTGAACTGTGACACTCACTGTCTGCAGGAGTGAGTTCTGGAGTCTTCCTCTGCCCAAGGTGAATCCAACCAGGTGATGCTGGCAGGTACCACTGCCTGCTGCTGCTGTGGGACAGAGGAATCACTTGGACTCCATCCTGCAGTTCTTGCAGTTTTTGGCAGGGAGCATTTGTGCAAATGGTGTTACCTGTCTTCTAGACTTTCTCAGCACTCCCAGCAAAGCACTGTTGTTTCCCTTCCTTAGCTGGTGAGCCACGGGGAATTGGTTTGCCAGAGAAAACAATGGAAATAGGTAAGAGACCTAAATCCCCTGTCTCCCAAACCTTGGGGGAGTGCTGAAATCACTCACTGGCTCTTCCTCCAAACGTGAAAGCTCATGGAATTCACTCCTTCATACTGTAAAAATATTTCACACTGCCTTCCAAAGGAAAGTAATGTTGATTCCATGTGCTTTGGGTGTGAAACACCTGTAGCCACAGCCAGAGACACTGTCCAGCCTCTCTAATGCTGCACCTGAGTCTGCAGTTTTCCCAGAGGTGTTCACATGGAATTATTTAATGAAGCTCTTCCATTTTCCTCACGATTACAACTTTCTAGCAGATGGTGCCTTCTAGTGGACACACACTGAGAGGAGCAGCACTGCTCAGATTAATGATCCAGGGACCTTTAATGTAGGGGTTCAGATGTTAGGGCTCTAATGAGCCTCATGCTGCTGGAAATGTGGTTATTGCACAAGACACCGAGGCTTTGTTTACAATTAAGAAAATTAATTGGATACACAAATCACTTCCTGAGCTTTTAAGCCTCACTGTGTTTTGAAAAGACCTAAAGCTCACTGAGATTTTTTTCTCCAACTCTGATGTAGAGTTAATGAAATTAGGTCATTAGGAAAATAAAGAATGAGAGCAGAAACCTTACCTCTTCTAAGCACTCTGAAATCAGAAAGTTTAAACAGGAATTTTCTGTCTGAAAAATGTGCATATATTAACAGAAACTGCTCTTTTGTGTTGTTTTGCTAAGGATCTGACATTTTGATTTTTGGAGTTCTTGTAGTTAACTACAGATATAAAAATTTCTTCAGTTTACAAAGCTGTACAATATACAATCCTTGCCCAAGAGATTCAATCCTGTTTGAAATCACAGCTGGAGGAAGTGATGGAGTTCAGTGTTTCTCCAGTCTCAGAACTGTAGCTGTTCGTATGACAAGTGTGGTTGGAAGACCCGTGATCTTTTTGTGTCCAAAGGAAGGGTCTCATCCTTCACACCTGAATTCTCTGAAGAGTTTAGATCAGACAGACCCATGTGCTGCACAGTCTGGTTGTGCTCAGCAGAGGGTGTCCCAAGTTGCAGCACAGTTTTCTGTTACATGAGGGTATAAAGTGAAGAAATGGTCCAAATTCCTCAGCCAAATTCTCGTGGCATGAGGAGCATCCTCAGCTCAGGTGTGTGGGTGACAAACACCTGTCTGGTGTCCTGCCAGCTGGCATCTCCAGCTGCTTGGGCTCATAATAATCCACCTACAGGACACATCTGTTTTTGCTTGTATCATTCCTCCTCAGTCCAATATCTCCTTCTCTGAGAACAGGATTTTCCCAATGAATAAAAGTTTCTGATTTCACTTATTTCTGTTGCAGAAGTGTTTGCTTTTGAAGACCAGATCCCTGTGTCCTTAAAGCATAGTAGAGAAGATTTTCGTATTTTAACCCCAACAGTGGAGGAAATCACTGAACTCAGCTGCTCTCTATCCGCTGGGGTAGAAACAGGAAGGTTTCCAGAAAGCTTTTATTTGTTTGATTATTTTCACACGCTCTTCGAGAAGTCAGGAGGCCAAGGATATCCAGGACAGACACTAAGTAGTTTTGGAAAATTAAAACACAGAGGAAAAAGAGCCCAACTTTAAGACAGGAGGCTTGCTGCTGGTTTCCAGGCATCCACCCCCCACGTGTGAATCCCATGTGTGCTGAAGTGTCCCCGTGGTCTGAGCTCTGATGTGACACATCCCTGTGACAATAACCAAGGAAATTTGCTTCCCAAGAGGCTGCACAGTAGCAGAACAGCAATTCCTTTAGTTTGCCAACTGCTTTAAACCAGAAGTTTTGTGTCATGCAAAAGGTACCTGATTCAGTTCGACTGTAAGAGGCTGAACCTCAGTCAAATCCTCTTCAAAACATGTTCACTTGAAAAAGTGTTCTGTAGAGCCAGAAGGAAATTAGAAAAACTCAGAGAGCACTGCAATAGTTAAAGGCCTAAAAGTGCAAATGTCATTGATCTTTGCAAACAGATTGATTTCTGCAAGGATTTTGTTTGCTCCTGAAGAACCAGAAAGACTCTTCAAGGCTCATCACCTGATCTTTCAGGAAAAAGAATGTGAATTCCTTCCTGGCTCTACAGAGCAGTACATTTTTAATGAAAATGACTGGTCATCCAAGAAAAAACAACCTGAGGGCTTGCTTGCCTAAATTCATGCTGAGAAACACAGGGACAGGCCCTCAGTCATGTTGTTGTCTTTTAAAATATACCTGCTTCCAACAGCAGAGAAAGTGACTGTTAATGAATGTTAATGTGATATAAGGGAGGGAGAAACCAACCTCCCAAAAAGGACACCAGCTCTTCTGCTGTTGGCACACAGAACACATTATAAATCAGACCAAATGTTCTTAAAAAATTGATGGAACTGTAAATGCTGACATTAATGATAAATGGAATCAACTCTTATTAGAAGGAACAACATTGGGATCACCAACAAGTGAGGCAAAAAATTTAATTAGGTTCTCATCAGAGGGTTCCAAATAGATGTGTCATTTTAATAAATTCAGCAAATGGACCATGCAGCTGAGAACTGGGGACATCTTAAAACACAATTAACCAGAGATCCTTGAATGGTCTTCCTTGCTCTGTGAATTCTTTCCAAGTCTTTTTCCAACTTATTAGTCATATGACAAGGTACAGATCTGTGCTCTTCTTTATGAGTAGCCTCAGCTCTCACCTTTTTAACTGACCATTTTAATAAAGCTCTGTTCAGAGTGAGTACAGAATCCATCAGCAAGAGCTCTTCATTTCTTTGAGAGTAGCAGGTGGCACTGGAGGAGATGACTGTGGTACCTTTGATAATCTGGTTGCAAACATTCTTAATTGTATTTTTATACAAGATCTTCACATTAACGTTGTTTTTCTTTCAGATCAGAACCATTTTTAAATAAAAATCAAAGCAGGAGTTTAAGACTTTACTACTGAGCAACTATGAGAGTGAATATGACCAAGAAATTTGAATTACTTCACAGAGTTCCCAGACATGATCAAGGCCTTCCTCCCTGCATCCCCACTGAAGACACTCTTTGGGATTCAAGGGGATTGATGAGTTTGATAATTAGTGTTGCTCATTAGCAAGAAATGCAGTAAATTGAAGTCCTTGCACTTTAACTCCTGTTAAATTTCATTTTGAGCACTTCTAAAGCAACAGGCAACAGCAAACAATATCTAGCAGAATGACACCATCTGCCATTTATTATTTTTTTAATCGTCTTTCCAGTGTTTTAAACAAGAATTTGGTTATAAATTCTGACAACTGGCACTATAAAATATGATTTTCTGCTCTCTTCTTCTCACTACCCTCTGAACAGTGAGGAGCACAAACAAATAAAGTGTGGGTTTAAATCTTAGTTTTCACACATTATTGACCTTGTAAGATGTATTTCCAGATTAACCTGCTCTTGCCTTGTGTTCAAGGGAGGGGATGTGGTGTGGACATTCCCCGAGGTTCTGCATTTGGTTGGGCCACCTGGAGCTGGGGACAGAGTTCTACTTCATGGAGATGACAATCAGATAAATGGCTGAAGGAGCGGAACAAGACAAACCCACCTTCACATCTTTATTTGCAGTCCCTTTATGTTCCACAGCTGTTCCTCCCAGGGTTCAGACTGGTAGAAATGCCACAGAGTCATAGAAACATAGAATGGTTTGGGTTGGAAGGGACCTTAAAGCTCATCTTGTTCCACCCCCTGCCATGGGCAGGGACACCTTTCACTAGACCAGGCTGCTCCAAGCCCTGCCCAACCTGGCTTTGGAAAGTCTTGTTTCTCCAAACACTGGGAAATTTGTAGGAGCTCTGTGTTCTTCCAGTGTTCCAAAACAACAAACAGAATGGAAATTTCTACAGCCTTTACATATTTGTAGCCTCATCGATCCAGAGTGTTTTAGAAAATCCTGCTCCACCCCCTTGAACACACTGAACAAAACCCGTGTTTCACACATCACACAAAATTAAAAACAAATTTATTGAACCTGAGGCTTATTTAAAAATCAGGAGGGCTTTCATGCCGTAAGTTATTTTAAAACATCTTTGAAATTACTCCATAGACTGAAGTTAAACAATTAAAATGCATAATCACATTTAAAAGCAGCACCGAAAACGTAAGTCATTTTGTCACAGAGGCTGCTCCAGCATGGTTTGATTATTTAATGTTATGCTCCAAAAGCAATTTATCCCCTATACCCTTGATCTCTATTTCAATTTGGGGATGTTAATGCATGCACCATTGCTGTATTAGCTGATAGGGTAGAACAAATACTTCAGAAAAAGCCATGATTAGAATTTGAAATCTCTCTCAGCCATGTTGAATCCCCAAATGTACTCACCTCACTGGCTTTTCCTGCTGGCTTTCCCCTCTGGAGGCCCATGTTTTATACCTGGAAAGAATTATTGTTTAACATCAGGAACAGATGAATGTAGAGGGAGTGTGTAGGTGCAACCACTCCTGCCATGAATGCTAAAGTTATCAGGCATCAAGTAAAACTCTTCAAGCCAGGCTGTTACAAACACTCTGCCTGTCACCACATTCCATGCCACAGAAATCTCAGGATCCAGACAGCCAGGTCTGAAGTTGTAGAGATATATGCTCATTTTCCTCTTTGCATTACCTGCAAAGTCTCCTCTTCTTTGTCCTGGCTTTGTTTGGCTGTGCACAGCCCCAGGATGAGCAGGAATTGGGGGTTTGGGTCACAGCGCAGGGTTTGAGGTCTCCAACACTCCCTGAGTCCCATCCATTCACTGCCAAAGCACACAACATGCTGGATGGACACGGACACAGGATCACTCCTGCAGGATAAATGGTTTTGTACTCGGAGTATTGGCAAGGAAAGGAGGGAAATTTGAGGAGAAGCTTGTTTGTAGGATTTCAGCCCTCAGGCAGCGTTAACACAGGGGCTGCCATCCCCTGTGTCATTGGTGCTTCATTACTGGCACATGTAGAGCCCACAAAGTGACTCATTACCTTTTCCTGTTCAAGACATATTGTGTACAGATACAGTCTACTATTGGAATATGCATTCCCAAGCATCTCAGACTAACCTCTTGTCCAACAGAAGGATGGAACACACACTTGTGCTCTTTGCAGAAGGCACAGTGGACAACTGTTCACACCCTCCCCAAAGCCTTCCCCAAAAGGAGGGATATTTCTCATAGGGCACAGGGGGATGGGGGCAGTGGAGCAGGTGCATCCATGTCTCAAAACTCAGCTGGCTTAGATGTAAGTCTTTTCCCCTTCAAATGAAGATGTAGGTGGGATTCAGTGCCAGTCAATGACAGGGCAGTGCCCATTTCAGGCAAGAGGGATTTGCACTAGAACTGGTGGGTCCTGGCCTTGGAGAAGGCAGAAATCTGATATAATGCCTCATAGTGGCACAACAAAGACTGCAACAACCTTTTCTAAGTCTGCAGACTGTCTCAAAAACCTGCTTTATAAGCCTGATTCCTATAAAAAGCTGCAGATAATCTGGAAACAGCTTTGCCAGAAACTAAGTGAACAGTTACTTTCACTGCGAACTCCAAATTCACTCTTAAAAATTTACCTGGTGTTTATATAATGAATCTTCAGTCTTGGGATAGAAAGTTTTCATTTTTGCTATCAGTTAGTCTTTTTTTTACTGTTTTATGGCTTGTCTCAGAAAATGATGGAAATATCTCCCTCCAGCAACCTCTTAAAACCCATGGAAACATCCTTGATAGCGACACCCATGTGTTTTTCAAGGAAGGTTTACTAAGGAAAGGGAATTTGCAAAGTTCTGCAGTTTTCTTGTGTACAAGATAGGAAGGAATGGTAAAAGTAGTGAATTGTCCTTCAAGTGGCCTTGCCTAAACAAAAAGAACAGCTTGAGTGCCAATCATTAGCAGGCAGAACACTTCCGCAGGGGGCACACAGCTTGAAACCCAGAGAATTCTGCCTGATTACAGCTAAGAAACTCCACAAAAATCAAGCAGAAACTTTTCCTGAGGGAGTTTATCTATGGAAAAAAATGTTTACACTAAGGTTAGCATGTATTAACTGAGTCTGAGTGGAAAAATTGTTATTTGGAGATAAACAGAGAGTTTCAGCTCTCCGAGGGAGGAAGGGTCGAGGGCATGTGCCCTCTCTGCAAGGACACAGATGATACAGGCTTCACCTCAGGGTGAAGCAAACAGTATCTCCAGCTCCAAGGTGATGGGTGAACATGCACTCACAGCATTACATAAATATATAATTACTGGAAATTTTCTTTAAAGATGGGGAAGGCTATGGCCACACAATGCAAGTCTACTTGAAAACTGTTTCTGTCACATGGGGAATTGGAACTGTTAACCAATAATACACCACAGCAAGGGTTTTCTGGTTCTGTTTTCTGTGATTTTGTGCTTCTGTGATTCTGCCTTTAGAGTCATAGAAAAAACTAGAGAATGCCTTGAGAAGTCACCTCTCTCTCAGTCTGCTCCAAAGCACAACTGTGCCATGAAGTCAGACAGAATTAGTTTAACTGTTCTTACAGATGTTCAGGGACAGAAATTTCAATGAGGTTTGTGATTCTGGAATACTCTCTCTTGACCACCCTTCAGATCAGACTCAGGGATGATGCTTAGCCTTTAATTCTTTAGGCTTTGGTGGTGCATGCCAAGGTCAAAGACAGTGAGAAGAGGTCGAGCAGGTCAACTTGTTTTTGACAAATGAGGCTCTTGTACTTTGTAGGAGATCCTACGGGTTAAGTTTTATCACAAACTAAATATACAAAGTATAATTCCTCAGAATTATTGCACAGATGTCACTAGAAATTTTATTTAAATAAGGAATTTAACTAATCATCCTCTAATCTTCACCCAAATACCTACTGCTATTTAAACATCAGTCCATCTTACTCGTTACAATGTTAAATCCTGCTTGTATGGAAGTGATCTGATCAAATTCCCACTGTTCTCTACTGCATAGAACTGAATTGACAACAGAGTGGCAAAAATCTTGCTAACAAAGGAGATACTTCGATAGGTTCACTAGAAAAAATATGTGGGGTTTGTTTTTTTTTTTCCTGAGCAGCCTGATGGTACATTTCTATTACAGGAGCTTATTACAGCTGAAGTTTTAATTCAGAGCGAAATTAGTCCAGATTTTTGAGAGTCCCTGTAAGCTCGTTTGCATGAAAAACACATCAACCCACTCCTTTAGTCATTCCTTTGATTCTACCACTTTTCAGGCATAGTTGCTGGAACTGATCATCTTCTGATGGGATCACACCAGTGACACATAGGTCAGACCCAACCTACCCCTCAATTCTGGCAAGGCTCAGAACAAAACTTCCCCACCTCTACAGCCTTTACCAAGATAGTTCAACAAACGTGCAGTTGTTACACAGGAATCAGAGCCTCCTGATGACAACAAGAACAATCCCTTGATTTTTCCCGTTCCAAAGAGCAGGAACAGATTTATTGCCTGAAGGGAAGAAGTGAAGCAGCACTAAAGCATTTAGAACCATCAGTGCCAAAGCCCATGGGACAGCAAACCTCTCAGGTTACACAACAGAGCAAATCCCATCTATTTTCCCCTTCATATGGCAGGTGCAGGCTATAAAACTCCCAGGACAGTACTATTTAATTAATTAACTACAGAAAACCTCAGTGTTTGTTTAAGAATCACTCTCCATTTGCTGTGGGGTTTTGGCCCAACAGGTAGATTCCAGGTTCCTTTCCTCTCTCAGACCATCTGTTTGTCAGTGGAAGTGGAAGCTTTCAAGTAAGTGACATCTACAATAATC
Source organism: Chiroxiphia lanceolata (assembly GCF_009829145.1). NCBI lineage: Eukaryota > Metazoa > Chordata > Aves > Passeriformes > Pipridae > Chiroxiphia > Chiroxiphia lanceolata. The sequence goes on along the minus strand of NC_045649.1, from coordinate 5,985,282 downwards.
ATTCTAAAAGTTCAAGGGATATACACCTGCAAAAGAGCCCCAAACCTGATGGAAATATATGTGATTTGGATAAAGATTAGACATTTTCTATGAAACCTGTCAAATAGCCTTCAAAATGACACAAAACCACATAGGAGAGTGGTTGGAATAATGTGATTTCAAAATTGCTTTTGTGACTATTGTGTTGTTGTCCATTACTTATTGTTAGAGCATTCAGCTCCAGACAGAACACTCAGGAGGGCTCAGAGGAAAAGGGAGGAGCAGAGGGTTCTGTTTTTAATGAATTGTCAGCAGAGAGCACGAGGATAAATAGATAAATGCACCAGATCATCTCACATTTTTGAGGCAGGCAGCAAACCCCGCTGCCAGGCTGATTCACGGCTGTAGATGGCACTGTCCCCTCTGCAATGAAGGTAGCACAGCGCTGAGAGAGGAGTCGGGTTCTGGATGAGGAGCACAGCTGAGATCCCGACTCCTTGTAGTCATTAGATGCTCGGATACCGTGGCAGAAAGTGCCACTGAGAGGCCTGAGCAGATGGCAGGATCCAGGGTGCTCCTCAACGCCGGGCTTGACAGCCCCAGGACCCAGTTGTAGATTGGGTATTGACAATCTGCCTCCCAAAATTCCTGTGAAGTGGAAATTGGGCATGATGGCATCATTCGTTTCTTGTCCTAAACTCCCTGGTCCTTTCAGCACCACTTCCCAGCCCAGCAGTGAATTGTAGTCCAGGCTGTGCTGGAGGATTTCTGGATGTGTAACTATAACATGTGACAATCCATGGGGATGGAGAGACATCTCACACAGTAAAGATAATTTGCTTGGGCTTCAGGGATGCACTTTATAAGCTTACAAGTTACATAATTAAACAAATGAAGATATGGTGTGCTTCTGTTTTTTCAACTCTTTCTTTGCTGAGGGAAGTTGTTCTCTGACCTCAGACTAAAAATGTGTCAGACAGACACATTCCAGTGGCAGCACCCCTGTGAATGTACCCTGGTGTGGGGTCAGACTGCAGCCAAATTCCCCACAGTGCTAAAACTGGGCAGAATGGGATCCTTTACAGCAACACTCCAACCCAGTGCATGGGCTACATGGATGAAACCATGTGGGTGTACATGTACAGCATTTTAGGGGAGTGGAAAGATGCTGCAGAACTGAACACAAGCTTTCCAACAATCAAAAGGTGTTTTACTTACCATAAGTTCAGTGAGAGAAATATTAAATCAGTCAGAAGCTTAGCACTGAGATTGTGTTGGTGACCAAACAGGAAGCAGCATTTCTGGCCCACTTTATCCGACAAAAATAGACAAAGAAGATTTCGAACTTCTTCCTAAGCAAATCAAGAATCTGTAGCATCTTTGTGTTCCTCTGGAGAAAAAAAAATTCTTATTCTGTTTTATTATCCCAGTACAAATCAGAAACAACTCACTTCGATGAGGCAGAATCAGAACAGTGTGAGGGAATAAATCTTTTTTTCCAGAGGGCTGGGGCCATGAATGAGGTGGGATGGATGGGTGCAGTGCTGATATCTTCCTCCTCCCCCCAGCTCAGGTGACAGTTTGGAATATTAAAATCCCATAACTCTTGGGATGGTGAGGTAGGGTATCTACAGAAGAAAGCCACAGATCACACTGTTATTTCTCTTTTGGATGAAAATAACAACCTTCTCCCTTCCTATATTCACTTGAACTTCAAACTTCGTCTTGACAAACACAGGATAAGTGCAAGTTCAGATTACACTGGAAGTCAAATTTATGTTGTACTTTTATACCTGCACTGTGCCAGTCTCATAACAGAATATGTGCTCAAGAGAGATGAAGTTCTACCCATCATGCTACTCCCATTTTTCCAAGGAAAAAGAGGAAAGAATGGTAGATTCAACATTCTTCTGCTGAGAATTCATCCCTGTCCCTCAGTGTTTTGGTGTTCCAGATTAAAAAAAAAAAAAAAAAGAAAGAAAGAAAGCCTCCACTTCAGCTTTGAATAGGACTTTTTCAAAGTGAGCTCAGTCTGCCATGATTCTTCTCATGACACTTCCCCTCTTTTTTTCCACATCAGCAACTTTCTAATAGCAGCAGAGAAGAAAAGAAGAGCTCCATAAAGCAGTATTAAACAAGGAGACTCATTGGTAATTAAAGTGGGAATGGAGATAAAGGAACAGTGGGTAAAGCCTGCTGGAATGCCTCTTTGGGATATTTCAAACAGTTTTTTGAAATAACATTTCTGTCTTTCTGGAGCTAATTATGCATTTGCTGCACACTAAGCAGAAGGCTAAATTAATTGGAAGAACAAAAGTAATTTGTTGTGGGTTGGAATGAGGCCATGGATGCTTGTTTTCCTTGTGGGAGAAGACCTGCTGACCTATCCCAGGTTTGTCATCTCCAAAAGATGGGATGCAGGACCAGAACATGTGTCCCACCCAGCCCATCACGGAACAGCCCTTCCCTCCAGCCTCCTCTCCATCCCTCCCTGTGACAACTCACTGGGTACCAGCAGGTGGAAAGTCCCTCTGCCTTTCCTTCCAGGCTCCCTCCATTCTTCCACCATCTGGCGGGAGATTGCTTCAGAAAGAGCTGCCAAATTCCACGTGTCAATATTAATCACCAAAGTCACAACGGAGCGTTTGCGAGCCCCCCGCTCATGTTCTGCCTGTCAAATAGATCATCTCCTCTGAGCTGGTTCTTCACAAACAGCTGGAGATTTTTAAACACCTTATTAAAGTAGAATAGATCATCAGCAGCTGGAGCATTTCAAAGATGAATGGGCTTTATGCCAGTAAATATAGTACTTGCCAAAAAACAGGTGGCAACTATAACTGCAATTCTCTACAAGACCGCTGCCCTTCCTGTTGTATTTATTGATTTGGACAGGCAATACCATGTGGGACAGGTACTGAATACCTATTTCCTTTTCCCAAGTTGTCAAAAGTTGCAAGTATAGAACATGTATTCTCAGACTTCCAGAATGTCTACTTAGATACGAAGCAAACCAGTAATTCCTTTTTCTGATGGGGGAAAAGAAGTATAATTAAAAAAAAAAAAATAAATCTGCTGAACATTTGGAGAAAATCAATTTCTCTCAGGGACAAGGGAGCCTATAGTGCCAAACCTGGAAGCCTTTCAAAAATATACATTTCTGCTTTCATGGCAAAATATACACATGCAGTTGGTGTCTTTAAACTCAGTTTCATTCCCCTGTGAGAAGGATTTAATTGGCCTCAAATACAGTACAATCTTCCACTTAATACCCAGGAATCCATGTCATGTATTCAAATTACAAGTAAAATACTTACTAATGAGCTAATGTTTTGCAAACACCCACAGAAATATTTGAACTTAACCACTTTCCTTTCAAACAGGACAGGGTGTAGAGGGAGGCAGCTTTCTTGGGTAACCACAGTGTGGGGGAGAGAACAGGGATGTCAAACAGAATTGGGGCCCTTCATTTTACTCCCAGCACTTCCCTCTAATTTACTGTTTAACTTCAGGAAAGACATTTAACCTCCACGTGCCTCAGTTCACCCGTCTGTAAAATAGTAGATAAGTCACCTAATTCACAGGGATGTTATGGAGATTAATTAACTAACGTCTGGGAAATGTCTCAAGATCCTTCTGTGAAAGGCATTCTAAGGGCAAATGGTAGCAGTGTAACCATATGCAAAAGGTTTTATCACTTGGCACAGGACAGTTTGGTTTTATCCCCCTCCCTCTGCAACATCACTGAGGATTTTTACGGGGACCACGGGCTAGGAGCAGGCTCAGGCAGCGTTGCAGAGCAGCATTATCTTAAGTCAAAGGACATGTTGTTTCAATCTCGGTAAAATTGTGTTTAGTTAGTTCCTGCTACTGTTTCAAGATCCCCAATGAGATCAGAGCCCTGGCAGGCTGCGTGCTGTACACACAGTCCTTGAAAACAGTCCTTGAACATACAGGAAAGCTGCATCTATTTAACATGAGAGATCTTTCTAAGCTACTGTAATTGAGCTGACAAATGTGCTGTGCAGGCTGCCTTTACCAGGGGTGCTCTCTCATGGTCAGCTCCAGGTAGAGGCAGAGCAGGGGGTTGGTTGCCTTGAGCTGCAGACTGTGGGTAACAAACTGGCTAAAATCTGCCAGGCTTCCTGACGACAGGAGAGTTGAGATGGGTTAAGGTGTTAGTGACCCCTCCTACCCCAAAAATCAGCGGCAGCAGGGCTCCCAGCCCTGCCCTTGCTTTTCAGCTGCCATTGCAGCTCTCTGACACGAGTTTGAGTCAATCCATTGATTTGAAGGCAGACCTTGCATTAACCCAACTTTGCAGTACTCACAGTCATGACTCTTTGGCACTTACCACATGAACAGGAAAAAGAAAAAGGTGGAACAGAGCAGGGACAAACTGGGAAAATGCTTTGCTCTTCAATTGCACAGTCAGAAATATTTTCCAGAGTCCTTCATGCCTTGTGTCCTAGCTCCCAGATCCAGCTGCTTCCTAGCATGCTTCACTGATTTTTCTTGGTCTACCTACTTTTCCATCAACACTTTCTTGTATCATCTGATAGAGCTTTGACCCAGGAAACTGAATTCCACGATGTCTTCTTCTCCCCTGAGCTCTGCATGCAGCTTGACATGCTTCACTGCCCTCCACTTGTAACCTGCTCTAAAAGCCAATTTAAAATAGAAAAGTATCTGTCACAACCATCTTGCTTTCAGCTGCAGCACAGCACGTTGCAGTATATTTTTACAGTAGGAAGAGATCCAGATAACTTTGTTTTAAAGCAGTTGTTTATCTTCCTGAACTGTTCTGATTCAGTTTCCTCTTTGAGCAGCAGACCTGGAAGGGCAAAGGAATGGGGAGAAAGACAGCTTTGGTCACAATTTAGAGTCATTTGTTCCTGTCAGAATTTATATGAGCTAAATCTTAAGCCTGGGCAAGCCTTAATAACTATCATATTTAAAGTTCAGCTTTCCAGGGGAAGACTGCATGGCCCAAGGGGACAAGTAATAGAATACAGAACAGTTCACCTTTCATATGCCCATTCATACCCAATCCAGCAAGGACAGGCTGGTGCTGGCCTTTCAGAGGCATACATGACATGAATTTAACAGTCTGTAGCTAATCCCATTGGACTAAACTACTGCTAATTGGGGTCCTGGGTGGATAAAGTCACTGCCAAAGTCAGAAGAGCTGGCTTCACTTCCAGTCCTGTGTCAGAGGGATGGGAAACCTTTAGTTTCTCATGATAAACCAACCCACCCAAACAAATGTTAATGTTCCTGCCTGCTTTATCTTTACAATCATACAAGGTTTCTTTCAAGAAAATGAACACTACTGAGAGAGGAAGCTAAAAATGAGAAAAAGCAATGTGTGGGCAGGCAGGTTTTCTGTGGAGTGAAGACAAGAAACAGAGCCAACAATTCTCCTGTGTTGAGGTGTCACAGGTCTGAAATGGAAACATCCTCACAGAAATCTCAGGAATGGCTTTAGCATGTTTTTACCACTGCAGACTGCTAAGAAATGAGTGATGCCAGAGCAAAGCAATTGCCTCTTCAGGAACTGGCCATCTCCCATTATCAGCTTCTCCTAAAGTCAGAGCTTCCCTGCTCTAGATTACAATATGTTCTCGTTCCACAACAGAGGAGAGCTGACACAAGCAGAAGGCCTTGACCAGAAATATTTGTTTTAGTGGACAGAAACCAGTGCTTTCTGAGTGGAAGGTCCCCGAGTGGCTCCCTGCTGGCCTGTTGCTGGGAGGTTCCCAATCCAGAGGCATGAGCAACACTGCTAGGAAACCCTCCTTGCCAAAATCACTCCTGACCTTAAAGCAGAATTCAAAACTGGTATGTTCAGCAGTAACCTACTGCTTGTTAGTGGTTCAGTCATGCAAGATATCCAGAGTAGCAGTCAGCATTCCCTGTGGAATTTAAGGGAAGAGGCAGTTGGTACAGACAGGTGTTTTTTCAATAAGAGAGTAAGGTAGAGCAGAAGAGAGAACAAGAAGGGGGAAAAAAGGTAGCTAGGAATAGGTCTGGTTGGGCAATAAACTCAGTGGGAGGTGAATGGATGCTAATGGGTCTGAATTATTCCTGTATAATCTGGTGTGAAGGAGTTCAGATCCATGGCCTTCGCTGGGACCTCTCTGGAGCAACAAATTTCACCAAAAACAAGATCTGAGGGAGACTGATCTGGTGAGAAAACAAGAGTAAGAGGATCCTCCCAGAGCAGCTGTACCTTCAGAAGACATATTTCTCCAGCACTAGAAGCTGAGAGTTTTCTCCAGCACTGAACCTGCTTTGGCAAAAGGACAAATGTAGAGCAAAGGTCTGACATTGTGCATCCAGCCTTTAACCTCTCTCCCCGTGTCTCCAGGTTCTGCACATCAGGAGGCACAGAACTAGAGCAGGTGAATCCTGGCAGCAATTCCCATATGGAAGTCCAGCTCTCTGTCCCACACCTGGACACAGCCACAGCCCAGAACTGCAAGGGCTTGTTAGTTCTTGTTGATGGCCAGAGCTCCCTGTTCCTTAGGGCTCCAACACTTCTGTGAGTGGCAGCAGCAAAGCCTGATGTCTGCAGACCACTGGAACTTGTCACAGGGCATCAGTCACACAGACACTTGCCTGTTTTATTACTCTGCTGATTGGAATGTTTACTTGAGGAGATCCCCTTTGTATCTCCCCATATATCCTTCAGGTGGAAGCTGGGACCTTCTGAGGAGCTTTAATCTATAATGTGCTCACTGTTAGTGGGAGTCCACAGTACAGAATATGTGTGTATGAAAGACAACAGAGAGGAAAGGAATAATTCCTTATTTTAACAGTATTTCATACTGTTCTAAATTCTGCAAGTTGAATCTGAAGCCAGTTTACAATTGGTAGCACCAGGTTTGCATAGAAGAGAGAAAGAAACAACTCTAAAATTAGAAGACTAAACAATCTCGGGTTTAAAACATCACAAATGCTGGTCTTGTAAACACTCTCATCAAGAGAAATACAAGAATGTTTGCCATGTAATTGCATATTCAAAACTAATATAGAGAGAACATTTTAAAAAGGAATGCAAATGCAGCACTCGGGAAAGGTCCTGTCTGGACAGGCAAGGGAATGAAGCTGCTCTGCTGATTCACCAATGTGTTGTGTCACAGTCTGCCTTTGGTTCTGCTCACAATGGGACAAATCAGTGCAAACAGCCCCTCATTTGTACTCGGCGCTCCTGCAGTTCCCTCCTCTTGCCCCAGAGCTTTCCAGCCATTCCTGACACCATCACAGACAGCAGATCTTTCAGGGCACCAGTTCACTGATGGTCCTTCATGGTTCTGCCTCAGGGGATAACTGAATTGTCAAAGACAGACACAAAACTACTTGATGTCACAGCTTCATTTCCTTAGACCTCCAGGCTACATGACATTCAGACAAAATCCTTGTTATTCCTCTCTTTTACTAGTAGCTCCATATTTCTCAAAATCCTTTTCACCCTGGACAAAAATGAATAGGGAAATATATTTCAAGATGAGAGAACAAGAGGGGTTAAAATAGCCTCAATTTTCAAACACTTCAGGGATCTGGTGTAGGCTAAATTTATCTCCAAATATCTCTAGGGCTTCTGGGATGTTTAGGATCCAAATAGGAACTTAAGTAACATCGCTCCTGTCTCTTTAAACTGAAATATATTTTAACAATTATGAAACTGAGGGGCTGTTCTTCCAGTGACCTAAGCCCAGGAACTCAACCTGCAGACAAATGTTGCAAATTTGAATTATCTTCATTTTTTTCACACTTGCATGTAATGTTGAGGAGGGGATGGATCTACAGAGCTGCTGCTCAGCACTGAACAGAGGCATGTTAGGAGGTTTCTCAGAAAACTTTACCCTGCAGCTTCAGTGTCTCAAAGGGGCATTTGCTAAAATAAACCGGAACATCACAATTTTAAACTTCTGCTCGTGTCTTTCGCACAGGTCTGGGATCAGCACAGAGCCACCAGATGGTGTCACACTGAGCTGCAACTCAGGGACCAGACCGAATTGCTTTCAAAAGCGACCAAGAAAAACCCTGTATCTGGTGTAAATAATAGATTTGCAACTCGTGCAGCACATTCACACGGGGACATGTTCCTCAAATAAAATCCGAATCTCTGCTATAATCAAAGGATATTGAGCAGCACATTATGCAGCTTAAAAATAGCCCCAGAAGCTGGTTGTACCAGTTACTGTAACTTTAATCTGCAAGAAACTTTTTTACAGAGGCATAAATAGTGCCTGTCAAGAGCATAATACAAATCCCGTCTGGTAAACCTTAATATTTAGATCCCCTTTGAATATCTGACCTCATTTACAACCCAAAGCGAGTTCTGCTGAACAATGTTTTCCATGTTAAACTCGAGCACTATTCTTCCAGACTCATGTTAGTGAAATACTGGTTTATCAGGGGAAAGCACAAAAAAAGGATGGATGCCTTTTGCATTCTCACTGACTTTATTCAGACACATGGTGGATGCATTTTTAGCAGGAGCGGGATGGAAGCTGAGTGTGCTTTGAAACAAACTCTTTGAAAAGACTTCAGTGGGCATTTTCTAATGAGATTCCAGTGATAAGATCTTGTAATTCTGCCTCTGCAGCTGTGGCAGTCGGAGCATAGGGAGTGATAACTGCAGCAATGGAGGCCTCCAAGTGTTTCCAAAAGAAATTCTCCATTTTATCTCTTCCCATGTGATATTATGTGCTTGTAATAGTGCCCAAAGACTTCAAAAAAGCTGCCCCGAGGGCCTCTCACCCTGAATTCTCTAGTTTTACCTAAGAAGACACATGCCCTGAAAGCTCAGTCTTACTTAGCCTTGCTAGTACAACATGCAGTGTCTGTACTAGGAACAGTAACATGGGGGGAATAAAGATTTTACTGGCATGAATATGAGCTGATCAACTTTTGGACAAAACAAGGAGGTTACACACAGCTGAGAGAGTTTAGCAGAATCTACCCCCATTACTAAGGTTCTGAAGTAGGTCACCACCATCCAGTTATGCCAGAGAGCATCCCAGGGAGTTCAGCCACCTCACCCTTTGGGCTTTTCCATTCAGACAAGTCAAAACAGCTTCCCATTCTTCAATACAGGCACTTGAAGTAAAATTTATGAGTGATGTTCAGCCAGGGTGTTTGTTTTGCACTAACAACCAATGTGCTATATCCCAGCTCAGATCAAGTGTAGCACAGAGTATCTGCACTCCCTCAGAGGATTAATCATCAAAACAGGGCTGGAAGAGAACCTCAAAGGTCACTCAGTCTATCTTCTGCCCGAGGCAGGCTCAGCTACACAAACTATTCTTGACAGACGTTTCTCTAATCTGTTCTTGAAAGCCTCTAAGGATAAAGACTTCACCAGCCCCAAGGAAATCTCTTCCATGCTTAACCACCCTTGCAATCCCAAAGTTTCTCCTAGTAAGTAAAATCTCCCCTGGTTTAAATGACTCATGAAATAGCAAAACAGTGCGAAGTATCTCCATCCTGCACAATTCACTGCAGTGATTTGTTGGATTTCTCTTTTTAGCCAGAGCACATGGCCAGGCTGTGTTTGATAGACCCCTGCACCTTGTCTGTCCAAGACACCAGCCAAGTGATGATGTCACATCCACGTTGTCATGAACTTCTTTCCAGTTGTGACTTTAGGATGGTTACAGAACAATAGAAAAAAATTTAAATTAGTGTCTGCAAAAAGAGTACATTCGTGAACTGAAATGAATTTAAATTTTATCTTAGCCTGATTGTTAATTGGGCCCTTTTCACATTTAAAGATTTCACTGTATTTCCAATTAGTTTAGCTGTGACAGAGGCAGAAGAGAGCATTGATCCAAAAGAGATCCTTCTGGCAATCATACTTATATGCATTCAGTTTCAAAAAACGGGCTTTTCATAAGGTTTCTCTTGACCTGAACCAGCATCAATTCTACCCACAGATCTCTCCAAGTCAGTGGTATAATCTCATATTGGACCAAATGAGGTCCTTAAGAGAATTTCTTCTTCAGGTGTTCAGAGTGCTTCAGAGACAATTGCCTTTTGGCCAAGATACACAGATTTTACCAGTCAGAAATCTGCCCCCAAGAATGAAATTAAACCAGAGCAACTAAATAATAACCCAGAAGTGGGAACTCACTGCAAGAATACAATGAATAGCAGGACCATGCAGTGAAGTGTCCAAAGGCAGACAAGAAATACAAGGAATTGTGAAGATGGTCCCCAGCTCTGCCACTTAAAACAGGTCAGAAGGCCATACCTGCAAAAGCAAGTGAAAACAGTTCAGGGAGAGCTTTGCTGTTTGTTAAACAGAAAATGACAGTGAGTTGCCCACCAGGAACAGGATTACAAGCTTTAATTTCTCCACAGCAACCTTCCCCTTCAAGCAGAATTTAGCTCAGCTCCCAGAAATGGAGAGCTGTGACATCCAGGAGATGGTGCTCTTGGGTAAAGCACAATGTTTGGATCGAAAAAAAGAATTTTCTTTAAGATCCCCTTGGCTTTCATGGCACAGTGAGGATTCCTGCACAGTTTGTTCTTAATTTGCAGAGGAAGCCCATGCAATGATCACTAGGTAGCAGAGAGGAAGGAATGGGAGGGATGGAAAGAGCCACTGGGAAATGCCCCTCACCCCTTCGAGTTTATACACACAAACCACAAAATAGCTAAAAAGAAATAATTTTGCTGGCAGTTTGGTCAAGATCTGATCCGAATCAAGGGACTCCTTGGAGTTGTCCTCTAAAACCCAGAGCAGAAAATACAGTAGAAATCGTCTGGGGAAGGGAAGTGGTCAAACGTGAAGACCACATCCAGCAATTCCCTCAGTCATCACATCATTTTCCTGGGATGATCTGGTGTGCAGAGAGCACCACCTCTGACTATTCCTCACAGAGGAGGAGGGGTTGCTCCCAAGGAATCAGGAAAGGCAGCAGCTGCATTATGAAACCTCATGAATCAGTATTATTTAGCCAGTGTTTTATTTTTAAATACATCTCCTAAATAAACAATATTTTCTCTCGAGGAACTCCAAGTATTTTACATAATAAAATAAATATAATTATCCACAGCACAGAGATTGAACTGAAATTATTTTCCCTGCCAAGGAAATCTGTTTTCCTTCCCTTTTAAAACAGCAAAACAACTATTGTGCTGTGGAGATGAAATATTGGAGTAAGCTGCTCCTAGATTTCAACACAATGTATGCACACTGCAGAAAGAAAAGTAAATAAATGCTTATGTAGATAGAATCTAAAAGTTTGATTCACAGGAGACCTGGTTGTGCTTGGGTCCAAGGTGTAGTGAAATCAAAAGGAGACAGAAGACTTAATGGATATTAAAGTGAGCTTCCAGTGACTTACAAGGCCAGGGACTGACTCTATGACAGGGCTCCTCTCCATTCAGCATTTTCTTTCTTTATTAAAGAATAACCTTGTAGCTCAAGACAGAAGAAAAAGACTTCTCCAAAAATAAATTAAGACCAGGCTCAGAAACCTCTATTCCCTAAACTGAGAGTCAATTAGTTATAATCAATTAAATAAAATTAAGGAAAACAAAGTCACATGGGCTGGGGAAAGGAAAAAATGATAAATGAACTACCATTGGAGTCACTTGGGGAAGAAATGTCACCATCAAGGAGAAAAAAAGTGGAAGCAATTAAAAAAGTTAAAGACTTTCCTTATTGCAGGGAGACCAGGGAGAGTGCCAGCCCCCCAAGGTTTTCCTCAAGACTTTGGAATTCATTTGATTTTCCTGTCTTTGCTGGCAGTTTGAGCTGTGGGCAGCACAGGGCCCTGCTCAGTGCCCTACTTTGCAAACCCAAGGTGAGCTGCCACCACTTGTGCTACCACAGCCCAGATGCTGCAGCTGAACTCAACCCAAATGTTCCGTCCCCATTACATTTTAAGAACACCCCCCACGGGCAGAGAACAAGCCTGGAGCCTCCACAACTGCCAGAAAATGGATATTCACTGCCAAAAAAGTGACTGATTAGACTCTGTGGCTGCTCCACCAGCTGCACTTAGCAGACCCCAGGTAAGACCCAGAGACAAAACATTTCAGATGATTCTATGCAGATTACAATAAAAACAAACTCAAGAAAATTCCAAAGCTACCAGGACACAGGACATCTTCTTGATGATCCCTTTGAAGCCTTCACTGTCTGGATTTGAGTCCAGACAAATCTGACAACTCTGGTATTAATACACCTCACTTTTAACATGGATGGAGCCTCCATGACACGCTGCCAACAAGAATGTCAATGAATAGCAGCCCTGGTGGTAGGTTTCAAAATCAATATAATCAGCACAGTGTTCTATTCACAGCTTATAAATTGCTGTCACACTGGCTGACTTCACAGGCTCATCAGTTCCAGCAGCCTTGTTAAAGCTGCCTCTGAAGTTTGCTGGCCTCAGATTTTTCCAAGGTACTCTGCCTGCAGCAGAGCACGTGCACACTCCTCACTCTCTGCCCAGAAACCCCCTGCCTGGAAACAGGGAGAGGCCACAGAAGAGGCAGAAAACACACTGACAACATTTCAAAAGATGAGGCAGAAACAGAAGTGGCATATTTGGAAATATCGGTTGTTTCCCATGCCCCCTCCCAAGGAGTCACTCTGAAAGGCAATGGATTTGGGAGTCTGCCAACTGAAGCAAAAGGTAGAAAAAAAAGGAAATATTGTGTAGTGTTTTCTATTTTTCACCTCAGGACAGTCCTACTCTACCCACAAGGGGTGTATCCTTTCAACACGACTTCACGTCGTTACCAACCAACCAAATCAGGCTTCCACCTTGCGGGTGAAGATCTCACCACTCCACTTTCAGGGAGCTGAAATATTATTTCAGGAGTCCTTTGCTGTGTGCCTGGGATCTGAATTTCACAATATTTCCTAATCTCTCAGTCACCACTCCACAAGAATGTGATTTTTCACACACTTTGAAGAAATCAATTCTTGGTAGAGCTCCCTTGTTTTCAGCTCAGTCACACCTTTCAGTTTCAAACTTGTCAACATATTCTAAAAGTTTTGAAGAAAAAAGTGCAGTTCTTCCCTCAGACAAGCCCTTAAAGCCGTAATGTTTCATCATGACCCTCCCTGATAAAGTGTCATTTATTAAAATACGTTTCCCCTATTGTGGGCTTTGCCCTGCTGCTGTTAAGATCTTCAGAAATCAAACCACCACCAAAATAAGATGGAAAAGTACTATTGCAAATCTACAGAGAGGGGAACAGACACAGACTTTATGTGATTTGCCTGAGACAGTTGAAGAAAATTGTATCAGGGCTGGGAAATGAAGTGATGCCCCTTGGCTCTTCATTCAGTATTTTATTCTTGGGATCAGTCTTATCTTTCTCAGCTTCAATAGCCTGGAAAGACAACATTTAAGTGCCTTGGGTGGTGTCATCTTCTTTCACTCAGCCCTGCAGCTCCTGCAGCAATGACAAGCTGGGGAAGCATGAGTCACTTCCACAGACAAAGCAAGTTTTTAACAAGAACAATTGCCTCACTAATAAGTTTTAGCTTCATTAACCCATTATTCTTTGAATTTTCTCTTTTCTTCGCAGTGTTGCGAAGCAGATTAAATCTGTCGTCAAACTCATGATGCCAAAATACCAAATTGCCACAGCTATGAACTTTATTGGGTAACTTGGTACTTCTGCTGGAAGAGATAGACCACATAGGAAATATCCACCATAAACTCCTCATATAAATTAAAAATATCAACATAGTTTAGGTTCTTAATATATGAATTTGAAACTGAACTGTTCTTTCCTCCATTTCTATACCTAGAAATCCTTGGAGAAGCTGTACAAAAGTACAGAATGAGTTTGCTGGAGAAAGGAATCACAGATCACTATCACCTGCCCATCATCTTTCCTTCCCTAAAGGGCTGTAAACACACACAGTCTGTACTGGTGATATTCTACTCTAAATGCAGGAACATGTCCTTACTTTCTTTTCCCCTGCTGATTTATTTGCAGGCACCTCTCACCTGCAAGAGATGGACAAATACTGTCCTTACTGTACAGAACTAAGTGGAAAGAGAAGGGTCTGCTATCCAACATGACCAGAAAGCTGAAAACCATAGTTCCCATTTTCACCTCTTTCATCTCACTTCTGCACCATCTCCTCTGAGCCATCACATATCTGCTGTGAATTTTCTTCCATACACCTGCCTGATCTTTCTCATTTTTTTTCTGGAATGTTTTGCTGCGTTCAGAATGGGAGTCACAAAGCTGTGCTTTGATCAGATCCTTCTGCATCTGTTATCTCATGTAACATCATGAACATTAAGGATGGATGTAATGCAAATGCTTGCAAGCATCAGCTGCTGCTGTTAAGAATACTAAGTCAGATGAAAAAACAGGTCTTGCCAGATTTCTTCCATCTCTTTCTATACTATCCCCCCCTTGCTCACAAATCTATGTCAAGATACGCCTATTTGAAGTTAAATCTCAAAAATTTCTGCTATAATTATCCTTCCCTTTTCCCCAAAGTTACAAATTCTTGTTGCTTCAAACTCTATTGCTGCTTGTTTTCAGTGTGCTGGAAGTATCTGCTGTTGAGGTCTTTCAAACAGGGGTGGTTTGGGTATGGGCAAATAGACATCTCCATTTCAGCCTTACATCACACCTGTGGTCACTACACAGCCTCTTCCACAGTAGGACCATGTCTTTCCAATGGGAATGCAGGACTTCAGCTTCCATCACTGTCTTTTCTTCCCAACATTCTGGTGAACCTTTATTCATAGAATCTTACTTGTTTGTAAAAAAGGAGAGGGACTGAGGGCTCTGCTTTTCCTGCAGTGGAACATTCAAGGAGGCTTCTGAGCATTCTCAGAAGGGGTGCCAGGACTGGGCATGAATCTGAAGTGTTTGGGAGCTCAGTGGAACTGACTTCTACCTTCAGTGCTGGCTTGATTAGCTTACTAGGTTCCCTTTTTCACCACTGAATTTGCAAAACGTATGAAGAAATTAGTTGTCTCTTCAGGGTGAGATTCAACTCATCCACTCCACCGATCTGAGTTGGGTGTTGAGCAGAAACCAGCCATCTAAACCACCAGGCTGAGGGAGCTGGGGTTGTTCAGCCTGGGGAAGAGGAGGCTCAGGGGAGACCTCATCGCTCTCTACAACTCCCTGACAGGAGGGTGTAGCCAGCTGGGGGTTGGTCTCTTCTCCCAGGCAACCAGCAGTAGGACAAGAGGGTTTTCAGCTGTGCCAGGGGAAGTTTAGGTTGGATATTAGGAAGAAACTCTTTACAGAGAGAGTGATCAGCCACTGGAGTGAGCTACCCAGGGAAGTGGTGGATTCTTTGTCCCTGGAGGTGTTTAAGAGGAGACTGGATGTGGCATCAGTGCCATGGTCTGGGAACCAGGCGGGATTGGATCAGGGGTTGGACTTGATGATCTCAGAGGTCCTTTCCAACCCAGCTGATTCTGTGATTCTATGATTCTATGATCTGCACTACCAGAGATCCAGAGGGGCTTCCAGGGAGCAAGTCATGCACTCTCTTAGCATGGATTAATCACCTTCTGGGCATGACCATCTTCCCATTTGTCTGTAGAAACCCAGCTTAAGGAACACACTTACCTGAGGATGAGTAAAGTCAGCTGAAGGACTCCACCCTACACTCTCACAGAGTATCTGATATAGAGCTCACACCTTCCTGCAGTACTGAACATGATCCTGCACACAGACATGCTATAAAGATCTGTTTTTCCAAGGCAATAATTGAGATAAAATAAAAATCCCTGTTCTTTGCCTGGCTTTTGTCGCTGATTGTGTTTGTCACCCTGGGCAAGTGCTTTTATTTCTCTTAGCTAAGTTAGTTTCTCAAGTGTTCATATAAGTGACAGTAATCAGAGTGCCTCACAATAGCAGTGCCCAGTGTAAAATTAATGTCTACAGAGAACATTGAATTAGCCCAGGAAGACCAAGACAAGGCATCACTTACATGTATATTTTTTAAGAGGCAAAGGCTATAATGCATCTTATTCCATTTGACAGGTATCACAGACTCAGATGAAGTTACTGTGGATTCCAGCACAGTACTTTTCTATAATTATGCAAATTACTCTGGTTACAACCACTGGATATATTCACATAAATGACCCTGATTTTTCAGAAACATTCCTTTTTTCAAGTGTAATTTTGCATGCACAATAAACTGTGGATTTCAGAGAAGCACTTTAAGCATCTAAATATCAGCCTGCACCTACAAATTGTTTAGACAGACATTTTAATACTGTAATTTGTTAGTGCAATTACTTAAGTAGGGAAGACTGTGTGCAAGGAGGCAGTAAATAATTAAGACCACCAAAGAGGAGCCTAGGGCACCATTCTAAAATCTTTTATCTAATGTCTAAATTTGGCAAGCGGAGGGAAAAGGTGCTTAAGGAGAACACACAGAGCCAATCAGCACATAAAGCCTCCCATTGCACCATACAATCTAGTTTCACTTATTGCTGAAGATTATTTTTGAATGCTCTGATTCTGAAGTTATCAAAATTGGCTATTGTAAGTAGTTGATGCTGCTCTGCTTTTCAAAGCCTCATCAAGTTTTTAAAAACAGAGATGGCTGTTCTACAATAAAAAAGAATCTACCTGCAGTGATGCATTTACACCAGAATAATCAGGCTATAACAAGAGCAAGAACAAGCCATATATTCAATGTGGAAAGTTACATCCATGAACTCCAGTGCTGTCAGTATAAACAGGTGCTATGCTGAAAATATAAAGCCTCATTAATGCATCATTTAATAAAAATGCCCCATTTTCTTACATTTCAAGTCTCTTTACATCTCCCATAAAGATGTGAGTTACTCATCTCAACCCAACGATGTGACTGATCTCGAATCTCAGAAATGGTTCTGACTACAGTGGTTGACAACATAAAATGCCATACAAAAGAAATACTAAAACCTTTATGCATGTGATTAAGGCTACTCAGAATGCTCCATGTACAGCCCTGAAAACAAAAAGCTTCTCTCTACTTGAAAATGTTGCTCTGGCAGCATTTTAACACGATGACGTTGTAGGAAAAACAAGAGACAAAAAAGCCTCCAACAAGCCCCTTTGCAGCAAACCCATTAAACACACCAAATTTCACAATGTCAGATCAGTAGATCTCACAGGCTCAGGACATGGAGCAGGGAAAGTGTCCAAGCCAGCAGAGCATGGTAGGAGAGGGACAGAAAAACCTTGCAGGAGAAATCCTGGAGCCGAAGCAAACGAGAGGCAGCGGGGTGGAGACAAACCCCCTACTCAGAAAGCAATTTCTCTGTGGGCAGCAGAGAAATCCCTTTAGAGACAGCAAGGTGACAAAGCACTGTCTGTTCTGTCAGAGGATAAAACAAGGCTGTGTGGTCTCTGCCTGGGTTTGGGTACAGGAACAGACTTCCAGCCCCTGGACATGAAGGGATACAGATGACTGGGTTGTTCTGGTTGCTCAAATCTAGGAAGGAATTTGTCTACCCCAAAGTGAATGGCAGCCTTAAAACCTTATTTTTTTGTCTCCTCCTCAGGTTCTGACCAGCTGAAATAAGCTCCTGAACTGCTTCTGTGTTTCTCAGCTTGAAAAGCTGACACTCTGTAGAGCTCCAGGACTGGATTTTGAGGTTCTGTTTGCATCCCCAAGGATCACTAAATGGGAATTTTACCGGGAAGTCTTCACCTTTTGCAAATTCCACAGAAACTTTGCATCGAGATGATGAGTAAATTCTGTAAGTGCATTTAGATTTCACAAGGCTTAGATTTAATTGCCTGGTAGAAAATTCAAACTGAAGTCCTGCTTTTTGTGGAGCTGCAATATCTGAACAGGACCCACTTTTCAGTGGTCTCTTGTCTTGTCTTTCTGCATTCCCTTGGTGGGCTGGGCTCTACACAGGCCTGACACATGACAAAGCTGGAATTCTATGAATTCCCACTGTCCTCAGGTCTCTTTTCCCACCAAAATCAGAAGCAAAATTCCCCTGACTTCATGTAGGACTCATGCTAAGGACATCTTCACATTCAGGGAAAGTAGATATTACCAACATGAGGAAACTGAAATATTTCAGAGATAAGTTCAAAACTCAGTGCAATAGCAGATACCAATTTTGGCAAGATAGTTTAGGAAGTCTAGAGAAGTAATAGGAGTAGTAGATTCATCTGCTGTATTTTCATAAAAATACTGTTTATCTTGTTATCGACAGTAATTGTTTCTTCATGAGCCTTCATAAATCCAGATTACCTGTCCTGCCTTGTGTAGATTCACTGATGTTTGATAAAGTGGTTGAACTTGTGTTGCAACTTTTTCCACTCTAAGGCACCACAGAATCACAGACTGGTTTGGATTGGAAGAGATCTTAAATATCATCTTGTTCCAACCCCCTGCCAGAGGCAGGGACATCTTCCACTAGCCCAGGCTTTTTTCTCCCTGCCCAACTTCCTGCTTTCACAGAAGCACTAACAGAAAATATCATTGATGCCTCTATATCTCTATCAAGTTTCATTGGAAGTAGCTCATAGGATCAAAAGTTATTAGAGGAACAAAGAAGACACGGTGAATTCATAAATCTTTAATACAACATGTTTAATACATGTTGTATTAAATAAAAAAAAATGGCACGAGAACATGAATATTGCACCTGTTGATGATAATGATTGTTGATAACGTGCATTTTAAGAAGTGCCTTTCAGTCATTTTCCTTGAGGGGATGAGTTATCATTTCTTCAGATTATGAAGTTAAGATGTGGTGTCCCAATAATCTCTTAGAGAGCAGCTTCTAATTTGATGAGCTAAGAATCTTTAACTGAAACGAGGACCAATAGATGGATCAAAAAGAAGAAATCTTTTGTTTAAACAGAGATCCCAATCATCCAGCAGTTGCAGCAGAAATATTCAGGCACTCTTTACAGCTGGGCACAGACTGCTTTGAAGTCCGGTCCGTATGAGAATTTTTTCTTCTATTAACTCCTTGTGTGCTGCACCCTTATAAATAAGCAGAGATTGATGTTTTAAACTCTCTTCTGTGTTATAAAAATTGTGGAGAGTTCTAGAGACAAGCATAACATTAAATCACACCCTAATACTTAATTGAAGAGTCAGTGAAATCATGCTGGATTAATAGGGGTGGGGAAAAACCAGAGTTGCCATTTGCAAAGTACTCAGAGCTCTTCAAACGAGATCTAAAGGGGTGCTGCATTCCTACAAATTTTGCCAGACAAATCCACACCCACCCTTTGATGAATGAAGCTCACAGTAACATCAGTAGTGTTGCTTAACTGCCAGCCTGCCTCCGAGATGTCGGGTTTTGTAAAGTGTGCTTGTCATGTTTCTCCATCTTCAAGTGCACCATTGCCTTTTATCCTCTCATCTCGAGGTAAAAATTAACAGGATTCATATACCACTCACATCATCTTTTCCTAGAGCAGGTGTCCTTGGAATGTTAGCTCCTCCTTGCAGTAGCTAATGAAAATATCTTCAGGCAGTTTGTTGGGTTTGGTGTTGGGGGTTTTTTCCCCCTGGTTTTGTGCAGGGTTTTTTTTCAGTTCCTTTATTTAGCATTTTTTTTTAGGGTTATCTCCTTGTCCTCCAAATAAGTCAGGAATATTTTGCATTGCAGTTAGCAAATTTTAGGGATAATAAACCAGGACAAATTCCTGCACAGCTTTTTTGCTTGCTTCCTTCATTTCCTTGAAGAAAAAAAAAGGAATGTGTTTAAGTGTTTAAGGCAACCAAAGACCCTCCATAGCTGACTGTTCCATGTGCTCTAATGTATCTGAAGCTCAGTCAGGATCAAGTCACATCGTGTTTAACAAAACCTTACAAAAGAACCCTTTGCCCCAAGCGGTTTGTGCAGAATCAGAAGGAAATCATGAGGAGAAGGTGGGAAGTGCACATACTGCAGAGAGATATAACATGCTGGAAGGAGGAGAAAACCAGACAATGCAAGAGTTTTAGGACCCATACAAGTAATTCTGGGAATTTTTTGTTTTTGCTAGACAATCCATGAATATTCCAACTTGTTAGAATTTCTTCAGTCTTAAAGTGCCAGGAACGTTCCACACCATTCCCAGTGTGAGGACTTGCTGCCCTGTCACTGCTGGTTGAGAAGGGAAAGGGAGACAAGGACATGCTGTGCAAACCCCACTGCTCTAGGTAGAGTGGCAATTCCAGTTTAGTGTGAATCATTCATATTTTTTATAAATAAAACAAAAGGTGTTTCCTTGAAAATAAGGCTCTTAAAACCAGACAGCTGCTGTACACTTGGGCTCAGTGTGCGACATTTCTGGGCAAATTTCAGAGTAGGGATAATTTGTACCTTTCAGCTGAAGTATTTGGGGATGGGGGGAAGGCAATGAGGTGTCCTTACCACTGATAAATCTTCCAAGTAACAGTGACACGAGCAGACAGACTTCAGCACAAAGGTGAGACTCACAACCAGATCAATTCTTGCTAAAGCAGATTCTTTGATAATGGCCATCAACAGCAAATAAACCAAAAATAACAGGGAAGGTTAACACCCCCTTTGCTGGCGTTTCCCTAAAGTTTATTCTTTTGTGCAAAAAGCTTAAATTGTGCTGAATGCTATTTTTACTTTAAATATAATCAGGGAAAATGAGAAACTAATATTCTCAAATTGCAATTATGAAAGAAAATATGTAACATTTGAGGTGCTTCATTTAGAGAACACTCCAGGTTAATTAGATGATTTTTCTAATGAAGATATTTCCATGAATACTTAGGATTGTTGCATTTGTCTCATTTGGTAATGAATAGATTGATACGCACATGATTTCAGCATTTCATTAAAATAGCTACAGAATAAATGCTGAAATTCATTCAAGTGAATTGAGAATGCTGGTTCCAATTATGCTGCTTCCCAAGTTTAATTAATAAGTTGTATTGTTACAATTAATCATAGTCAGATGGTTATGAAGAATGAGTTTTTATGATCTGAATGCTTTATAAATGCCCACTGTGATACATCTATATCACCCAAGTCCACGTGCAGCAAATCAAGCAAGACTTACAATAATATCTAAGCATCTGAAGTAACAGACTGAAGCTGTTGTGTATCTCTTTATGTTGAGCTTTGTGCTAACCTGCTTTTTGAAGAGCTTTATCTAGGTGCCCACCTTAGTGATGTCACATACTGTAACAGAAAGTTGTGTATGAAACAAGCAGGTGTATGAAACATCTCCTGCCAGAGCAGGATCAGAGAAAACAGAATGCAAAGTTTGATGGATCAAGGGGTAGAGTAATCAGTGGCATTTGTGTTGGGTTGCTGGGTCTGTCCACATGAGCAGAGGAACAATGACAGGCAGACAGCGGCAGGATGTGATCAGAGCAAAGGGAACACCTTCGTCCTGCTCCTCCCTGGGCTGTGAGGACAGGATGGGATGATCCATGTGTGATCCTGGCCATGATCCGTGTCTGCCACCACGACACCACGTGAACCAGGAGCTGAGGTTCTCACCAGTCCCACGTCAGCAGGTGTCTGCTCAGCACACGTCGTGGCCGTGCCCTGAACCTCATCCCAGGAAACTCTCCCCTCTTGTTCACATCCATTTCCATTGCTTTTCCTGGAAAAGGGGCTCTGAAATCTGTGCACTCGTGGAAGTTTAAGTTTCAGCCACTTAAACTGTATGGCCCATGGGACATACAGGTCCATGTGCTTTGGATACCAGCAGCTGGAGGGACTCGAGTACAAACACACCGTGTGGGTTGTGCATGTGTGTGGGGCTTTGCCAGTGAGCATCAAGCTGGATAAACCAACAAGTGGGATAAGAGGCTTGACAGAGTCCAGCATTGGAGTGGTTGTAAGTCTGTGCTGGATACTGGAGAAAACAGGTAGAAAACAGGTGATCTAAGAGTAACCAGTGACATGTGTTTGCACATCTGTGTGTTTTTCTGTTTCTGCATGGGGTGACAGGGAGATCAGTGGATAGAGATGCAGATCCAGATGGCAGGTTAAGACCATCTAGTGAAGGAATCTATATCATATATTGGTATATATTTTCCACTGACAGGCTTTCACCCCCATCAGTGGTGCTGCCTGTGTTGATTGAGGTGGCCAGGTACTGTCTGCATCCTTGTCTAGTGTGAAAATAGGCTCAGCATCACTTCTGGTTGCACCTGGGGACACAGAGCCCTTATCAGGCCACTCCAAACACCAGTTATTTCAATTGATGCTGCCCAAAACAGATCTAACTGTCTCTAGGGGACCAGGCAACTCATATGGATAATATTTATTAAAGGAAAACAGGAACCATCCCTGCCATGTGTTTCTTTTCTATTTTCCTCTACGTGCCTGAGGAAGCAGGGAATTTGCTACCTTCTCCAAACATTTGCTACCCAACCAGGAACACAGCTTGGCCATTTCCAGGCACCTCCACAAGTGCTGCTTCTGGACTTCTGTCTTTCTTTAAACCAGCTCTTCTCACTGTTTCCTCCCTGTCTGGTTTCTCCCCTCCCTTTAATTTATGTCACAGCCATAAGAGCAGTGAAAGCCCTTCAGAACACAGTTTACACTGACAGCCATTACTTTCCTTGAACTGGAGGAGCAAAAGTCTGACTGTCACTCTCAATTGAGGGCTTATTTCTAATGGTAAAACAAGTGACCTTCTCCTGACCTGCTAAAAAAGCATTTGGTTTACTACTTTACCTGGTCATTCTGCAGCTTTCTAGCCCTCCATGCTTTATGGGGTATTAAAAGAAAACCTGTTTTTGACACTGCATCTGAAATTTTAAGAACTTTTTGCTGATAATAAATTAAGAGCCTGATCTAAGGGCCAGAGATGCCAAGGGAAAGAATTCCATTTCTCCATTTCAGTGGGCTTTAGATCATAATTTTGGTTTACCAGTAGGTTTTTAATCCTTTCCACTGTACTTTTGTCACAGTTCTGAATCACTGAGGAACTTGTGTTAGGAAGAAAGAACATCAAAATCAGAAGATTTTTTTTTAAGAGTTGAATCTCCGTAAGTAAAACAATTGAAAGGAATTATTTCAGATTCTCTTCCTTTTTTATTTCCAATTACAGTTAAGATATTAAATAACACCCAACTGCAGGCTCTTCTCAGAAGATCAGAGATAAATTGCTTTTTGGATTCTGACTGGATGAACTCAAACTGTGCTAAAGTTTGCACAGACCTTTATCTGCAAAGAACTTCCAGGTTTCATTTCTACACCAAGGTGATACCAGGTTTTCTAATCATGTTCCTTGAAATGTTCTTCATTTCAAAAGTGCCATAATTTGGAAGCTCCTGGTCCTGCGATTTCTTGAAGGATGATCTGCTAGCAATGTCTTGTTTGACAGGCTATTTATTTTAGAGTGGACTTGGAAAAGCAAAGATGGCTTGAATAACTATTCTGAAACTATTATCAGATAATGATTTTTGTTTGAAGTTTAGACCAAATTAATTTTAACACCACTGTGATTTATTTCTGGATGCCTTTGTGCTAGATATGATCATATTATTTGTATTAAATTATTTGGTGATGAAATATATCTATTTTTAATAAATCAAACTATCAGGGGCAACTTCTCATTCTGGTTAGAAATTACTTCATAAATACATAATTTAAATATTCTTAATTTTTGCCTCAAAACCAACTATTGAAAAAGAAATGGAGACTAAAAGGGGTTATTGCTTTCATAATTGTGAAAATAAGAAAGTTATATAGGAAAAATAGTGATTATTTTACACAAAACTTTGAGGAGAAGGAAGAGAAGATAAAAAAACCTCTCACCCCTTTCCCAGTCCTGCCTTCCACAGCCTTTTGGAAGCAAATGTTTGCTTTAAAGTTGGTAATGTATAATTTGAGTTCCCATTCTCAGATTTTCTCCTGGAACACACTAATAGATACCCGGGTTGGGTATTTCATACACAGGGGTGCTGAAGGTCAAGCAAGAATCTTTTAGAAGAACTTTAATGTATTCCAAAGATCTGACTGCAAAAGAAATCCTTGGCTAAAATATCCCTTCCAGGATTTCTAGTTTAAATGTTCATTCATGGGAGATTTTAGATGTAGCATTAAGTAAGGTTGAGGAGGCAGAAGACATTACCCCCCAGTAAGACCTCGGCTTAAACAACTAAAAATAAAGATTCATAAAAATACAAGGCAGGATCTATAAGCACTTCCAAGAGGTGTCTTCTGAGACAGTTGAGAAACAAATGTTCTGCAGAAAACACATCACTCTTGGGCATGCTTAGGCACACTTTTTATAAAAAAAATATAGGTAGTTTGGCAACAACACAAGGTTGTTTTAAATATTTCTCACCCACAGGAAGGGAACTCAACAGCACAAAGTTTGATGGTGTTACCTCATTCAAGAAATACAATTTCTTCTCCCTAACAAACCAGGGCAGCACAGCAAACCCACCCCTGTCTGGTGTTTAACAACCTCTTCTCTATATTTTATAGCAGGTACTGGTGACCTGAGGTGCACAGTGAAGTTCCAGAAACATTCAATCCAGTGCACCTTGGTCAGCCCAAAATGATATAAACTTTACTTTCTACAGCAGGTCCTGCAGGTCATTTGTGCTAAAATACATTCCACACCATTAGTATATGTGAGAGGAGACCCACATTTCTGGGAAGCTCCATTAAAAAAAAAAAAATAATAAAAAGTGATAGTTTTGTGATGGTTCTCCACGTTAATTGGTTGATGTGGGAAAGGATGTGCAATCAAACCACATCACAGCACTATGATTTTTTAATTAAACAATAAATTAACAGTGTGCAGATCAATATTCAATTCCATTTGAAAATGCCAGATGGGTCCAAATTCGGAAAAGGTCACACACATTGTAGATTAGCTCTCCTGAAATAATTAGTGGAAGAAGACGCAGTCTAGCTGCTTAATTTGGATCACATTTTGAAAAATGTGAGTAATTACTTATTTTCAGTCTTAGGAAATTAATACGAAGATTACTGAAGGGCTGAAATTTTTACAACAGCTTGAAAAATGTGAACTGAGTGGTGCAAGAGGGATTTAAAGGAAAAATTTAAAGCCTTCTGGGCAGAACTGGGAGAGGGGTGAGATGTTCGTGCTCTTGTTCTCATCTCCTGTAGAAGAACTGTCCATGCAATTTCAAGCTCTGTAGAATTTCTTCCTGCCAGAAATGAACAGCCAAAAATCAAGCTTGTCTGTTTAAGCACAAGGATAGGTAAATAAAAAAATACCAGGAAGGAAGCTGAGTAAAATTCTAAACAAACACCACCCATGGGATCACAAGTGATCTTGTTGCCTTAGTTTTATAAATAGTGAGATGGAAAATGCAATTCTCCGAGATGCTACACTTTTTGATACACTATGTTTTACTGCATATATAAAGCTATGAGGGAAATCACATCACTAACATCAGTATTCCCATCTAGCTGTGTGATCAGCATTCTAACAAAGCTGAGATCCAAACTAAAAACAATTTTATCCAGAGATGCCAAAAGCACCAGAGGAAATTACACCAGACAAGAATTTCTTCAGGTGCCTGCTGACCATGGAAGCATGTACAGTTTGGATGGGTTTCTTTGATTGCTTGTGGGCAGCTAAGTGTCTCTTCCTGAAAAAGGCCAAGCAGTGTTATTGCTCTTTTCTTCAAAACCCTGAGCAAACCAGTCACTCTTCTAAAGGGGGCAGAGACCCAAAATATATACCCCAAGTATCCAAGTCTGGATTCCAATCCCCTGGAAGAGAAGGAGATTCCTATATCAGACATTTCAGAGCACGAGTTTAACTTCAGAGTCCTGCTCTCTATTTGTCATATCAGAAGATTAATTTCTCTAAGCCTCTAATATATATTACTAAAATTAGACAGCACTAATCTCTTTGCCTTTCCCTATTTTCTCAACCTTTCCCTGAGAAGAAAGAGGCTCTCATCCTAGAGAAAAGTTCCCCAGCATAACTGACAGAAAAAGAGATGCCTAATTATTTTAAGGAGCTGCATTAATGGGACCCCAGTCCAGGACACAGGCAGACTTCTGAAGCTCGAGCTAACCTGGGAGGAGTTCAGTTTACTCACATTAAGAACCCAGCCCAGAAATGCTGAACTTCACTTAACTTTGCTACTTGAGATTCCTTCTGCTATTGATGGAGATGCTGTATTCTTCAACAAAGCTTAATAAGGGGAATAAATGGAAATGTACAACCTGCAGAGGATTTCTTTTGTTCCAGCAAGCTAAAAACACGCCTTCCACCTCTCAAGTGTTATTCTCTCAAAATGAGTATGAGCCTCCAACAGTCAAGAAACAGTCCCTGAAGACAACTAGACAAGTTTAAAGCTGGAATCATTCCTAAAAATGAGAATGACTAACTTAGGAATGACTCCATCATTTGCAGCTACCCTGACAGCTGCACATCCTAATGGTATCTAATATTTTGTAGTCTATTAAGTATCTGATGCAGTGTTGAAAGAAAAGTGCCAAGAAGGACCCTGAAGCCAGAGAGCAAACCCACAAATGAGGTGT
The DNA here is from genome assembly GCF_009829145.1 of Chiroxiphia lanceolata. Classification (NCBI taxonomy): domain Eukaryota; kingdom Metazoa; phylum Chordata; class Aves; order Passeriformes; family Pipridae; genus Chiroxiphia; species Chiroxiphia lanceolata. The sequence continues at coordinate 5,958,856 of NC_045649.1, read as the reverse complement.
CTTTCGTGAGACTATTCTTTTCTTCCTCTTTACAAAGCAAGCTCTGTCCTACAGCAGATTGGAAGATTGATTTCACACAGCAGATGATGCCCTTGGTTTGTTTTTTTCCTTTTCTTTTTCAAACAGAAAGTGCTATTCGACCAAGAAGTAGGTGCCAGTCTGTCTGACACCTTTGGCAGAGTAAGTACTCTTGCTCTCTCTTGTTCCTTTTAATGGCCTGAAAAGAAAACACAACTCTCAGGTGGAAGGAAACTAGAAGGAAGATATATGCACTCACCTGGAAGGAACACAGACTTCAGCCTAAAAAAATCTGTTCTCTAATTCCAGTTCTTTAATTTGTACTGATATAAGTAGAGCTTGAAAGAAAACCATTTTTTCCACAGGGCATTTTATCACAGTATGTGAAGGAGCTGAAAACTTCCTTAAATAGAGTTAGTATTTAAGCAAAGTAGAAAACATCCTTTAGTTCAGTTCCTAACAAACTAACAGAATTATGTCAATTACAAAAAATACAGGCTTTTCCTCATCTTCACTGTATTACTTCAGGGGTATTTAATGGAGAAATCTGTGTTGGAAATTGCTGCATCTCTAAGGATAACAAAAAATGCAAGTAGCTGAGCGACCAGGAGTATTTGGGAAGGGGCAGAAGGAATCTGTGCATGTCACTCAGGCTGGTACCATCAGCACACACCAAACAAGAGTCTGATACAGGGTGTCAGCTGTCACCTCTCAGCTGAAGCTCTCCAAAGGCCAGCTTTCTCCTCCAGCTCTGTTTCCAGGTAACAGGATCCCTGTCACACACAGCGTTCCACAGTCTCACAGAGAACACTGACACCAGCAGCACAGAGACCTCTGCTGTCACCGGGCCGTGCTGCATCTTTGTCTCTTTGTAAAATGTCACCAAAAAGTAACGTGACATTGTCGCCTGTGCCCCAGGGTGGACAGAGCCGAGGCCGGGCTGTGTGTGACTGCACTGAACCACCACAGCTCTGTGACAGCACTCACAGGGCTGGCAGGCAGCAGCCCCAAGGTTTGCAAAAGCATTCCTGGTGGAGGAGAACTGTGCTGGCACAAGGATCAGCCTGGGAGCTGAGAATGCCTGGCAGACTTTGAGCTGGTGCCATCTGCAGAGTGGACACAGGATGAGGAACAGCTCGGGAGTTCACAGACACTTCAGATGGTGATGCCAAAGTCTTGTAGGAGCAGCTTTGTAGAAGGGCTGACAGTTCTTACAGATATCAAAACCAGGCTGGCATGAGGACTGGTCTGTAAACAGCAGATAGGACAGGGGAGGAGAGCTAAACGCAGGGTTTGGGGGTTGATTGATGCCACTCAACAGTTGGCAGAGAGCAGCAGCACTTGGGCTGTAACAGCAAAATTTGCTGCATCAAATCTGAGCCCATCCCTGCAGCAAAGTGCCACTACAATCCAGTGGGAAAGCAGTTGGACAGCTTATTGATAAAAGAAGAGGACACTACCAAGAAATTCCAGCAGTGGAAGCAGACACAGAGTGGAAGGGAGTGAGGGTGAGTGACACACAGTGGCTCCAAGTTTGAGGGTTGTGCAGCTCAGAGCAGGTGGTTACATGGGAATGTGACAGCACTCCAGCTTCCCTGTCCATGCTGCTGCTCACCCACTCCCCTCTGGGGCCTTTAAAGATTCACCCCAAGCCCAGCAGTGGTGCTCATGCCAGGTGCAATAGCAGTTTAGAAAGTCTTTTCCATGAGGCATCCAATGCTCTCCACAGGTGTCTCAGGACAGATGACAGCAGCAGCTGACAAGGCTCCCTTAAAAGCCCCAAAACCAACATCCTGAATTGAAATCCCATTGTGAGTAATGTCCTTTGGACGGGAACAGGAAGGTGTATACAATGTCTATTTTTAAGAATTGCAGCACACTACTTTCCTACTCTAATCGGCACCATTTTAGCTTAAAATGGAAATAACCAATAAAAAGTTCTCCATTTCAACCAGGAGGGAGTGCCAGGAAGCATTATAGCATTTGATTGCTTTCATCTAAACACTCTGAAAAAGCTCTATAATTGTTCAACACAAGGCAGTTCCTCTGCTCCTCTCAAGACAGTCTCTCTTTTAATACTCATTTCTCAGAGGGATGCATCAAGGTACAAAGCAGTAAAATAATAAACCAAAGATCAAACTATTCAGGCAGTGCTGGGACTGAATAGCAGAGCCCTTCTTCCTGGCAGGTAACAGGAGACCAAAGGCAAGAAGTTACATTAAATGTCTGAAACACAACCAGTGAGTATTACTAGCAAAGAGGTAAGTTTGAGAACCACCAATGTTTTTGTCTTTCCTACAAAGTTATTCTTCATATGTGGATGTAGCTGAGAACTGATATGCCAGAAAAATCCCCTCAAGCTTTTAACCTCAGCATAAAAACTACACTGCAGTGTATCCAAATTGTACATTTCAGGAGCTTGAGGTGTATGTTTGCTGAGAAATCATAATACCTTTAAAAGTGCATCAGAGCTGGCTCAAAGAAATTCAATGACCTATGGATGAAAATGATGTTCATCAAAAAACAATTTCTTTGCACTCAAAGCTACACAAAAAGCCTGGGAAGCCATGACTTTTCTCACAATCAGGTAGTTAGATCTATCTTTTAAATACAGACAATAAGGGAAATTGAATTTTTCTTACGGGCCTTTACATCCTTTTTAAAGTTTTAAGGTTCTATCAGTAAAAAAATCTTAGTTTCTCAAACCAGTGATGGCCCCTCTCTCTGTCCTGTGATTTGGACCAAATGTTTGGTTGTTGGCATACGAATGATGGCTGAAAGAAATGCCGAGAAATAGGGTGGAATTTTAGCCCAAGTGGAACAGATTGGCTGAAATAACAAAGCTGCCAAGCTAAATATGGCTTTGAAGAAGCCCTGAGCTTTGGTCCAGTCCTGCTCTCAGCACTCACTGCTGCTCCATGTGCCTGAGAAGACAGGCCTAGATGGGAGACAGCAGGAGATGGAGACATCTGACAACGGGGAGCGATCTGACAGGGAGTCAGTTGCCTGATCACTGTATTTTTCAGGTCATAACATTTAAATGTATTAAACTGCAAACATGTTGACTGGATTGACAACAGCAGAGCCATGACTAAATTTGGAGCCAACACAGACTGTGAAACCTGCTGCCATTTTGGTTGAGCACTGAGACGTTCAGGGTCCAGCAGATTTATAGTTTGTTCCAGGGTTTAATGAATATTGTCTGTGCACCACCATAAATGAAATGACCATTTTTTAATTCATTTGAACTCAAGGCATACAAAAATGTTGCTCTGGCAACTGCAGAAGCCATTTCTTTATGCTAAAAAATACAGTTTTGAAAGCAACTCACATCTCATGGGTTGCCCATCCCTTCTCACTCCACCTTAGACAGAAGTTTAACAACAAAGCTGCCAGAACTTTCCATTCTTTTTTTTTTTCCCAGGAGAACTCAGACTTATGAAGATCAACAACTTTCCAAAAATTGATACCAGTTTATTTGGTACTTCAACACAGCAATGGAGTATGTGACCAAAACACCCAATAATGCTACAGATAAGGAGACAAATTTAACTCCCTCTAGGACCAGGTTGAACCCAGACCCTCCACCTTCCATATATCAATGAAGTGTCCAGGCTATGGAGCTGCAGAATATTCATATTTCTGTCTTTGTGAGAAAAAAAGAAAAGACACTTCATTTTGGTCAGATTAGAACAACTGTTTATACAAAGAAAAAAACAACTGTTTTTAGTTGGTTTTTTTTCCCCTTCCTGCCCAGGGAGAAAAGCAGCTACCAAGGGCAAGTCAAGTATTCCCACAGGGAGTTATTTGTGTTCGTAGCCCTGCTGGATGAGGGCACATCAGCCAGCCCCAAATGTGGAGGTGGGTGGGCACGAGACAACTGAATCAAGACCAAAGGAATTTCAGATGGTCTAATCAGAGGTTAATGGCAACTTCAGAGTTCAGTTCCAATGAACTTTGCAACTGTAAATCAGTGATCCCGAGCATCGAGGATTCCGGTTATATCCGTGTTTCTCCTGCCTGAGCTCTGGGCAGGGCTGACACAGGCAGAGCAGAGCTACCTGTCGCTGGTACATATAATTTGATTTTTCTAAATCCTGAAACTTTGAAGCTGTAATATATATATATATATTAATCAGTGTGTTAAATTAGTGGGCATTTTCTGCTGAAACTATGGAATCATTCCACTGGCTTCCCTTACTCAGCTCCACAGTGACTGCTATTACAGTAATGCCATTATGTCTATTGCCCTTTCATCTTTTTTTTCCTTAAAATGGATCCATTTTTAAACCCATCACAGGTTTTATGACACACCACTCTAATGCGTCATTTATACTCTTCCCACTTCGAGTTTCAGGCTTTGTCCAAGACTCCAAAGCTACATGATAGTCAGTTCAATCTTAGAGCAAAGCAAAATAATCCCATTTCACTTACATGGGAGCAACCCATTTTACTTTGAAATGTAAATAATTCTAAGTGTTGGAGAAGTGGGAAAGAAATTTCCTCACGCAAATTTCCTGTTTCATAGCTTACAAAAGAGAGTTTTCCCACTGCCACTGAGCACTGAAAATGCTGGCTGCAGCTCAGCAGGATGGATAACACACATTTAAATCCTGCTGATCAATAGGGGACTTCTGTGCTTTGTCACAACAAGATCTATGCAAATATAAATAAGTTATTGGTACCTTCCTATGCTTCACATAAAAAAAAATGAAAAATTCCAATCTACAGACAAGCACATACATAAGTAATACATAGACAGCACTAGAATAGATATATATATAGATATATATATATATGAAATAATTCACATGAGACAGTGTTTTGTGGATTACTGTGGGTTTATGTCATGCTGTAGCAACTGCAGAGCATCACATAGCAACAAATGTCCTTCCAGCTACTGCATTTATCCTTGGGGAGCAATGGAAGCCCCAAATGATCTCAATTAAACCAGCATCAATCCAGAAGAACTCAAATGAATCCAGGCTGTGAGTGGAGAAGGCATTTAGTCATCTGGATACAGGCAATTCATTAATAAAACTCACAACATTCTCTCTCCACTTCCTAATTTAATGGAATTCCAGAAGAGTTTTTGCAAACCCTCACCCCACATATTCATTCTTAAACCCCAGGTTTAATTGCAGCCAGAAAATCGACAGTTCAAGATGATTCCAAAAAAAACCCACTCCACTGCAATGGTATTAATGAAACAAATGCTACTGTGAGTCTGGAAACCCCACAAAGTAGTTTTGGGAGCCTTCTTTTTACCCACAGCATATTCTGGCTTTGAGTCCCAATCACTCTTCACTGGCACTGGCACTGAGCTGTGGAAATCCAAGCCGGGCAGAGATTATTTTACAGAAATATCAGATCAGGCACCTTGTTATTCACTCAGGTTGGCCCCCAGTTCTGGGTTATCCATATAACACATTCAGAAAATATCTTCACTAGGAAGCAAATTGAATGTTCTTTAAAATCAAGTCAGATTATTGGCTGGAAAGGTTTTGTTATTGCTCCTACGAAGAGAAATACTGCAATGTTTTATTGCTTTTTTCAACAGCTGAAGAAGGTCCTGTTCCCTCTGCACTTCCCAGTGTATTATTTTTCAGATTTTATGAGGCATTTCATTATATGAATTATGGGTGGTAGGTCTGACCTTGTTGAAATTTAAATTGGCCAGTCATGGGTCAACATTTGCAAAAAATGCTGAGCATCTGAAGTTTATATAAATTTTTGAAGCGAGTTATAAAATAATAAAATTAGTCAAGAACAGCAGCATTTTTTAATTCCAGCTGAAAGAAAGATAAAGTGGAAAATATATCAGGATTGATGCAGCTGAACCTAATAAAATTTTAATTTCTTCTCTCCACATGCATCACCTTTTGTTTAACTTTGAATCAATTGTTAAGTTCATGCAAAACTCAGTGGATTTGCAGTTACATTCCCTGCTTTGAAAAATGCTCAGAGCTTACTATAAGTGGGGAAAATCAGCAAACTGGAAACTGTTCTGTAGAACACCCCCAAACCCAAGGCATTTATACTTTACAGATTAAAAGCCAAGTGTGTTTCAGAACTTATTTTGACCAAGCTCTGTCATTTTGGATCAAACTTTAGACATTCATTTATTTGTCATTCTGTATGAGGATGATCTGCCACATCATTATAAATGGGGGTTCCTCTAATGAAAAGCTTTTAAGATTCTTTAAAATAAACTATTTTCCTTCTACTGATCTCACTTGTAGTTCTGTTGTCAATTATTACTCCAGAGCAGAAAGCAACTTCCTTGGCAGAGATAAGGTATGAATTTATTTTCTTTTTTAATACACCATCATTAGTTGATTCAGTAGGATGTGTTGGAAAATATCAATGATACAAACTACTAAACTTTTATCAGTGATACCCAATCAAACCCCATAGTGAAACAATTAGTGCTGCCAAACTCATGATAAATTCACAGTAGAGAAGGTAAACTTTCCACAGACATCTACTGGAGCCACTGACAATGGAAAAGCCAAATGCCATCCTGAGTTTCTGGGTATTCTTAGATTTACACCACAGATAAGTAAAATGCTGGAGAGACATTTGTCACATTAACTTATCACCCAGGCTCTTGTTATTCTTACAGCATATGACACAGTTATTTCTCCTAGATTTTACAATTCTTGAAGTGAAGCATAAGGTCATGGCAGGTTTTGTTTCTGCTGCTTGATTTCAGAACTGTCTCGCCCCCAAAGCAAACCAGATAATTTCTGGCTCAACCCACATTTTCCTTTCCCTCTGTCGAATTCAGCTTTCCGAGGTTCTTTTTTTTTGCAACACCAAGTCAAAAACAGGATAAAGTTTTCATGTGTAAGAGCCCAAGTATTTGTTCTCAGTAAGGATTGAGACAGGATCTTCATTTTACAGAAGAGAGAATATTTATTAGTCACTACAACAACACAGAGAATCAATTCTCCAAAATGCTGGTGACCGTGATGTTTTTGGTACAACAGAAAATCACGAATTCCAGGATTATGGAATCACCAAACAATATCTTTGCATGAAAAATTAAAAAAATCTGGAATTAATGTAATTTACTTCAGTAACGTGGTGTTAATAACAACTTGTGTGTGATTGCCATCGACCGGACTCTTTTGCAGCTGCTGCTTTTACCAGGTAAATGATTCAATATCACTCAGGAAAATGTTCCACGAGAATCCTGGCCTGTAAATAAGTGTTGCTCCTTCAGGTAATGCAGCAAATCAATGCTCAGAGCACCATGATGCCACCTCCACTAAAGAAGTTTTCCTCTGAACTTTAATGTGCATAGCAGAAGGTTAGCTAAAGAAAAATGCCTACCTCAAATACAAAGCAATTATTAGGACAATAGCACAAATCTGTAGGTTGTTTCTTTTTTTTTTTTTTTTTTAATAAAAATGTGAGGTTTCTCTATGAAAGCTCTTTTCTTGCCTAAGTGTAAAAGCCCTGGAAAACCCTGGGGAGCTGAATACAGGAAATGCTTGATCATTTTTCTATATAAAATATGTTTAAATTGATTATTGCACTAAATCGCAGCGGGTGCTGGAACATTTACCAGCGTTGAGTCATTCGGATGCAGGTTTGTGAAATTACCTTTGAACTTTATAATCACACAAACAGGAAAGAAAAATACTGCAGGCACAGGTCATCCTATTAGCAGGGAGGATTTTCTTCAGAAAAGATTCATCCTGTTTCAACAGCACAGCTCCAATTCCTTCTGTTTGACTGTGCCACTGACTTGGGAGCTGAGCTGCCTTTAAATAATGTGTTGCTCTGACTCCCCAAAGCAGTGGGAGGCAGTGGCAGCGTTGAGGGGGCAGTGTCCTTACTCTGAACTCATTCAGGATCACCCTCTGGGATCCTTAGGCTGGACTGGCCCTTCTGTCTGAGCTGTCCTGGATGTGCAGATATTGATTTCTAACCAGCTCTGAGATTCAGCCATATGTGCCAACCCCATTGAATTCTATCTATAACCTCACACTTCAAGTAATAACCCAACTGGAAAAAATATGGAACTGAGTTTGGAAGTTACATTCATTTATATGAACATCATCATAAGGTAACTTCAGAAACTTCAGCTTTCTTTTGCTTGATAAAAGACAAAATAACCATAAATTTATTTACACACATCTCCTTGCATGAAACAGTTAAACTAAAACGTGATTTGAGACCTTTGAATGGGAAGAAAAAGCAGAATTATGAGGAAGGTTTACAGCTACAGAGTGGGGTTTACTGTCCTCATTTTCCCCTATATGAAGGAGCAAGAGCAATACACAGATGCAGAATGTGCATGGAAAAGCAGATTTAAACTGGCAGATTAGTACTGTGCAGAGAAAAAAAATTTCATCATTGCTACAATGTGAGGCTCTCAACATCTGTACAGTACATGAGGCTCCTTGGTATCAGACAGGAGGAATATGGATACAATAAAGCTTGGTAATCCAAGGGGACTGAGCTATTTGAAAGGTTTGCCCATTCCTTGAGGCAATAAGCGTGAAGTGGTGCTTCAGTACAGTTCAAAAATGATTGTTAGCAGAAATAAGGCACTGGCATGTTAAGTTTAGGGCAGATGGAAAACTCGATTATGTCTGAGGTGAGACGGGACGAAAGAAAGAAAACCGCTCCCATTTTAAAGCTGGAGAAGTTTAACAGCTAGACAAGAAAAACCCCACAGATCAAGCAAGAAATCCAGTTTAGATTTGCTCATTGGGAAATCTCTTAGGCCAGGATCTTGTAAGAGCTTCCTTTCCCCTACAGATGTGTGGAGACACCACCATAAAATTAGGAGGCTCAGATTTGTTGGTCAGTTTTGTCTCCTGTTTCTTCTATCGTTCAAGCAAGCCACCCTGGTCTTTGGTTCCTTATAATTAAATCTCTCAACAAGGCCCCCAAATTTGGAAGGGAGGAAGGGAAAAAGTCCTACATATGAAGGAAATGGCATTTCTGAAAGGAAGGAGGGAGCCCAACTGCTTTCAGTGTCAAGAATTAGGAACACTAAAGCCTTTGGGACCAAACCTCAATTACAGAGTTTCATAGAAACCTGAATCACAGGAAAAGCTTTCATCAGAGTCTAAGTGACATCTGTATCCTGGGAGATATATCCCTCAGAAAAGGTCTCCAAAGTGCAACTGGAGTTAAATCAAGGAGGGAAACTTTTTTTCTGAAAACTGGAGGAGTCATTTGCAGTAGAGGAGTCAAGGGTAAATATTAAACCAAGTTTCCTCTTCTCTGGCCAATGTTCACTGCCAGGCCTGCAAGACCCAGCAGACAAGTTTAGGGGTAAATAAAAGTGAGTAAATGGCCACTTCCCAACCTCAACGAGTCTGTAGGAATGATCTAGTATGTCACATTTCGAAGTTTTTCCACATAAATACAAACTGGCTAAACACACTGTGCTGGAATCCAGGACAAAACATTAACAACTGTGCTTTTTAGCTGTTGTCATAAGAGTCAGGAAACTTGTTTAAGCAAACAGCTTTAAAATGTGATGGATATGCAACTGATACAGGATTAAAAACATTCCTTCATTATAATTCTGGGGTGAAAAGTCAAAATATTGCTAATTCAAAACTTTGTGTGCATTGAGTTTCCAGGAACTCATCTGCCTCACGACTATTAGATTTGACATTGATTTAGTGAGATAACCTGTATTTCATTCCAAACAGTGGCAGAACCAGTCCCTTTACAACTCTGGAACAATAAATAAAGGATATCAAAGAGGAAACCCTCTGCTTTGCTTCTTGTCTGTGAAAATAACGTGGGATTGAATATCTGCTGAATAGCAACTTGCTCCAGGGAAAAAAATCAAAAGCAAATAAATACAAACAAATAAATACAGGTGGAATGTTACCTACAGTGTAAGAATTTAAAGTAATTAATTCATCTGGGGATCAACCCAGATATTAATTGCAAATGGCACAGACTGGGAAAAGAAACATTATGAAACAAATGGAAATATGTGAGTAGTAAGTCTGTGATGAAGAGCAGCCTTCAAAGCAGCTTCTTGTGTCTCAGTGAAGCTGGAGGCTGATAGAAATAAGTCCTCACTTGGGAAAGGGGCAACTTTTCACTTTAAAAAACCCAAGATCCTCCACTGAGATAAGAAAACAGTTTTCTTATTCCCCTCGCTATGCATTGAATGGTGTCCCTGAAGTGCTCGGAGTTCAGGGAGCTGCAGTTTATCTCCCCAAACACTGGCACTGTGCAAATTTCTTTTTAAAACTCTCTCAAAAGTTTATTTGGAAAATAAACTGTGCCAGTTGTACTTGCACATCCCTGGTGGAAGATCAAGTAGGTTGACGAGCAAGAGCTTGTTTTCGCGATGCCAAACTCCTTATTTTGTTTTTTGTTTATTTGTTTAAAACTGTACCTCCAAAAAGACAAAGAGTATGTTGGACTAGATGATCTTAGAGGTCTTTTCCAACCTTAATGATTCTATGATTCTATGCCTCAAATACAGATTAGGAATATTACAGTTGAATAATTTAACTCCTCTCAAATTCACCTTTGCAGTGACTTTATAGAGTTTAACCTAAAATACTCCTCGGTGCTGTTTGATTTTTTATAATGTCCTTCCCAGGATTTCTGCATTTCAGTCAAATTCATCAAAAAGTGATAAATCTTTCCACTCTTTTTAAGAGACCTCACAATCCAAATCATGTCAAAAGAAGGTGTGATGCATTCATGAAAAATTGGGAAAAGGGATTCTTCCGTTCAGGCGATGGAGCCAAGCATTTAACTGTGTTTGGAAATAAACTGATAGTGAGGCATCACATCATTCAACTCCTAAATGGCAATGCAAAAAGAAATTGTTTACAAATGAGTCCTCCAGTTTGAAATCAGCAGCACGAGGTGCACTAACCCGGCAATGAACTCTGGTATTTAGGGGTAATTGCTTTGTGAAAAAAAATCAAAGCATATTTGCATCGATCGTGGGTGCTGTGTGGGGAACACAATTCATTTGAAGAGATAACAGCAGCAAGAAGCTGGAAAGAAGAATTTTACTCTGCTCCAGTGGAAAAAGAACAAATAACTACAAATAGTTGAATCGTGTAGGAAGCAATTTGCAAATGCCTTTATGATAAAATGTTGCAAATTAATTCTTTCTATACTTATATTTGTAATGTCTGTTTAAATGTTTTCTAATAGATATTGGTTTGTCTGAAAACATTTATGAACCCTGAAGCTGCAAGGATGATATTTAATTTAAACATATTTTAAAAATGAGCTTTTTAACTTTCAGTTTTCTTTAAAAAGACTCAGTAAGCCAAAACTTAAAATGAAGACCTTTTGAACTCAGCTACAAATCACACAGAAAAGTCTGACACCTCAAACGGGGACTTTGGCCAAAATTCATACTTTGGAATTTATCTACAGATGCTGTCAATTAATTAGAAATATCAGTTAATGCTTCCAGATTCCCCTCTCCTTATGGATGAGAACATGGAAGACTTGCTAGATAAATGATTAAATGCATAATTATTTGATTATGCATCATGATCTTTACTCATCTTGCTCTAAAACAGGTGAAATCCTCAGAGTCCTTATAGAGAACACATTGCTTTAACCCTCTCATGATTGAAGAGAAACACCTTTGAGCAGCAGGAACAGAGCCAAGGACACAATTTATGGAATTACAGCGGCTTGGCCTGAAATGACCATGAACCACCACAAATTTGAAACATAATTCTGAAACCAGGCAGTAAGGTTCCCAGAACTCCTTTCCCTCCTGCATAAACAGCATTAAAACCTCTGTCCAAGCCCTCCTGTAGAGGGGTTCAGACCACCACAACCTCTGGAGATTTGCTTGGCCTGGAAAAAAAACATTTGCAAAGCTTGACCCGGCAACTCAAGCACGGAGAGTCCAAGTGTAGGTGTTCCAAGCTTAGGATTTATATCCAAGCCATTGGCCTGAAATCCAGCAGTGCACAGACTTCCTCAGGATGGTACAATTATAATCAATTGTGTGCCTCTGCATTGAGGCTTTGCAGCGTGGCTTAAACCCAGCACATTTTAACTTGAGTAATCCTGACCTGGCCACCTCGGCGTCCTCCAACACCTCCATCAGCCTGAGCAGGCCCAGCTCTGCACGAGGAAGGCAGGTGGAACTTTTTGGACCTTCAAAGTTCCCTTGCAACCCCAACCATTCCACGCTTCAGGAGTTTCTTTTCAAAAGCCTGGAAAAGCCCACGCGAGTCTTTGAACGTTAGACAAGAATAGTTCTCCGTAAAAAAGATGCTGCAGCTTTCATGCTTAAGTGTTGGAAAGCATCCAGCTTTCTCAAGTGGGAAGTAACAGACTTCCCAGGGGAAAAAAATACATCTTTTAGGTATTTCATTTGCAAATGCTGGTAAGTGGGTGAGTAGTTTAATTAGGAGACAAGGATTTCCTCTCTCTTGTGTTCCACAGTTTGGTATTTGCTGCTATTCTACAGAAGGATTGCACATTATTTACTTTTTCCCTCTATCCTGAAGCCTACTGATGACAATACCAACAAAGTGCCTCTCTGGGCACTGGGTGGAATATTTCACCAAGTCCATTTTCTGCTGTCACAGGGAGAGGTTTTAAATTACCTAAAATATTCTTGCAAAGGCCTGAGCCATTTGCAGACATTGAACCCCCCCATTAAGGCCACCAAAAGCATGAACACTGACTCTCCAACCACATGCCAGTCAAGAAACAGCAGCATATCCTTTACTTGATGCAATTACCATAAAAGTGGTGGGGTTTTTTTCTCTCCTAACAGTTTGACTGGTTTTGATTAAATGACATTTACTAACTAAGCACTTTCTCACTGGATTGTGGCAGGTTTTCAGTGCTGCTACATCTGTGGAATGTTTTCAAGTTATTCTCTTAAATAAACATAAGACTATAAAATGTAAATATAAACATAAGAGTTCTATAACAGTAAAAGCATAATTTGAATAAATAGGGAAGCTAATGAAACACCATTACATGTAAAAGACTATCATCTCCCTCTATGCACTAAGCACTCAACTTGCAACTGCAAATTCAGAAGTAAAAGAATTCATTTGGCTCAATCTTTTGATTTTTATGAGAGTCACAAAAAATTTGTTCCTATACATTAGCCATTAAAGCTACCTTGCAATTTTCTTATTGTTATTACTTTTTGAGCCCTGACTTACCAATTGAGAGGCAATATTGGAAGTGAACCATTTATTTGGAAACTTAATCAGGACACTGGAAACAAGCAATTTCTAATCCAAACTGTAAAGTTAGTTCAAACGTAGCAGAATATTTTTAAGGTGTACAGCTGCTGGATTCTTCAGTACTGTCCAACGAGCTCTGCCATTTGCAGGACAGCATTGACAAGAATGTAAAAACAATTAACAATCATAGAATTATTAAGGACCTTTAAGATCATCGAGTCCAACCACCAACCCAGACCCACCATCATGTTCATCACTAAACCATGTCCTCAAGCACCACCTCCACACATTTTTGGAGCTCTTCCAGGGGTGGTGACTCCACCACTGCCCTGAGCAACCTGTTCCAATGCTTGACAACTCTTTCTGTGAAAAATCTTTTCCTGATTTCTAAACTAAGCCTTCCCTGCACAGTTTGAGGCCATTTCCTCTTGTCCAGTTGCTTGTAATCTGGGAGAAAAGACTTATATGTCTTATAAAAAATTACAGCCACATATACATACTTTTTGAATAAATAATAATTTACTTTTCATTATTCACTTGGATCGACACAAAATTTGGATTTGAGTGCACCAGTTCCATTTACCTACTGTGTAAAGAATATCAACTTTAATTTTGAGTCAAAATTACTTTTGAACCTTCCTCCCTTAATAAATAAAAATACAGTGTTCTCTACTATATATTTAAGCCTTTAGTTCTAGTTATCAGTTACAAGCAGATCTGAAAAGTGACATCTACAAAACCATACGAGCATTATAAACTATCTCTCTAATAATTCTGGTATTCTTCAGTTCTAAGATCAGTCTGGTCTAGGGTTTTGATGCTTCTCATGATGTTGTTCTAGACACAAAATGCAGGGAAAGTGCATTGGAATATTCTCCTTACATTTCCTTGAGAGAGCATCAGAAGAACATCTCACTTTGTTATGAAACTTTCAGGAGCCTGTGTTACCGTGTTTGGATTCTGCTTACAAAGCAAAGTGGTAGAAATCTACTGTTATGGGGACATTTGGAACTGTTTGGGGAAAAAAAAAAAGGCATAAACCTGCTACTTTCAGTTAGACAAAACAATTTAAATCTGTAGAAATATTTGGATATGAAGTACTAAATACATCTGTTTCAATTGTTTTGATACCTTTCATCACAGTGATAGATTTGCAGAGGTGAGTGTACTCAAACAGGTTTTTTAAGTGTAACTGTGATTGTCAATTAAAGAAGAGATTATGTTGTCAACAAAAGACAAGTGAATCTTTTAAATGGCAGTTTGCATATGTTTACCTAGAGTGCTGAAGAATCTGAGAGCAGATTTTCCTCATTTAGGTGCTTTACTGTTCAACCAGAATGTAAATTCTAATATGTACTTACCATTCCTTTTGTTGCTCTTTCTCTTGCTTTAATTTCGACACAGAACAATTCCCTACTCATCACTCAGCTTCCCTTTTTTACTGCCTTAGATAATTCCACTCTCCCTTTAAGCACAGACATACAAACACGCATAAGAAAACCTCAGGAAAGGAAAATGTATTGTGCTGCCTGAAGTCATTTATCACACAAACCCCATAAAATGAATTGCTCTAAAATGTAATAAATGCAGCTTTGTAACAGTGAAGAAAAATCAAGGGCTATAAAAAAGTGGAATCTTTCCTACCTCATTCTCTTTGCAGCCTTGATACATTAGGACAAATTCAAAGATACTGCTTTATTACTGAATTCTCAAACATGAAATGTTTGGTGTGTAAAACAGGGAAAGGGCCTTAACTTGATGAAAAGTGTAACAAACCAAAGCCAGGAATGACCACCTGCTCCTTGCACCAAGACACAAAAATCTTCCCAAAACAAGAGAGCCTGGGCCCCTGCCACTGCTGAAGTTAAAATCCTCATGGACAGTGCTGGAAATCTGAGTTCCTCAGCTCAGACACCAGAATTTCAGGATGCAGACCCAGAATCTGCAGTTGCACTGAGGTTCTTGCACCCAACTCCAACCCCTGGAGCTCTTAGAGCTGCTCAAGAGCCATGAAAGGCCTATTGACAGATCAGAGCAGATTTCCCACTAATCTGAAGGAGCTGCTGCTTCAGGGAGGATGGAGATTGGAGGCAGCAGAGTGTTCAGGCAGTGCAAGTGCAGGGTGGCTGCCCTTGGGAATTGCTCCTCTATCTCCTCAGGAAGCAGGTCAGGAACAGGCTGACTTTTAGACAGATTAAGTAGAAAGAAAATACAAACTCCTTATCAAGCTGAGCAGAAGTTCAAAACTCTTTCTCTCCTCTATTTTGTTAGGAAGAAAGGTTTTCCTGTCAACAGGAGGTTTCTGTTCCAAAAAAAAAAAGTCACTGATTTCAATGTGTTTTATGTGTTTTCCTAACAAGTCAAGGTATTCCTACCTGCCCTGAGAACTCTAGGAATTGTCTCTTCCTCAGAGAGTGCAAGTTACCTTGAAGTCAGTTAAGTAACATTTCTCAAATCTATGCTACGGAATAAAATCAAATGAAAGTACAGCTCATCAAAGCACAAGGAATGAGCAGAGAAAGTCTTAAGTCTACTGAAGGGTGGTGTAACACCAGAGTCACAAACCATCAGCCACCTGGGGCAATGAAAAGAACAACTGAAGAATAAACTTTACACATTTACCCAGTTAAGTTAGACCAGGAGAAGAAACTTGCATTATAATTTGGTCTTAATCTTTCTCTCTCATTGTTTTATAATTCAGAAAATTCAGTTTTAATGCACTAAACCATATTACTTTTAGAGAATTCACCCATCCTTGTGTGGCTTAGTAGTTCCACAGTTTCTTGTGAGAAACTTAATTAAACAATAGTGATAAACAGGCAGGGTTAAGAAGCTCATGTCTGATTGCTTTTCTGATGATTAAAGGCAGATGCCATTGGTTCTAAGAAGCACAATCATTGTAAAAAATACACTTATTTCTTCCCAAACTTCTGCCAATTGTTCACAGACACCACACCACTACAGGGGATACTTCTGTTCACTTTTATGATTTCTAGGCAGTCCCATTATATGCTGATTACAATGAGCAGCTCTTTCAACTTCTGAGCAAAAAGAATAACTTGATTTTTTAAGAGTTCTGAATATTTGTTCAGAGCAAAAGCTGTGGCCAATGCAGTATGGCTCTTGATCTTCCCACTGGCTGAGAAGCATGGAAATCTCTAAGACTTGTAGCTCTATTTTTCATATGAGTACAATGATGATACTAGTTGTTTGTCCTTTTTTTTATGCTGAGGTGATGAAAGTGGATTATTTAGGGGTCTTTTTTTGCTAGCTTAGTACCACTATATCTACCCATTATATCTTCTTTTGTTGCATGATTACTATCCTCTGGGGAGACAAATTATAACTCTCTGGTCTGGTGCTAAAACACTTTATGTAAATTGAATACAAGGCAGCTTTTGTATTAGGTATAGCACTTTCTACAAAATTAGAGCAATCATGAGGCAAGCCTTTCTTAACTCACTTGGCTCCACTTCCCTGACTATCTCAGGAATATTATTATTTTTATTTGTTTTTTTAATCTCCTGAACATTATGATCATTGAGGCAACTGCTCTCCAAACCTCTCAATAATCTGCTCTTTTGGAGAAAGGTCTTGAGAATGTTGCAAATCATGTTAAAGAGGGATAGTTTATTCCCACCAAATCTAAACCTCTCTATGAAAATTAACTGTATCTGCATTTCCAATACTTGCTCCCTCTGAATTTTAAAGCCTAATGGCACTTGAGCTGCCAGTGGGAACATGATTTTATGACTGAATTGGATCTGTCTTAAGAAAATGTCACTTTTCCCAGTAGAGGTCAGCTGAGCTTCACCTGGAAAACCTTGGCCTTTACTCATGTGGACTTGTCATGTTTCCCTTCCCCCAGCTTCTGACAGAAGCAATTCCTGACCTCAGTCCTGGTAGATCAACTATGATTGTGATGATTCTACTGGAAGAAGTTCACTCAGTTGTGTTTTTCTCCCCCAGGTCTTGAACTGGAGATTGTCCTTTTTCTGCAGCCATATTTAAGCTGAATCAACGATGACCAAATTGTACCCACCAGTTCATATTTCCCCATCACTTCCATGAGCACAGTGTGCTTTTCCAGTCAGAAGAAATTCTGCTTTGTTGGGATCTCATTTCAGATGAACACTAAGGAAATACACATATATATTATTTTTTATCCAAAAAGCACATTAGAAACTTACAGTATTAGAAATCCCACTGGTGCCTCTGGGAGCTGCTGACTTTGCAGTGCAGATTGGTGGCATTTTCACCTGATCTTCCCTGTCTTTATTAGATGCAAATCAATTTTTAAAACAAAGAGCTTCACAGCAAAGGATATATGAAATAAAAAGGACTTTTTACTAGAATTTTCTGTGCTCTGTTTAGCTTCATCCAATTTGAGGAGGCCTAATCTGAAGAAGTCATCTTGATGAGGCAGCATCAATGCACATTGTCCTCCGGGATCTGTAACCAAACCCAGACTTAAAGTAAATCTGAAAGCATTAGAGCCACTTTGGTGTATGACATACTTGTCCACCTAAGAGCTATTCCCTTGCTGGGGTGATTAGCATTGCATTAATGGCAAGGATTACAGCAAGGACAGGCAGAGAAGCTTTGGCTGTCACACCACAAAAGGGCACAGGGGAATTCTGATTTCACCCTGCCTGGCTTTCCTTCAAAATGCTTAATATCTCATTGTTGCACGCACTTAATTCACTGCAGATGTACTAAATGTTCACTGGCAGTGATTGTGACAAACCTGGCAATCTATGTTTAAAGGTTTAACCTGATGACACAGCAAGATATGAGCTCATCCTTTTCATTAGCTCAAGAACAAGACATTTCGCAGAGACTTTAAAAATCAAAATATATGGTTCCGTATTAGTTTTGGGTTCAGTGATTCAGTACTTAAGTATGTGGTATTAAACACCATGATGAAATGTTCAGACTTGAGGTTAGAAGTGAGAAAGCCTCCAAGCTGGAGATAAAAGACTAAAGACAGAAAAAGCAATGACTTTCTGACACTTTCTTTAGCTCCCAACACTGTTCCAGCCACCCTTTGCATCTTTTCTCTCCAGCCTCACTCCAGTTGTCCTGCAAACCTTGCTTCAGCCTTTCAACCTTCTTCTGCTTTGAAATATGTCACTTGATGTCTCCTGCTTGACCTTTTTTTCATGCTTTTCCTTTGCATATATTCAAGATGTGATTTTCACCCTAAGAAGTGTAAATACCTGCATAAGAGTGTAAGATATTCTGGTTTTTAGCCCTGGTCAAAGGCAAGAAAAACTTCCATTGTGGAACCAATTTTCATCCCTATTCTCCTCTAAATTTACCACTTAGAGTTCTCTATAAATCTGACATTTTGAGTCAAGAGAAACATTTGATTTCACTATTATATTTTAAAATACATAGTATAAAAATTAAAATGCTTTAAAAACACCCCTAGAAATTCTGCTTCAGAAATGTTTTGACATTCCTTGAAATGACTCCTTTTGACTTCTCTTTCTCAGCTACTGAGGTTGGTGTGGACATGTGGGAAGTTTACATTTTTGGAAAAACTGTTTTCTTGTGAGAAAATGTTCTTGGAAATGTTTAAGGTAGTGATAATTGCACTGTAAATGCCTCTTTTTTCCTCTTTTCCTCAATCCTATTTGGATTCCCAGCTCTGAAGCAGCAGTTTCTTGTTTTTGTAACTGAATAACCTCACTGATGATCCCCAAAAATATGCTGATAAATAAATGACCATTTGATAATAATATATAGCTGATGAGATGGGTATGAAACCAGTTGAAGGGGGACACCTTTAGCCAAATATGTATTAAAAGACCCTACAGAAAATCAGATTATGGAGTAGAAAAACAGGCATTGTGCAAACCTAGAGCAGTAAGTTCTTTCTCCAAAGTAACATCTGGAATAAAACTGCCTGAAGGAATACATCCACCCACAATTTTGCTGAAACTCAGTATCTCCAGCTTCATCCTTGTGTTTCAAATAAAAGCAATTAAAGTTGGATCTGCCTATTCAAACTTAAGTGTTTAAGTGTTTGAAGTATTTTAAATTTTAAGAAGTACTTAACCAGAAGTATTAGTTTTAAAAGCTGCAGTGCAAGTTCTGAGTTTCCATGTTTCTCTAAGAGCAACTGTCTTCACTCCATGTTGATAAATACCATAGATACAATTAGCAACAGAGTTGCCTTTTGCTTTAAAGGAATAATATCATAGGATTACAACATAAATAAACAAAAAGCCAGGGGTTGTTTGCTCCATTGTCTGTTCTGCAAACACAACATTTTTCCTTTTTTGAATCAACAGTTTCTCTTAATCTAATAGGAAAATGCCTGTGGATAAATGTGTTTGCCACGTCACAAAATATCACGTTTCTGCAATGCACTGCAGTATCTCTGAACTCCCAAATGCCAACATACAAGAAATAATAAACATTTTACAGGAATTAATGCCTGTCACAGCAAGAAGGATTTTACACCAGTTTTAGATTTTTCAGAAAGTTTCTTTCACGGAATCGTGTAGAGAAGCTTCTTATTTTACATTGTTATTAAGATGCACTTAACTGGAGGAGTCATGTCTTCCCTCAGACATATTAACTGTGTCAAAATTCTTCTCTAACTCAGCTTTGTGAGGCTGTTGGATGCTGCCAAAACCTACAGAGAACAAACCCCCCAAATCAGAATGCAACAGGAGTTGTGTTAGTCAGAGTCACAGCAGACACTTCCACAGCCCTCTTCACTTCTTGGCCACAGTCAGTGCTCTGAAATCAATTGCTGATAATCAATATCTTGATTATCAAGACCTCTCACCTACACTGGGATTAGGGGGAAAAGTCTACAACACTTTGTGTTTCTACAACCATGAGATGCTGCTTCTTTAGGACTTTGGCCCCACTAATTACCCCACGCCGTGTGCGAAAGCAACAGAGAAATCCATTAGGAATTAAGTCCAGAATCTCTCTTAGCTTTTGCTTCAAGCTTTTTTCAATATCTTCTGTGTTTCAACTCTAATATAAATTCATTTTAGGATAATGTTATATACCACAGAGTCACAGCTCTTTCACAGAATTCCTCTCATCCAGTGCAGGCTGCAGAACATCCAAACCCCTTTGACTCACCTGTGTGTATCTAAGGCAGAGTCTGAGCACGACCTGGAAAGACTGGTGGTGATTTCAAATTAACTTCCACAGGTCTTTCATCTCTGCAACAGCCCTTGGCCTCTTTTCTCTTTGCTCTCTCTGGACAGGGATGAAGTCAGAATCTTCTGTTTCTTGTTTGATTGCTTTTGAACTGGAACAATTTTAAGTTTTGACAAGAAAGGGAAAAAAAAAAAGATGTCCTTTAAAGTAATAATTTTGTACTTCATAAGGATAAAACTCTCAAGATTCCTGTCTGAAAAAGAGAGGAACACCACAGGAAAGAACTGAGGTAATGAACATTTCTGTCACTCACCTTACAAACTCATTTTTCTTCTACATTTTATTAGATGCTGCCTTGCTCTCCGCCTTAAACACAAATGACAGATTATATTAGATGCATAAATTATATGGATTATATTTCTGTCACGAGTAAATTAGCTGTTAAATTTAGTTTGCTTGATGCTATTGACAGGTCCCTGATTTAAGAATGTTTTTCCTTTTTAGTAGCTTTTTCACCTTTTCTTCTTTTCTCTTTTGTAAAGTTCTCCATCACATTCTGGAAGAACTCAGCAAAAGTTGCAAATATATGTCCTGGATTTACAAGGACACAGAGAAGCTGTTTCTCTTAGAAAGATGGGGTAAAGAAGGCTTTTAAGAAAATACATAAACCCAGAGAGGTTGTGGACTCTCCACCCCTGGAGGTGTCCAAGGCCAGATTGGACGAGGCTCTTTTTTTGCAAGAAAGGGCAAAAATGCATCATGAAGCAGCTCACTGGAATAAACACTGGAGGGTAAAAAGCAATCTGGTTTGAAGCTTTTAAATAAACCTATAGAGAAATCTGTTCTAAAGGTTTGTTCAAGAAGTACTCATTACAAAAGGTTTTAAAGTCGGAACCTTAAACGTGGTTTAACATTAAATAAGTGCAATAAGATTTTAAAACAAAGCAGCCCAAGTACTGTTGTTCTGTCAATGCTCCCACAGATATAACTGTTCTGCAGACATTTGGCACCACCAACTGTATAACAACCATCTCTTGACTCTTTCAGTTTTTATGTTTCTTTTTTACAGGAGTTTTGCTTGAACTCTGAAGCAGCCAATGTTCTGTTTTCTTCCTGCACAGAAAACAGGGCTAAACCAGCAGTAACAAGTGCTAATCAAGAGTCTCCTCTTGTTCAGCTTCCTGACCCTTTAACAGGCTTTAGAGTATAAATAGAAACCAACCCACTGGGTAACCACCCAGAGAATCACTGGCATTTAACCCCTGCAGTGCAACAGCAACAATCACTAGTGATACATATCCCTGAGGGCTCTGGATTTTTTTAGGCCCACTCCTAAAAAGAGGGGATTTTGTTCACGAGCAGAATCAAATTGTATTTGACACAGAGCCAACTAAAATTATCAAAACAGACATGTAGACAGACATATCTTAAACCCCTCACATGTCCACATTGACTCTAATCTTCTTCCAGTAGCAATTTATATGAAGGTTAAAAATAAAGCACATATAAATATGTCTTTTGAGTCAGACTCCAACTTTGCACTCCTCACTTATGCACACATGAATTTCAAGGGTATCTACCCATCGGGGGATGAGAAAGGAAGCTTTGAAGAATTTGGTCCTAACAGTTGATTTTAAGCACAACAAATTAAAGAGGAAAGGTAAAAGAGAAGAAAAATTATCTTTCTTTTCTTGTCTGTCCCTGTGGTTTACTGTGGACAGATCAAGCTCACAAGAAAGAGTTTCAATTTGCTAATATTCATAAGAGACACTCCCCCCCACACACACACAATCGTCCAGGCCCTGTTAAAAATTCTCATCTTTTAGGATTTAAAAAGTAAGTTTTAATCCTGGTTCTGCCAATAATCTTCTGAATGACCTTGAGCAAATCACTTTGCCTCTGTTTTTTTCAGCCTGGCTGTAAAGCTGGATTAATTCTTGCCCACTTGTGGTGGTGTAAAATAAATGATTGTCAGGCAGCATTCTGGAGCACTCCAACATGCAGGAGATAAGCAAGACATACACCAGGCTTTGCATGAACTTTGTAAAGATAAGCTTAGAAACTACTGTCTACAAGGTTTGAAGGGAAAATATCAATATTCTTTTTCAAAAAGTCTTTCATTTTACATTCCAAATGATTCCTACCTGAAACTCAGCCCAGTTTTATTAAAAATATTTAAGACACTGTGCAGGTCTTTGATTTGTGTCAACAGGAGTAAAACAAAACTAATTACCTTTTCTTTTTTTCCTCTTATTTTTTTTTCTTCTTTTCATGGCATACATCTAGACTTAACTAGATGTAACAAAACATTGAAATAGCTCAGTTTTGCAAAACTAGCCATGCAAAATTAGACCACCATCTCCCAGCACCTGTAGCATGGCAAGACACCAAATGGTGCAGGATGATGGCACAAACACCTCCTCATCTCAGGCATTTTTCAAGCCAGCAACCAATTAATTTATATTTTGAAACACAGTCACACACTTGTTTTGCAAAATATTCCTATTAAATGCAAAGCTATATTACCTAGTGTTCCCAATAAGAATTTTAATTAAACTGTCAGCTTTTTGAAGCCAGAATTATCTAATGCCTATTCTTCCTACTGGTCTCTTATTACAGCTGGATTTTGTTTTCATTAGTTTCTTTCTTGTGGTGGCTTTATTCTCTGCTCTCATTACAGTGAAGATTCATAGATCAAAATGACACTTTTGCAGGAAACTCCCAATTCAGCCAACTCTGTGTTTGCTTATAAAAGATACAAACCTGCTTATCAGGAACTTATTTCCTCTGCATAAATGAACACAGGAGAATCACAATGACCTACAGCACTGAAATTATTAAATGTCAGTCATCTGCATGGACAGAGAAAAACTGCTCCAAAGGATTACAGGGCCTTATCCTTCAGGTTATCCTTATCCAAGGGGAATAACATCCATGCCCACAGGGATGTTTGCAGGAATACAGCTCTCCACGACTTTAAGGCAATCATCTTCTCACTTAGCCATGGTTTGTTTCTAACTGAGAAAGCAGTTGAAATGTGTACCTGAAACACAACCCCAAAATTCCCTACACACATGGATTATGGAGCTTGAAACAAAGAGTTTCTTTCCTCACACCTCAGCAAGCAGGATTGGTCATATGCTGGAGATTCCAATTCTGGTAATCAAGGAACTGTCCTTTCATTAAAAACCCCTCTCTTAGCAAGACTTCATTCTCATTGTTTGACCCCATTTTAATGTCTATTCTCTTCATACCCTGGTAGTATATCCATGAAGGACACTTAAAAACAGTTGGGGGCACATTCATGACAGTTTACTGAAGGAGATGAAAGAAAACATCTATAAGGTGAACAACTTCAATAATCAGGCTTCATAAAAGTGCTTCAAAAGGTCTTAAAACTAACACAGTGATATTCCCAGATGAGTTCAGTTCCTCAGTCCCTAAATTAATATAGCCTCTACTTAAAAGTTCTCTAATGCGATTTTTTCTGTACAAAGTCCCCGGGACTAACTGAACACTGAAATCTTATGCAGATGCAGATACTTCTTAAAAGCATTTTAAAGTCTCAAGCAACAGTGTCCCAAGGGAACAGAGCATCAGGATTGCTCTTCTGGCTGCTGAGCTGAGTTACAGCTTTACTGACCTCAGCAACACTCCCTTCCATCCTCTCAAGTGTTACTATCCTTCCACATCTGCTCATGGAAGTCCTTGTGTAATTGCTTTCTATCCTAATCATGTCAAGGGATTCTGCTTTTTCTTCTCCTTAAATAAAAAATATTTTGTATTTCAACCAACTGTTGTCCACTTTGAATAACAACATAAAGAAGTGCAATGAAATTTTAAAATTATGCTATTAGCAAATATAAAGTTACAGGAGGGCCAATAAGTACACGATTAAGGTGCTAAAGTTTAAAGTTCTGGGGGTTGGGAGATATATCAGCTGTATGTTCAGATATTCCTTGGATTGCAATTTCCAACACTTTGCAGTTAGGAAACTCAGCCACACTTTTCTCGTGGACATGCCTCAGGGGCAGCAATAACTGGAACAATTCATCCCTGAAAGGAGATAAGTCAGAGGGATATTTAGTGTGGTATTCATTATTTTCAAGAAGAGGTAATTAGTCTTTTTCCCCTCCTCTGCATTTGCTCTTATTTCGTAGAACATAATAAACAAGAGGCCATTTTCAATCAAAAAATTTTACAAAGGTATAAAGGAGCAGCATTAGAGGCTTCATTATTGCACAGCCCTGAAAGAAAAAGGTGATTTCAAAAGGCATAAAATGACAGAAAGATAAAACGTTATTGACTTGCTTCTTCAGAAAGCAAACTGAGCCCTGTTTCAGTGAATTAAATGATTGTGGACACAAGAATGTGTCCTGTGTTCTTTCTTGGCCTCAACCTGATGTGGGGCTCTTGTGGGAGCAGGACTCAGACAATGGAGTGAAATGCTGAACTGGGATTTAGGTGTGCACTGCTTTCACTTATCTGGAGTTCAATTGTGCTTTCAATTAACTGGCATTTCTAAAGCTTTGCTGTTTACTCGGGGTCAATGGCAGGAAACTGGGAAAGTCACTAGAAATCTATTTATCCCATCAGCCCATGTGGCCTCTCGCAAGCTGCTTAAACTAAGCTCTATGTTTGCAGAAGAGCTATTAATTTTCAATTTAAAGCTTATCTGTAGCAGGCTGCTGAAGACAATGACACTTTGTAATGACCAATAGTGTCTAAAAATATTTCAACCCAAACTTAATGCATTTGGAGATAAACATTTCAGGCAGAGAGCAATCAGTTAACTTTATGGCACAGTCATGCAATAACCCCTAAGCAGTGTCCTAAAGGATCTCAAAAGTATGAAAAATGTATTTCTGACATATTATGTGCATAACTGCTTTTATGGGGGCCCTCCAGTGCAGGCATTGTAAACCACTGAACAGCTACAAATAATTTACAGTCAATAAAGGTGGGTGTTGACCTGAACTGCAGCACAAACTTACAATGTGTCCAAGTTTGCTGGTCAAAGTACTGAAAGAGTGGTTAAAAAAAAAAAAAAAAGTAAAAAACATTCAATACAACTGGTTTCTCAAGTATCATAGAAGGAAACCTATATTTTTCAGTTATATGAGCTGGCTTTGAAGCAAAGAACATGTTTTTACCTCTTTTTTTTTTCTTCTTTAGATGTGTCCTTGGGTTTGAGCAAAAACAGTCCATGTGTCAGTGAGTTACTACAATGCCCTCGTTTTTTTATATTAATGTAGTTAATGGTGCCTAGCAGTGTAAAAAGAATAAAAAAATGGTACACATTTACAAATTGTTCTTTCCTGCACGGCATCCAGACCATCTTCACACATTTCAGCCAGGGCCACTTCACGTCTCAAGCACAGCTCTCCTCGAGGCCACTTTCCATAGTAACCATCCTGAGTGTCAGGGAAAATCACCCAGGAGAGTCCTACACTCTGTGAGGGAAGGAAACCCTTCTGTTGTTGTTACCATGAGCTGATATATGGCCAGAATGAACAGCAACACTAATAAAAGATTTAACAGCCTAGATTTAACTTGGCTTGCTATAGGGTGCAATGGAGCTTTTGACTTGATTAAATATTCCACTTCAGTGTGGGAGGCAGGTTTAGCATTTTTTAATTCTTCCCCAGAGCACCATGCCAGGTTTTCACATAATTAAGTGGGTACATCCAGACTGTTTACAACTGGGATCCCTGATGGGATACTCTCTGAAAACTTTATGTTCTTTTCAAAACTACATATAGGCTGTCAAGTTCCTTCATTATTTCCCTTGTAGTGGCTGTTTCAGAAAGAGTTTTAAGCAATTTATGATTAAGGAAGCCAAATAGATGCTCCCTCCACTTTTAATTTTTGTTTCTAATTTCTTATTTTATTCTTTGCTATGGGTTTATGGGTCTTAATTACAGAAGTAATTGAGAAAAAGCTGAAACAGAACTAGCTTAATTTGAGGCATAGAAATGAGCCCATTTTCAATATATTAATCTGTGGAATAATTAAAAAGGAGAAACCTTTAATTCATGTTAAAAAAAAAAGTGACTGATAGCTGCAACAAGAGAGTTATGTTTAATACATTAAACTGACACTAAACCTGAATCACTGTCATCAAAATACCTGTGACTGCAAGGGAATAATCAAATAGCACATGAAACAGTTCTCTCTTTTTTTTCCCCCCTCACAAATTCAATAAGATGGAACAGTTCTTTATTTACAGGTCTTCATGCTTTAGCAGTCTGCTACCCCCTGTCACATCTTGTTAGGATACAGTAAAAAAATCAAATGGGAAAGAGGTTTCAAATAAATTCTTCATTAAGAAAAGCACAACAGCAGACAAGGGAGGAAGTTTGTGTACAGAGCAAGTCCTGCATTTAGGAAAAAACACATTCCTGCCTCATTGTCTTTGTTCAGTGACACAGATGATCCCAGCAGCCAACATTAAGTGAATTTGTTTGCTCCTACACATCTCTTCATTATCATCCATGAGAAAACACTGGAACCATGGAATGAATTGCACTTCAAGCTGCAGGTGATGAATTCATGGTCAAAGAAAGGAAAACAGAAGAATATAACAAACACTTCCAATAAGCGGGAACAAAACATCCATGAAAGAATCCTAACACTGAGCCTTCTCTCTTCTTTTGTTTCAAACAAATGGTTACACACTTTCAATGCTACTTCCAAAGACCTTTAGCAATTCCAGAGGTATTTCCATGTGCTGATCTCAGCCAGAATATCATGCAGGTGACAAAATGAGCTGCTCTTCCAACATCCCATCTATAGTGCAGACATTTGCTTATTAAATATTTTGGACATAAAAAGTAGAATTCTACTAATTATAAAAATATCATACAATTAATTGCTATTCTGCTACTTAATCTAAGTGTTTTCTTGTCCTGAATGAATATAATACAATGTATTACACTCCATGGTTTTTTTAAACTTCTATACTAATCTTTGTTAATCCACCCAACTTCAACTTAAATTGGTGATAAAAGCCTCTACTTTGAAGAAAACTTCAAATAGTACAGCAATTAGCATGTAAAATAAGATTATTTCAGTGATTCAGCCTCTAGTTCCTGTACTATTCAACACTTATAACCAGAACACATGAGCCCATTGATCCACACACATCAAAGCTGCTGATTCCAGGTGGATGTAAATGCTCCATATGCAGGAATGAGATCACTGGGTTATCAATGCAAATTCCTGGCACAAACCTGAGTCCTTTGAACCCACCATGACTTCACTAAACACAACTGCAGCACTACCCTATGGCCAGCTAAAGCATGTGACTGTGCCCACCCACAGTTAAAATCCTGCACTGGAACTGCAGGGCAAAAAACCCCAAAAAGCCACCAGCCCCGGTCTGTAACCACTGGAAAAAGGAAGAGCAGGAATACTGTCCATCCCCAGGGCCACACTCAATTACAAGGGCAGAGACACAGGCACACACCAAGACACACAAAATCAGTGTGTTCTGAAGAGGTGCATTCCCCTCAAATCCCTTCCATTTCTAATTTGGTGTGCTATAAATTGAGGTTGTGGCCTTCACTTATTTTTCCTCTGTCCTCTGGAGATTTCACCAGCCACCAGTACAATATTTGCAAAAAGCCATCTGCAGCATCAGACAAGTCTCCCTGAGATGCTTCTCCCTCTTGTGTAACTATATTTACTATCACAGTAAATGAAATACAAATCTGCACAGTAGAGGTTTTTGTGTTGCAGTTTGTGGGTAATTTCTTTGGGGTCAATAATCAATAAAAGCTTAAATGAAAATGATGAACTATATTCTGGCTGCATTTATATCTCTAAGTAATGGCATAACAGCAATTTCATTCATATTAGTATAAAATTCAGAAAATATTCCCCCTTTCTCCACATCCCAGTATTGTTGAATGCCAGGCTGCTCCTAAACACTGCTCACAGCAAAGCACAGAGTGCAGACCTGAAGGGAAAAATTATTCTGGCAACTGGGGACAAGCCCCCAACATCTGAACCCTGTCTGAACTGCTGGGTGACCTTCTGTCATGGGGAAAATGGGCTCGAGCCTGAGAGCAAAATAGCTCACAGTTCCTGGAATTGAGCACATTAAACCACTTCCAATATCCAAGATGCATTTTATTAGTACATAAAACAGAATGACATCCATTGTTGGCAGGGAAAACAAATCTACTAATTAAAAAAGGTTTAAAGGTTTAGTAACAACCACTTCAGCACACACCAGGCCCTGGATGAGGGGCCCATCCCTCCAGTGCCATTCAGCTTCAGCAGCTTTCTCAGGCTTCCTGACACAGCCTCCTCTGGAGCTCAGGGAAAGCTCTTCCCACTGTCTCTGAGGCCTGATTGTGCCTTATTCATGATAATTATGAATTTCATAAGAAGTCTCTGCTCTGATCTGAAGGTGGGAGGGAATAAATGCTGGCTAGTTTGCTTGGCTAACATTGCAGATCAGGATCTCTCCACAGTCAACGGAGAGAGAGGAACACACTGAGTTAAATTCTAGAAGAACAGTTCTGACTGTGGAATTAAACTTAGTGAGATCAGCAGAAGAACAGAAGCTAATCTACATGTATTTCCCATTCACCAGTAATAGCTCCTTTGCAAACTTCATTTTAAAAGGTTAACTGGCTGACAAAGCACTGATTCATATTTTTCATTCCACAGTCGTAGCAACTTTAAGAAACTAAACAACTACTATGTAGTAAACACACAGAAACAATAAACATGACCAAAATAACCACCCCCTTTTCCTCACTGTGATTCACACATGCATAACTGGGGGAATAACATGGAGACACCTCACTGGTAATTGAGCTTTTAGAGGCTTTTGGAGTTGGTGACAGATTAATAGGTTGGTATCATAAATTTTGACATCCTTGCAATTTTTGTATTCCTGGATTTATACACAAAGTAAACACTGTAAACACTTCAGTGCCTCAGCTGGAGCATTCCATGTGTTAGACCATTGGGAATTTTATGAAATAACACCGTGTAGGTATTTCCATGCCACAGAGCAAGTCAGTGCAAAACAAGAGAACTGAGTCCAGGCACCACAATATTCCAACAGATAATTTTCCAAAATAATTACCTGAAGGAAACTCCAATAACATTAAAAATCAGCTCTGTTGAAGATAGCAGTATAAAAGCTCCATTGCAACTAGCATAAAGCAAAAGATTTTAAAATAGTTTTTTTTCCTGGTTATTAAGTTCCATGCTGTGTAAAGCAATTATCACATCTCTCAATTTCCCAATCCTTGTGTTATTTTATTAAAACTAATGAATGCTTTTAGCATACCACAGACTAAATAAATTTACATAGGACTATAACAGTCAGCCCACACTCATCCCTGCAGACTTAAATGCTAACTGTAAAAGAAGTAACATTTATACAGTCAATAAATATGCTGAATCCTGAACTCCTTGTATGATCTGGTAAATCCTTTAATACAGTAAATGCCTAAAGTTGAATTGGAGGAGGCTGGAAAAAAAACCCCTAATTCCAGAGAGAGAGAGATAGACAATGCCAAGGTCACTCATGGACATCCTAACACTTTACACATGAGCCAGCCCCAAGAAACCAGGCCTCCACTTCAATAAAACACTTGGATTGTCAGTGCTTCAGGCCGTTTATTTCCCTAAGCACTGCACAGCTCAGACCCATCGGGCTGTAATGAGCTATTCATCTAATCTTTGATGATGGAGAAGGAAAAAAGAGAGAGCAATGAAAACTACAAAGTTCCTGGGGTGTTCTGTACTGTTCACAATCCAAGTCAGAGCCCAGGTGAGCTCAGCCCAACATTTGTAACCCTGTCACAACAGAAAGAAGTTATACATCCTGTCCCAAAAAATCACAAATATTTTGTTAAATTTCTCATTCAACTTCTGTGTCATTCTCTCCATATTTGAACCCTGCAACTTCCCCTTCTGGACAACTTCTGTTCCTCTTCCTCCTTGCTATATTATGTTTAAAATCTAGATCTTTTCACTGCAAGCAGGAAAACAGGAAGAAAGCTTCTTACTCTTATGACCAGCCTTATTTCTGCAGGCTAAGGAATTTAATTTAGAACTTACTGCTTTGACATCCAAATTCACACAAGTTAAAAATCTGGCTTAGCAATGAAGGAGAAAAATGACAAACATCAGTTTAGAAATAACTATTATAAGGATGAATTTGCTACTACACTGAATGATTTGTGTGATAAGCATAAAAGTTTCATGCAGAAAAGATTAGCTTCATATGCTGCCCTGTAGGATTCTGTCCATCTTGCATTAGAACCAGACATAATTAAAAGTATCTGCTTAAATTTTTGGCCTCATTTTCCTCTAATGTGCCATCTGAGCCTTAACAAGAATTAATATCAAGGAGCTGAATGAACTGGGTAAATGCTAATTTAGATTTATCTAGGAACTGAATCATCAACTAAGACTTATCCAAGTGAGGAAAGGACAAAATAAAGAAAAAAGGAAAGGAATGTTTGTAAAGGAGTGGAGGGGAAACAACTCTGGCTAAAATTCACCTTTTAATTTTCATACTAAACCAGAAGTTAGGGGTTTGTTGCTCTTTTTCATGATAGCAACATAAATAGGGAGCAAATGAGTGGCTTGGAACCTCTATGGGGCCAATCTCCAAGATCATTGTAAGGATTCTGTGGTAACAAGGATGAAGTACATTTACATATAAATTCATGGACTATATTTGACTTTTATTTACTATCCAACCATGTAAGAGCAAAATCGAGTATCAGACAATAAAGCAAATCAAGTCAATGTTCATAAGAATATCTGCAACTTTCAACATTGTGTTTAGGACCCATGACTGAAAATTAAAAATATCACAATCATTTTAACTGCACGTTGAGATATTAAAGATATTTCTTAAAATCTCCAAGAGCTTTCCTTTTCCTTTTTTAAAAAAGATAAAATATTTAAGACTTAGAACAATTTCTCCACTGTCAGTTATAAATATACTTAAAGTTGGTAGAAAAAGACATATAAACCAGAGTTTTATCATAAAAGTTCTGATTCTACAGACACCTAAATAAAAATCCTCAGCTTCATAACCATTATTTTAGAGAACTACTCAATATGGAGCGATTAATCACTTGAAACAAATATTATGATGATCTGATCTCAAAGACAGACACCTATCCTGTTCAGTACTTCATTTCATTACCTAGAGAAAACTCATCGCAGGCAAATTAAACAAGCACTTGAAGATCTGAAGAATCAGGAATGAAACCTTGAACCCAGGTGGCCTTAAAATTGTGCAGCTGAGAAGCACAGAATTGATTCTGTATCCTCCAAGTACAAGCCTCCTGTGCCTAAAACCAGATAATTCTATAAAACAATATTGTATTTATCTAAAATTAAGATTAAAGCTAACCACTGGCTACAGCTCTAACAATGGGACCTTGCTATCTAATTTTAAACAAACAGCTTTGGGAGCTGGAGCAAAACAACCCTCAGAATTGCCACGTAGAATTGCTTATCTGGAGGGTTTGAATAATTGAAGAGCAGTGTGAAAGCCGAAAAGATCCTGCTTTTTACTAAGTAACTGCAGCAAGGTTTCTTTTTCCAATATCTTACAAGATTTATGAAATCTTCAAAATGGGATATTCCCTTGTTTAAAGTCATTTTACAAACTCTTTTTCAAGGTATTACAAAATGTGTTTTTATAGCTTGCAAGAGCTTCCCACTATGCTCTGCCTCTTCAAGCACTGCTCCTTCCTGAAAGAAAAACAGGGGAAGAGGTCTTTTATCCTCTCAGCTTTTTTCCTCATATCAACCCAAAAAGAGTTGGTTTTCAATTGAACAAATAGATATTTTTAATATTTTTGAGTAGATTTTTTTTTTAAAAAAAATTTTAGTTTGAAAACTATGCCTGAAAAAGGAAATTTGCGTATAAACCACATTATTATGAGAATAAAATCATAGCCATGATGCCTTTATGATAGGTGGGGATTGATGTTTCCTGATAAATCTCCCTTGGATGAACACTATGCAGGCACAAAAAGAGACTTTACTGGAAATCATTGGATCCATCTTGTTTCCTTTGGAGTTAACTGAAGTTCTGCTATTCTTTTTAATAATAACACGGCCAGTTCCCCATTTGTCCTATATACACTTATGTGGCACTCTATGTGTAAGTACAAATACTTAAAAAAAAACCCAAACAAACCCCAGAAATTATGTTAACTTCCATCATAAATCAGTTTGTCTTCATTGTAGTGTAATGAATTTTATTTTATGTATTTTATTTTTATTTAACATGTATTTTATTTTTACTTAACATTGGAACAGATTAAAGAGGGGAAAAAAAAGGATCAGATTGACTTTCCATCTTTTACACGCTTCTCTTTTTGCTTGGAGACAAAAGTTAGAATTCCTAAAGTGCAGTTAGGCTCTTCCAATCCCCAGTTTTCTAATAATAACATTCAGTTTTCAATAAAGCAAAAAAAAAAAATCACTTTATAAGTATATAGCAAATTCATTTTCATAGCTTAGCAAGGTCTTTGTTATTTCAAGCAAAATAAATTCTTGGACCTGAATGACTTCCTGTGGATAGGTGTGTCCTTTTCTTAGGAAGTGGCAGGGAGCAGCCAGCCCTTGCTGCTCCCTTGGGAACAGAGATCCAAGGATTATAACACAGCCCCACTGCACCTGAGCAAGGTGAGCAGGGCAGGCCCAGGTAGGAGCCAGGGTCAACCAGGAGTCCAGATCAACAAACAACTCTCTGGTGTAAATCCAACCAGGAACACGAGTCGGGATCAGGACTAAGGACAGAAACCAGTCAGGCACAGCCCAGTCAGGAATGTCCAAGGCAGATCCAAGGAAGCAAGTCTGGAGTTTGGGATGAAGGACACCTGCAGCCAGGTACAGGTACGTACATTCCCACAGCACAGCTCAGGAAAGGACTCAAACCCTCCAGGCTGAGCTGAAAAAGAGCTCTGGGGCCCACGGAGGTGTGAGAGAACGTCCCAGGTGAGCCTGGTCAGGGCCACTAAAGTGTATTAGTGCCCTCAGGCCCTGACAGAGAGAGATGTGTTTTCATTTTTCAAGCAGCAGCTGAAGCAGATAATAGTTTTCCCTGGGGGAAAGAGAAAAGGAGCAGTAGAAGATTTCAAAAGGAATGTCTTACTTTACAAAGCCTTATAACCTACACCACAGAGGGTTTTGTCGATGAACAATACAGGGAGTTGTTTTCATGGCCTGTGGGTTATGCAAGAGAACTCTGTTATTGCAGGAATCCCACCCAAGGCCAATCTGAGAGGTTGTCAAAATGAAAAGAATGGAAGTGATTTCTATGTAGGTTTTTTAAAAGGAATTGATCCTGAGAAATGCTGACCATTTCCTGGGAGGCTGTAAGCCTTCAACTTCCATCACCGCTCTCCCTGTATTAATATCTCAATCTCAAGCTTCTTGAAATCTCCAGGAATCTCTGAATGATACAGAAACTGAACTGATCCATAAGGCTTTCTACTAATATTTTTGTAAATGCCTTAATGCTCTGATTTAGCTCATTTACATGGAGTTACAAGAGTGTCTTGAGGCACTAAAGACATTGATGTGTCTTCCTGTGGCTGTGGATGTGCATAAGGATATCCAGGTTTTCTGGCTCATGTGTCCTAATGCTTTCAGAAGCTGATGTGCACTAACCACAACTGTTACAAACACTAACTAGGCTCATGGAGACTTCTAGCACAATTTTTAGGCTTATGTTAACCAAATCTGTATCATGAGTTGTAAAGAAGTTTATTAGGGTGGATTACAGTGGATTAAAGATCATTATTATAATTATGGAAGGAAAAGGTCAATTTCTAGCTACCCTTTATTGAAAAATACCAAGTCTGACAATCTCTTGTTAAGAAGCATTGCTAAAAGATGTTTTATTTTGGTTTTCTAATGGAAAAAGTTGTACTTGGCTAATGGATCCCTAGTTAAAACTACAACGTTTCTATCTATAAGCAGTGCATATACAAATATCATCATGGTTTTTGGTGACAGTTCTTATGTCTTCCTCTGTTACTGAAGACACTGGGAATCTGACATAGACAGAAACTCTCCTTTACAGTTTTCCTGAAGAGGTGAAGCAGGAGGACTAATCAGCCAACTTTGAAGGCTTTCACTTTGGCTGAAAATGAAGTTATAAAGTGGTTAATGGAATTTCTGGAACTTAATTCATTGCCCGTGTGATTCAAATGTTTTGGTTTTTTTTTTTTTTAAATTCTTTTTCATATACTGTAATGTTTCTCAGTCATGTTTTCTCTCTCTTATCATTAAGATAATGTTATCTTACCTTATGAACCTCAGTTCCCCAGGGCTATCTGCTCACATAGCTTTTTCCCCCCCTTGTCTTCCTTGGGAAGCTCTAACACATTGTTCTAAAATTTGTAATTAGGTAGTGCTCTGTTTTTGTCTTTTCACTGATAGAAAGGGCCCAATACCCTCCTCAATTCTTACTTCAAATGGTGAGAATCCTGAATTCCCTGTGCTTCTGAAGGACAACTGGTGCTCAATTCCGTTCTCACTGACATCAATCTGACCTATGTGTTTTGCTTGGTTTAATGGGTACATAACAACAGCAATAACAGAGCACAGGAGATGTCAAAAGGAGGCAAACACACCTTTGTAAGGCTGAACTGGGAGCACAATGTGGATGTTTAGCTTCATTCATGAATAGTCCTGACACACTTTGAAGGACTTTGGGCTCATGAGAAGTTTTTTGCTACGGGTGTACATTGCTTTCAGGACTGTGACCTCAAATTACACAACCAAATTTATGTGGTTTCCTGCAGTTGTTTCAGAGCAAACAGCTCTCAGCAGGGCTGGCCTGGGCTCACTGGGGCTGTGCAGTGGCTCCTGTACTCCAGTGCCGGACACTGGGACAGCCGGCAGGATTCCGGGAGCCAGGACCTCCAAAGGCCATGGGGGTGTTGTTCACAAAACTTAGTTCATTACTCAGAGTGCAGCAAGCCAATAAGTTACACGAGAGAGACATTGGTTATTTATTTCAGACTTACAGAAGCCTGGGTGCTCGGTGGTATTCCACAAATCCAACACACCCACCAGACTTTTCACACCAGTATACGCAGAAATTCAGAGTTAGTAACTTTCCAAGTACAGCCCCTCTGATTAGGATTGGTTAGTAATTTACACACAAGTTAAGTAACCCAAGTTAAATTCTACACATGCTCAGGGGAAGGGTGATGTGATTTAGTGGTTCAGGGGTTGAAGCGGCAGTGCCGGGTCGAGGGTTGGACTGGATGATCTTAAAGGTCTCTTCCAACCTTGATGATTCACAGAATCATAGAATCATTTAGGCTGGAAAAGAACTCTGGGATCATCGAGTCCAACCTGTGAGTGATCACCACCTTGTCAACTAAACCATGGCACTGAGTGCTTCATCCAGTCTTTCCTTAAACACCTCCAGGAGCAGTGACTCCACCACCTGCCTGGGCAGCGTAATGCCCAGTCATCCCTTGCGTGAGGAAACTCCTCCTAATGTCCAAGCTGAACCTCCCCCCGTTCTCTGTGTTCTCTGTGATTAGACTATGTTCGCTATGACTCTGATTCTAACTTGAACTCAGAGGGAAGGGGCGGTGCCGGGGAGCTCCGAGCGCTGAGGACGCGCCGGTGCCGCCCCGGGGCGGGGCCGCGCGGTGACCCCTGTGCCCACACTCAACATGGCGGCCGACACACCCCTGGCTCCGCCACACTATCCTCGCTTTCCATTGGCGAGGCGGGCTGTCAGTCTGCAACTCCACCCAATCAACGCGCGCAGCGCTGCCCCGTGGGCGGTGCCGCGGCCGGTGCCGGTGTGTGGCCGGGAGAGGGATGAGCCGCCTGTGCCCGCGCCTGGGCCCGCGCCCGCTGCTCTGGGCAGCGCGGGGCGCGCGGCGCCTCTCGGCCGCGGCCGCCCCGGGCATGGAGGAGCTGCTGCGCCGCTCGGTGCCGCCGCTGCCGCCCTACGAGACCAAGGAGAAGGCGCCGCCTCCCGCGGAGCTGCGCGGCGCGGAGTTCGTGCAGTTCTACCGCGCGCTGCCGCCCGGGCCGCCCCGCGCAGAGCTCCTCACCCGCCTGGCCCAAGACTTCGGCGTGGAGCACGGGCGGGTGGCCGAGGCTGCCGGGAAGGTGCTGCAGGCCCGAGAGCAGCGCAGGGAGCCCGGGGCGCTGCTGCAGGCCGAGGACCGGCTGCGGTACTACCTGAACCCCCAGTACCGCGGGCTCTTCCAGCACCTGGGCCGCCTGGAGGGCGGGCTGCGCTTCCTCGTGGAGCTCCGGGGCGACCTGGTGGAGGGGCTGGCGAGCAAGGAGGTGGATGGGCCTCATGTCAAGGTGAGGGCAGAGATGGGGTGGGTGGCTTTGAAGGGAGTCGGCGGGGATGTGGTTTGGGGCTTTCTGCTCCTGGAGCCACGTTGGGATGGAAAGTGTGCCGTGAAGCCGATTCGATGTTGGGGTGTCCATGGGCCCCTCAATTCATGAGGGACGTTCAGGGGCTGCAGTGGGCCCGGGGAAGGACGGCGGAGCTGGGGAAGGGTATGGAGGGCAGGTCCTGGGAGGAGCAGCTGAGGGAGCTGGGGGAGCTCAGCCTGGAGAAAAGAAGGCTCGTGGGGACCTTCTTGCTCTCTACAACTCCCTGACAGGAGGATGGAGCCTGGTGGGGGTCGGGCCCTGCTCCCAGCGAATAAGGGACAGAATGAGAGGAAACAATCTCCAGCTGTGCCACTGGAGGTTTAAGTTGGACACCAGGAAGAATTTCTTCACAGAAAGGGTTAAGCATTGGAAGGGGTTGCCCAGGGAGGTGTTGGAGTCCCCATCCCTGGAGGTGTTTAGGGAAGGACTGGGCGTGGCACTCGGTGCTCTGGTCTAGTTGACAAGGTGGGGGATTGGTCCCAGGTTGGACTCGACGATCCCAGAGCTCTTTTCCAACCTAATTGAATCTGTGGTGGGCCACGAGTGAACCCCATCCCACAGCCATGGCACCAGCGAGAGCTGCCTGTGCTGACATTCAGGAAGGGAGTGGCCCATGGGGTGACGCAATGGGTTTGCTTTCCAGGGTGGCAGTGGGAGGCTGCTGTGGGCAGTGCCACACTGATGCAGTGCAGCTCGTGTTGGGGCTGCCAAGCTGTGCCAGGAACTCCCTCGGTCGTGGCCTCACTCCTTAGTCTGTTCCAGGGCCACAAGTGACACAGCACCTTGTCGTGCTAATGGTGAGGAATATCAGCAGGAGAAAGGAGTTGCCATGATTTGGCTCAAGAGTGAGAAGGCAGAGATGAAGTGAAACGTCCCCAGTGGTTCCATGGTGCAGTGAGGTGACATGGATGTGGAGGAGGGACTGCTGTAGGACATGACAGTGGCAGGAGCTGACAGGACTTCTTGGGAGGCAATGAAGAGAGACAGCAAGTCAGTCAGATGCAATGACCATTAGTTATTTGCCAATATTCAGATCTAAATTAGGCTTGACAAGAAAATGATGTTCTTGGTGTCAGTTCTGTCAATGAACCATGGTCATCACATAACCAAAGCAACAACAGCTTTGGTAACGTTCCAAATCCAGTTGGATCATCTTAAGTGAAACCAGACTGAGTTTGCAAAATTAGCAGGGTAAAAACATGTAAAACAGCTGAATGTACATGTGTCAGATAACACAGAAACATACTAAAGACATTTGAAAGTAGGAAAACATTGTCTGCAAAGCTAAAGCATCAATAAAAGGCTGTCAGGGGCGTTCTGTCTTCTCAAAATATTTTCTTAAATGTTTGGGTTCATCAGATGACTGGCCTCAGTTCTGTATTTCTGTTCTTGTAGTCAGTTTTGTGCTTGTTGATCAGTTTTATTTTTCAGATGCGATGTAGTCTAAAAACGAGAGTTGATGTTATCATCAGCACGTAAGTCAGGGAAGATTAACCTGGAACTGGTTTGCCTTGGGTTGGTTTGTGACCATATTGGCTGTAAGGATTTACTCTGGTTCTTTTTAGCTTGGAGTTTCACTTAGGTCATTCTCATCTTTTTCCACATCAACCCAAGACCCAGAACTCTGTGCTGTTCCCATGTTCCTAGTAGTGTGTCTGGGAAAGGTGTTACCGGTTGCTTCTGAAATAAGTGTCTTGCTCAGCCTTTAAAATCTATTTTCTTCTATTGCAAGTAAGTGACAGAATAACTACGAGCACCCAAGGGAGCAAAAAACACTCAGGAGGTGCTGACTGACAAGTGGTTTGTGAAGAAGGAGTGTGAGGATACAAATACTTAATTTGGTCCCTGAAAGCCATAGGTGTGAGACACTGTTACCTGTCTGAGACTGTGTGTCAAGAACAGAGAAAACTGTATGCCAGAATATTCAGGCTCTAAATTTGGGGGTGGGATTGTAAATGTGTTTTTTTTCCCTTTTTTTTCCCCATTAAATTTTCCATTCTTTAATGTTCTTTTTATTTTTTTTTCTTTTTTTAATGAAGAATTTCAGTCTTGAGTAAAGAACCTTTCTAGTGATGCAATATATATTTTAGGTTCTTGCAGTGGACAATTTCTTTGCTGGTTTCCCTGACTGCAGGATAGAGACAAAAAAGCTATTAGGAAGCTCCAAAAGTTGGGATGGATGATAACACATCAGGAGTATTATTGTTATATGTGATCAGTTCTTACTTACTTGAGTTTCTAAAGGTATTACTTGAAACCAAGGAGATGCAAATTAACTTCTGATTGTTTCTCCACTGGTTTCACTGTTCCTAAATCGTTAACAAAATGAAAAAGCTGAGTTATAAGCAATTGAAAAGAATGCTGTCTGCCTTACTGGAAGAATTCCTTAGATCTTAAAATAAACCCTGAACAATGCACTGGAAATCCTTAAAATGATGGATTGTGCAAAGAGAAGGAATGTGCTGCATGTAAGTTTTAGTTTATATTTAAGTTGGTTATTAGAGGGCAGAATCATCACCCAGAGCAAGACAGAAAAATTATGGGCATCCAGTGACAGGTTGTTATGATGTAGTAAATGTCCCATGTGGATTGGGAAAGATGAGGAATGTCTTGACACAGGTGTCTTGATAAAATCAAAAATTTAGTGGTAAACTGTATTTTTGAAGCTGTTCAGCCCTTTTTCCAAAAATTCATACAGGACATACGAGGAGAAAGTTCTCTGTAATCTGTCCCAGAGGTGGATTTTCTTATCTGTTAAATATATGAATCAATTATTACCATCACAAGCCTCGTGGATAACGTTAGGAGAACCATTTAAAA
This sequence comes from Chiroxiphia lanceolata, assembly GCF_009829145.1. Lineage (NCBI taxonomy): Eukaryota > Metazoa > Chordata > Aves > Passeriformes > Pipridae > Chiroxiphia > Chiroxiphia lanceolata. The sequence continues at coordinate 5,919,272 of NC_045649.1, read as the reverse complement.
AAAAGGTGCTGCCACATCGTACACTCTTTAAAAAGTTATATTGCAGTGAAGCTGGGCCTGATTCTTTTTCATGATGCTGTTTGAATTTTTGTCCTCATTCTCTTATGTTCTTTTCATGTGTCCTGTTCTTTCCTTCCACCCCAGGACAGGCTCGTTTTCCACTGTCCTCATAAACAAGTTGAATTTCTGATCAACCCTTGCACTGCACGGAGCGAAATTTGCTGCAAATCTGTTTCCTGAGTGTGGTTCTTTTATTGTTCAGAACCTGCAAGGCTTTACTTTTTCTGTTGCCAGCATTTTCCTCCTGAGATGTTTTATATTTCCCTTGCTTACTCATATTTCAGCACTTGAAATATGACTCTGGTGAAAAATTCACAACATTATTATTTCAGGTAGCAAATCATTCAACGATTGCTTTTAAAATATTTTTCATCTTTCCATATGATTTAGAAAAAGTCAGTGGAAAGTTCAAGCTTCTGGCAAAAAGATAATGAAAAAGAGAGCATTTTTGTCAAATTGATTTATAAATACACCTGCTTCCATAATTAAGCAGTAGCTGGAGTGTATCTGTAATCTTGGTCTGGTGTTGGTCTACTGGAAAAAAAAGAAATACCAGCATTATTAAAAGTTTTTCTATTAAAAAAATGTTTGGCATTTGCCTCTCTAAAGTCCTGTGTAGCCATTTCATTAGTGTAGATTTGATTGAAATTCTAACAGACATAAAAACTCGTGTGCAACAAGAATTTTACAACTTCTGCATGTTTGTATCTCCTCTGACGAGGAAATGTGGACATAAAATTAAATGGATCTTCCTGATGCTGGAGGAAAATTACAGAATGCATTATATGACCTGCTGGGATTTTGGTTTTGCCCGAACTGTCTAAAATATTTCTTAGTCCTTAGTTTACATTTTGCATTTTGAAAGACCTATTAAAACAAGGATTGCCCATTGCTGTGTTGTAAATATGAAATATTTTTCTATTTCCTCAGCAGCTATCAACACAGAAACCACTTGGACTGTTAGAAATGGGTGGATGAAACACTTCTATTTTGTGTTTGTTGAAGAGATTACAGTAAAATATATGCTATATGCAGGTGATTAAGTCACTTGAAAATGCTTGTGCATACTTTACTCATTGGCTAAATGAGCAGAAATAGGGGGAAAAAGGAAATAATGACTTTAATTTTTTTTTAGGGATAAGACATGAAATAATATAGAACACAAGAGCCAGGGGAGCTTTCAGCACTACCATTATCAGTGCAGTAATTACTATTAGCAATAAAAAAGCAGCAAACAGTCCCCTTTAATTGATGTCTAACTATCCAATCCTGGCTTTCTGATGGGATATTTTTCAGAATCTCACCAGGGATATTCTCTATGTATATTTTGAAGCTAACAAAACAAACAAAAAAACCCCCAACCAAACCCTCCCACCACCAAAGACACCTTAGAACACTTGGCCATATCAGAGTAGATCTGTAGGTCCCAAATGAAACTTATCAGGTTAAAACCCAAAAACAAGTAAAAATTCGACTCATCTGAGGGCTTTTTTATCTGGTAGTTGGAGAGGGAAACTGAAATAGTTCCCTCATCAGAGAGGCAGTTTTTCTTACTAAAAAAAATTAATTGAAGGTTTTCATCAGAGTTCTCCCATTTGTTGCCCAATAAATAGGGACTTGTTGGGAAGATTAAAAAGCCTGTAATTTGCTGTCTTGTAGCAAGAACACAGAATGAGAAAAAATAATCACAGTTTATTATACTTGGCTAATATAAATTGAAGTATAACTGATAATTTGAAATACTAATCTGAGTATGTCTTGTTGCTCAGATTTAAAATTGGGATGCTGAATAACAAATATGTGATTTCTTTTCAATGAAGTATTGGAGATGTAATTTTTATGACTAGAAAGGCCTCTGAAATGAAAATAAGAATTTACTTACCACTAACTTTACAAAATAAGAGAATGTACCACTAAGTCTACAAGATAAGAGATGCAAAATTGGGACTGTCCTTGTTGGAGTAAAACCTTTTGGAAATGTGTATATTGTGATATTAAACACAACTCAGACTTTTTCTTAGATGGCTGAGTTAAACACAGTTTTGGATAGTATAAATTTTTTATGTCTTTCTGCCCCAAGAAATTTGGTTAACATAGAATCATGGAATTTCAGAATGGTTTGGGTTGGAAAGGATCTGAAAGCTCATCTCCCTCCACCCCCTGCCATGGGCAGAGACACCTTCTACTATCCCAGGTTGCTCCAAGCCCTGTCCAACCTGGCCTTGGACACTTCCAGGGATGGGGCAGCCACAGCTTCTCTGGGCAACCTGTGCCAGGGCCTCACTGCCCTTATAGTAAAGAATTTTTTCCTAATATCCAGTCTAAACCTGCCTAAGCCCATTCCCCTTTCTCCTGTCGCTCCAGTCCTGGGTGAGGAAAGCTGAACTGCTTCATCTTCTCAAACAGAAGCATTAGTTTCCTTTAACTTCCCAGGGGTGTAGTTTGAATCAATCAAGGTTATCTTCACTCACATTCCTGTGTTCTACCTTGTTTGTTTAATTCCAGCTTTCTTCTGCTTGTAGGAAATGAGTGGAGTTCTGAAGAACATGCTGTCAGAGTGGTTCTGCACAGGATTCCTGAACTTGGAAAGGGTCACTTGGCAATCCCCTTGTGAAATACTCCAGAAAATTAGTGAGTAAGTGCTAAAGGTTGGAAAGACTCGTTTATGAAGAGGTGATGAAATGCTTGGGACTGCACAGATCCACTGTTTTCAAGACTCTGCTTTTCAATACTGAACCACAGGCAAAGTATAACAATGGAATATTTTCATTTAACACTCTGTAGAGCACACATTTAACAACTGAATTAAATAACAGTAAAGGGGATCATTTGTCCCATAATTTGATCCTTTCATTCACACACTGCCCTTGTAGACTGCTGTGTTTTTTTCCAGCTTTCCCAGTTACTCTTTACACATTTTCCTACAAACCCAGATCCTTGCAGCACTGCCTTTGCTGCCACAGATGCTGCTGCTGCTTCCATGGGCCCCTCAGTCTGCACCAGCAGCATATTTAAATCTCGTGCAGCCCAACACTCAAAAGCATTTTTTACTTCTAATCCAGTGATGTTCCCCTTCCTGGCTGGACCTGGTGAGGTGCAACAGGATCACCTGTGACCTATGTGTGAAGAGAGCACCTTGGATTGTATGTAATGTGCTCTAAAACATTTATTTCTGAATTTCTGTCAAAGCTGTGATGAAGTTGCAAATGATTGGACTCAAGTTATGTTGTTGAGCCACTTTGTTATATAAAAAGCTTGAAGAAAACTGAATCTCTCAAGAGTTCTGAAAGTATGTGACTTAAATGTAGAGGAGGCAAAGAAAAGAGATCTTGTATACCAGCTAAAGGTTCCAAATAAAAATAATGAGTAAGAATTAATCTTCAAGGGAATTTGGCAAACACACTAAAGAGTGACTGTGCAATCTGCCTTCACAATCCACTTTGTCGGTTTGCTGATGAATTTTACTTTACTCACTTACAGCCTGATTCTCCTTCTTTCATTGGAGAGTTTTGTCCCTGACATCAGTGGGAAAAAATGAGGAGCTTGTAGAGTCGGCAGCTGACCTCAACTTTGAAAAAATGATAATAATTGTACTTTTCTTTTCTCCTTGAGTTCTGAAGCTGTGCATCCTGTCAGGAACTGGGTTGATATGAAGCGTCGAGTCGGGGCCTATAGGAGATGTTACTTTTTTTCCCACTGTGCAATCCCAGGGGAACCATTGATAGTCCTGCATGTGGCTCTGACCAGTGACATCTCCAGCAACATCCAGGTACAGGCACTGCTGCATTTAGTACACAGCAAAGTGCTCAAATTGCAACGTGCTTCTTTTAAAATTCCTTATAATTTGTCAATATTTGGGTTTGCTTCATCTTTTTAAGAGATGAGAGAATTGTAAAAATTACAGGGATAATCTGTATATGTAGCTGTATTATGTAAGTTGACATTTAGAGGGGTTGCTCAAGTGGAGAAGAATGAGAAAAAATAAGAAATATATAAGAAAATGGAACAAATGAGATGAAAACTCCAAAGTGGTTGCAATTACTTCTGAAAATTTTAAACCATGTTATTTGCAGCACTTACTAATGGATAAACAGCTCTTCTTCCTTCTTTTTCATTAGAGTCTTATTGTTTCTCACAGAGGATAATGAATAAAAGAGTGGGGAAAAGTTGTTAATACCTTTAAAAGTTAAAAAGAAAGGTTTCCTCCCCATAATGATGAGAATAACTATTAATAACTTTTCTTTTAAATTCGAATTTTCCCAGGCCATAGTGAAAGAAGTGCCTCCTCTAGAAACAGAAGATACAGAGAAAATCTCAACAGCCATTTTCTACTCCATCAGTTTGACTCAGCAGGGACTGCAGGGGGTGGAACTTGGGACCTACCTCATCAAGAAGGTGGTCAAGGAGCTGCAGGTGGGTTGATGGGGGGTCCTTGAGGTGCTGTTTGCCCACTGTGCTGCCCTGACCTTCCTGAGTTTCCAGTTCCTGTCCCTGCTCAAGGCCAGGAGCTGCTGGGTTTTCCCAGGTCGGCCTTGGAAGACGTGCAAGGACTTGGAAGAACATTTTCTGCTCTTGGTTAATGTCTGCCAGGTATAGGTTCTGTTCCACAGCTGGCATATCCTGTGTGAGTTCTTGTGTTTGCCTCCTCACATGTAGGTTACCTAAAGTCAAATGAGTCCATTTCTCTTGAAGGTAACTTGGATACAGCTGGATTTTGCACTGTTGTCCATGATAGGATTCACTGCTGCCTCTCAGTTGAGAGGGTGGACCCTGCAAACAGGTTCCTTCCAGGCCCCTGATCAACATTTTCTCTCTTCAATGTACCTGACAATGCCTTTTTCAAAATCTTACACCTGCTCCAGTAACAAAAATACTTCCTGTACATTAATTTGTTAATTTCTTTGTTATATTGATTTGCCTCTGGTTATTTATGCAGTTTGCATGCTTGCCTTGAATATCTTTATTTAGGAAAATAAAAATATTTTTTTTTGCCCAGGCATTTCTTGCAATATAATTAAGAGAATGTCTTGATAGTCCACGAATCAGTTGCTTTCTACAAGTCAGATCTATGAATTTAATATCATTACATGCCCCAGGAATATTGTTGATAGTTTTAGTACTTCTTGTAGAGCCTTCTTCCAAGCAACTTGAGAAAGGAATGAAAATTCATATGTAGAATGGTGTGGAAGCATTGAGTACATAATTTTATTTAATACTCTTTACTACTTAAATTATTAACAAACCTACCCCTTAATGATCACTTTTTGTGTTCATATTTATTCTTCCACATCTAGATAAGTAATGATGTTTGGAAAACTGTCTGTGATGTAGAACTTAGGCGCTGCTTACAAAAACAACTTAAAGGTGGATGCTCCAAATTTATACTGCTACAAAATGATTGATTAGTTGACTGCTGAATCATAGCTGGCTGCCCTGACGTTTTTTATTTTATTTTATTTTTAATGGCTATTTTGGCTGAATTCTGTTGCTTCTTGCATTTGGAATGGCTTTTAGATTAATTGTGGAAAGCGCAGTAGTCCAGGTATAATTAGGCCGTGCCATCTGTCTGATCTTGACTGAGGGGAAATTGGAATAAATCCATGCAGTTATCTGCTTTCAGATCTGGAAAATAATTTCTGCATAATTGAGTTGCTCTCCTAAAATAACCCTATTGCCATCAGATCTGTCCATCACTAATTGCTTGCAACACTTGCAAAGTTGTTATAAAGGCAAACGGACACACCATGCTGAGATAACCTAATGCAAGTTCTGAAATTTGGTGTGTCCAACAGAAGAGTGTGTTTCTTATTTTTACTTAGGACAAAGTTTCTGCATTTCAGTGGTGTAAAATCCAGCCTCTCTTCATCAAACAGACAACGAGAAGGAAACATTTTGGCTGAGATACCTTTAAGTACATTCTAATCACAAATTAATGCCTCAAGGTCGTATAACTTGTATTGAAAACTGAGTGCTTTCCATGCAGTGCCAAAGATGGAGATCTCCCTATTCTATACCCTGCTTTAAGGTGTCATGAAAAATGTGTTGTTAGTAAGGTGTTATGTGGCAAATTGAACATGGGCTTAGTTGATTATGAAGTGCTGGCCAGACTTGAACAGCTTGTTTCTATGTAGTCTGTACCTATATAATAAAGGTACAGCAACTTCTGTCTCTTGCTTTTACCCCATTCCTTTTTTGGATACCACTGTAGGGCTAAAGAAAATACAAAGGATAATCCAGGAGTGTTTATCCATGATGGACATGGTTCTCTAATAGTTTTTCTTCCACTCTTCGATGATAATATTTTTTTCTTGTCTCTTCTTGCCACTCTATGTTTTCTCCCTCTTTATTCCAAAGCATTGCTCTTGAATTCTGCAAGAACCATTTTCCATTACATATTTTACATCTGTGCAGTGACCCTAAATCACTGTACTGTTGTTTCAGAATTATTTGATGCACACCTATAACTCCTCCTTGCTGAGCTTTAGCTTTAAATGTTGTGCCTTCCATCTCAGTGGATTTCTCCCCTCAGAGGAGACAAGCCCTGTGTATTTACAGTTTCCAAATGCTTTCCCTGTGAAATTTCTACAAAGTGAAGGCCAAAGGTAGAGAATATGATGAGTAATATTCTTGGCAGCCTGTTTTACCTGTCTCCCAAAACTCTGGAAGTCCTACTTCAGTGGATTAATTGCACACATGTGCTCTCTTTCTCTCTGGTCAGGTGGAAGCAAAGGACTTTCCAAGGTTGTCTGTATTTTCAGACTGGACGTAATTCTTTGGAGCAGCGTTACAGTGGCTTTAAAAGGGACAAATGGTGTGGCAGGAGTGCTGAGTTGACTTGGTGGCAGCAGCTGAAACAATACAGCCTCAGCAAAAAAGTCCTGGGTCAAAAATTGCATCTCATTAAGCAAGCTTCCAGCAACCTTTGCAAAAATAGATGGGTGAGGTCTCTGATAGGAAGAGGATTTTTTATGTAACCTTTTCATGGCTTTGCAATAAACAAATCTCTTTTTAAAGTGTTGCTAAATCACCGAGTGTTCCAGGTTACAGAAGTTGAGACTGTCTTTAATTTAACTGGTAATAAAATGCTTTGGGAAGAGGAGACCATTTGAAGGGGCTGAGGATTTTGTTTCCCATCGTGTTTGAGTTGTTGATGATTAATACACTTTTATAACTTGCCAGTTGAGTTAACTTTTGTGGACATCTGTTTGCTCTGCAGAATTCTGTTGGATTCGTTTTTTCCCAAGGCTTTGCAAACTCTTATAATTTCTTTATTCTCTAGTAAAAGTCCTTTATCTGACTTTGCCTCAATGTAACCTGCTCTGACAGTTCTAAGTCCCATTGTAACGTCAAAACTGAGATCTCAGCTGTCATTCTTCATAAGGAAAACTCCAGATTGGACTAGTCATGAATGTGTATCATTAGGTCAGAAAAAGACATGCACAAGTTACAAGTGTGTTAACAGCCACTCTGCTTCCACCACTGAAGCCTTCATTTGACAAGAATGTTAAAAAACTGTGCTGAAACATTAACAGGTATCATACAGAATTATGGCTGTAAAGTCAGTTAGCACCCTCTTGCTTAAAATCAGATTAATGGACAATGAAAATAGAGCTTAATTTTTTAGAAATCTTCTTGCTAGTTTGCCTGAGGTGGTCACATACACTGCTAAACATGAACAGGTGTAGGGCAACACTTCTCACCTTCAGAGAATGTCACCTGCTGGTTCCCTTGTGAAAGTATTCCTTACAAATGGGTTTTTATTAGGATTGTTGGGAAAACTGCAGCAATGGAGGCTCTGGGGAGGATTTCAACCCCCAGTGCTGAGCACTGTTAGTTTGGGGCACTGTGTACAGGTTAAATGCCCCTGCTTTTGGGTCTCTCATTAATTTAAGCAGATGGAGGATGGATGAATTTGAAATGGGTCCTCAGTTTTTTCTCTTTAAATGTGCACAGTTTGCAGTTTGAATCCTTAATCTCTACCTAGATGGGATGATTTGGAATTTGCCACAGGTGTTGTTGTATGTGTTTGTGTGAAGGGGAGGGATATACAGGAAATCAGAGCAGGACCTGAGGGATGTAGCTGGTGTCTCATACAAAGGGCATCCTGGGAGAAAGTGGGCTGCTCTCAGGAGCAGATTGTTCTGGTTTTGGTAGTTTCTTTACAAAAGTTTGCTACACAGGTAATATAGAAGGGTTTTATATACAGGCTTCTGTTGTTATCTGAGCATATCCCGTTTGCATTTTTTTGGGATGAATTCATTACTCCACTGATACCACTTTGGTCCCAGTTCTCCCTGTACAAATCTGAGAATGGGCTGTGTAGGCATTCTATGTGCTCCCTTGGTTATATTAATGTATATAAAGCAGGGGACAGACAACAAAAATAATCTCTGGTGTTTCTAAAATTCGAGCTTGTGTCGTTCCCAGAAACGAATTGGATTTTGAAACTATTTCAGACGACTGCAAGAAAACAAACAAACCGACCCCAAGCTGGGTGCTGGAAGAGGAGCAGGCAGATTGTTTCTACCAGGCTGAGAGGTGCTGGTGAAGGTGGAGACAATTAGATTGCTCATTAGGCAGACATTTAATTCAGAATGTGTTTATAGCCACTCTAAACACTCTGGAGCTCTGCAGAAGGTACATCATGGCAGTTCAGTCTGCAGATGACAGGCACAGATAACTGTGGTGAAGCCTTTGAGAAAACTGCTTAAGATTTTATAGCCTGTGGCATTTGGGGGAGAAAACTGATAGCTGCTGTGTGACTCAATAGAATGCTTAACAATTGGTGGCAGATTTTAGCTTTCTGCTTGGGCTGTTGATAATTGCTACCTTAATTTGATCTAGGTGACCTGGGGAGATCATAATTTCCAAAACAGGCTTTGCTTTCATTGATGAAAAATGTGACCTTGGACCACGGCTTTCAGAGTGCAAGACAGTTTCAGATGAGATATGGATAACAGGAGAAATCTGTGCTGTTCTGCAATGGAACAAAAGCCTAGAAAAAAAGACAATCAAACATAGAAATCTACCCCAAACCAAAATTAGCAGCTGTTACTTAATGGTGTGTGGGTTTCTGACAGGAAAGTAAACATTAATGGATTTTCACAATAGCCTTAGAAATTAGCACATCAATTTAGCAACAACATAAATGTGCACACTCGGCTGCATTTATTTATTTTTCCACAAGAAATGTCCGCCCCAGATAAGCTCCTAAACTCAAGCATTTATCAGATATGTGGTACTTTGTACTGTAGCTTCAAAATGGGGTCACTTTCCCATGTCTTACCTGTCCTAAGAAGTACAAAAATGTGCACAATTTCCCAATTTGTATTCATTAATAAAGGAGGAGCTACTGTCTTCCTGTTAAATATTTTGGGTTGTCTTGCTGAACATGTCACTCCTTAAAGGGATGATGAACAAAGAGGAGTCAACACTAGCAGGATTCAGTGTCAGTTATTGAATTAGGAACTTTGCAGTGGTTATTATTAACACACAGATAGGGGAAGAAATCATTCCTTCTCACTTTTGTCACTGTGGGTGGTGCTCAGGTGCCCTCTGGGCTTTGCAAGTTGGGAGATGAGATTGGGATTGTTGCTTTATGGGAGCCATGGACAAAGCTCAGCTCCTGTGTGGAAAACTCAGTTTGTGAGCTCTGCTCAGTGGCAAAATAGTATTTTCAAGCACTGCTTTCTTAGCAGAGAGAGTGTAGAAGAGATCCAGACTTTGTGCTGAGCAGCCTTTTCTCTTGGTCCAGCCAGTTTTTCCTTTGGCCTGAAAGAAGAATTTCTGCTTCTCTAATTTCAGCATTACCTTCCTTCTTCCCCTCTCAGGCTTTAACCCAAAATATCTGTGAAGAAATCATGAAAGAGACCTAAGCAGTGTGTTCTCAAAGGCACTATCTTTTATAGGATAAGTGATATAGTTAGGAAAAAAAGGCAAACCTTTAAGGAGTGTAATCCTATCTTTGTGTCAAAAAGAAGCACATTCTGTATTCCTTGAATCCTTGCCTAGAGGAAATAGCCTCTAACAATTTTTTCTTCTTCTCTGTGTTTTTTTTTCTCCCTTTTTCATCCCCACTGCACAACAGTAACATCTGTAGCCCCTCCTGCAGCACATGGAGGATTTGTCACGATAGGTCATTAATTTGAAAACTTTTACCCATTTATTCCTCTGTCTTGTGCTCTCTGTATTATGAACTGAAGAGGAATTTTAAGGCACCAAAAAAATGGAGAAGAGTGAACCCCCATTTTGAAGGCCATTCTCTTTGAGGGGAGCTGGCTGCTGCTTCAGGATGGGACATGAAAAGGGCACTTCTCATTATAGATGATGGGTTTGTGTTTCTGTGCCCTGAGGTTCCTCTGCAGGTCCATCACATCTGAGGCGGTCGCTGAGATCTCATCCATCATTATTGTGTGGACAGGCAGGAGGATCCTGGGTCACTGAATCTTCAGAAGGGAGTTGTGACCTCCCTTCTGGGCAGAAATTCTTCCAGCTGACATGCAGGAGGTCACATTATGGGACAGCAAAGTGTTTTAGCAACTCAGCTGTGTCCAATCCCAGCAGAGTCAGCACAGCTCAGCCCTCAGGGCACTGATGGGGCAGTGAAGGTGATGCTGCTCCTCACTGACTTGAAAGCCCTCAGCTCTTTCTCCAGGAACAAACACCTTCAAGTTTACAAGTGGCCTTCAAAAACTTGCTTCTGTGCCATATTTCTTCTTCCTCCTTCTCCAGGAGATCCATGGTTTTGTGTAGCTGTGTTGAGTCCAGGAAGGTGTACCTGACAAGGGGGTCCATGGGCAGAGCTCTCCTCTGCAGGGCTAATGAAAATCCTGCTGCTTGAAAGAAAAGTGCACTCCAGAGGTGATGATCAGGTGTGCTTCTTGATTAAGAAACACAAGGAGGTGAACGAAAGGTGACCAGAGGAAGATGTAGTGAGTGCATTTGATTCTGTATTAAAATTTTATAAAGTTACTTTGAATTGATTTGTGGATAAACAGTGTTTATATCCATGGGGAAGTATTTAGCACAAGGCTCAGAAGGAAAATATGTTTGAAGTCTGTGGAGTTGCTTTATTCTGTTCTTATTTTTTCCCTTTTTCTGCCTCCAGATATGTTTTTTTCAATTTACTGTGTCATTGCTCTTTTTCAAAAGCAAAGGGAGAACTTTTTCTGAAGGGTCTAAACTGTCTACTCTAAGAAACATTCTTTTAATTAAAACATACTTTTTGTATCTGTGCCTCTGGTATCCACAGTCTACAGTAAAGAGCACAACCCTAATAAACTCACTTTTTTATAAATGTTGTATTCCCTAAAATTGTAGGAAGATGTGTAAGAGATATCTGTAAATGAACTTTTTTTTTATTTTATGAAATACACATGCAAGGAAACCCTATGGTAGTATTTCACAGATCATGTTAAGGACATCAGCTTCAGAATTACTCTTAAAAGTGAAATATCATCATATCCTTTAGTGGAAAGTTGAAAAAAGTTCCTGCTTTCCTAGTTGCCACTACTTTCCTGGTATTGCATTCCCTAACTGTGGGAGCTGTAGCAATTGTGACTATTGATCCAGTCAGGATCTCCTGGGTGCTCTGGTTTGTTCAGTAAGATACAGAAATGAGTGGGTTTTGGTAATAATTTGCTTTTCTTCTTTACTTGATTCTTTGAGGAGATAAAATGAGGTGTTTGTTTGTAACTTGGTCTGCTTTTCTTGTTCCTGCCTGCTCCCAAAGGAAGGGTTCTTCAGCTTACATGTCTATATAACAATCAGAGCTTCAGCTCAGGGGAAAGATACTGTGAATACCAGCTATGGAAGTTGTTAGGAAAGGTGCTTGTCTCCAGCCTGAGGTGAGCCAGGCCAGCATTCCCTGGCTCCTGCATCCTCCTGGAGCAGAATTCCCTGGCTCTGCATCCTCCTGGAGCAGAGAGCAGGTGGCAGCCGTGTGAGCACAGGGTACCTGAGGATGCCACGGTGCAGGAGCAGCTCAGACAACCTGTCCCTGCCAGAGCCATTAACGTGCTGAGGAGGCACCATCTGAGCCCTGATAGCTTTTTAATGCTTACCTCAGTAATCCTCAAAGCACAAAAAGTGCAATTTGTAGTCATTTAAAGACAATTTTCTGTTGACATTAAGATGCCTCTGTAATGTAGATGAATGTCTTGGTTCTCACCACTTCCTCCTGTATGAGCAGTAATTAAACCAACACTGTGGTTGTTTCAGTTCAGCTCTGTCTTCCCTCTGTTCCTTTGCACCCCACTACTTCAGAAGGGTTGATTAATGTAATTTTTATTAATTCCAAGTGCTGATGTAATTTTTTGTTAATTCCAAGTGTTCCGAGTGACAGGATATTCTTCATGTTGATGTGCCCCAAAACTGACACACAGCTCTCCTTATGTATGTTTTGCTTCATGTTACATAGTTACAGGTTTTAATTGCATAGTTTATAGGTTTTAATCATAAATTAGGAGGGGTACAGCAGAAGTTTCTCTTTGTTAAAACAAGAACTGTGTGAATGTTTTTTTTCTTACTGCAAGTATGTATCTCTAATCTTGCTGGTTTTAAAGATTGTCACGAAAAGTAGCTGCCTTGTATAAAGAACTTAATTCAAACTTTTAGGAAATGCTTCTTTCCATAAAAATCTAAAAATAGTACCTCTCCTCATTTTACAGTAGACTGAAGTAGTAAACTGCCCTTGATTTAAAAAAAATAGTTTTATATAAAAAATAAATGGCATTTAAAAGGCTCTAAAAACTTGTAGGTTTATTTTAAAAAAATATTCCTCAGAATAACTTCTTTATGGCCTGTGATTCTATTTGTTTATTTCTGCCTATAAAATGATACCAGAGCTCAGGGTTGGTAAGTACTGCATAAGTACTTTTATATAGATTGGGTGTGAGGACTGTAATTCAGTCAGTGTTAAAGTTTTCTTCGTGCTCTTGAGTGCTTTCTAGTCACTAACCTGGTACTGGCAGGGTGATTTTTAACCTCTTTTTTGTGGATCAGTTCCTTGTCAGACTCCCTGTTTTTCCCTTGACTGGAAGCTGTTTTTTCACTCAAACTTCCCTGTGTCAATCGTGACAAAACTCATGATTTTTTTTTTTTCTCTCCTTTCGTCTGCAGAAAGAACTTCCTCAGATAAAAGTTTTTTCTACTCTCTCACCTATCCCAGGATTCACTAAATGGCTTGTTGGCCTCCTCTCCCCCCAGACAAAAGAACAGGGAAGAAATGAACTTTTTACAGAGTCCGAGTGGCAAGAAATCTCTGCGATCACGGGAGACCCTTCCACTGAGACACTGAAGAAACTCTTAAACAACAACGAGTGGGTGAGATCAGATAAATTAGTTGAGGTGCTGAATCCCCCACTGATGAGACTCTGTGCCTGGTACTTGTATGGAGAGAAACACCGGGGTTATGCCCTTAATCCAGTGGCAAACTTCCATCTCCAGAACGGCTCCGTGCTGTGGCGGATAAACTGGATGGGGGACACGAGCCCTCGGGGCATTGGGGCTTCCTGTGGCATGATGGTCAACTACAGGTATTTCCTGGAGGACACAGCCAGCAACAGTGCAGCTTACCTGGGCACCAAACACATCAAAGCCTCGGAGCAGGTGCTTGCCTTGGTGTCCCAATTCCAGCAAAATAGCAAACTTTAATTAAAAATTCTGAAAGCTAAGAATGAGTGTTCCTCACCTATAAAGAGCTGTAAGAATCTGCAGTGCCTGTATTTAAATGAGAATGTGTTGTAAAGCAAATTTGCCCAGCATACTACATATCTGGATGGTCAGTTGTCTTGCTTCTGTGACCTGACTGGCTCTGCAAGTTCCAGACATCTGTTTATGTGCAGGTGGGTTGGAGGTGTGTAGTAAAGGGTGAGTAAAATTCTCTTAATCAGTTACAACTCAGCAGTAATTAAATGGACAATACTTGAGCAAGCCATTATTCTGTTGGTAATAAACCTGTATAAACTGTCCTGTAAGGAGCTGCACTTTGTCGTAATGCTGCTGTAGATTGTTCAGTACACAAGTACCTGAAAAGGACTGAATGAAGGTAAATTGTTATTTGAAAACCTTAATCTACAATTTTATTTCTATAATATCTATCTTTTTCACCCTTAGAAAAGTCTGATGTAAAACCTTTTTAGGTATTTTCTTTTTTTCAAACGCACTAAAAATCTCACTGAATCCTTGCTTTGCTGAAGCATGGAAAAACCTTGCATTAATGTTCAAAACCCAGGATCTCTCAGTGCAGCAGGTATGTTGTGTTGTATTTCCATTTTCTGGCTGCTAAAATATGCTGAGCAATAAGGAAGTGTTCAAACAGGAGAGGAGAACAAGAGAGACTGATACTTGGGGATCAACTGAGAAGTTTCTAAATATGTATGTTATACTTTGGCTCTGATAATGTTTTAAGTTAACAAAGAGCTTTTTTAATGAAGGGGTAGGTGTGACCTGTAAATCAATAAAATATACTTTCTCAATAAATCATGTCTGGTTGTATTTCAACATCTCCCCTCACTTAGTGGCTCTTCTTGATAACAGTTTCACCACAGCAGAAGGCCCATTTTAAAAGAATTTCATGCTTGTTTGTAATATCTGATTTATTCTGGTCCAATTCCAGTCCTGTTTTCAAGAAAAGAATTACACAGAGGATTCAAAAGTAATGGAGTGTTTGCTTGTGTATGAAAACAGAAGTGAAGAAAGCTGTAAGTGTCCAATTTTCTCCTGGAATGAAGTTAGTTAATTGGAGACACTATTTTCATAGTCATTGTTAGAAACAAATTCCATCCTCCACACTGGTAACTTGGAGGATACAGCCTGCAGGTTGCAGGGATTTCTGTTCATGGTGGATTTTGAACAGCAGTAGTTAAAGGACAAGAATATGTTCACTGCCTGTATTCCCTTGAGAGCAGAGGCAGCATCTGGCCATCAGTGGCAGGGATGTCACATTAGCAGTGGCAACTCTCTATGCCATGTAGCCTTCAGTATGTTTTTAAGAATGGTTCAAAAGTCAGTATCTTTCTTGTACAACAGAGTTAGTTTATTGATTTTTATAGGATTAAAAGAAATACCAGAGAAGTATCATCCCCTGGTAAACAAGATGTGTCTGGTTGCCAAAACCACTAAAGAAAAGTTGAGTTCCTCTTGAACTGTGGTGGTGGAGTAAATATAAGTTGGTCTTGGTTTGGGTTTTTTGCACCTTCTCTGGATATCTTGCTGAATGTGCATTAGGGAACACTTTATTTGTGAGGGGAACTAAGGATTAAACACTCAAACCCACTGGGAACTTTGAACAGGCAACTTTGAACAGTTCAGAGACTTTGAACAGGCAACTCCAACCTGGCCAACCTGAGGCAGTAACTTCAGAGTGACTGTCAGTTTTTCCTCTTGTATCAGGAGTTATGGTAAGTTTTCTGCAACAACAACATGTAAGTAGAGTCTGTTTAGTGCTTCATATGGAAGTCTGGGCTTTACTCTCAAGAAATGCTGGAAGGTGAGCACAGGCATTGAACAATTGCATGTCCAGAGGAAAGTTCAGGCTGGAAAAGAGACAGGGCAGAGTCAAATGTGTATAATGGTTTGGATTAATTAGGGTATCTTCTCCTGGTGTTTTTATTTATTATTACATGAAGAACGTGGTTGCCACTTCTATTGCAAACCCCACATTTTTAAGGCATTGTTAGAATTCTGTTTAAGTTCCTTCTAAAATTCGTGTGCAACCCTTAGTCTTGGAACATGAACATTAGGGAATATACTGTGTGTGTGTGTGTATGTGTGTGTATTTAGCACCTTGGTATGAAAAGCCTCCTAAAAAGTAGCTATTTACAGTTGAGAATGTCAGACCTGTATCAGAATATCACACCAATCTACTCCCACATCACTTTTCTCTGTGGTATATGCATTTTGCTAATCAGGTTTTTTAATGTGAAATAACACGGAGTTGGTACAGAAATTTTCACCACACAATCACTGCAGGACACTCCTCTTTTTCAGTGATCAGAGGATGGCTTTGTTCTGCTTTTGGGTTTTCTAGAACTGCCTTAGAATTCAGGTTTCAAGGTGAAATTTAGCTACTTATATAAACATGTACTAGCCTTTCTTGGTTGGGAGGAATAGAGAAAGACAACCCTCTCTCTTTGTTACATGAAGCTCTTCAAGTTTGAGGAATCCTGGTCACTTACTTCAAGTGAAAGGGTTCTGAAAATGCAATGATTTTGAAAGATGGTTTTATTTTGAAGCAGGAGGAACTCTGAGGGCAATTAAATGTGCATCCTCCTGGCCACAGTTCAAAAAGAGCCAACACTTCTGCTCTGTTGCAGATGGAAATACAACATAATCCCATATTCTTAACAGCTGGACTCGAAGGATAATGAGTTTTTTCCACTTGGAGCCCCAGACAATTGTATGAGAATTGGTTCAGTGACATGAAGTGATTTTAGCTTATAAGGAAGACAAAGCAAAGAAAAAGCAAAGCTGTTCATGCTTTGTTAACACTTGAGTTGTTCCCCAACTGTTCCCCTCTGGCTGTTGGATCTGACACGGGCAGAAACCCAGCTCAGCCCTCAGCTTATGGGCAGCAGCCACAGCTCTTCTTTTTCTCCCTACCAATCTCAAAATCAGGAGGATTGCTGGCATTTGGCTATGGCAAAGCAGCCATAGGAGTTTCTCTCCAGTTCAGACCTGTGCCCTGTGGTTCCAGGACTGGTTGCTCAGCTGCTGACCCAGTGGTTTAGTTGGCAGGTCACGGGCAGGTCTGTCCCTGCTCCCTCACCTCATGCACATGCCACGTTCCTCTAGACCTTGAATTACCCAATCACTCCTGCTTTGCAATCAGTTTAATTTGCTGCTCTTCCCAGGAGCTATTCCAAGGGCTTGTGATGTGGGGCTGGCAAGGAGATGACAAGCAAAGCATCTTCCTGGAGCTGTTCTGGACGGGTACATTTGTTACATGACATCTGGTCTCCATCAGAGCTCCAGCACCTGCAGAGTTGTTTCCTTTTCAACAGTTGTTATGGTTTGGGTTATTGGTTGTGTTTTGCTCTCTGAGGTCAATTCATCTCTTATATTGATAAATTAGAGCAATGTAAGGCCAAAAATCCCTGCAGTGATTTCTGCACCAGAGTCACAGCACGAATTTAAGTGCAAATGGATCATTTGAAGATGAGGGTGGGACAGGCTGCTCATAAAAGCCATCAGCTGATAAGTGCTATTATTTTTCTTTCATTGGCCATTGATTCTTAACTGTATAGCAGTGCTTGGGTTTTCCAACTTTCTACTAAAGAGTGATTTCAGCATGAAAGATGCTGAAGAGAAAAAAATAAATATTCGCCATCTGTACCACTTCCTGGGACAATAACTGTCACTGAGAGGATCAGGGAGTATCAAAGGGAGTCTTCACAGCTCAGAAAGAAGAGAGAAGTCCAGTTCCTTTTTCTCCCTCTCAGTGTGTGCCATTTGCAGTGCCATTTCTGAGGAGCAGGTACATGGTGTTACAGAGCACCTTCTGTTACTGTGTGCCCAGAAGGAAAAGGGGAGGCTGGTTTCAGGCTCGCTCCTCAGTGAGCAGTGGGAGCTGCTGTGCTGGAAGGTGCAGCATATAAAAGCACCTCAGTTCCACAGCTGCATCCTGCTTTTGAAAGCAAATCAATAGGAATTATGTTACTTTGTCACTTAGGTTTGTTTATGATCAATTTAGGCCATTTCTCTTGTCACAGGAGTAGGGCCTCTCTTCGTGCACGTTGTATGGAGTTGAGTAGGATCCGTGCTCTCCACGTGCCCTGGATGAGTAATGAGGAAATATTGCTTGACTGGGGGATATTCAGTTTATTTGCAGATGCTGAGCCATCACAAAGTCTTGTTAAAAGAAAGGAGTAAGTGCTACTTGAAGCAGAACAAATTTTCCATGTATATCCCTGTAGTTTATTTTAGTTACTGACTGTCAAAAGCTACAAAACATGCCTCCAGTGGGAATTCCTCCTTGGGGAAATGGGGACAAAGATCTCTTAAACCAGATAGAGCAAGGTTAGGGTAGTCTGATTCTTCACCCTCTAAATAAGGAAACACATAGGAAGGGAGAGATGAGGGTTTTATGATCAGCATGCCAGGAGCAGTTAATGTGCATTTAGAATTGTTTCCTTTAGAAAATAAAGAATAAACCATCACATTTATTGTCCGGGTTTTTACTGCTTCCAAAAGCATTTGAATTTTTCAAGAAATTTGAACCCAAACATTTCTCAAGCAAGGGTGTGACCCCTGGGGATGTTGTTCAGCACTGTTGAGGAGCTGTCCTCAAAAAAGACTCATAAATGGACCTAAAGGGAAGCACCACGTCATGAGCCTGTTCAGATGTGTTTCTGCATTTCCTCAACTTACAGTTTTATGATTGATGTTCTTCCACATGCAGCTGCCATAAATCTGCCATTAAGGCATCAACTACACAATCCACAGGTTATAGGGAAAGTTGAATTTTCTTGATGTGTCACTTCCAAGCTCGATGCTTACAGTTAAGGAATTAAGGACAGCATAAATGGGTTGGGTTTTTAGTCAGGCTTAGGTTTTGTTTTGTATTGAGGATACCCAGAATTGTTCAGAAAAAAAAAAATCACTTGTTGCCACGTTATTTAGGAACGGAATGCACACTCATTGCTCTTGAAATAAATCTGTACCAGCGCTGATCAGTGTTTGGAGAATACTGAGAGACAGCAAAATGTAATCTGACAGCTGGATAAATTATTAAACCTCATACTGGGATCGTGGCTGAAAGCCAGAGGACAATTAAAAGTGGGATTCTGTCCTCAGTCCCTGTTTTCAGCAGGGGGGATTTGAGGCAGTGCCTGGGAGCTGTTCCCAGAGCTGTTCCCACCTGACAAGCCCTGCAGGAGAGGGCAGTTCACAAACTCATGTCCAACCCTGCTGAAGTTGTGACAGTTCAGTGGCTCATTGGATTTGCTACCAACCTACCCATTTAGCTGCTCCTCCTGGGAAGAGCTTGGGCCGGTTTCCTGAGGTTCCCTAATTCCCTCAGCAGGGCAGGGCTGGCAGAACAGCTCCTGGCATTTCATCCAGCTTTTCCCTTGTTATCCACAGGCATGGGAGTCTGGTGGGAGCTCCAGAGGCTTGCTGGCTGTGCAGGCTGCTGAAAGAAGCTCAGAAATTCCCTCTTAATCCCTGTTTGCTAAATGCCAGAATCTGCTGATTTTGTTCAAGTGCTGCCATTGTTGAAGTCAAGGGGAGATTTGTTTTCTTAAAAAGTGGGATTTGGGTTGTGTTGATTGTTTGGTCCCAGTGACAAATGTAAACTCCAGATATGCTACCAAGACTGTAATGAACATGTGCAAATACAGATTTTTATGTTTTGTTTTTTGTTTTTTTGTTTTTTTTCAAAGGAGGTGCATTCCTTTTCCATATGGCTGCTTTTGGAGATGCCATAACTCCCTGTAGGATACATTAGCTCCCTGGAACAGGTCACTATTGAAAAACAGAAGGTTGTGTGGCTTTTTTATATTACATGTAGTATGAATCAATATCCATCTCTTCCTCTTTACCATCTCTTAATTGTGGGCTGAATCAAAAATCACAATCTCTGAAAGGCAGCACCTGCAACTAGTGGATGAAAGAGATAAACTAGGCAGGGATGGGGTCAGATTGTGAGGATGTAAAAGACGTTCTGCTTCCATTTTTAAGAAATGGAAATCAAAAAAGCAATTTTTACTAAACTGTTGCAACTAATAAACCCTTTTTTTTGGAAGAAAGGGAAGGGCAAAGCAAAATTAAGGTAATTCATGTGCCAAAAAAGATACGCAAAGTTCTCACCCAAATGTGACTTTTAAACCAGAGAACTCATTAACCCAGTTACTGGGATTTAGGTTGAATCATTTACTGAATCTTAACCAGAGTCAGAACTTGGGATTGTTGGGGGAATGGTGGAGGAAGGGGAAGACACAGAACTAAAATGACCCTGGTTGTTTCTGCTTAATTACCAAAAAAAAAAAAGGGAAATGATGCAAGAGCTTTAAATAGTGAAAAAAGTATTACATTATTACAGTCTGTATCTAAGAATGCACTTAGACTTTATGTTCCAGAACAGTATTTAAAATGCAATTTAAATATTTAAGGTATGTTTGCTTACATTTTTTAAATAAATGTTGTTGTGGGTTTTTGTTCAAAGAATATTCTCCTGACAAGATGGGCTTGAAATTTCATATTCTCACTGCAAGTAAAGTTCTCCTAACGACTTATGTTAGAGTTAAGAGAATGGCTTTAGGCAAAGGATAAAGTTTTAATTGGATTTTTGAATAATCATCTTCTGAGTTCTACCCAAACTTCAGATAATTCTTCATTTGAAATACATTTTACACCAGAGATCTTTGATCTCCTACTCGAAATCTGCAGCTCTCTGCTTTATTTATGGCACAACACTCCAGCCTCCCTGGAGCATGGGAGTGGTGGATTTTGTCAGGAGTGGGGGGATCTCCAGAACTGAGCCTGACAGGAGTATCCTGCTCATCCCCAGAGCCCAGAGTGAGGTGGCTGAAGTAGATCCCAGCCTGGGCTTTCGTAGCACATTATTTGTGCAAAGTGGAGTTTCTACCTGTTGTCTGCAGTCTACACTTGACAGGTTCATGATTTGGGCTCAGCTGTCTCTTGCTTGACACAGGAACCATGGGAAAAAAAACCCACTGTGCCTGTGAAAGCCTGGATTAGGTATAGGGCTTCAGGATCTTGGAGAAAATATGGGATCATAAAATCATACAATGGTTTGGATTGGAGGAACCTTAAAGGTCACCCATTCTACCCCCTGCCATGGACAGGGACACTTTCCCCTAGCCCAGATTGCTCCAAGGCCCGTCCAACCTGGCCTTGGACACTTCCAGGGATTGGGCAGCCACAGCTTCTCTGGGTGACAAAGAATCACCTTTTGACCAGCTCTTTCTACTGTGTTTGCTGCCCCCAGGATGGGATTTGCCCTCTTGAGGCTGTCAGGACACTCTGCTGACTCACTGAGCCTCCTGCAGACCAGCACCTCCACATCCCTTTCTGTGGGGCTGCTCTCCAGCCACTCTCATCCCAACCTTTACCCCCCAGCGAAATTCAGCTCCGTGGGTGAACATCAGCTGGGTGATTTTCAGCTCCCACTGACTATCTTACACCACCTCTCTCCTTCCTGCTTTCCTTTGGTTCAGGTTCCTTCCTCCTCCTCATCCCCCCTGTTTATTTTGCTGACCAGCAGCAGGACTGATGTTGCAGGGGACAGTTTGTTTGCACCCTGATGAAGTTCCCAGCGCTGCATCCTGCTCTGGGTGTCAGGGACACAGCTGGAGAGGAAATTCTTTCTCAGCCCCTGCAACCCCAAGCAGTGGAGCATGTTGGGTACAGCTAAATGCTTCAAAGAATTTACCTGTCTGGTTCCATTTCCCCTGAGCCCGTGCAAGCAAAGAATTTCAGAGGCTTAAAATCAGGACGGATTTGTCCGTCTTTCACAGGAACGTGGTTATCTCCCAGTTTTATCACCAGAGCACTGAGGGGGAGAAGCTGCTAAAGCATCTTTGTGAACTAGTGATAATACACAGCTGAGCACAATGATACCTGCCCTTCCTAACTTTGTTCTGACAGAAGTGTTGAAGGCTTTTCTCCCTGCTGAAAATTTTTGCCAGCAACGTTCTGGTGGTGTCAGAGTTGCACAGGAACTTTCAAGCTGAAAGGACTAATTCAGCAATGAACATACAGTATTTTTAAGATAATGCCAGACTAACCTAATTATGGACAGCTGTCCACTGCTTTTATCTTCCCTTTTCCCAAACAGCCTGTGGAGAGATGCTTGACAGATCTGTGGTGGAAAAACAAAGGTATTTGGTGATAAGAAATTATTCTGTGGGTCAGAGCAGCATAGGTGTATTTCTGTTTTTCAATGTTCATCTGATTTGGATAAGATCACTCAGAAAAACCGTAAAACCAAAAAAATAATGTAACTGACTCCAGTTACACAGATGGATCAGGAGCCTCTGCAGGTTTAGGTGAGAGAGAGCCTTAACAGGATGAATGATGTAGGAGTGAAAGCTTTTAAAACAGAACAAGGCTGTCCTGGCTGCTACAGAGATTTATCATTTCTTTTCCAGAAGGAAATAATTCTGAGGATTTGAGTCTATTCAGGCTGACACAAGTGCCTGAAAAAGGGAGTATTGAAAAAGCAGGTTTTTGTTATAAGATATATTGAAGTAAAATATCATATGAGCACTTCAGACTTCCCTGAAGTGCTCACTTCCACAGCATTGTTAATGTAATAAAATTTATTAATTAAGAGGAATTTATTCACTATGTTGACACCTCTCTTGCTGTTTCTCCTGCCCTCCTGGTGCAGAGTGTCTTTACCAGCCTTTGATAATTTTTGATGCAAACAGAAGAGAAAAGAAGGAGGAAAGAAAACATTCATATTGTCTTGTTTGTAAAAAAGTTCTTAATGACAATATACCAGTGTTTGAGATGAATGTGTGTTTGGGTCTGTTCCTTGAGGTAATCAAGCCCTTTTCTTTCTTTAGCCCCTACTAAACTTCAGGTTACAGGTTTATATAAGGGAAATAAATATTAGAAAAGACATTGAACAGAGTCTGAACTATTATCATGTCCCACTTCTTTATTTTTCCCTCAGTGAACTTGTAGGCATATCAGTGAGCGTAATTCCCCATAACCAAGCTTATAAAGTGAGGGAGGAAAGAACACTAATTAGATAATCTCTGACTTTTATAGGATTAAAACCTTCCTGCCCACAGATAGACAGCTGAAATACTGGTCCTGTTGGAAACTCCTAATGACTTCCATGGAGGCACTGGTGATTTGTCTGTCTGCTTGCTCATTTGGTCTATCTTGATTTATCTCAGGTTTGCTCTTCCTGTGTGTGTTTATTGCTCCTGATGCAGCCTATCAAGCCATGCAACCCCCTATGATAGCTCTGTGGAGATATATTTAATTTGATTTGCTGCTGGCCCCAGGAGCTTATTCCCTGTCAAACAGCTGCCTGTTGCAGTGAAACCTCAATATAGGAGAGCATAATGGTTTGGGGATGGAGCATTTAACAACCACCCCTGAATGGCATATGCCTGGAAAATATGTTCCAAACATGGTCGTGGCAAATGCAAAGGCCATTGTTCTGGAACAGTTATAAGGGTATATCCACCAAAGTGACTCAGCAGGGAATTACCTGACAAGTGTATTCAGGAGTTTACAGACACCTCTGCTGTTTGGATGTTTCTGTACTGAATGTTTTAGTCCATTACTGCTGAACAGGTGCTTAATATGAGGATAAGGCCCTTCAGTATTCATTCCTGTGCTTCATTACTCTGCCATTCTTCATCTCCCTCCATCACTGCTTGTTTCTCTCTCTTTCTACTCCCTCAACATTAAAAAAAAAAAAAAAAGGTTGTGTAAATGTCTACTGAGGATGCCTGAAAAAAATCTGTGTTAACAGGGAATTAGCTGGAGGTTGTTAAAGCAAAAGAGACACAGAAAGGCACATCATTTGCATGTGTTAATGGGAGTAAGGAAATGAAAATATAGGAAGTGCCTGTACTCCATCACTGCCAGAGCAGTCACTTGTAGCTACCCTGACACTGATCTACTGCCACTGGCTCTGTGCCAGAGTACATCCAGTAAGTGAAGTCCTGCCCTTGGTGAAAGTGCTTGGATATTAATTTCAAAGGGCCTGGATTTCAGGCACTTATTTTAACTGAGTGATTAATTTCTGTTATCCCAATTTGTGTGTTGCTTCTCACGTACTCTCAGGATCATAGGGATGAGCAGAAAAACTGAAATGGAAACCCTGGAATGTCACGTTAGAATGACATTTTCAACTGGGGCTAAAAATGTTACCTTAAACCTTAGTGAGGTTCCAGGGGAGCTGGATGCCACATTCCCTAAGGACTTCCCTGCCCACTCTCTTTCCTCCAGGTGCTACCCACCCACATTCCTCCTCATCACTTCAGGCACTTACTTCCCCCTAAGACCCTCCAGCTCAGTGGTTGTCAGGAATATCCACACACATATTTCAGGGCTCTGAACGCTTCTCTGGCATTTGAAACTGTTGGAGCCAAACCATTTCCTTCTGGGAAAAACATCTCAGCTGGAATGTCAGAAGGGGTAGCAAGCTCCAGCTTGAGGGTACCAGCTGGCAGATGGGGAGATGAAGGTAACAACTGGAATGGGAAGAGGTGGTGTGAGCAAGCTCTAATTATTGTCCTCTGAAAATTCTGACCCTGTGGATTAAATCCTGACCTTACTTAGAGCAAAGGGGGTGGGTCTGTGTCTACCAGGACACTTTTGAAATTAAGTTGAAATCACATGTAGAGTCAAATCCAACTTGTCTTGCCTGATTGATTAACTCCTCCCAGTGGAGCTGTTTGACCCCAAGTCCTTGCTGCTCCCTCCACCTGATGGATCAGCTGGATTTCTGGAGTCTCTGTTCATCCAGTTCCTCCCACACTGAGGAGGAACCAGTGCATGGCTTATGTCCACACACATGTACAGGTCTGTTCTTCTTAGGAACACATGAGATGCAAAGAAAGTCAGGTTTGATTTCCAGATCCCAGCATCACCTCACTGCCTGGGCAGCCAGTGCACTGAGTAACTGGGGTCCCAAAGTCCTCAGCAGCCACTACCAGGGGGACAGTTTTCACAACTGTGCCAGAACCATGCTTTTGGGGCAGATGTTTACTTCTTACCTGGGTTTTTTTGTGAATTCCAGTTCCCAAAAGTCCAGAATTCTGACAGGTACTCTTTAAAAAAAACCTCATAACCCACAAACAACAACAACAACAACAAAACCCCCTGTTTATTTTCGAAGATATATTTGTCATCAGAATTTCATTGGGGTGAGGAAGAAAAAGTCACACTTCCTCACCTGCTGCCAATCAAGTGACTGACACTTATATTACAGTCTCAGCTGAGCTCTTCACATGAAACTGCAGCATATTACTGCAAAATTCCAGAGAATTACCCTTTTTAAGGAGAAAAAAAAAGAAAGGAAAAATGATATTTGCCTTCTCCCACAAAGGTATGTGTGTACACAGGCAGCAAACTTCGTGAGCTCGTTCTGTGAGTGACAGACAGTCCTGGGGTGGTCACACAGGCTGCAGCAATGAGAGGTACTGAGACATTTTGAGGGGAAAATCTTCAGAATAACTAATCCAAGTAAATCAGAAAAGAGTCGTAATCAGTAATAGGATTAAAGTCCTGATCCAGATCTTCTTTCATAACGTCTGCACCAGAGTATCAACGGTGTAGCAAATACCCACAGCAGAACACAGGAGTGGATGAACACCTAAATAACAACAAACAGCATTTTAAGCGACCTTTATTTTTAATTATTAATTTTTAAAGGTATGTGGAGGCACCAGCTGCCAAGTCCCTTCATGTCTCCTGGGTTTGTCTTACACTGGTGACCATTTGCAGGTCTTGAACATGCATTTTCAACCCTTTTGGAGCCCTGATGAGCTGTGAGCCTGAGTACCATGAACACGGGCTGTTCTGAGTCCTGCTGTGTGCTCCTCGTGAAGCCTCCACATCCAGATACTCCCATTTGTTCTCCGTTCATACCAATGTTCACCTTGCCCTTGCAGTTCTCTATGGTTCTACCCCAAATCTCACAGAGGCTGTCTTAGTTGGAACCCTCAGAAGGTGTCTACAGAGTTTACAGTCTCTTTGGTGGCCCTTAAAATTCTCTCATTTGTGTAGATTTTTGCTGTGCACTGTAAAACACTGCACTGTTACTCTTGCTTTAGTCATTGTTTCATACAATACTTCAGGCAGTACATTTTTCTGTGTAATTGTAATTCAGTGTCATCTTTTGGAAAAATATTGACTATATTTTATCAGTATGGAATAACCAGACTGTGGTTTGTGTGTTTTTAGCACCTGCCTTGGACTTCAGGTGCTTTGCTGCTTCTTGGAGAGCACAGACAGTTCAGTGTTTGGCAAAGAGGTCTCAGGAATTTCAAAATACAGACAAAGTTATTGACCAAGAATAAGCAGTAGGTGATTGTAGGAGAAAACTGGATTAAAGTGGAATCATCACAGGTCTCACTTCTGCTGGGTCAGTCTCAGCCTGCCCTGGGTCTTCTGATGTCCTTGAAGTTTTTCTTGAGGAATTTGAAATGTTGTTTTTTTCTGTGCTCAAACAAGAAATGTACTTATGTATTTTTAAACAAGGTGTGTTCTTTCTGGATGTATTGTTCTGAGGAGAATGTTGCTGTGCATTTCAAATGGGCAAAAATCCAATTAGAGAAGCATGAGGAGGTCTGATAAATACTGAATACTGCTTGAAAAATGTCTGGAGGCAACAACCAAACATTCTTTTGAATGCTAACAAAAAAACATTTATTGCTTTATGGTAAACCCATCCATATATCCAAGATTCTGAAGAGGACATGAATACACGTTCAGGTTTTATATGTTTATTGCAGCTTATTATAGCCGTGATCTGGGTTATATTTTGAAGCCTTTCTTATGAACAGAGAAATGGAGGAGAATGTAATATGTTTAGTTTGTGAAAATACCAGCTATAGCTTAAAAATCAGAGGAACCTTTAGTGGAATTAGCACCACCTTTTTGATTCAGTGGGACTTTTCCAGCTTACCCTGGATATAGGATAGAACTCAGTAAGTGTAAAAAACATATTGCAACATATGAAGATATGAAATAAAGCAGCATGAAGATGGTTTCTGCAATCCTTCTGTAAGTGACTGGGGGTTACTGCTTTATGAGAGAGAAAGAATTTATCTTGAAATTTATCCAAAGGGATGGGGAGCAGCTGAGCATGGAAATCATCAGAAGGGAACAAGTTTTAAAATTCCAAGCCTCCATTTTTCTTCCTAACTTTCCCACACCGAATCCAAGTAAGTCACTTCTTCACGTATTTCTGTACCATACCAGCACTTTGTTGGTAGCTATATATCCTAGACACACACACTACCTGTTTGTATGGGCTTTTTTGTCCAGTAGTGTCTGTAATTCCTTCTAATCTACTTAAGGGATTTAACCAAAGTACCAACATGAGCCAGAAGGCATGATGCTGTTATTCTGTCATGGCATAACAGGAATATCCTTTAAAATGTGTAATATATATGCTTCCACACCTCAGCTTTTCTGTACTTTACCATTTCCTGCCTTTCTGTTCTTTGTTTTCACTTTGGAAATGTGTCAGTCCTCTCCATCTCTGCTTATTTATATGATCAATAAATCAACATGAGATATTTCCCAAACAAACCCCTGAAAGAGGTTCAGGTGAGAGTCAAGACACTGTCAAGGGATCTCTCACAGCCTTTATTTTAGCAGCTCCAGTGCCAACAGCTACTTAAGTGTGTGCTGGGTCTTAATCCCGTGGGTGGTCCTATTTCCTTGGTTTAATTAGTGATGCACCTGGATGAATTAGGATTACAGATTGTCTGGACCTGGACACACACTGCCACTGATCCCTCCAGCACAGCATTAGGCTGGGAGGGCTCTGGACTGGTCAGTACTGAGGATTCTGATCCACGCCTGGTTAAACCCCCTTCAGAGGCAGAAAACATTTCTGCTTCATTTCAATGCCTCTGCAAAAGGTTTACTGTTGTTTGTAGTGGACAAACATACCCAAGTATTCTAAGGTTTGATTTGGTGATGGAACTTATAAAACAACAAACGTAATCCCTCCAGTCCTCCCCAGAACAGCTGGGGAAACTTATTGACTGGCAGCAGCATTTTGCCCTGGCTGCTGTTGGGTTAGGGCTGCTCTGCTCCCTGCAGAGTGCTCACTCCACATTTTCCCTGTTTCCACCAGCCTTTCCTCTGTTTACTTATTATTTACACTTCAGTACCTACTCTTTTGTGTGATGTTTGATGCTGGGCTTCATGTAATATTACCTTTGATCTCGTGCCTGCTATTGCTGTCGTCATTCCTGGCTTCCCGCTTTTGATGTTTCTGAACTACTTTTTAAAATCAACACTTCTAACCTTTCCTAATTGCACCCCCTCCCCTAGCCCTCTGTGTTTGAAAACTTCTCCTACTCTGATTATGGCACACCTCTTAGCTGCTGTCTGTCTTCCCATCTGCTCACTTGTCTTTGAGGTCTCAGCCTGTCCCACATACCTTTTTATACAAATAATCTGTGTTAGTGTTACTGCTCCCCTGTGAACCAGCAGATATTTAGAGAGCCTTCCTGTTCAGCATTCCCCAGATAAGATATAACCAACACAGAAGCAGCTCACATCATATTTTGCTACTTTTTGGCTGCATATTTCTTTCATGTATTAGGAAAAAATTAGAAAAAGTGTAAAAGATCTGTTTAATGGTTTTCCTATAGCAGTGTAAGTGTGGGTGCAAGTGTCTTGCTAAATATATAAACATAGATAATCCTTACTTTCTCTCTTCTTCCAGGCAACATATTTTTCCTTTATAACTCATCCCTGGAGAAAGGTTCATGAGTGAAAAATCATTGCTAACTTCATTTTTTGCCTCCACTGTGAATTTCTTTCCTGGAGCAATGATAAGAAATAATGGATGCAGTGTTTTCCTTCAGCATCCATACTGTGTAACAAATTGTCTGGTTTATTTGTTGTTGCCATATTTAATTTAAGTGTATTAATTTTTCTCCTTGGCTTGTCTATTTTATATCAAGTTCAAAGGACCTTCCAAACCTCTTTGTAATATTATTTTAGGAGCCAGATCAGTTTTGTGGTTAGATGTGGAAGCTCAGATTCAGGTCTCACATCATCTCCCACTTCCTTCCTGGATTGTAAAGCAAAATCAGTCAGAGGCTACAACTTAAAATGGTATAAGAAGGGAGGTGTTTTCTTGGTGTCCCCAAAAAGCAAGAACAGATGAGACACAGAGAAATCAGTGTTTTGTTGGTCTTAATCCCTGTATGTCTCAATTTACCTTTCTGTGAGGTGGTTGTACTATATAATTGCCAGAGAAGGAATGCTCAGTACATTTAAAGGCTGTGCAACATTGCCCAGCTCTCAGTGAATTGCCTTTGATGGATGCTGAGTTCAGTGATGATGTTTTCTGCCCTTGTGAGATGCCTCTGCTTAACAGAGCTTGGGGAGAAATGTCTGGAGGGGCAAATCCGAGGACAAAAGAATTTCCTCCGTGACATCTTTGTGACCCTGTTTTCTTCATTAGCTCGAGGAAGGGATGTTTATAGTTGTATATGGTGAGAAAAACCTGGTGTCCACATTTTAGCTTGTGGGTCCAATTTATTGTGATGGGTGAGGAGTCTCATTCATTAAGGATGAGAAAATGGAGATTAGAGGATCTTAAATCCGCATTGTCGGGGTCAGACGTGCTGGGCCCTGGTCTGTGCAGATAATCTGTGTCCACCTGGACAGAAGGTTGGAGGGACACAGGCCCCACCCCTCTAAGCCCTCAGCAAGTGAATCCAGGAGGATGAGGCTGTCACATAATGCCATCCATCCTCATCCCAGGCTGGAGGGGCACTGGGGCGTGAGATTGATCCTTGTGCTGTATCAGTGGCACAGGAAACCCCTCAGTGGCCTTTATCTCCAGCTAGACAGCTAAACCAATCCATCACACTGCTGAGATCCAGGCTTACCTCTTGCCCAGGCTGGTAAATATCAAAACACAGAGGAGCTTTTTTTATATGTGTGAAAAAAAAAACCCAGAGTTCAAAGGAATATAAATTATCCTTTGAGAGCTCTCTCAGAGCTCTTAAAAGAAAAAAAAAAAAGGAAATAGCATTAAAATGTTGGTTTAAAAAATCTTTTCAGTATGTCTTTAGATCTGAAGAGAATATATCTGTTGTCATTTTCTTTTCTGCTCCTCTGGGTTTTTGAAAATATACAGCTGCTTGCTCACCAGATGTAAGGGATTTGAGGACAGGCATTCCTGATTATGCTGCAAATAATTGAAGACCTTTCTCCCCATGGTATTCTGAAAGGTTCGATTTGACAGAATCATTATAAATACAGAATCACTTCTTGGGTGTTTCATCCAGCAAATAGGAGCTCCCACTCCGTGGACATATTGGGCAGCAAAATGTACTCTTAGGAGCATAAACATGGGAGCTCTTTGGCTCCCAGGCACAGGTTGGCACGGGAGGGTTTGTTTCCTCACTCCTTCCTGGCTAATATTTGCTGAGTGGTTTTTCAGAAATTGTTTGAGCTCCTTTGGCTCCTTTGCAGAACGGGAAGTGTTCTGTCCCCGCTCCCATAAGTGCTGCTCCATGTACACTGAGATCCTGAAATGAAAGCTGCTGTGGAACTTCAAAACACTGGGGTTCAGCTGAGGGTGAAGCAGCATCTCCCAGCATGGACTCAGCTTCTGCAGCGGGAGACTGAAGGATTAGAACATTCTAGATCCAGGTGGCTTGTTCAGGCACTAGTAGATTGTTCCAAAACTGACAATGTTCCAGTGCCTCATCCAAGCACATCCCCAGTAAAGCAGGATGACAGTTTAAGCAGGAGAATTTGAGGTCTTCATCTGAAACATGGTGTTTAGTATAGGTATTATTTTATTTTCTCTTCTTTAACTTCCATACCAGATGGGAAAGTTTTGCCCAGTTTGGTTTGGCTTTCCAGGTAGTTCTCTCACTACATTCTTTTTATGGTAGTAAATCATAGATTACACTTTATGAGATTACTATTATACTTTTCACCCTTTTAATTTCTAGATATCTAAATAGCTACAAATCAAAAAAATACCATCTTCCTTTTCTTGGGGAAAATTAAACATACATTTTACTTATTATTAAAGACCACTTATGTTACTCCACTTATAGTAAGCCAAGAAAGAAGCCTTCTAAAAATAATAATAAAAACTAACTTACCCTTGAATAGAACTTATGGGTAATCTATCCTTTACATCACAAAAATATTTTTAATAATCTTGAAATAATTTACACATCCCATCAGTATTCTCTCCCAAACCCAAGCTGCACTTTTTTCCTGTCACATATATATATTTAATACACTTTGGGACTTAAAAAGCAATATGTTTTAGACCAACAAGCATACAGATGTTCAAAGCAGGTTCTAAAAGAGGTTCCTGGCCTGTAGCTAACAGTATGCTTGTCATGCACAATAGTAACAGTAAATAAAAGACAAAGAAATAACCTGGGAATACAATCAAGAAAGAAGAAAATAATCTGCCTTAATAAAAAGGAGATTGCATTACATAGTCATGGCTCCAAGTGCCATTAGGATGTTGGGCCTCCATTATCTGTAATTCTCAAAATATTTAATTTGCAACTCTGAGCAATCTTTAATACACAAGAAGTCAGGGCTCATGCAAAAGTAATTTGGAAGTAGTCAAATGCCCCAACTTTCAGCCTCCCTTTATTGCCTGAGATAGGGTTGCTGTACTTCAGAATATATTTTTCACACTGTCAGATTCCTTATTTGTTTTGCTGTGTTACTTTAACCATGTCTTTTTTCCCCACTCCTTTTTTTCTTTGGGTTTGTAACAAATCCAGGGCTGGTGATTTGCCATTAAGTGAAAGACTGCAGTGTCATAAAGAAACCACTGTGAAGTCAGGGACTGCCACAAGGCATTAATGAGAGGGTCAGGTATAAAATCAGGAGATTCAACCGATGAAGCTTCTCTGGGATGAATATTGTGCAGTATTTCCATCAAGCCTTTCATTTGCTCAGCCATGAAGAGCTGCTTACTGAAGTGCTTCGTTATGTTCCCACCTGTGGCATCAACAGTCACATATTCATTGGCAAGACGCAGCTCTGAACAGTAAAACATTCCCACAGGGACCTGGAATTTCTGTTGTACTGTGATATCCCAGATTTTCAAGCTGGAGCAAATGTGGAGTTAGGTAGCCTTTGCAGAAGTGATCAGGGGTGTATGCATGGGAAATAAAGAAGTTCATGCTGCAGCACTGAGGCAGAGTTGTATGATTTGGTACAACAACTGTGCTAATTTGTCCTGAGGATGCCCAGGCTGGCCCCCAAACTGACATAAAGTGCCTTATTGCTGCTGATGTCACTTGAATTTCAATGGCTTACTCAAGCTGAGGATCTGATCCTAGAAGTTAGAGGAAAGATTATTCCCCTTTGGTGACTTAGAGCCAAAGCAGAATAGAACTGTGACAGTGGGAAGCTGAATTAGTCATAGGTGATAATTCAGAAGCACTGGTCTGAAGCTCTGCTGAGGGCACAGGAGGGGATTAGGGGAGGTGCTCCCTAGTTCAGGGCATCACATAAGTCTTTATGCAAGTTATGCTGCTGGGAAATAAGGCTATGCCAGCAATGTTGTGTGCTTTTAACCTTCAGCACATTTATGAGAGAAAGTAGGGGGAATGAAAATATATAAATGTGCCTGTCAGAAACCTTGATCAGTCCAGGAGGTTTATAATATGCTTGTAAAAATATACTGTGGTCTATGGGTTTACATGGCAGTTCTTAGGACAGAATCACCATTTTTTAAATAACTGATACTGAAGTCATAGGAGAGAGAGTCATAAAGAAAATTGCACTGAGATAATTTTCTCGTGTTAAAAGGCTTTGTGACTTTAACAAATGAAATGTTTCAGCCTTCATCAGGCAGCCTCTTATTCTGTACATATTTATTCATATGCTTAACCTTGAGCTCTGTGAATTGTCCCATTAACAGCCCCCCTGATGCCTTGCTTTAATATCACTTAGTTAAGCCCAGGAACAGCAAGGAACCCTGGAGAGAGATCAGGATGCTGCTGCACTAAGTGCTGCACAGGCACGCAATAAAAAAGACAGACTCTACCCCCAAAGTCTTCCAAGGGAAAGCCAAGGGAAAGCAGATGGATACAGAGTAGCAGGCTCAGAGAGAGCAGAGAAAGTGCCAAAATGTGATGATCAGTCTGAAAGTCAAAAGTCTATCCAGGCCTGCTTTTGGCAGGCTTGAACTTGCTGAAGGGTTCAAAAGAAGGGAAATAGGAAGGTGCCTTAGGGATGAAGCAGTGAGAGGACAAGCAAAAGTTCTCCCTGGAAAACTTAAACCAGTGGGATGAAAATGGTGAATATCCACAGATCTTTGCAGTAGGATTGGTGCCCATGTATTCAGGGTGATTTTTTATATGTTTCTCCTTATGGATTTGGGTCCTGTAGTCAACTCTTACGTGCTTGTGTTGGGGAAAATAATTAAAGATAAATAAACAGATTCAGCACAAGAAAATTCTGATTATGAATAGGCTGAGTCCTTCGTCTTGGAACAATGTTAAGGATAGATATATAGGAGCTGTATGAGAATAATTTCCATAAGATTGTTATTGCTTAAAGGCAAATATAGCTTTCACTATTTATGACTCTTCTCTTGGATGGTTGCTTCGGGTTTGTTTTTTTTAAAAAAAACCCCAGTATTTCCTAATTTCTTTCCTTTCCTTCCTATTCTCTCTATGCCATGCTTGAGGAATTGCCACCGTTAATATTTCATAACCTCCAGAGTATGTGCTAAAAACATGGAAATGTAGAAACAAATCACCTTTTGGTATTAATGCAATATGGCAGAGTGTAGTTCTCAAGGCTGTGCAAAGAAAGGATTAGACTTTCCGGGGGAGGGAGAACCAGCAGTAAAAATATGTCTAGCAAAGCACATTGAGAGTTTTTAAACAGTTTAAACAATTTTATCACATCCTGTAGTGACTTATTAACAGTGTCTTCAACCTTTACATATTCCAATAACAACCTGATGTCTTCATCTTATCTTATGGGCCTATAATTGGCTGAATCCAGGTACCAGTGCCTGGAGGCCATACAGTCTTATAGACTTTAATGGCTCATTAGTTATTTATTCACTTTAACTCAAACAGCTCAGCCATTTGTGGAAAATGAGCCCTTAAAATAGAATTAGGGATGTTTTTCTTTTTTTTTTTTTTTTGCACCTAAGCGTAGTGTATGACTTGAACTGCCACTGAATTTGAATTTCCAAATCTGCCAGTTTAATTTGGCCTTGCTGTCTTCCCTTTTCAAAAGGGGTTGTAGCTTTGTAATAACTTCTGATACTGAAGAACTATGCTGGTGGTACTTAAAAGTGCTGGAATTAAACTGAGTGCTTCCTTTAGTTAAAAACCAAGCCAGCCCCCAGTAAATATGTGGCTAATGTATTTTTATAACTCATGCTGACAGGTGTCATCTCTGCAGGCTCCCTCGAGCCTTAAATCATTAGAAAACAGAGACTGGAGGGGTCCTAATTAATCCGAATTTTAGCCAGGATGGTGGGTGGTTCTACCTCACTGTTCAAAGTAGCACAAGCCTGGTGTTACACACATGGTGCACCTTGGGTTGTGTCCAAAAACATGAGCCCCTGAGAGAAGGAGACTGTAAAAGATCACAGAGGATGGGAACAACGTGATGGTGAGTTGGTTTTGATGACTCCAGCTGAAACCCGCCCTGGGTGTGTTGAGCAGTTGTCACATACCAGGCAGATCCAGCCTCTTCTTTTTCCTGCTGATCTGGAGTGCCCAGCACAGAGGGAGACAAATGTGTTTTCCTGAAAAAATATAGTTCAATGAAAATGTACCATAACCATAATGTTGCTGAATGGCTTTTTTGCAAGGCCACGTGCTCTTGGGCTTAAAGGGAGTTCATTTCTGTAACTTAGTGTGGCACTCACTGGGAGTTTCTCAGTGCAAGTTCTGCTAAATTATTCTCTTGTCCTTCGCTGCCCAGCACTGCCATGTGAAGGGCAATGACAAGGTGGGCATGGGCATGTGAGAAAGGAGAAATTCCACGTGAAGGATGCTGTGGAATTTATTGCTGCGTGTGGCTTTTTGGATCATCTGGTTCTCTGTAGGAAGATGAGGAAGGCCAGGAGAGCTCTTGCTCCTTGGGATGCTGGCTCTGGGGGATTAGTGATAATGACAGGTGAAAATTCTCTTCTAGAGCCAAGTTACACAATTTTCCATCCTAATGGGTCTGTTTCTTTCCCATATCATTAGTCTCAGGCTGCACAGTTTTATTTCATGATTTCATAACAAAAATATCTGGAAATTGCTTTTAAGCTCCCATTTTTTTTTCATGTTTCCTTTGTTCTTTTCCATAATTTTTGAAAGGTCTGAAAATGTCTGTATCTGATCTATTTTATCTATTATATATTTTGCTGGAGGAGGGTGGTTTTGCGAAGGGAAAAAGTAGAAAGCTCTTAAAATGCTTAGGAATAATAGTGGTACCTTTAATATGAACAGATTGTGATGGACTATGAACGTCAATGGAGTTGGGGGCTAAAATACAGCATTGTGAGAGTTGTGGATGAAACTGAGGAAAAGCAGGTGCTGCTTGCTCCTCAGTGGAGAATTAGAGAAGTAAAATACTGAATGGTTCTGTCTCTTCCAAAGGGATCATTAAGGTTAGTTTGTTACTTTAATTTACTTAGAGTGGTGCTTAAGGACAATTTGTTCCTGGTTCCCCCTGCCAGCTGAAGCAAATGGTTTTCTTTTCTCTTCCTCCCTTTTTACCTGATGAGACCACAGAAGGCATTGTGAGAGGGAATGGCCGGAGACAGGAGCCTGGTTACTCACACCATATCCCCTTTTCATCATTCCCTGTCTGTTTTCTGAATGCTTAACGGTATCTACAACTTCCAAAACCCAATTTAAATTGATTTCAAGTAAGTACTAGAGGACTACATAAGCAGTGAACTTTGTTTTCCTTCTGTGGCAGGGGAATAGCAGAGATGGGAGCTTGGTGGGCCTTCCTTTTAATTGCATAGTTTCTGCTGCAATTAAATAAAAATAATCTGTCCATTATTGTCTGTAAGAAATATTTCTGTGAACCATTTTTAAAAAACAATATATGTACAAAATTAACCCCTGGACAGCTTTTAAGACTCTTGCTCTCCCCAGTAATATTGTTAAACTCAAAAAAGGTGCCTTGATGTTTAATTCCTACAGAAAGCTGGGGTGATGTTCATTACCTTTGCTATTGGAAAGACAACAGCAATAGTGTGGTCAGGACTGGATGTAGCTGTGATTTACACAACATGCTGCCCTATTCTCTGCTGTATCAGAAAGATTGTACCCCACATCACACAGTGGATAGAGGAAGCACAGTCCCTAAACCTCTTCTCTTTCCCTTCCAGTTGTTCCATTCCAAGAAACGTTATTAGGATGGTTCTTCTGGGACAAGATAGTTGCCACTAAATCAACATTGCTTCCTAATGAATCACATCATTCCACGGATCTCCTGAGTTGGGTCTACCTCTGCTTCCTGTAAAGTAGCCGTGTTGACATAATATATTTAGACTTCTGTAATGTGTTTGACTTAGCACTGCACAACATTCTGATTAAAAACAATTATCACTCTACAAAATCGGTGTTGCACATATTAAACGACTCCCAAAGTGTCTCAATGACAGCTTGCAGAAGGAAGCTCTAGGTCTGGGATTGGCACTGGGAGGAGGTTTCCAGTTCCTCTGGGGTCTCGCTGAAGGTTTGGCACAGAAACTCCCACAAAGGTCCTGGTTTCAGCAGGTATAGAATTAATTTTCTTCTTAGTGGCTGGTGTAGTACTGTGTTTTGGATTCAGTGTGAGGATAGTGTTGGTGACACACTGATGTTTTCATTGTTGCTGAGCGATGCTTACCCTAAATCAAGGACTTTTCAGTTTCTCAAGCTTTGGTAGCAAGGAGGTGCACAAGGAATCGAGAGGGAGTATGGCCAGGAGAGGGACCCAAACTGCCCAAGGGATATTCCACAGCATAGAACATCATGCCAGTACATAAACTGGAGGGAATTGGCTGGGAGCTGATCACCGCTCAGGGATGGGCTGGGCATTGGTCAGTGGGTGGTGAGCAGTTGAATTGGCATTACTTGTTTTTTTTAGGGGTTTATCTCCTTCTCCTTTTTAATGGATTTAGTATTAATAGTTGATTTTACTTTATGTCAATTATTAAACAGTTCTTATTTCAACTCAGGAGTTTCAGGTTTTTTTGGTCATGACTCTCCCTGGGGTCTCTGTGAGGGAGGTCAGGGCTGTCCCCAGCCGGCCCCGCAGCCGCCCCAGCGCCGGGCAGAGCTGAACCCTCAGAGACACCGGAGCTGCCGCTGTGCCAGTGGGGTTGGGAAATATGAAAAATGGTACCTGGGAATAAGGAATGAGGGGGAAAGTGTGAGGTGTGAGCCCCAGGGAGAGGAGGATGAGGAGGAGGAAAAGAAGGAAGGGTTCCTGGTGTGGAGCAGGGATTCCAGGTAGCCCTGGAGGACCCCAGGCGGGAGCAGGTGGGTCTGTCCTGAGGGGACTCGGGCTGGAGCAGGGGAAGTGTGAGGAGGAGGGAGCCACAGAGAGGAGCCCTGAGGTACAAACTGTGACCCCCTGCTCCCCCTGTGTCCCCACTGCTCGGGGAGAGGAGGCTGAAGAGCCGGGAATGATGGAGTGACACTGAGCCTGGGGAAATGGGTGGGAAGGGGAGCTGGGGGGAAAGATGAGGATGGACAATGATGTTTTATTCTTGTCTTGTTCCCACCACCCAAATCTATTTTAATTGGCAATAAGTTAATTTTTACCAAGTCAAATCTGTGCTGGTAGCTCGTAAGGGATCTTCCTGTGTTATCTTGACCCACAAGCTTTTCCATCTGATTTCCTCTCCCTCAGTTCTCCTGAGATGGGGCACTGAGAGGGTGTCTGGGTGCAGCCCAAGGCCAATCACCCACCAGTTCCTTTCTGAAAAGCATCATGAATACACATGCTGATGTGAAAACCCAAGGTAATCATTTTATTATCTGGTTGAAATGAAGGTTCTGATATACTTTGATTAAAGCCTATGTTAGGGAACAGCTTGTATGAGGCACAGCAGATATTTCCTTAATTTAACAAGCCAAGTCAGGATGAGATCCAGTTAATTTTGCTTAAACTATAATGACTCATTCCAATTGAAGATTTGTCCCTGTAGGTCAGTAGAAAAATAAGTGCTTTGTGTTGACTTTGAGCCAAAACCCAGTAACTCAGCAACTGAAGGCAGGATGAGACCCAGTGGCAGACAACTGGAGCCAGCAGAAATTCGGGTCAGACTTCAGGTGCTAAAATTTCACACAGAAATACCGGGATGATTTACAGAGAGCTATAGAAGGGTTTTCATTATTTATTTTTACTATCTTTCTTAAAATCTGTCCCAGCTCCTACCACAAAATATGCTCAGGATGCAGGAGTTACCAAGTGACATATTTTGACCTGGATTACACTGGCAGTCACATAGATTAAAGTAGTATTCCCTTTTGGTATAAAAATTCCATGAGGCTGAATGAGATCACAGCCTGTAATGATAGTGTTCACTGTCTCCTAGCACCACAAATGATTGGAAGCAGAATTATAGCATGGTGATTTCATGTCAGAGGACAATGCTTTATTAGAGTTTGATTTACTTAGTAATATAAGTACATTGAGTCAAAGCAGGGGAAACTGCTTTAGAAGTAGTTTTTTCATTAGCTCAGTTATTCTTGTTTTCTTCTGTCTTTACAGTGACCTTCGTCTGAGTGTAAGGGATCCTGGAAAACAGGAATAGTTTTCTTTAAGTTGTGATTCACCCAAATATAACACTGGTGAAGCAGCA
The DNA here is from genome assembly GCF_009829145.1 of Chiroxiphia lanceolata. Taxonomy (NCBI): domain Eukaryota; kingdom Metazoa; phylum Chordata; class Aves; order Passeriformes; family Pipridae; genus Chiroxiphia; species Chiroxiphia lanceolata. Next base: position 5,880,706 of record NC_045649.1, on the reverse strand, counting down.
ATCTGCCAAGGGGACAAATGAGATCTAAGGGACTTGGAAATAAATGGATGACCTAAATATGAACATGGAATGGATTCTTTTTGTAATTCCCATCAAGATGATAATAGCTACTGTTGATTACTAGCTGACCACTGTTCAGTCACATTTAAGTACTCAGATGGGGATTTACATCACTTAATTTTCCCATGTATAAGGTAAAACTGGTCTGATTTAGGAATATAGGATCTCCATAGAGCCCAAAGGAAAGAATTAAGCATCTCCAAAGATGATCCTCCTGTCATATGTTCCTGAGAGAGGTGGGCTAACACAACTTCTAGAAATATCTGTATTACTACACACAATTAGATGCATTCTGAACAAATGCTTGACTTTTAGACTCTAACAGAAGAACTGTTCAGAGTTGGTGTGAACAGGCCTGTCTCTCTGCCTATGGATTCTCATTCCATGCTGCCCATTCAGCTGTTTGTGGAGCTGTGACATGAATCCCTGGGGAACTGCCCTAATCCCTGCTGCAAGGCTGTGACAGGAGGGTGGGGAGATAGTGGGCAATACTTAGAGCAAGAAGAGGAGTAGCCAGGGGTTGCTGCTCAAGAAATCTTTAACTTTCTATTAAGGCTAATTTAATATTTTCACAGGCACATAAACTCCCCTACAAACACATCCTTTGCTGTTGCATTTTCTGTCAAATTAATCCCCAAGAACCCCACCCTGGAAGGGAACACTGCTGCATTCCTGTAGCAATAAGACACAGCACCTCTTCAGTGGATGCATTGCCCTTGGGTGCACCAGAGGTTAGTTAAGCACTATTTCTGCATGTTTGATTACCATGTTGAGTTAATTAATGGGTTGCATGTGATCTCTATTAATTAGACCATGCTCAAGCCTTGATAAAGTGTGTGTCCTTATAGCACAGCCTAATAGTTTCACAAATCCCCTACAAACTGTGGTTAATTACAAGCTCATCATGATTTCAGGATTTAAGGGAAGAAAAAGAGATAAAATGCCTTTTCTGATGGCCATAAAATAGTTCTAAGAAAAGTCTTCTACAAAGTGAAGGTAAGAATGTTTTTTTTTAAAGATGAAATGATGTGATAGAAAGAAACAATTTTTCTTTTACAAGGATAGTTTGACAGCTTTCCTCTGACTACAAGCATAGGATAAAAAATAGATGGGGAACCCATTGCTTCAGTGGAGGGGAGGAAAAACAGTAACCTACAGCTACTATTTCTTTATATTTGATGGTTAACTCTACCCAGCACTGTAAACTCCCCATTCCAAATGCTGTGAGGGCACAGCTCCCACTTCTCACATCACCAGCTCCCATCAAAAAAACCCTACTACAATTAACATTTCATCCTCCTCGTCCTTGGTTTCAATCCATTTGACTGTGACACTCTCCTGGACACTCAGAGGCAGATTCCTGACCAAGTTTGATAGCAGGGGGTGTCCTGCCTACACTCTTTAGGCAGAAGGTCACACCTATAGGTTTGGTAAAACAGATACTGCTGCTCTGCCAGCTCCAAAGGCTCAAACCCAAGAGTGAATAAGCAAATTAAACAGAGCCAGTGAAGGACTCGTGCAGCAGTGGTTGCCAGGTGGTTTGTATGTGCAATTCTAATGCACTATCGACACATTTCTGAAGCTGCACCTTCAAAAATAGGAACAATCAACTTTTTTATACTTGACATAATTAACTTTCCACTGGTAGTGTGTGTTCCTTTATTTTGATGTACCTGCCATTTAGGCTGCAGAGGAGGATTATCAATTCAGTCTTCAGGTTTGTGCCAATTTGGCTTTTGGATTTGTGCACTCCCATGAAGTTCCTGTGATTGCTGTGGGGTCCAAACAGCAGATTCCCACTGAACATTTACTTTGCATCTACAGAAACTTCCACATTTTTTTCTTTTTTTATTGATGCAAACCTTGAAGTTCTTTGCCCTTATTCTGACACAGCTGCCCTTGCAGTCTACAAAAGTTTAGGTCAAGCACAGAAGACTTTGTCCCACTGGGTTCCATAAAATTCTTAATAACAACGTGCAATATTAAGAATAAAGGTTAATGTATTTATAATTTACACATATGTAAATTATACATAATATTTAATAAAATTAAAATTTGATGAGCTATGTGGAACTGGCTGTGTTTAAATTAGAGCTTTGCTCTTCCCTCAGTTATCTGGAGAACAGAGTCCTTCTGCATCATTAGGAATTGCGTGTTTACAAGGATTCCCTGCGGCATCACTTGAACTCTTCAACTATTCCTCCCCCCAGGATGAAGGCTCATTGCATGGAAACACCAATGCAGTGGTAAGCTCAAATATAGATGTAAAATTATTATCAAAGCAGATTAGAGAGTATTTGCTCAGTTATTGTCTGTCCAAGTCATTTTGTGGGACATGAAAAACAATCAGCTCTGTTTTAGGAGTGCTGTTTAATTTAGCAAGCATCTTGATTAAGATAGATGCAAATGCAGCTCTGGCTATGTTTAAAATGGTGGCTGATCATGATTCTTTTGATCTAAGACCTCGTTTAAAATGACTATAGGAAATGTAGTAGTTTCTGGGGGAAAAGTAGCATGTACTACCTGGAAAAACACCTGCCTGGGTAGACAAACAGCTTTCAGAAAGAAAAAGAGGGGAAACCCAGCAAAAAAAAAAGCAGAAAAAAAAGGAAGAATAAGAAAAAACTCCACCACCTTGGTAGAAGCTGAGATTACTCAATATTTCTTCTAACAAAGCACAAGAAATGATTCTCAGTACTGTTCAATCAAACCATCCTAAAAGAAGTTTTAGTGCATTGTAAAAGCAAAATTTGTCCATTTCCCTGTAGAAACAAGTGACAGTCTTGCAGCACAACAAATTTCCCCTGCTTCCTTTCCTTAAACATCACTGGAGTGTGGCCAGCAGCAGGATATACACCTGAGTCCAAATCACAAAACACACGGATTGTCATTCCTCTGTGAATCCAGCTTGAAAACGCGGGTCTCTCCCTTTTCCCACAACTAGAAAGGTGGCAAATCACAGCAGAGATTTAGCAGTCGCCTGTACCCTGCGGCACAAGGAGAGACAGCAGGTGGAGGTGTGGAGGGGTTAAACCCTGGGAGGTGGAGGAGCAGAGCACCGAGCGGTGTTTCCCGGTAGATGGCTCCGTGGTACATCAGACCGTCCTGCGGCTCCCGCTCCTCTCCCCGCCGAGCCCTCCTTCTGCCTCCATCCAACCTTTGAGCGCGGAACAGACGCACGGATCTCTGCCTTCTCCTCTGGGCTCCAGTGTCACGCATAGGTGTCTTTTTTTTATTATTATTATTTCCCCTCTGATCGTAACGTGTAACTAGGAAACTGCCACAACGACAGGAATTTTCACAGTTGAACCCCAGGACACAGAATAAACCAGCACTGGGTGAGCTGGTGGGCTGAGAGCACCAATACCTCATTCGCTTCTACTGAATTATTGGCTGCACGTCTATCAGATAAAATTTAACAGAGCCAATTAAAGCCTTTAGTTTAATGCAATAATACTTCATAAGTGGTATTCCCAATGTCAGAATTGTTGTCGGTTTGTTTTTTTCTCAAAGAGCACAATATGGGATTGATGAGTCTTGTTATTTTGCCTATAAAGAGAGGTCTTAAATGCCTAAAAATGCCTGCCAAGTGCAGCCATTCAGTTCTACACCACAGAACTAGATGAGTTTTGCTCCAGTTATAAAATGCATTAATTTAAGATTATACCCCTGTATGCTGTGGAACATATGTAGGTACACCACAAAGCTGACAATTTGTCAGGCCCTTTTCCAAGCCCTTTCCATGAAGAATGAGATCCCATTTGGATCAATTACAAGTGAATAGACATTATACCCTCAAAATCATGCATTTGTTGCTTAACAGTGCAAAATATTGTTGGTATAATTATTTTTGTATAGTCCTCTCGCCCTGTGGCATCGGTCCAAGAGTGATTCCAGCTCTACCTGGCTCTAACCCAAGACCACTCCACATCAGGCCCTCAGGATCCTAATTCTCTCATTCAACTGACTATGACCAGTGTCTGTGTGGTTTTGGTCCAACATACAATGGTACATGCAGGGAAATCCAACCATTTTTCTACTGTCGGTGGTCTGCTCCAAAAATCAGTCAAATCTCTTGTACCATGCAAGCTCTTTGTGGATTTCTCCTATGTATTTGATACACTTTTCACTTCTACATTCCTGAGTGTCTCCTTGTGACACTATTTCTCCATTTTGGCCCCTGATATTTTTGGAGCTCTCATGCCATTCTGATTTTAAACTCCTGATTGCACACCAGCAGCTGAGGGGTACAGCTTTCTGTGTCAACTGAAGTGTGAGAAATGAGTTCCTTCCATTCCTATCCTGGCAAGATTAACTCAGGACCCCTCAGACAGTGTAATTTGACAAATCAGTCTTTGACTAAAGCTAAGACTAACTGACTGAGGAACTTGTACTTGGCTGTGTGTAACAGCTCCCATGGAGTTTCTCTGGTATTTTCTGAAGAACTGGAGAGAGGTGGAATTGGCCACTGTAGTCACAAGAAAGCCAGAGCCTTGAAGACTTATTCTTCACATTTAGGGGCCATGAAGGAGCTATTTTTTTACACAACCCACTGCACACTTTGGGCACACTTTCTCTCTTATCAGACATTACAAACAGATAATCCAATCCAAGCTTTTCTCGGAGATGACTTGCAAGAAATACCTCTTCATGCTACATAACATAAACAGTTGCTAAAATATGCAGATCAGGAAAACTAATGATGTATAATACTACAATGTTTTAAGTGTCTTAATTTAGTTTATAGGCACTCCAGAAAAACCCCCACCACCACCTCTTAAGGAGCCAAGCATCAATAACATGAGCCTGCAGTAGATGAGTAATTACCTCTCAGTGATGAATTCTTAAATATTAATTTGCTATATGCTATTTATCATGAGCAGCACTCTAATCTGTGAAGGTAAGGCAAAACCAAGGCTCCAAGCAAAAGGAGAGAGTAGGGTTTTTTCAGGCAAGGTGCAGAGTTGCCAGTTCTTCAGACTTGCATCTCTCCCACTTCTTGTCACACATTCACATGACACAACTTCCAGTGCATGGCCAGTGAAATCCTGAGGTGACAGCACTACATCCTCTTCCAGGCTGAGTTTCAGGAACCAGCTGGATGTGCTGGTTGGTAGGAGAAGGTGTGAATGTCTGAGACTTTTACACGTTTACCAATTTGCTCCTAAATTACTGCAGCATTATTTTGGCTTCCCTGCGAGGTGACCAAAGAAATGCTCATGGCTTTGTTTTTGCCCTCAGCAAAGAAGTGCTGTTCCTGTTGTTAGTGGGGATTGGGAATATCTTTGCAGAACAACTTCTCTATGATCAAATCAGGGTATATTTGTATTGCAAAGTACAATATATTAGAGACACCCCAGCTTAATTCAAATGAGTGAGGTCAGATATTAAAGGTACTTCAGCTCCAATCCTATACAACAACCCTAATTTACTCTATCTCGTAGACTGTATAAAAAAGCCCCAAGTATTTAACATTGAATCCTGAAATGTCATGTTTGAAATGGATCTGAGATTATAAATCATGCCTTTCCACTAGAAAAATTTCACTTCTTGGACTTCAGCTCTTCCTTGTCTTGTGAGAGAGGCAATCTGTATGTTAGACAGGTAAACAGAAGGGAAAAGTGATGCATTTCATACACCCTGAAAGTAAATAAAATTGATTTGGAGAATTTTTTCCCAGGCTGAATGTTGGTTAGATAAGTGGTATTTTAATGCACAGCTACATTCTGCTGCTATAGTTGTGGTCATGCTGTAGTCACACTTTATTAGGGTTGTGCTCTGGTCATCATTGCTGGCTCTGGCAATCACTGGGACTGCAGATTTCTGACTTGAGAGAGAGGGAAACTTCAGCTGTTACAGAAGTCTTTTGTTCTGCTATTAAAAAGATTTCTACAAGTTCCCCAGTGTGCTTAATAGACAATGCCAATAAACACTGGGATGGAAAAAAAAAAGAATTCTGATTTTACTACTTATTGGTGTAGCATTATTGAGAAGTGATTTCAACCATTCAGGGCCCCAAGGGTCTAATTAAAGTGGTAAATATCCACAGAGCCTGTGAAAGTTACAATACTTAGTGGCAGAAATAGGAACAGGAATCACTCCTTTTTCATTGTCTTCATGGTAAAATGTATTCATTTGACAGGAGAGATGCATCAGGGTGGGCATTTTCCTTCATTTGGAAAGCAGTGGACTCCCAAAATTAGGCAGAGAGAACACTCACTCATTTTTCATCTTTCATAATGGTTTATCCAGTAGTAAAATAAGGGTAATTCCACCCACATTTCTCACAGACGTTCTGTGGAGTGCAGAAGTTTTCCAAGGTCCTTCACAGATCTCCTGCAGAGTTTTCCATGGGTCTGTAAGCCAAGATATGAATCCATGGGTGGATGTTATGTGTTTGCAGCTGTCTGAAAGGCCATGACTCTTCTTCCCTTTGAAGTATTATGAAGTTGAGGATAAAACTCCAGGTAAAATCTACTGGAAAAGGTTTCTCTACGAGGGCTCAGGTTTAACATCTCTAGATGTTAAAAATCAGAACATTCTTGTCCACTTTTGCTTGTGCATTCCCTGTCTGCTCATGCTTCCTCTCCCACGCCAGTGAGTATCCAAGAGTGTGTGTGTGCCACAAATATGTACTTTTATTAAGGAGCAGCTAGTGGGGAAGTAATCACACTCTAATTCATCAGTTCCTCCAACAGCAAAGTCTCTTGGGAGCAAAGATTGCAAAATGAGCCAGCACACTCAGACCTTCCACCACCTGATCACAGAGAGACACACCGTGTGCTCCTTGGCCTCATCCTCCAGGGAAGCACGTTTTCCAACCCTGCATCATCCACTTGGGAAGTTGTTTGCTTTCTTTTAACACAAAATTTTTAAATGATACTTAATCACACCAAAGAGCTTTCTTTTCCTCAGACAAATTACGTATTTACATACAATTCTCTAATTGCTTACAACATGTTGTCTTCCAAATGTAACACCTGCTTGGGGAGGCAGCTAATTTAGATATAACAAGGTGAACAGTGGGGTTCTGCATTTTATAGGGAATGCAGGAGAAAAGTAATTTAAAAAATATAATTAATTAAGATTGTATAATAATAGGGATTTTTCCCCCCCATATTTCATTGCAGCTTTTATAGAAAATTATTTTTCTACTGTGTAAGGGCAAATTTGTAGGGAAATTTGGCTAAATTATATGACAGAATTGAAAAAGAAAAATCATGCTTCCAATTTAAAAATTAGGGTACTTTAAAGACATGCAGCTTTGCAGTTAAAAAAGAGCATATTTTTTGGCATATGCAAATCGAGAAGGAAGAACTCTTATTCTGAGAAATTGGCAGCAGCTCAGTGCAGGTGCATTACCCGAGTGCAGAGCAGCATCCGCACTTCCAAATCCCACTCCAGAGGGGGATTGGAGTCATGGGCTTTGCAAGGACACTGTGAAGTTGTTGGTTTAGGGCTGGCAGGGTCTGCACATCTTCACAAGAGGCAGTGGAGGGGCAGCACCAATCTCTGCTCTCTGTGAACAGTGACAGGACCCAAGGGAACAGCTGGAGCTGTGCCAGGGCAGGGTCAGGTTGGATCTCAGGAAAAGGTTCTTCCCTCAGAGGGTGGCTGGGCACTGACCAGGCTCCCCAGGGCAGTGGGCACAGCACCAAGGCTGACAGAGCTCCAGGAGTGTTTGGACAACACTCTGGGGGACAGGGTGGGATTGTTGGAGTGTCCTGAGCAGGGCCAGGAGTTGGACTGGATGATCCTTGTGGTTCCCTCCCAACTGAGGACACTCTCTGACCCTACAGTCCTGCTGCAGTGCCCTCCCAGAGCAGACACCCCTGTGTGCTGAGTGGCAGCATTGTGAGGATTCCCTCTGCATGTGCTTCATTTCTGCATCCACCACTGTCACTTGGCATCCTTGAGCCTTTCTTTGCAGCTGCCATTGTGCCCACCAGAGCAATGATGGAACATGCTGAGTTTTCTCTGTCTCTTCCTTAGGCTTTCTTTCCCCTTCCCAGGCCTTACTGCAGAGACCATTCCAAAGCCTTTTCCTTCCATTTGTGGCTGCCTGCACAGTGCAGTGGGGAGTGAATGTTCTTTGAGGCTTCAGAGGCAAGGTGTGGTAGTTGCTGGCAGGTAGAGCTGGGTCTGTGCTAGTGGAAGTCTTGCAGTTTGCAGTTGCTTCCTTTATTGACAAAAATGTGTTTCTGTTACACTTATTCTACTTGTCTTGTTCTGCTCTGTGCATCATAATCTAGAAGACAGAGCTGGTTGTGGCTGCAAATATGTTGGTTGAGATGAAACACAGGGAAAAGACCCGGGCTGAGAAAAGCATTTTGGTTTTCTCTAACCATGTTTTGTATACTGTCTGAGACTGTTTGTAGAAAATAATTGTATAGAGATGTGTCATTCTTTATATTCCTACCACTCAATTTCATTTGTGTTTTTTTTCTTCCTCCCTCCTCTAAAAATCTGAATGTGTTTCACAAATTACTATTTTCTCAAACTCATATGTATTTTAATGTAGTTTGTCTCCTTTTTAAAAATGGAGGGGAAACAGATTGCTTCCTTTGTCCACTGTGTCCAAGTAGATAGATTCTTGCCTCCAAGCTTGGTTTTGGTCCATTCAATGAGTTTGAGCTGCAGCAAACCCAATTCTCTATAGCTCCAGAAATGTTTTTCATTTTTGTCAGTGGCCTGATTATCTATTCTTCACATTCTCATGAGCCACAGACTCTCACCTGTGCTGCAAATCTCCTGCCTACTATCTTTAAAACCCCCAAAGCATTCTCAGCTCCCAGTAGAATCCAGCTGTGTCCATTCCCTCCCACTCCCACGCTACACCTGAGTTGTTTTTAATGGAAATATAACAGAACCTGATAACCAAACACAGCCAGCACAGAGAGGGGTTTAACTGATCTTTGTGGACTCACAAGTCTGAACCAGAACTCAGGTCTTACCTGTGCTTTTAGCATTTGATTTCACTGTGGGACATCCCTGCCTCTGTAAAACAGCTCTGTTAAATTTAGTGCTGTTAAATTTGATAACTGTGCTGTGACAAGCTGTAGTTGTGCCACACAATGCAGGGCTCTGACTGTATTTACAGAATATTTACGGAATTGTTTAAAGTAAATTCATTTTTTTTTTTCCTGAGGAACCTATTCCATTTTACATCTGAGTCTTGCTAAATCCTAAATGAGTATATATGGAAGGGACAGGAGGGGGATGTGGAATAATAGAGGGTTTTTTTTGTACTTGAAGTCCTTTCTGTGCTGCAAGCAAGCAAATAGCTTTGCCACCTGCAGCTATTTGCAAGCCAAAACAAAATGAGCTGATGTTCTCTATCCCATTCCAAGCATACAGGTGTCCACTGTATGAAAATTGTTATTGCCATTGGCATCACTGTTAATAGTGTCAGCCCAGAAACCCAAATGGCTCTGTTTGGAGATTGCCCTTTCCCCTGCACTGGGCTGTGCTGGCAGGGTGGGTGAGCTTGGTCACCAGGCTGTGCCTCGTTAACAAGGAGTGTTCATAGTTCATCAGTGACAATGATTCAAAGTTCATTTAATCACTGTGGTCTGTTTATTGAATGCAAAGACCCTTAAACAAGGTCTTGAAGTCCTTTTCAGAAAGAATGCAGAGTTTGAATTGCAAGGTTCCCCAGGCTTCTCTATCCTCACCCACTGGCTTCTGATTGCATGGTTACCCGCATTTTCTTAGAGTCATAGAATGGTTTGGGTTGGAAGGGACCTTTAAAGGTCATCCAGTCCACCCCCTCCGCAACCAGCCAGGAAATCGTGCACTAGAGCAGGCTGCTCATTCAACTTGACCTTGAATGTTTCCAGAGGCAGAGCATCCACCACTCCTGAGCAACCTGTGCCAGTGTCTCACCACCCTCAACAGATGAAATGTCTTCCTTATATATAGTCAGCACAACCTGTTTGAATTTTACTGTGGAAAAAAATACAGTTCTGTTGAAATAAAACCTTTTCATGGGAATATATTTTCTAGTTTTGACAGGAAGGATGTTTCAAATCTCGGGTAGAATTTCATTGGTGTGTTTGCCTGCACACAGGAGGAAACAAGGCAGTGATCAGGGCACTCCTTTGCCTGCTTTGTCTGTCAGTCAGGGTTCCTCTGACTGTGAGGACAGGAGGCTTCCATGTTGAGAGGACACAAAGTTTTATTCATATGTGCTTAATGGATAAACATATTCATGGACCAAAATAAGCTGCCTTCCCTCTGTTTTGTTGTCTCCAAGAATCTAAACATTTTCAAATTAGTTTGTCATTCCTGTCTTCGTACTCCACACTGAAAGTCTTGGACTTTTTTGCTCCTGTTATTATTTCTTCCGGAAACCTAATGGTGGTTACTGAATTCAGCTCTGAAAGCAAGATTTTAGAAGTCTTATCCTCGAAACGAACGCAGACCGAAAGCAGCTGAGAATCCCCTTTACCTCAATTCTGGTCTGGTTCAGAAGCGAGTGTGAGAGAACTGGAAAGCACAGGCTGTGCAACAGCAAGGGGGTCAGCAAAATAAGAGAGCCTGGCTGAGGCAAGAGGGGAAAAAAGAACAGTGATGTAAGTCAAAGCAGAGAGGCAGGTGAAAAACACACACTGAGGCCGTGGAGTTAATAGAGACTCAGAAAAATCGTGTTATCATTTGGCTGGAAACCCCATCAAATGTACCTGGCAGAAGAAATTTATTTAGATATAACTTCTGAAAATCCCAACAAAGGATCCACTCTGTCACGTGAATGCTTTGCATTATCTCCCAACACAGAGGTGGCTTTGGGATGCAACATGCTGCATAACAGATGAATTGCCTGTGTCTCAGGAGCCACCCTTGGTGCATTCGTTTTGAGCCAAAAGGCTTTGACAATGCAAAAGATTTGGGAAAGGCTGCTTGCTTATGTTGGGAAGTGAGCAATTAAAACAGCATATCTGGGTTTGTTTTCGTTGGTCATTAGAGGGCAGTTTAACTAACTTACTGCTTTTATTCCCATAAAAGTACTTAATATAATTGTGGAGAGTGAACCATTGCAGAATAAGCCTTGTTTATATGTATGGGTATTGACATCACTGTCCAGTTTGGTCTTTGGTACAAACTTCATTAGCACAGAATACATAAACACAAGTCTCAAGCAGCAATCAATATTTCACGAGTATGCCATAAAGCACTATATCATACATTTAAATAAATGATTAAAACTTCTACTTGGACTTGGAGCAGTGCAGATAACAATGCTGCACACACAGCATTTGTTAGCACTGGCTTCAACATTACTAAGGTTAAAAGACAGGGCTCAAGAAACTGCAGCAGTAGAGCCACTAAGTAAGAACTCTTGCCTGAAATGAGAGAGTTCTACTCAAAGTAATGGTTTTTTGTTGGTTTTGTTTTTTTTTCTGACAGTCACAGTGAAAACAAGTCAACCCCCTGGTCAACTGTAGCAGTTTCTGGGCTTGAGACTTCTGGAGTTTAGTTACTTTTAGCAGCTTTTTTTGGGAGATCAATTCCATGGTTATTTTAGTGATTTAAATGTGTGAGGGAAATGACTGTTGTGCTCCTGGTCCACAGTGATATCTGTACCTTAAACTTTCCCATGTATGAAATGGAAATCTTGCAGTGGTTATCGTGGCCTCGTGGTCCTGTAGTTTGTGTGACACAAACTACTGGGACATTTTCAAATCCATGTGTCCAGAACTACAGTTCATGCACATATTTCAGCAGGATTTGGATTAGCTCCCTAAAAGAAAAGAAGTTTAACCATCTGTGTGCAGAGTCCCCACCTCCCAGAATGTGCAGCACCCCTCGGATGTATTTGTAAACACTTCAGCATTTTCATTGCTATGCAGCTGCTTGTCCAGTCTTTCACAGAAATACATTTTGATTTCCCGTTTCTGGAGGGATGTTTGCTTATCTTCTTTCAACTGTCTTGGCCTTCAGGAAATTGAAACAGAAGGGCTAAGACCCCCTGCCAGAGATTTTGTTTCACAGTGCTATGGTGCTCTTTATGGCTGACTGATGAATACCAATTTAATTATACTTGGGAGCCCTGGCTGTGTTTTCTTTTGTTAAGTCAGAAGTGTGGAAATGAGTTTCAGTTACTGTTGAAAAATTGCTACAGTACTACTATAAAATACAGAATTTCCACTGTATCTGGCTTGTTCTACAGCCCTTCTAAATTGAACTCAATTAAGCTGCATGTCTCCTTTATTGTCAAAGATATAAAACTGCTCCCGTCACATGTGGGATGTGGTAATGCATTAAATCAGGAGATTTGTCAATACCTCTAAACCATGTCCTAAGGTGCCCTTTGCTGAAGCTTCTTTTAAATTAGTGTGAATGGCTGCAGGTATAATAAATACATCTCTATCTGTATTTATGATATTTATTGTGGAATGGAACTGAGGGTATGCTGTGAGACGAAGAATAATTTTGCCACTTTAAGACTTTTGAGCACTGTTTGTGTGCAGAGATGGATAAATGAGTATGATCACTATAAAATTTCTTTAGTGAAATGGATGGGGATATTTTATATAGAACCATTTTGTTTGAATTTGGTCTTTATGTAGAAATGCTATAGACAATACATGCTTCTGGCATAAGCTGGTGCATATCCAGAGATTTCAGACTCTCAATATTGGCAGAAAATTTGACCTTGTTTTGGAAAAAGAAGAACAAACAACAGAGCAAAACACATAAGAACATGATGCAAAATTCCTTTATGGTCTCAGTAAGTCTCAGTGACCTCCTTGGGCACTTCAGGAAGCACTAAAATTATTCATCATATCTGCATTGAGTGCTTTTGTCTCTGTTATTGTTGGTTCTTTCCCCAGCCCCCTTAAAATTTACTAAGCAACACTGGTATTGAAGTAATATTTCCTAAAATATGACAAAATGTCAGCATATTGTCAAAGAAAAAAAAAGAAAAAAGAGAGGAAATCTATTTATTATTTTCCTGCAGAAGAGGGATGAGATGAAAAACCCCATTGTCAGACCCTATCAGAGCAGGCAGTTAAGAAGCACCAGTATACTATTCCAACTCATAATTCAATAAATGCATAGTGCATATTCAGATTCCACAACCAGCAATTACATACAGATGCAATCAACAGGTCTTTTTCAACATTTTTACAAAGCCCATGGTAAGCAGTTAAGCCACCTCAAACAGCAGCACACCCACACCACCCCCTCTGCTCAAATGTGTGCTCTTAGCACACCTTACAGCCCTAAATAAATAGAAAAAAACCCAGAAATGTGTGGACAGAAGGGGGTTATGTAGGAGAAAATTAAAAATCCATCATGATTTTAGTTATAGGCAAATGACCCAAATGTCATCTTCTAAAACAGGCTGGGCCTAAGTTCTCCATGCCCATCACTTCCTTTGGGTTGTGGGAACTGCAGGGCAGTGTTTAGGGAGGATGGAGTTACTCTGTGATGCAAAGGTGGCAAGTCAGAGCAGTCCCTGTGGCTGAGCTGCTCTGCAGCCAGAACACCCAGGGGAAGAGAATGTCATAGAAGAGACATGCGAAAGGAGATTTCCTTCTTCTTCCTCCTCTTGGGTTTAAAGATGCCACTCAGAAATGTCACGTTTGCCTGATGTGTGAGAGCAGCAGCGTCTGTGCAAACCTCACTATTATTTTCATATGTTTTAACAGCTGTTGAAACACAACCAACACTTGTGATTCCAGCCACAGTTTTCCTTCTGCTCTCTCAGACAGCATCAAACACGAAATTGGGATTACAAGACATGTTGTTTGCTTTTCTGAGTGGTGCAGCAGTTTGTGTCACAAGAGATATAACCTGAAACATGGGGGAAGTTCTGGAATGAGCAGCAGATATTTCCACGAACAAGCTCAAAGCATGACATTAATTGACTGTACAGACTTCAAACAGAGGACATGGTATGAAAATGCCCCTCACAGTATCAACACAGTTATAACTTAATGTTCCAAATATAAAGCACTCATGTATCCTGTAATGCTGTTCTGTTTTCCTGCCTTAAGAACAGGATGTCATAGCACTGTCTGTCAGAACTGTGAGCAAAACTTTCATGGAGAGGGAGAAGTCTCAGATCTTTCATTATGAGAAGGTAAGAGATGTAAGAAGTCTCAGTGATTGTTCCCTCATGGCCTGCTTAGGATCTGCAGGGATTTACATTTTGTTACAGTTTTCCTTCCCATAGTTCTGAAAGTTTGCAGCTTCATTATCACTCTCTTGGTTCCAAAAAGAGCAGGGAATTTTCCTGCCCCCTACTTCATTTGCTGCAATATTGATAAAAAGTTGTAGTTAATAGAAGGGGAGTCTATGGAACACAGATGGATGAGGCACTGGTGGAGGCATCAGGAGCCCTAACACTGATTTATGGGACAAGTGACTTGAGGCCACATTCAGTAAACCACTTGAGTATTGTTCACAATCTTTAAATTACATCCCCAAACTATCCCAGCTGAATACTGTAGTCATCAAGCTATGCTTTCTACTGCTCCCCTTTCTGGCCTAATGAATCTTGAATTCCTCTCTGCACAGGGGCCAGCTTTAAGAGGACAGTTGGAGGATAGTATTCATTTTGGGACAGTCTTTCCTCCTCTGAAATCTATTTCTTCAGAGCCTTTCCCAGTCCCTAGGCTATAGCTGTTCTGGGAAAATTCACTGGATTGCATCTCTGAGAGGAATGGCTTGGTGAGACCACATCAATACGATCAACAGGAGTGTTGGTGGACATCTAATTTCTGCAGCTGATCGTGCTCAGTTGCAAATGGGAGCTATTCCTAGGGCAGGGGCTGGAAATTTTATTTTTTCCAAACTAAAGGTAAAGATAGTGTTAGAAATTTATGGGAAGATGGGACATAATGTATCTCATAGGGGTAAGCTGGTGCCAATCAAGCGATGAGCAGTGTCATCAAGGCAGAGTCTACCTCGGGGCCAGGTTTCACTGAGTTAAAAATTTTGCTGAATATTGTGTTTGTAATCATATACAAGTTGTTCAGCCTGAACTAGGAGCAAGAAATGCATTCCTCTCCAAAAAAAAGGTGATTCTGCACCGTATGCTCTGAAATAGAATTTTTAGGTATTTGGTGAAACTTTGAGTGAAAGCTCTGTTAGTTCTGTGAAGGAAGGGCCTAAACAACAAGAATAGGGAGCATGAGTGTACTTTGTACTTAGGTACCTATGTTCTGATTCAGCTTCATTTTATAGACTATAATTGGATGTAGTTTTTCTCCATGTCTTGAATGTTCATTTGCCTCTGGAAAGGATTTTGTGATCAATGGGTGGAACGTGTTTATTAAGCACGAAGTATCACTTTGTTTAGTTGCTGATTGAGCTGAGGGCCTCGTACAGGTTTACAGCAGAGCATAAACCAAGGCAAAGAGAAAGAAACAATAATTCAGTTCAATTACAGAAAGAAAGAGGCACAGCTTTGCTGCTGAGTCACTTGAGCTGCATGAAATGCACATCACTGTCATTCTCTCTGGTATCAGAGACACTTGATTTCTTCATATCTTTAAAATACACCAGCCTCAGAGTCTCCTGTAACCTCCTTCATCCCAACCATCCCAAAGTGTTTTCTGTATTGAGACTTTGTAGGGGAATCACTCCCCATAGGACAGATGGTGGCAATTGCTCATTGTGAGCGGGACTGTTCTGGAGTGCCTGAAGCAGGTGGATGGTCCAGAAGCTCAGAGTTACCTGAGGGCAAAACTGGGCCCATTTTTCAAAAGTGACAGTTAAAGAGTCCTTTAGTCTTCTCTAAAGAGACCACTGCAGGTGTGATACTGATTTATTTCTGAGTGATGTTCACAAGACCAGCCAGAAGGGTGAGAGAGTCTCCAGGTCGGTGTTTGTGGTGAGGGGACATGGTCTGACTTCAAAATGGAGCACCAAATCATCTTTACAGCAAGAAAAATTCCCACTGATTTGAATTTCTGCAGGAACAGGTCCCAAATGCTTTTCATACAGCATGTTTTGAAATGAGCAGTGATCCTGCTCTCACTGTGCTGGCTGTGTGGCCACTGAACCGCCAGCCTTTAATTTGCTGTAGCTCATCCTTCCCTGTCAGATCTGCATATTCATCCAGCACACTGAAGTTTTCTCATTTCACTTTGTTTCCCTAAATGCAGCCAGCCATAAGCTCATAGATTCACAGATACTCTTTTAAGGAACCCCCTGCCTATGCTGCATCTGTATTCAACCAGACACAAGGGTCAGTAGTTTTCCACACCACCATTTCTTTCTCATCTCCTGTTCTGCTTCTTCGAGCCTGGGCCAATTTTTCATTAAGGAGAGCTCAGCAGTAGAAAGAACACATGAGGCAGCAGAGGCAGAGTAGTTTTTTCCATTTCCTACTGCCATATGATTTTTTTGTTTTGAAATCTAAACACAACACGAGACCTGCTGTTCTTCAGCCCACTGAATTGGTAACTCACTTCTCTGTATGTTGTCACTAGCAATCATGGACTGGGGAAAAGCAATCTTTCCCAGTATTGTTCCTTCCTAGGTAAAGGTAATAGAAACCTTGCCTTCTAGTTGAAAGATTATTCATACTCTCCTACTCAGACAGTCTTATATGGAGATTTTTTTGGGGTTTTTTTTGAGAATACAAGAAAAGTTTAAAATTTGCACCGTAAGGGTCCTGTCTAAGCCCTGCAGTTTATTTCATGCCTTTAAATCAGAGCTGTGTTAATCAAAATACTTTCCATGGAATTAACTGCCACTGCTTAACCTAGGTTTCTCCCCGACATCACAGAATCCCAGAACTGGGATTCTGTACCAAGTTGGAATGGATCCACAAGGATCATTGAGTCCAACTCCTGGCCCTGCACAGGAACCTCCCCAAAAGTCATACCGTGTGCCTGAGAGTATCATCCAAATGTTTCTTGAGCTCTGTCAGGCTTTCCCACTGCCCTGAGGAGCCTGTTCCAGTGCCCAACCACCCTCTGGGGGAAGAACCTTTTTCTAATATCCAACTTAAACCTTCCCTGACACAATTTCAGGCCATTCCCTTGGTCATCAGTCCCCACAGAGAAGAGATCAGTTCCTGCCTCTCCCCTTCCCCTCACAAACAAGCTGTGAATGTTCACAGAAAGACAGAGCCACAGGGCATAATTTGTCTTTGCAAACTTCAATTCTTCCCCGTGTGAGGATGGTGAATGTTACATCCTTAACTGGGGACATTTCTTTCAAGCAATCAAGTGCCTCATTTGCCATCAGAGGGACTGGAGTTTGCAGAGGTCTGGCCAGTGATCAGAAGCAATCCCATCCACCAGCAGTGCTGCCCATCTGCTGAGGGTGGGCATTGTCAGCTCATGAGTGTTATGTCTTCAGATGCTCCACCTTGGTCTCTTGTGATTATCTGTCCGTGTTCTTGCTCTTGTTGGAGGCACAGTGTTGAAACCTTTATTAAGTCCTTTAAATATTAAGGAAGGGATTCTACTTCCTTCCATAGTCTTTGTTCTTCAAAGCCCATAGAGGACAAGGTGCCCTGGTGCAAGTGCAACTCTGGATTAATGGCTACATTAAAATTCTGGCATGAGAAGGAGACACATCTAAAGGGGATCTACAATGGAATGAAGCATTGAATTAATGGTGGTGTGGAAAAGCACAGCTGTACCAGGCTGGGAGGCAGCCCACAGTCACAACCTGGAAATCTTAACAGGGAGAAGAGGGATTTCAAATCCTCTTCTATACTTTCCCTAGGCCTCCTGGAGAATACCCTCCCAGGAGTAGATGCTGCCATGGGAACAGCAAGAAAGAGTCCTTTAATATTCTGTACATAAAGTAGACTTGCTGTCAATATGCTTTTAGGATGGTAACATTTCTGACTTCAATGATTAAAGATGCAAGAATATGGTTTGATTCTGTACTTCCCAATGAAAATTAGACCCTGCAGAGATTATGGATAAATGACTACATATCCCAGAACATAATTTGAGCAAGTTCCAGACCAGTGACCAGAAGAAAATTCAACTCCTGAACACAAAGACATGTTTGCAGCCATGAACACTATCTGACTGGGTAACTAGATTATGTCAGATTTTGCTTAAAGGCAAGTGAAAGTAAATAAACCTGAAAAATTACTTTGCAGCATATGACTGTAGGTGGTGAAAAATACCACTTATGAAGAATTATGATCCAAGCCAGAATTACCTTTATGTCCCTAATCTGCTCTCAAGGCTTCCTTTTTGTCTTTAAAATAAAAAAAAAAAAAAGAAGCTACAACCTTAATATTTCTTACATGTCAGCTCAGACCCCCTTGGGTTAATACATTCCACAGTCTTGTTGTTTACTTCTCATTAAGCTAAATGTTTTATGCAAATCATCTGACATAAAGCCAGACGACCAATCTAGAAAGGCTGTAATTCCATCTGATGAGTTCATTCAACTGAAATCTGTACTTAATTTCCATAATTATACTACCCTATTCTCATAATGTGAACTGATTGCTGCAAAAACACGAAATAACTAAAATGCATTCAGATTTAAAATATGAAAATGATATGTCCCTTTGGGTGCAAGAGTTATGTTTTACAAACAGTTTCTCTATTTTCTTTTTTTCTCTCACAAAAAATGTCTCTTTATTTAAGGCTTTGCCAGCCCTATTTGAAGACTATTAAAATGATAAGAGCTATTCTTAATGCAGTTTTGCCTTGATAGTGGAAAAAAAATGAAAGGGAAGGAAGAATGAGGGGAAACAAAAACAAAATTGAGAAAAAAACGACACCAGGACATTAACAATTATATTAATGTGATATGCCTGAAGATTGTTATCTTCCTTGTCATGGAGCTTAAACTCAGAACAAACTGGCTGTGTTGATGCTGACAAGTCTAAGTGTCTTCTTAATTATACAATCAGGCAAATTAAGTTACTCCTGCACCAATCAGGCTGTAAAAGACCGAGTGTCGCTGCTTTTCATGGGCCTTGAAGGGGCTGACAAGTGTCTGAACTTTCTCCAGGGAGACTCAAGTCTTTCAAAAGTCATGTTCAAACATCTTGTTTGGTTGCTCAGAACCAAAGAGGAAAGCTGTGCTCTAGCTTTCAGTGGGATTTATTGTGGTACTTGAAGGATTCTAGTCCAAAAAGCATTGATATCTGTTCAGCACACCCCATCCTACAGGTTTCTAAAGTACTCCAAGGTAACTCCCCTAAAAACCAAGTCACTAAGCAATGAGAAGACTGGGCTTTTTACCTTTTTCCTGTCTGGTTGTATAACCACAGTCATCTTGTTGAGAATAGTTCAGGAAACCTGATTCAAAAGGTAGGATGCAAAACAGGCATTTAAAGAGGTTGAATGGCATTAACCTGACAGTGTTTCCAACTCTGTTGGTGCACAGCCTTCTGTGTTAGAGAAGGGAAAACCAAAGTGGTGCCTCTTACCCAGAGAGTAAGAGCAAACCAACCCCTCCATCTCACCCATGCTGTGTGAAAATTGCTCTGACGTTCAGAAATGAAAGCTTCTGTTCAAAACAAAACATCTCCATTTTCTGTCTCCTGCACAGAACAATCCCACTAATTCCTTGTTTTACTCAGAAAGGTGGTGGCTATTTTTATGTAAAAGTCATTGATCCCACTCTCAGTTTGAGTCATTGCATGGTCTCCTTCCCCAGTGTCAACTGGGGGGCCTTGAATATGTCCCAGCTGGTGACTGCCCACTTGTCTGTCATCCAGGATTTGTGTCACCAAGTCGACTTTTTTGATGTAGGTGCACAGCCCTGCCTGGTACCCTCTCCTAAGGAAGCAATGCTACAGCAATTCAGCTCTGCTAATGATAATTGCAACACAGTGCTTTGAAACCATCTCCTCCTCTGTGGGGGGAAAAGGGAAAATTGCAGCAGTTTTATTTCTATTATATTTTTAATCACTCTTATCTTCTTCATCTGAATTTCTTTTGTATGTGGTAGCTGGCTTCAGGATTTCCTTGAACTCTGCGTGCTCTTAATTTTCAAAGAGCTGAAAAATGTAATTTTGAATCTTCCAGAGGCTTGAGTGTGCAGTAGACAGTTACCTATGACGGATGGTGAAACCAGTTAAATATGCCACAGCACTGTGAACCTGTGCAATAATATTGCTGCAGGAATTCTATAGAATGCAGATAGTTCTGCTGTTACCATGATGACTTTTCTGGGGAAAAAAAAAAAAAAGAGAACAGAATCACATTATAGCTTTCTAATAAAAATAAGGAGTAATCCTGTTAAATTCAAGCTCATCCAGCTAAATCACTTTAGCTTTCCCATATCCCTAGTTTAAATATCCTCAGCTGCCTCCCTTGAAATGAGAAACACTCACAGATAAACAGCAGCAGCCACTGCTGTGTGGGGAGATGGATGGCAGCCCATCTGTCATCCCTGCCCAGGAATGCTGAAATATCCAGACTTTGGTCAGGGAGAAGTTCGTGGGGCCCCGGAATTCGGGAAGGGCTTAAAGAACTGGGGCAAACACGGGACTTCTGTGAAGTTGCCTCCATTTCATGATTTGTTCTGGGAAGAGATGTGTGATCCAACAGAGCTCCTTGCTGGGGCTCTTGCTGTTTATGCTTCAGAATGAAGAGTGTCACTTACTTAATTGCCAGTATCACTTCCTGGAGCAACTGGTTATTCTGGAAGAATGAATTCTCGCTTATTCAATTAGTTTAATGGCCTGGAAGTCTCTAAACCCAAATGCTCGTTCCAGCTAACTGGAAAGCTTCCTGTGCTGAAAACAAAGGTTGTTCATGGCCTTACGGATTATTAATTTTATATCTTTTAATCAGAACTCAGAAAAAAAAAAATATTATTCCATAAGCCAAGCCCTGGAAGTTTTACAGTTGAAAGAAGTCCCTTTAAGAAACTAAATTGCATTTTACGAGTCTGCAGGAAAGGCTAATGAGGCCAATTTGAGAGGGATGTCATTTGTTCTGAAAAGTGTTGGCCATTGTAGATTCTTTCATCTATTGGAGAGAATGACCTAATTTTACACCACATGAGCCTAGTTCTGGGTCTAGCAGTTTGGATTCGTGTGCACTGAATGAATCTGCTTTTACTGGGCTTATTTGCATGAAGCAATTTGGATACAGTTTGGCCATAAAAAGACTCTTCCTGTATTTTGCTGGAGTTTTCTAAGTGGTAAAGTATAGTAAGTACTTAATGAGGAGTCCAAGAATATTTTTTCATTGTCTATGGCTCCCTGGAATTTACCTGGAATCAATTCCAGCATGTTATTGCAACAGTTTTCACCAAATACATACTTGTTTTTTTCTCTCCTCCCTTCCTTTTCCTGCCACTCAAAATTACATTAATTCAAATGGGTTGGGTTTATATTACTTTAAATTTCCATGGGTTGCAGCACTGATTTGCATTCCAGTTGAGCAGACTTAACCATTAATAGTGCTTTTACTGTGATTAGAAGTACTACCACTTCAATTTACTACACAAGCACCACCGCTTTTATTTTTATCTTGAATTCTCTTTTAATGAGATACCTGTGTGTGCATCACAGAACTTGTTGGTTTGTGCTTGTGAGGATTGGAACGAACTAACCTGATGTGAGCACTCTCTTGCCACAGCTCTTCTCCTTCCAGTCCTGTTTACAGCTTCTCTGCCTGTCCCCAGGTCTTTGTTACAACACAGGCACATCCTTGGCTGTTCTGGTGCAGCTTCTCACTCTATTGGTACAAAATCTGGGAGATAAAGCATTGTAGGCACAGATGGCTATTGCTGGAAATACCTTTTCCTTGTTCAGCCAACTCACAAAGCACCAGTTAAAGTGTTATCCAACAATTAATAACAGAAAATTGGCTTCTTAAGTCTTAGCTGC
This sequence comes from Chiroxiphia lanceolata, assembly GCF_009829145.1. Classification (NCBI taxonomy): domain Eukaryota; kingdom Metazoa; phylum Chordata; class Aves; order Passeriformes; family Pipridae; genus Chiroxiphia; species Chiroxiphia lanceolata. Next base: position 5,858,859 of record NC_045649.1, on the reverse strand, counting down.
AGATCTAAGTATCAGACCTTGGGAGCAGAGGGAGTTGAAGTCATCAAGAAAATGACTCAGAAGGATTTTTAGTGGCTGTTCAGTGCCTTCAAGACAGCAGTTCAGTAAGCAGAGCCTCCCACTGAGGATACCTTGAGCTGTTCTAAAACCAACCTTAACCTACAGTGATAAAGATCAAACTCAACCTCCTTATGGAGACGTGAGAAAGTTCCTTCCTTTGCTTGGTCCCAATCCAGAAAGCAGTTTGGGATGTGCTTCTGCCTTGTTAGAGTCCAACAGGGCTTCAAACCCACCCCTTGAAAAGGAGTTTTGATGTTGTTTGCATCAGGTGGAACAAAAATAGGATGAAATAAGCAACTAAAGAGAGACTTGAGGGATAACAGGGGAACACTACATGTAGAGAAAATATTTAGTATGAAAATCAGTATTTATGAACATGTGCAAATATTGTTGCATTGTACATGAAGCACCTCTGGTAACATCTTAATGCTTTTACAAGCTAAAGGGAAATTCAATAGTAGAATCTTCCCTTTCCTAGAAGATCTTTCTGTGAGAAGTGAATGAGAGTAAAGAAGGAGGGGGAAAGTAGAGATGCCTCTGGAGGAAGAAAAGGAATTAAATTGAAGGGTGTGGGTGAAAATCTGCTTTGCAGACTTACACCAATTTTACAGACCCACAAATTAATTGAAGTGATTCAGGAAATCTTAAACTATTGCAAGGCTTTACTGACTCTTGGTCTAAAAATTTTCAATGAAAATATACTCCTTGAATATGGGATCAGTAATTGGAATTCATGTACTGGCTATTAATTGAATGGCTAATCAGAATCTATTACTGCAGCTCCTCCTAACAAAAAATATGTTCTGGAGTGGAATTCAGCTCAAATTATCTACCAGGTCCATAGATTCAGCCCTTCTAATCTTCAGAGAAACAATTGTGCAGAGCAAATATTGACACATCTTGTACATGTCAAGTTGCCATCCCCATTGTTCTGCTTTTCACATCACATTTAGAAAATAAACTTGATTTTAATTTTTCTCCAAACATCAGATGATAATCCATTCACTTTGACTTTACAAAGGAGCTAGTTAATTAGTAGACTTCTAATTAGGTTGATAAACAAATGGGTCACCATTTGTATCAGGTCACCATTTCAAGCATTAGGATCTTTGGAACTCCCAAAATTGTTTGTGGCCCCAAATGACATTCCCATTTGCAGAAGCAAACACTGTTTAAAGTACTCTTAAGTTCATGTGCTTTTGCCTAATAGATTTAGTAACAAATCTTGCACTGCTGTTACAAGTTCAGCCTGAAGAAGGGTGCTCAGGTTAAGCTGCCCAAGATCCTTGTGATGGCAGTGGGACATCAAGATCATCACTGGGGTCTCAGTCTGGCTGTAAATGAACTGACAAAACTAACCCCATGCACAGGATTTTGAAAGCTTTTGTAGGTGAAGTCAAACATTTGCCCACAAGTCCCAGTCGTGGACACTTTGTTAGGAGCCCAGGAACAAAATGAGACTTAGTAATTATGCTATTTAATAGTGCTGGTGCAGCACAGGGAGAGGTGCCCTGAGTGCTCAGCAGAGCATTGCACACAGTCCATAGGGTAGATTAAGTCTTGAGAAAGCCCTGCTGACACATCCTCGTGGGGCAATCCCTGTGCTAATGCCTAATCCTGCCTGTTCACACCCTGCTGCAGTGGAACACCTTGCCAGCAGCTTCCTGGTGTCAGCACTTGCTCTGTCTCCAGTGCCTGGAGCTGTACATGATGCTGCATTGTGCAGAGTAAAGAAATAATCCATTATCTACTTAGTCTCAGTGTTGACAGTGTGGTCACGCATAATGAGAGAGGAATTTGGTTGTTAATCCTTCATATGCAATTAATTTCTCTTCCAAGTACATGTTCAGTTCCTCCTTGAGTCCATGTAATTTTCTGGCATCCGTAGCTTCCTTTTGCAACTGTTTCCCAGACCTGCTATGTGCAGTGTTAGGAATTATATCCTGTCAGGAGTTTTGAACGTGCCCCCTGCCCTTTTATTTCATGTCCCTGCTCTTGCATGAACAAGATAGTGAACAGTTATTTGAAAGTTTCTGTCTCTCCATCCTTCCAGATTTTTGTACACTTCTCTCATGTCTCACCGAATCATTCTTTTCCTAGGTTGAGTAGTCACAATTTACTCTATTATTTCTTTTATGCAGACTTATTACACAGCCTAGTTTCCACTTTCTGAATTTTCTCTACTTTTAATATGTTCTTTCTGAGATGAGAGGATCCACCCTATGTCCAGTATTCAAGGCCTTTTATTTTTTTTATTTTTATCATGGCTCTTGATACGGTGCATGGGATTGTGGCCTCCCTTTCCTGTGGGCCTGAGATGTTCAGGTCTCTGAGGTGTCCCCTCAAGGGCTTTGTATGAGGTTGGCTTCATTAAATCATCTCTTCTTTCTTTCTTTCTTTCTTTCTTTCTTTGACTTTTATAGGCATCTCAAGGATATTCCAGAAATATTGTTACATCTCTTTACACAGTTTGTCAGTTTGCTTTTTGAGGTGAGCACCCTTTACCAAATAACTGTTATCAAGAGGAGCCATAAAACAATTAGAGAAGCAGCACTTCCCCTCTCTGTGAATTGCTAAGGAACACGGTTACTTGGAACCCAGCTCTATCTCCAGGTTTTTTCCTATTATTTTTATTCAGTGAAAGGCAAAAAATTAATGAAAATAGGAAACTTGAAGCTTATTTTGTCATCAACCTGAATCTTGGATCTCTCTCTCCTGCTACTCAATCCTTGTTATGGATGCAATCCAGTGCCATCTAAATTTGCAACCCCCTCCACGTCAGATGCACTGTTGGCACACCCATCTACATTTTAATTGGTTCTTTCTGGATATTTGGCTGCACTGGGGCTAATTGTTGTGCCCCAAAAATGCATTACCTACTTTCCAGGTGAACCCTTTGTTATGGTTCTCAATGAACCCTCATTTGTTTTGTGAAAGAATTTTCACCTGTGAGGCCACAATGAGCAGGTTATTAGAAGCCAGAAATATTTCACTTTGATCCTTTGAAGAGATGACAAGTTCCCTGCATAATCGAATGACTGGAGCAATCAACCTCAGCAGGAGCTTATTTTCTAGTTCTAGTTCATTTATAATCCATACAATATTTCACTGTACTTTCACTAAAGATATATGTTCATTTTTATATATATTTTATATGGACTTTACATTATGGCTTCTTAGATGAGAGTCTTAATGTGAGATCATGCATACATTATCCACATACAAATAAATTATACATGTTCTATTAATTCTCCTTTTTCTTCATCACCTCTCAGGTATGGCCCAAGATACCAAAAATACATATTAAATGGCTTGCAGTGCTGCTTAGGGTTTTTCTACTCTTCTGATACATTACTTAGTCCTATTTATTGGACTAGAATGGAGACTAAAATTGGAAAAGATATTTTCATAGTTCTACTTAGGAAGAGAAATCAAACAGAATGGGCTGATTACTGCATCAATGGAGACACAGATTTAGTGTTGGCTTGTGGGAGAGGGATTGATCGGAATGAGGAATGATTTGGGTCAGTAGCTTGTATTTATGGTGGATTATAAAACACAGTGATTTACTATTTAATGCAAGGGGGAAGAACTGTGCCACTTTTAAGCTTTGATTCAGGGGAAGAATGAAATATTCACACAGTTCTCAGCACACAAGTGGCCCAGGTTATTCTAATAAAAGTCCCCACAGGTTGTAAGTCAGACCCAGCCCTGGCAGAAGGCAGAGCTTTGTAGTAACCATGGTATCACTGACTTTCTAAGGGCAGCCACTGCAGTGAGGATGATGAGGAATTCAGGGTGCTGAAGTGAATCATCTGTTGAATGACTGGGTAATTAAGTGCCCTGTGTCTGAACACAACATTCTGGAGGACTTTGAAACATTAGAAGGACTTGCTGCAGAAAAAGATGAATAGCAGAAAGAGCTGGGAGCCGTGCTGAGCAGCCCGTGGCAGCTCTCCCTGGAAGCACAAGTGAGAATCCTGGTTTTTGTAATGCTTAGGGGAAAAAATGGAAGTGGAACTGCCCATAGATTCCAGGTCAGCATTTCCTGCCAGAGCAATCCTCTCACACCAGTAGTTGTAGCCATCTGTGAGATGTGACAAGTGCAGAATGACTGTCCCTTCCTGGTAAATGCATTTCAGGATGTTAATTAGGATTCCTTAGTGCAGTGCACCTACACTGCAAAATATTTCTCCTCTCAGTGTGTGTTCTGGGGTTTGGATCAAGTACATTGAGGACAAATAGCATGATTTTGATGCCTCACTATTCTGCAGCTGGACTGAAGGCTGGTAGAATATTTTCCATTCTCCACTTCCACCATCCCTCTTGAATACTTATTGAAGTTCTGAAAAGAACTTTCATCAAAATTGAGTTCAGTCCTTCTCCAGACTTCATTTCTTCTGAGTCTTCCACTGAGCAATTTTAATCAAAATAGCCAACCTAAGAGTAATTTTAACAGAAAGCACATTTGTAACTGTCAAGGTTTATTCCAGAAGCCTTGATCTAGATGTTAAATTTTGGGGAAACACAAATATACAATAAATTCTATGCATGCAGCTGAAACAATTTATATTCTTCATCCTGAATATTTGTAAATGAGCACCCAGGCAATAACTACTCAAAGAAATTTATTGGAATTGAAATGACATCAGAAACTTATGAGCTGTTCACATACAATTCACAGAAAGAAAGAGGTGAAATAATGTACAGCTGTACCTTGAATTTTCTGTATCAAGACATTCACCCTGGCTCCCTCTCATTTTCTCTTTCTCTCTGACACTCTCCATCAGTAGCAAAAGGATGAATTCTTTCTGAAGAGGTTTTCCCAGTGCCACAGTGCTGAATATGTGTGATAATGTACTGAGACACTATGATTAGGAAATCAAACTGACTCCTTAGATCTGATTCCTTGGTGTTGCAGCTGATTTGGGTTGTGTGTCCGGTGTAAAAGAGTGCATTTTCACCCCTTCCCTCTGGAGCTGTGTTAGTTTATGATGGGAGAAGAGATCCAGATCAGTGAGGGCTGATTTCTCCAGGGAGATACCTCAGGGACTGTTTCCCATTTCATTTTCAACACCAGCTGTGACTCAGAGAAACAGGAGTGTGGTTTGGAGGAGCAGGATCTGGTCAAAGCTGCCCTTTAGGCCTGTTGCCCAGATGGCTCTGGGTGATGTGCAGCCAGTGTGGTCCTGGCAGACCCCAAACCAGCCAAAGTGCAGGGAATTTCAAACACAGCTTTCATTCCTGCTTGGTTGGCAGCACCCACACAAGACCAAGAGCACTCACCCTCCATCCCTCTGCTCTGGCACTGTGGGTCTAATCCAAATGCTCTGCCACAACATGTTTTGGGGATAAGCTCATACAATGGTTATGCAAATAGGAAAAAATGCCTTTGCAAGATGTAGTAAAATGTTGTAGATAGAAAATGCACTTCCTTCTTGCAATGCCATTCAATAAGAAAACAGTCTCCCACCACATTCCCTCATCCTGGAAGCAGTACAATGCACTCTATACACTGCAGTCCTCATGCTCCTGCCTCCTTTTCCCTGACCTCATTACCTGGATGGCAGCACTCTAGAATTAAATTTCCAACCTTACAGAAATAGACTGTACTCCTTCCAGTGAGCATTCCTTGCCAGCAGAATCGCTGAACACCTTTCCTCTCTTTTTTCCCTCTGTGCAGCAGTAGCTCTGATCACTCTGTTCACATCTCCTCATACAATGTTCCTAATTTAGAAAGGCCCCTCTCCTTGTCAGTAGATTGTATTCCTCTTAAATTCTCAAGCCTTTTAAAAGAATAACTGTGTCAGAAAGGACCATGAAATAACCTGGTGTCCAACACAACATGGAATCCAGTGGCTTTATGCCAAGCTGCAGGGTAAGGTTCGTTGCAGATGAGTGGATTAGGCACACCAGGGTACCAGCAAACCTACATATTTTCTTAAATTTCTGTAAAAAGCATGCATAAATCAATTCTTAAATACTCCACTCTTCCCTCACAGTGTAAAGACAGATGTCACTCAGCCCTGATCCCATTTCTCCTTCCTCTATTAGCTAGCACAAATCAAAAAGGACATCAACAGTGAGTGGAGGAAAGCTCTTGTGCTGCCTCCCTTCTGAAGGGAGTAAGATGAAAAGAGGAATGAAGGTGATCTGCGACAGTCTCCTCTTGAGCTTGAGTGTCCAAGAGCAAGATTTGAACAGCCTTTGCAGGGAAAAGGATTCTTGTCTCTCCAAACTTTAGCCCTGCACTCAGCCAAAAAGAAAGCACCTGAGAGCAGATAACATTAACAGAGCAGGAGTGGAAGGCACCCTATTGCAGTAGACCAGAAAATCTTTAATTAGGAAAGCAAGACACTTAGAAGAGGAGAAGGTTGCACAAGACCTTTTGCAGGATCTGAAAGCAAAAACCCCCAAACTATATTTGACATTTTTGTGAAAATAGGTGTTTTCTTTGGTTGAAAAGTTTCTTTTTGGAACTATTTGTCATGATGGCACTGAATGATCTTATTTGCAGGGCATTTGCAGATGCAGTGGAGTATCAAGGACACAGTTGCCAATCTCAGTGCCAAACCACCTTTGTTCCTCTGCTTAACTGATCTGTGGAAGCAGAAGAGGCCTCTTAAACACTCAGGTGTAATCCAAGAGGTTTTGTCTGCTGGAACAGTGTCCACTACCTAAAGAAATCTTTGTTACAACCTTTGGGAAAAAGGTTTTAGGCTGGATGGAAGTACCTTGTAGTTGAGATCTGACCTATGACTACACCTGGTCTATATGATCTAAATTTTCCATGAAGATGAAAGCTCATGGATTTCTCCCATGCTGCTTTTGCTGAGGAGTGTTCTACTAAAACACCCTCTGTAAAAACACATCCAGACCGGATCTGAAAAAAGGCATTTGAATGTTCCAGGCCTCTATTCCATTCTCTTATCTTCCTGTCTTTTACTCCACTAGATTAAAAATACTACAGGACATGGCATTTTTATCTTCTTCGTCCTCAAGACACCTTTTTTCTTTTTTTGTGATAAGCTAAATGGAGTGAGATTTTGAGCACTTTATTGTAAAGCATCTATTTGAATGCAAGAATTTCTCTATCAGACTTGAGTGTTCAGGAGGAGATAAAAATCACATTTCTATTTCTACTCACATTGCCTCTGTTTATACAAAGATTTCATTAGTTCTTTTTTTTGCAGCATCCTCATGGAAACTCATCCAGTCAGCTCCATATCCACTCTGAGCAGCAAATCTTTTGGGAGGAATTTCTTTCCAGGCTATAAATCCTTTGTGTGATAGGCATGGCCAGTATTCCTTGTGTTTCCTTCCTTTTCTCCTTCCTTTCACTACATCCAGTTGCATTTGACTGTGAGTAAGTGTCCTTTGCTCGAATTCCCCCTATTTACCAAGCAGTTTTGTTCGGGTTTCTTACCAATTTTTCTCTCAAGCAATAGCTACAGCAGCCACCAATTTTCTCAGTAGTGATTTTATATTTAATTCTGGATCACTGATGAAAAGATTGAATTCTAGGAGGCAGTGATGCACTAAAATTCCATTTTTCCATGACAACTTTCCTTTAAAAAAGGTTTGTAAACTCTGCCATATGGCTGGTTATTGATGCACTTAATGTTTATCTTAAGCTGGTACAATACTGAATTGAAACAGAATATTGTAAATCACACTACTCTAACATTACATTTAGAGGCATTTAGGTTTTACCTCTAGAAACCACACTTATAATTTTACCAGGATATGAAACCAGGTCAGTCTGGCAAAACTTTCTGTCATAGAATCCTGGTGACTCACAGTCCCTTTGAATTCTTTCTCAGATGAGCTCCTTTTCAGATCTCTGACGATGAGCTAACGAGCCTTACCTGAGTCACTTCACTTGGTTTTCCTGAATACTGGCTCAGCAATTCCAGTCTTACACATTTCCAAATTTTTTCAGTGCTTTGCTTGAATAGTGTAGGTATTTCCTAAGCCTGTTCTCATTGAACTCTTGAAAGATATTCCTTCTTTCTGATCTTTGATTTTCTGATAGACACCACTGAACATGCTCTTGGAAAGTATTTAATCCCTATGACTAGAAAGCACTTCTTTCTTTCACTAGAGCATAAAAAACTTATAAAAATAAGATTTAAATAGAAAGCCAGTCACTTGCTGCTGAACTCTCCCCGCACTTGTGGGTTTTGTTTTCTTTCTTTTTCCTGATCAATTAAACCACAAAGGTAAGAATTTGTTTTGCTGAAAGAACCTTTCTGTCCCTCAGGCTTTCCTCCTGCTTTTCAAATTCCACAGTACTTCTTTAGAAAGACTTTTTGGGTATTCTAATTTCAGTAAATTCAGTATACATGTGCCGTTTGAGCTGAAGCCAGCTGGGCACTGGGAATTTAAAAGAAAAGCCACAGGAACAAAACAGTCTGTGAAGGAGTTAAAAAAAAAAATCTCCTTTGCAAAGCAAAGAGGTTTTTTTCTGGATTTCCCTGGATACATTTAATGAGAGGAAAAAGACTCTTGTGGTGGCACCTAATTGCTTTTGCTCCTCTGCAAAACATTAAAAGTTACAGATCTTTTACTGTATTTGAGGACATTTGTCAATCACTTTTCAGTGACAAAAAGACAGAGGATCAAAGCCCCTGGCTCTCCCCCCCAAAAAAATCTTTACATATTTTCTGTATTTCCTGGCTCATCATTTTTTCATATTTCTGGCCATAGACTCATTTCATACCTCATGTTACCTCCATCACCTGTAGGACTTGCACCACTGGGTCAAAAAATGTCCCATATTGGGTGGTCACCCTTCAGGTGACAAGATGTGGCAGAAGAGGGACTTGCCAGGTGCAATATTCATCTCTTTGGGCAAATCGTTAAGCAAATACTCACAGATCCTCAGATAACAGCATACTTTTACTCCTAAAAATGAACATTTTTAAAGTCTTCTTTCCACCTCAGCCTACATAACCATTTTTTCAAGCATTGGTGTTGGTTTAGAATGGAAAGGAAAACAACGGTTGCTTTCTAATTGCCCTACTTATTTGAAATTTTCTCTCGTTTAAATGAAATCTTTCCAAAGCAACTGCTCCATAAAGCAAAGTGACAGCACTTCACAGTGTTCCAGCACGAGTCTGTCACTCAGACAGCTGCCTGTAAACACTTATAAGCAACTTTATTCTTCCATCAGAAACCTTTCTGTTCCCAAGTCCAAAGTGAATATAATTGTTTCGAGAACTTGTGCCACAGTTTCTGTGCTGCAAACACCGGCCTCATTTCACTGGGGAAGAATATGGAGCTGGGAAAACCAATGTTCAAAAAATTACTTATAATTTATATGTGCCAAATGGTACTTCTGGAGCCTTAATTATTCCTTGTTTCATTATCCCTGGGTTGGTGATGGCAGCCTGATTCACAGCCTTCGCTTGTGCTCGCTCCGAGATAATACAGAGGGAGGCAAAGCAGCTGCTGTTTGCAGCAATTCCTGTCACAGGGGAGGCTCCTGAGTGGTGCCTGGGGGAGTCCTTTGAGCGAGGTCTATATGATGTGCTGGTCTCTGTGAGGAGTTTTGGAATACTTTGAAAGTTAGCTTAATGATGCTTAGTGTTTCGTGGGAATGAATCACCCGAAATTCAGCAGCAATAATACCTGTGCTCATAAGGATGTCATCCTGCAATACAGCTCAGGAAATGGACTGCAGGCACAAGGCAAACACACAGCACCATCACTTCTACCAGCCACTGCTTTTTTTTCCATCCATGCAGCTCAAAGTTCCTCTATCCTTAGTGGTCATATTCTGCCTACAGCCACTCTCTGCAATTTATGGCTTTAGGAGGAGAGGGGTACAGCCATTGCAATTCCAAATTCATCAGCCTGATGTGATCTCTGTCCCATTTTCTGATATGTCAGTGCTTTGAGAGTTGACCTGCAAGGTCTGGTTTCAAAACCCAGAGCAACCACTGTGTGCCCAACAGGAATGGGAGCAAGGCAAGATCTCAGCCTGCAGGTCCCTCAGGCAGCAAATCTTCCACTTTCATTGGTCTGGGAATCCTGAAAATAGTTCATTGGGTTGGAATGATTGTGCTGGGGGTGGGGGGGGGAAGTTAATTTTAAAATTCATGGTCAGTGAACACCTTTGCCCACCAAATCCTGTTGGGGTCTAACAGGATGTGTGAGGTGGCCCTTTAGACCACCCTGGCCTTGCCCAGCCTCCCCAGGCATTACTCTGCTGTTCTGCTGTGTAGGGAGATGAGTGAGAATTTTCTGGAAGCTGATTATATTTCTGTGGCACTATTAAAAAAAAAAATAAAATTCCACTCTTGGCTGTCATGGCTCAGTTTAACCTGACAAACACCCAACTGCACAGAGAGCAGCACTGGGCACTTAACCAGCTCTGGCTCTGCACGAGGGGCTGTGTAATAAACGCCTCCTTTCCTTCAGCACTCGCTCCTCAATTCTTTCCTTCCCTAAACATTCCTTTTTATTTGCAAAATTGAGTTGAAATGTCAGTGCTTTGTGCTGACATGCTTCAGTTTCTGATGGATTAATTTTTTTCTGTGCTTCTGTGTTTCTTTTCGTTTGTTCTGTGTAAGAAAAAGGTAATCACTAAATCAGATTTCCAGGGTTAGCCTCATGTGTGTAATTTATAATTTGAAGGACCTTACATAGTGCTAAATGGGACTAATCCTTTGGGCAGTTTGAAAAGGTTCTCTCACAGAAATTTTTATGATTGTTTCCTTTGGTTGCTGTTGGGATTTCTTTGGCAATTACTTTGTCTTGTTTAAAAAAAGTATGTTAGCAAAAGATACTAATTTTTTTTTTGCTGAATACTTTCAGTTTCCTGTTAATAAAACACATTCCCCTTTTTTTAAAAGGAGCCTCAAACCTAGTCAGAATAATGAGAAAAAATAAAAAAATCTCTTTTTTTTTTGAAGGAGAAATTCTGAACTGCCTTAAAACATAACCATAGCTGTGCAGTCTCATTTCAATAATGGGCCTTGAAGCCATTCAATGAAAGGTGCTCTAAGAGGGCAAATTATAAAGAAGCTGCAATTTGCAAGGCCATACTGACATCAGGTATTAATTCACTCTGTGAAGAGTTGGGGCCTCAGCAAAATGGAGATGAAAGCCAGTCCTTATAAGTTTCTTTGTACTTTTTAAGTTATGACCAGATTCTAGAATTTATTTTTCAATAGCATCTTATGCATGTCAGGATCGTTTTTTTGCTATTAGAAATTACCCAGATTTATTCTATCCACAATTTAGTTTCATGGTGCAGCTGTAGGAGGAATTGATTCTCTGTGATTTACATAAGAGGGGTTTGAGGGTTTTTTTTTAGCCTGTACTCAAAATTCTCCCATTGTTAATCAATAGGTAATAGCAAGGACAAAGCACGCCAGGTGTTCCTCAAGTTCCTTTAGTAGTCTTAAGTGATTCTGCCCTCCATTTTCATTTGTTCATTAAAACCCTGTAAATTTTAGACATAATGGGTAGAAGAGAATATTTTCCTCATTTGCTCTGGGCCCATCACACACAAATGATTTATCTGGACTTGCACAGTTCCATTTCTAACAGGGTGAAAAGGATCGATCACATTATGCATTTCCCTTTTAAGTAGAAGGACAATTTAGAAATCCCCAAGACTGTGTATTATAGATGTGTGACCTGCTGAAGAAGATAAAATATGAATCAGACTCTTCCTGGAATGTGAGATGAATCTGGAAGAACAGGTTTAAAACTTCTCCAAGATCTTGCAAGCATTCACTCCCTTACAATCCTCTATTTCTTCCTTCTGTGAAGGGCAATGGGCCTATTTTTGGGGGCTGCCTAGCACTTGCAACCTTTTCTGTGTTCCTTGGGTTTGAAGCTAAAAAGTGAAATTCAGCTGTACACTGAAAGGGAGCACTTCTTTCATCCTATTTAATGGCTCTCCTATATAGGAGAAAAAAAAAGTAAAAAAAAAAAAAATGTGTCAGATTAACTTTCCGGTGATGTGTGTGAGAAACACCCCGAGGAAATCTGCTGCTTGCTGGTAAGGTAGAAAGCCACAATTTCAAAATCTTTTTTTTTTGTGTGATATTTCCAGTCCAGACTTGTACAAACATTAATTACAAAGATTTCATTTTTATAATACCATTTACTCCCGTATCATTTAGCAGAGACAGGAGAGGCCCCTTCCTAATGAACTTCCTGGCCAAATAAAGCAGCTGACAGGACTGGATGCAGCTTGTTGATGAGAGGGAGCAGCAGCTTCTCCCATTGCATGACACTTTTCATGCACTATTTCTGTGCCAGTTATGGGAATGACACTTTCCTCAATCCCCTGGATAGATCAGGCCTCAATAACCCATGATAGGTAGATGGGCCTGCAAACTGAGTCCTGTCTTTCCATAAAATTCATCCCAGCAATCAAGTAAACTGATACACAGCCAGCTTGTCATGATTTAAAAACTATTATTACTCTCTTTTTGTGATGACTGACCCCTGCAATTCTCACTCCCATCAATAATCTTCTGCCTTGTACCCAGGACTAGTCAGGAATTTCACTCTCCTGGCAGGAAAATGCTGGAGAATCTGACTTGTGGCTGCTAAAAACTGACACTTTCAGTGTTATTTCCTGCACAAGCAGAACACAAAGATGTGCCATTTTTACTTGCTGCTTAAATGACTTAACATTTCATTCAGACAGTTTAAAAAGGTGCAAAAACGTAATCAAGAGCTGCCAACCCATAGTAAATTATTCAGGTTCTCGATTAGAAGGGGGATGTGAAAAAAATGAGATTTGTTCATGTTTCTAGTTTGTGTTGTCTTGCTGTGACAATTATACTTTCAAATAGGATGTGCCTGGATCCTTAAGGACTGTGTGCATAACTGATTGATTGGAGAAGCTGAGGATGAGCTGCCTGTGCTGTGCTAATTTGAGACAGGCAGGAGGCTCAGGATGTACCTCCAGGCTGAGGTTCCCATGGCACGTGCCCAGGGCTGAGGGTACAGCTCTGTGCCTTCAGGGCAAGTCAGTCCTGGCTGATTTATTTTTATCAGCTTGTCGTAAGGAGCTTTTGACAAGAAGGGAGTTTTTGCTGGTAGTAAACGACTTGTACATATTGAGACATTTTTTATTTTATTTTATTTCATGACTTACCATGAGGGGATGGGCTCTGCCTTGGATCTCTTTGCCTCTTGTCCTTCCTGCAAATGTACCAAGAACTCCAGAAGGGCTTTAAAATTCTAGAACTGGGTCTGATTAGGAGAGAGCCCGGAATTATAAGCTTTAAAAACAGAAAAAGTATCTAAATGAGGCAGAACAGCAATATGAAAACTCATCCCCCCATAGATACACCTTGTGGCTTTGCAGCAGCTGCCCTTCTTTTCAGGTTTGTTCTCAGCCCAACAACCTCAACTTTTCTTTCATACGTTGAATTCTTTTTTCCCCCTTTCCAATGCATCTAAAAATTGTTTTAAGTCTCCTGTCTCCCTTTTTTGAGACATCTCCTTCTGCAGAAATTGCAGGTCCCTGCCTCCTGCATCGCTTTTCCCCTGCCCACACCACCCTGCACTACTGGATGTTATTTCCATGGTTTCTTCCCAAAGAAGGTCCCATGGTCTCCCTGTGCTGGGTGCAGTGGCCATCACACAGTGAAAAACAAAGCCTTCTGTTCTGTGTCCAACCACAAAACCTTTACAGGGAGATTACACCGGGTATAAAGAGTTGCTGTGAGCAGATACATTAAATCATTCCACAGCTACTGCAAGAAATGTTGGGTGTCACACCCACACTGCATGTTACACACCCTGAAGGAATTGATGGGGTTCAGAGACCTCCAGCACGGTGATTGAAATTCAGCTGAGTGCTCAATATTTTGAGATACAGCTTGGCAGAAAGAGAAGCAAGAAGGGAAGAGGAAGAAAGGAGAAAAAGATTTTTTTTTTTTTTAGTAAAGCTTCAGAAAAAGTGACACAGTAAAGTACAGCTTAAGAAGTGGCCTTGTTTAGGAGCAGCTGGAAAAAATGTCTGTGTGGAGATAGTTTCTGTCCAACCTTGCACCCATTCTGAGGCCTCTCTCCTTCCCTGCTCTCCTTTTCTCCATCATGTAATCACTGCATACATTTATTTTCTCGTGGGAGCAGTTTCAATGCCAGTCATGCTTCATATTTTGTTGTTAAAAAGTTGTAGAAATCCTGGCTAAATATCTCAGGGTACATCCCTCTCAAGCTTGATGAGAACGTGAAACTGGAATATATATTCACATTAAAAGTGTCTTCCTCTTCTGTGTATCCAAGGATGCACTGCAAGGAACAGACTCGTGTGCTCCTGTCCAAACTAATCAACACACAGGGACAGAGTTTCTTGGATGCTGTGGGGAGTTAAACATCAGCTCCTCCACAATAATTTACCTATTTACCACCACTGTTACAGCTCAGGCCATCTCTGTTCATTCCTTTCATAATTGTTCCTCACAATGTTCCTCCAAATAAGTCTCTCCCGTGGTTTGCATTGAAGACAGGTAACACCTGATTGATTGTGAAGGGCCAAATTCAGCTGTTTTCCAAGTGGGTACAATTCTGGTGACGTTGCTACGATTCCATTCACTGTCACAAAAGCAGAGTTTGGCCCATCATCTCTTTCCTTAGAGAGAAATCACAACCTGGCTTTTGTTCCTCCCTGATGGATTTATTTCCTGTCCTGGCAGGTAAGAAGCAGGATGAGGTTGTAATGAATACAAATGGATTCACATATTGAGGCTGCTGGACACAGAGAGACTCTGCTTTTCCACCTGGCTTTCCAAGCTGCCAAAGGGGCTGCACATGCTCTGGTTTGTGTCACCACTTGGAACATCCATCCTGGAGGCAACACTCACTGAAGGGATGATTCCACACTTTCAGCTGCCTTGGTTCTACTGGAGAACTGTGGCTTGTCCCTTGTCATTACTGTTCATGCCTGTTTGAGGGGATTTAGCACATCATTTTACACTGGTTTTTTTTTCCCTTCTCTCAAACTGTCAGGGATCCTCTCAATAGAAGTGGAAAATTAATTTCCGCTTCAGAAGTTGCTTTCAAATAGACAATATACTGCAATTTGATTTTTGGTATAACATCTTTCCTATATATTGAATCCATATCTCTACAGTAATTTTGCTATTATAAAAAAGAATGGATAGTATAGTTTATCCACCCTCCCCTTTCTCCCCCTCCCAAATCTTTTTAAAACTTAGAAAATAGCCTAAGGAGTTTGTTCTTCATACCCACCATTTGGAATCATTATCATCAAATCTTTTGCAGGCTGGACATTATCTTGTCTTAGCATCACTTCCCAAGATATAAACCACTGGGGGGTTAATAGTCTATAGGAATGTCTTGCCAGAGCTTCTGGACAGACTGGTTAAATGACTCAGTTCTGTTCTTCATAAAAAGAGATTTTCATGCATTACTCCCAGCACACTGAGACATGAAATGTCTTACTGTCTACATCTTAAGGTGTCCTTGAGAAATTTGCCTACGACAAGAATCATTTGTTCTAATAGCTTCAAAAATTCACTTCCAGAGGAAAAAAAAAAAGACAGAAGCAATGGCACCAATGAATTCATACCTGGTGTTGAGACAGCAGGGACATCAAATGGGACTGGTGTTTTCACGAGTGCACTGTTTTCAAGTAGGTAAAGAAGTCAGAGATGGAGAGTTGGCCTTTCAGCTGTTACTCTCTCTTCATTAGCCCTGAGTGCTTCAACGCCAGGGCTCAGTTTCTCTGCCAGAGAGGAGCAACAGGACTTGCACATTTTAAAGGTGAACTTGTAATTGGATCCTTCACCAGGCTCCTAAAGAGGACTTGGTGATATTCACATAGAAAACATCTTTATTGGTGCTTCTCAAACTGCGGCTGGTTCTGACCAATTTAAAAGACCCAGAAACACCGTGATGTTTCCTGGCACTTCTCTCTCCTAGCAACACAGAATTTTTAAGGTGTCTGCTTATGAACAGGAGAGACAGAAGCGATGGGGAAAAGCAGAAGGAACAAAGCAAATCCAAAAGTTCAAATTCTGCATGATGTAACATCATTGTGATTGGGACAGCAAGAGAAGAGGATGCCCTGAAATCAGAGCTGGCTTTTAGGCAGGCAGAGCTGAGGCTGTATTGTAGTATTCATATCCAAAGTGGCACAAATAAAAGAGGAATTCTGAATTACAGGGGAAATTCTGCCATGGACGTGACCGTCTTTGCTCAGTGGGTGGGCAGCCCAAAGTAGGCAATTCCAGTCAATGCACTGGAAGGAATATTATGGTGCTTGAAAAAAAGAGGAACGTGAGAGTAAAGCATCGACATTGTCACCTTCAGCTTTAAAAGAATGAAGACTAGTTGAAAACCTTAACCTTAGAAAAAAAGAGTTGAATAAGGGAATCTAATTAAAGAGCTCAAACCTTGTAATGGTTGAGCTAATGCCAGCATTATTCATAACTCAATGTGGGAAATTTGACAAAAGAGCACAAATGGAATTTAAATTGAAATAAAGACACGGGGGAGCATCTTTTCTGTCTGCAAGTAATAAATGTTTGGAGTGAAGTACCTGGCAAGGTTTAGGAGGTGATGATACCAAGGGCATTTTCAAGAAGCACCTAAATTTTGCTCTGTGGAAACAAGGTATTAATATGGATGAGCTCAGAGAAGCCAAATAGCCAATGTTTGCTGCCAGCACCAGCAGCTGTTGGTCCCTAAGGAGCAGTGGGTTGGCGATGGCACGTGGGGTCCTCTTTGAGGCTGATGGCACAAGCAAGACCCTGCAATGACAGAGAAATCTTTACCTTGGATTCATGTCTTGATAGCTTCTTCATTGCAGCCTTTATGAAAATGCTTTTCTCCCTGGGCATGTGCTGTTTTCCTGTCCATACAAACCCCCCTGAAATATTTTGCAGCCAAGAGAAAAAATGGTTGATTTGTTCAGTTGCCACAGAGCTAAAATTTGTTTCTATTTGTTCATAAAATAATAACTATATAATGTATTATATAACTATATACTTTAATAAATAGAAATAATAAAAATGAAGAAGGAAAGGGGAGGAGAATGGTTTGGAGTCAGCTTTACTAAAAGGTACTTTAAAAATCAGTTTTTACCTTTTGCTGGCCCTTATTAACATATATTCCTCATATATTAAAGTTCATCAGTGATCCCAGATGAAATGCTGCTCATATTGGCATTTGGGTTGTCTCTTGAAATACCCACCTCTTTCATGGTTTAGTATTTCCCCTCTGATGAATTCTGTTCTGATTTTTATTTGGTTTGGTTTTTTCCCAAATTCAGGCCACTGCTAACATTTTAAGAGTCTCAGAGAGGAGTTTATTTCCATACAGTGACATGATAGCAGTTGTTTTGACAGCTCTTCGGAGATTCAGTACAAACACAGGTGTTCTGGAGGAATTGCAGTTTCATTTTCTCCCACAAATGCAGTGGAAATGAAAAATCTTTAATCCACCATCACTGGTCATTAGGAGCTTCCAAGAGAGAACTGCAGGGATCATAAGCAGACCTACCCTGTGTTTTAAGGTGCACGTTGCTCCTTTTAGTTACACCTTGAGGAGATGTTTTGGGTGACTCTGGTGACCATTTCTGAGTGTTGAGTCTGAATTGTGCTCACTGAAAAGCTAAAACTGTGTCTTTGTGCAAATTCCAATTCCAAATGCTCCCCAAAGCCCTCTGTGTGGATATGAAGCAATGCTGTCCACTGATAAGCACAATGGAGCAGGGAACAGGTTTTGGGGGTTCCATTCTTCTTTTACCACCTGTGAATCATTTTTTGATTTAAGGTCAAATGTCAAAGCCTGGTAAAGTCAAATGATGTCTTTCAATATTTCCACAATCTGACAGTGGGACCCGTTTCCATTTGAGAATTGCTCTTTTTTTTACACAGATCCAGATCAATGAAGTTCTTTCTGCAAACATATTTTGG
This sequence comes from Chiroxiphia lanceolata, assembly GCF_009829145.1. Classification (NCBI taxonomy): domain Eukaryota; kingdom Metazoa; phylum Chordata; class Aves; order Passeriformes; family Pipridae; genus Chiroxiphia; species Chiroxiphia lanceolata. Next base: position 5,840,878 of record NC_045649.1, on the reverse strand, counting down.
ATTCAGTGCCTCGAATGTCTCTTTTTTTTTTTTTTTTAAGGACCTTTGCATGCTTCATTAAGTATTTCACCATTTAGAGAAAGTTTTGTGAGAATCCCCAAAATGCTTATTTTGGGGGAATTTAGGCATTTACAATAGTAGTTTTCCTGGTGAAAAAAATTAACATACAAGTAGAATACACAAGGTTGTTTTCTCAGCTGCCATGAAAATCATCATTACATCCATCTGTGCGTGTTTATCAACATTATTTGTTTCAAATAGGCCAATTTGGAGCCTATTTTCGTGTCCAGACTCATCTGACACTCCTGTTGTGTGATGCAGCACAGGGACCAGCACTCACCACGCACTGACAGGCTGCCACCAACCCCAACTGCTGCAGGTCACAGCTCCCTCTTGAGGCTTTTCGGGAGCTCATCCTTAATCCTCATAGCCAGGAATCTGTAGATCCCAAATACAGTGCCCTTAAGGAACTAAAGGTGGATTTTAATTGGGTCCTCCTGAAGCTTTTTTTAATTGCAAGTCGTGTCAGAATCAGCTCAATTGGGTTTGTTGTGGTGCTTTCAAATGAAGTTCTACAGCTCTGGTCTTTTGGGAGAAATCCTCCTTATCCCTAAACACCAAATGAAATTGTGTCTTTATCCTTAGAGGCTCTATGCAATAACACTGCTTTTATAAATCTGGTCCTTTACTGCATCCTTTAGATTGCTCAATAGAGCAGGAGGTAAGATTGTTTAAGAAACAGCTTGTTTAAACTTTTCTTAATTGTTATTTTAGAATACTTAAGCGTGCATTCTGCATGTAGACATGCAGAAGTCTACCTTTCAAAAAAAAAAAAAAGTATTAAGGTCCTATGGAAAAATAAAATGTTGCAAAGGGAAGATGTAAACACAACAGGAGAGCAATTTCCTATGGCTGATTTCTATTTTTGGCAGATTTCTACATTCAGTTTGCAAGAGTAGAACTGTCAGTTCAACTAATGCAAGGCTTTGAATTTAATCACCTTAATTTATTCACACTGACCAGAAACAGAAGCATAGGGTTCTTTTAATTAAATAATAGTCCCTCAGAATGCACGAAAAAAGTGATGTCCATGGGGGATTATTATTCCAACTTTCCTTCTTTCAATAAGGACTTTCAAAACCCTCAAGAGTCACTTATGGTCCTTTCCTATTAATGAAACAATTAATAGAACATCATAATTACTCTCTAAAAAGGCAAGACACACTTCCCTCTTAGCCAAGGGGAAGAGCAAAACAAGGATTATTCTACAAAATTTGGTCAAACAACTGAGAGGTAAAGAGAGCAAAATAAAAACCAACCAACCAAAACAAACAAAAAGCCCCAAAACAAACAAACAAACAACAAAAACCCAACAAAAACCAAAACCCACACCAAAAAACCCAAACAAACCCCAAGCTGCATTAAATTAAGGTATCACATCTTTTAAATTCTTCCTTTGTAAAGCCCACATGAAGGCAATGGATTCATGCAATCACTTGTATTTCTGCAGGATGAGATGAGTTTTATTGAGGAATTAAATTTTAGAATTTACTGGAAATCATGAAATTTCCCTGCTCTTTCATCTCCATTTTATGTGTTCATTTTCTTATCAAAGTCAGACTGTACAAGTGCTTAAACCTGTGAAGCAGCAATGAATGTGAGCTTTGGAATGACGTCCTGACAAACTTAAAGGACATTTCCCTATAGTGTTGTAGAGCCCAAATTTGACTGCTAGAAGTTCTGGGAGGACATAAACTTGTCCTAACTCAGTCTAAGCTCACCAGAAGTTGTTACTGTGTTAACATAACACTGAGTCAAAGCTAATAAACCTGAGTAGAGTGTTCTGTGACCGACAAGGTAGGACAGGAGAGATCCATAGATAGTTTGGAAAAGCCTGGAAGCTGTGACGTGCTCAGGAGACTCAAGGAATCAGGCAAATTCACCTGCTGACTCGCTGGGTAATTTTGGGGCAAGTCACTTAACCCCTTCTGTCTGCTTTTGTCACCCATTGACTGATAGTTAATGGCATTAAATAAAAAATTCTGGTTCAAGGAGTATTAGTTACAAGAACAGAAGGGAAGAGCAAGAAACTCAGGCATTTAATGGATCTTATTCCTGGGTGGTGCCTTACAAAAATATCATGTCTAATAGGCAGTCTGTCTCCAGGAGTCACAAATTACTACAGTTAGAATGGATTATAAATCTCAAGTAAAGCCTAGTCAATTCTACAAGTGATATATTTCTTTTATTACTGACCCTTTATTGCTTCTCTCTCTCACATGCATCTATCTTTTGTTCTTGGGCACAGGGGGTGTCGTGCTGCATTAATATCATCTTCACCAGCTTTTCTAGCCAGCCCCATTTTCTTTCCCTCTTGCATCAAGAAACTTGAATCCTTTTTGTTAGAGCTTACTTGGCTATGAAACAAAATATAAAGATATGAGAGGTATTTAAGAAGGTAACCTGGGAAATTTGGACATTTAAAAACCCCTTTTTTCCCCCAGAATACAGGAGGTTCTTTACTATCACTGTTTTTTTGGAGGAGGGGAGAGAATAAAATGGTCACTTCAGTTTAGTTTTGCATCAGAAAGATAAACTTTTAAATTAGATAGCACTAATTTAATTAGTCTGGTTTAATATTATAAGAATGAAATGATTTGTTGCTTCTAAATAAACATTTCTGGAAACATGTATTCCCTGAAACATTTTTCTTTTCCAGTTTTCATCTTTTTTGGGGAGAAAGAGTTGAATCATCCCTTGATGATGTCCCAGCCTCTGAGCTGCTCAGGGTGCCTGAAGGAGTGAGTTTCAAGGGATTTGGGGGGTGTGGAGTGGGTCCAAATCCAAGCCTTGGAGGTCTGGGATGTGTTGGTCTCTCTGGTAACTGTGGTCATGAACAACAAGCTGTGAGGCAGAGTGGTTTAACAGCCAGGTTGGACACCAGACACCAACCCTGAGCAATCAGAAAAATCCTAAATTAAACCCTGTTGAGCACTGAAAGAACATGTGAGGTGCAGTCTGTACCACGGGGCAGAGGAACCGGAGAGATAAAACCCCTCATGACATGTGCAGGATGTTGAGGGACAACCCAGACACTCTTTATACTACATGAAAATCTTGATCCACTCTTGGAAGCAGGCAGGAAAGTCCTGCAGATCTCCAAGTCCATAGAATTGTGGTGTCTGAACATAAAAATCTCCTGGAACAAACACACGAAAGGCGCTGCGATGGAGAGAGACAAATCTCCCGTCTCCCCTCGGGGACCGAATGCAACTTACAACTGCTGAGTGAATAATTAGTGTTAATTAGCACTAGAAATTGATGCCTTTGGAGATAGTCTGCCAAGTTTTTAAGCACTTTAATACTAATGGATTTTTTTTTTTCTCTGGGATAAATCTTTATAGAGGAAGCAAGTGCAAATTGATTTTTAAAGAGCCTGTCCGATGCTGAATTTATCTTACAAAAACATTGGGTTTAAAAACAATTACATTTACCTTCAGTGTATTTTAATACTTTTTTCCCAGTGAATTCGTTTCTCTTCAAATATTTTTTACTGCCACTTTTTTGTCTAGTTTCCTGGAAAAGAAGTACATGGAGTACATTTGCATGTTTAGGAGTTGTTAGGATAAAATATGCCACTGTGTCAAGCTACTTAGTTCCTAAATCATTCTTCAATTATGAACAAGTATTCTGCTCTACTGATAATGGCAATATAATGACACTTTGGATCACAAGAGTAAAGTTTGCTAAGCAGAGGCAAAGACCTAAGTGTCAAGAAAATTGTCCATGTTATTTCAGCCTCCTCTGTCCAAACCGTTGCTGTCTGAACTCTGAATCCTTATTTAGGTTTCTTTTCAGATCCTCCCAGTTAAATTCAAGTAATGAGGCAATAAGATTTGGAATAAAGAATTGAAAAGGCCCCTGTAATTTTTATAACATATGGGATTTGGGCACTTCCATGGGGAAATCAACATTAAATGTGCAACCAGGGATTCAGAGCTGGTGCATAGACAAGTCAAGGAGTGTGAGAACAGGCTCATATTGTCCTGCTGTCCCTGTGGGGACAGGGATAGAGGTAGGTCTCTCTGGTTCTAGTTGCTTACCCAATGCATTACGTTGAAAAGTCAAAGATAAATACAATATCTTGATTTCCAGAAGTTTTGTGCACCTTGATTTCTCCCTGAAGTTTCTGAGAAAGATGTATATTCAAGACATCAAAACTCTGACTGGAGAAAGCTTAGAGATTTTTGCGGGTAGTTGATAGGAAAAACAGAAATAGCACAGAAGGAAAGATGGCATCTTATATTATATGGTAGCCAGGAGTCAGAGAATTAAATCAGTGCCTTTGCTGTTATTGCCAACAATACATTGAGGACTTCCTGCAGAAAGCAGAGCTGAAAGGAAGGTTTGAAACATATACATGCTAAATAGAAAGTCCATTAATTACTGCAGAAAGTATGTAACTTTTATAACAGGTGGTGTAGGGATGCCAAGTTCCATGAAACAGTCTGCTGTAGTTTTTTTAACACTGTTCAAACTGTACAGAAAACATACAAATCAAACTAATTTCCTGCAGCAAGGAAGAAGAACCAATTTATATTTACAGGGGAAAATGGTTCTTTTTCACTCCCAGCTCAAGACTTCCGAATATTTGTTCACAGCAGTATAAATATGAGAGTTACAAAATGAGCAAAGGCAAACAACAGCCTCTCTGCTCCTCCCTTCCTTCCACTTTTAGGTAGACATATTTTCTCATAGGTTATGATCCAAACCCAGCTCAAATCCATGAAATACCACCAGTGATGTTTCCATAACATTTGGATGAAGCTGTGTTTGAAAATGACTGGCTACTCCACAAGAGCAGATAATTCTAATTTCCCTCTTAATACCTACAAACAGACAGAAGTGACTTGCTTTTATGGTGAATAAAAGTTAATTAATGTGAAAGATATTTTACCCAAGTGATCCCTGATTCTGTTTGTACACAGACAGTAATGATGTGCAGTCTTTGCACATGTACCTTCTTCATCCTCACTGCCTGTTTTCAGGAGGTATTTCAGACACACAGCTGTGATGATGTACAGTCACACTTGTTTGGGTTCTGGAAGTTGTTTGGTTGCAAAAAAAAAAACAAAACACCGAAGGAGACAAACAGTGGATATTGAATTATTTTTGTTTATGCCAGCTAACACCAGGGGCTTTGGGGATCACAAATATGCTGTGTGCTGGTATTAGGAAATTCACTACTTTATCAAAATTTGGAGTTTACAGTCCTCTTGGGAGTCACAGTTTTCCCTGTTTTCCGGTGGAAATACTGAGAACCAATACTCTCTGCACCCCTTCTTCTCCCCCATTCAATAAAGTCCTTAGCTCTCTGGGTATATTCAGTACAGCTTGATTACTCTGGAGATTATTTTCTCCTTTTTTATTGCTTTTGACTCTTTATTACTGCTCATTAGAACGTCATTAACTTGGCCTCAGTTGTGACAACATTCAACACCTGCTTCACATAACAACCATTTCCTTTCCAGCATCACACACCTGGGCCTTGAATTATTCCCTTTGGCTGAGTTGAAAGGAGAATGAGAGAACAGGTCCTTGATTTTTCTCAGGTAAGGGGCTTTTAATTTGTGGCCGACACGGATCCTGTTGTGATTGATTCTGAGGCTTTTCCTCCTGGCTCTGCGCCGTGACCGACGCTGACAATTGTTTTGGGAGAGCGGCGACACGAGCGGGGTTTCAGTAGGGGAAAAAAAACGAGGCAGGATTTTGTCTGCTTTTAACTGAACTGGATTGATTGCTGGAAAATCTCCGTGGTGAGAACACAGACATGCACAGACCTGGCTGTGCCTTGAGTGGAGTGTGCAGGATGCCAAAGGCCACCATCCTCTGGAGCTCTGCTTGCATTTTCCTTCCACCACTGTGAACAGCAGGATGGAAAGGCAGGGTCACTGTTTTAGAAGGCTGAGCTAAAGCCAGAATTTTTCTCCTTATGAGTAATGTTTCTGAACATGAGGCTGCTAAATTATAGTGAAGCAGAGACCTGTAAGAGAAAAGAAAAAACATGGAAGGAATGGAGAGCATCAGGTGAGATTATCCCTGAGAACTGAGGAAAACTGCCTTGTTTGGGACTGGACTGCAGGGAAATGCTTCCCCACCTCTCTCAGGATGGTTACAGCTCACAAATAAAGACCACGGGTGTTTTCTCTTTAGAGTTTGTGCTTTTCCCTTTATTTAGTCTGGACTTTTCAGTTTTCAAAACTCAAATGAAATCACAGCAACATCCCACGGAGAGGACAGTGAGAGCAAGGGAATAGGGACAGGATATAAACCTATCCATACAATTTAGATTTTGTTTTTACCAAATCATGCAGTACCAGAGCTCATGCACTGATAATCCTAAACTAGTGTTGTGGGAATTGTCAGAATTTGCAAGGAAATAAAAGCCATAGAAAGTCTATTTTTATCAGTGTGAGACACAGGCAGTTGGAGAGTAAAGTTGTAATAAAGAATAAATTTCATAGCCCTTTTTAACCATTAGAATTAGCCACTTACTAAACAGGTTTTGGATCAGGTCTGAACTTCAGAATAAGTATAAAGTATAAAACCTGTATGTCTTTATTTTTCAAATACAGTTCCTGTGTTCCCAAGTCCTTTTGATCTGAAGAGACCTATATTTATTCCCAGGCTTTCCACTGGTTTGTGTTTTTTTTTTTTTTTTTTTAGTTGATTTGGATTGGGTTTTTCTGAAAGAAAGAACTGAAGGAATTAAAACAGGCAAATAACGGATTTCTGAATGTAGAGTTTGATGTTGTAAAAGTAGAAAAAAAGGGAATTCGGCTGACAAAGAGCCCTGTTGTCAAAGGAAATTTAATATTTCCTTGGCAAACTGAAAATGTGTAATTTAAAGTCATTGTAGTTTGCCTCCTATGAATTAAGTTACCTTTAATTATAAAATTATTAGCTAACCAACATTTCTAACTGAAAAATCCTTCTGAATTGAAAAAATCAAGCCTATTTTCTGGAAAATGTAGCAACTAAACATGTACATTTTTTAGGGTTCAGAATGGTTGAGGATTGATCAAGAAAAATTAGCAAAAAATAATTGTTGTTGGATGACCTTTTGCCAGTTTGTACCCAGCTACTACTTTGTATACTGTGAAAGTAGGAAGTTGTTTGAAGTGATAAACATGTTTGCATGGCATCCAGTAGAAAAATTGAAGTTTCACAGCAAGTTACCAGTCAGCTTTTAAACTATTTTGTGGACATATTCATTTCCTAGGCACTCTAAGATGATAAAAAGATGAGGATTTTTCTTTATAGCCTCAACTCTTTGACCCAGTCTGGCCATAGATCTCGACGTCTGGAAGTGGAGGAAAAATTCAAGGCAGAATATTTCTATCCTGGGTGAAGTTCCTGCAGCCCCTGATGCACACAAAGGAGGCCTCCAGGAGATTTCCCACACCCTGGAGGGTGATATTGGAAACCATCAGCTCATGGCAGCTCTGAATGTGACATTTGTCACTGAGAACCCTTCCCAGCCCTGCACTATTTTCTGTTTCAAAGGAAAAGGAGAGGGAATTCTCCAGTGACCAACCCACTAATGGATTCCTCTCCCCTGGGTGTTGTGAGAGCAGCTGCTGTTGAAGTTCCTCCTGTAACTATGGTAGCCACGAGTATTAATCAATATTTGTCCATCTGAACTAAAAAGGAATTAATAATGGCCTTTAAAACAGGACTCTGTCTCCCATTAGATACCTTCTTAATTTTATTTTTGGCATCCACCGCTGGTAATGGATATTTTTGAACACAGTTTTCTTTGCATTTCTCACCACCTGTCTTTTGCCCTTCTTCATTCACAATAATGTGATTATTAGTCACAATAAGAGCTGGAGCAACCGATTGTGCTGCTGGAACTGAGGCTCTACCAATTTTTCTGTAATGACCTCCTTTTTATTTTTTCTCAAGGCTATAAGTCAGCCATGAAATAGCTGAGAGTCAGGCAGCAGAAGGTCATAATTTTGGAAAGCTTTTTATTTTTGAAGAAATATTGGTACAATGGGATTGATTGTTTTGAAGTTAAAGTGAGGCAACAGGCACATTTTTTTGTTTGTTTCTTTTTTGGGGGGGTGACTTTTCTGTCTCAGCATAATAATGGCCTTTTTTTATCTCTGAAAACAAAAAATGAGGTTTTCAGCTTGAAAAGCTGTAATAGAAATTGCTTAAAAAGTAAAACTGATATCTGTGAAAGTAAATTCTTTGGGGGAGAGATGAATGGAATTGTTATGAGATATTAAATTAAAAAGTAAATTTGGGAAAAGGAGAGATCTGTACATTTAGGCAGGTACATAACCAGGAATTTGGCAGGGCAAGGCTCTGAAACCCAGGAACTTTAGGATGTGTTTTAACTCAGTGTTTCAACATTTTCACTTTCCCTTTAGAGAGGAAATGTAGAGTTTACTCATCTAGGCTTTGGTAGAGCAGCCTCATGTGCTGGCCAACAACATGATGATAATCAGATGAAGAATAAGTTGCACTTAAAAATTGCTTGTTGCTTTCTTTTAGTCATGGGTACAGTGTGAAATAAATGGTCTAATCTGATAAGTATCATCCATTTCAGTCATAGGAAAAATACAAAAAATACGAATACAATTAGATAATAAACTATGTGTGTCCCCAGGACTGGGACACGAAAGGCTGAACACCCCTAAATATTTGTTAAGAAAAGAGAAAAAAACCATTAAATTTGTGTTTTGTGAAGTTTGCAGTCTAGGCTGAGTAATAAGCAGTTGTCTTTCTAAAGTACTTCTAGTATGTTAAAGGTCTATTTTATGTCCATCCAGTCAGAACTGTATCGGCACTTTTGACTGTGTGTCTCAGTCACATATTGACAGAGATTTGCACTTGATTGGTTAAGTTATTCTTGACTTTCATGAAGAAATTTCCTGTATCTTATGACACAGCAGAGGAACAAAAGGACATCCAACAGATGCTGCTTATTATTTTTATATTTTTTCTTGATGCAAAATCTACTGTTTGGGTTTTTTTTTTTTTGAGGACGTTGTGATAAAATGACCTGTCATACTTTCAATTGGTCATTTGAGTCCATCATAAAATCATCCTGTTTTTCCTTACTATCCTAATATGAAATCCTGGTTTAAGGGAAGCCTTTGGGAGGCTGAAAGAGGGATGGGATTTTATCTTGTCTAGAGATGCAGCAAGTGAACATCTCCCAGTCATGTCACACCCAAATATCCCAGATCTCCAGAGCTGCTGGTTCTATCCCACATGAGGCAACACAGGTGCTGTGGGGTTAGTTACAGAATCAGCAAACTGATGGCAATGACAGTTGTGTGCCTGAGTGTGCCAAAATTTCCCTTTTCTTCTCTTGAAAATACTTATTTCGGAAGATGACTGTTGTATTAGACCTGAGTCATGCTGAAAACCCTCATGGTCTGTTTTGGGAGCAGATTCCAGTCATTCATACAGAATCCATCCTCTGCTTCATGGGTATTCCAGACTGTAGGAACGACTCCAGGTTTCTGGGCATTGCAAGCACCAGGTGACATCCAGCTGATCCATTTTTCCATTCAGAAAACTGCTGTTTTGTCTGTGCAGTGTCCCTTTTTCTATTCATATTTCAGCAGGAAATAATCGGTTTTCTGCAGAAAATACCTGCATATTTCTAAACCAGGCAAAAAATACATTAGAGAACAGAAGGCTTTGCTAATCAGCGTGTAATGTGCAACAGAACAACATTTGCCAGGTTTTGCTCCTGGAAAATCTGAAGGCTGAAGGAATTAGGCCACAACTATAGGGTCTGAACAATTTTGTTTATTTTGTTTCTTTTTTAATAAATGTCATTAGATTTCACGTTTCACAAACACCCAGAACAAGCAGGGAAATGGCTGGAAGCTTAAATCATCAATGAAGAGAAATGGTAGTTCTTTTTGTTCTGTAAAAAGACAGACAAAGAAGGAAGACCTTGAAGATTGAATCTTGTTAATGTCTTTTCTCACTTTTTTTTTTGTTTCCTTTCTCATCCCACAGAGAAATGTGCCCATTGGTTTCTTTTGTTAATATTTTATTGGGGTTTCTTTTGTTTGTTTACTTTTTACGTTTTAACTTGAGATATATGTCTGTACACAGCTACATGTATTGTGTTCACAGACACAAATCCCACCCCTCCTCCCAGGCACCATTTCTATATCCTTAACTGCATAGTTCATAAAATCATTTTCTGCTGCTCCATGAATATTTTCTAATGCCATTTGCTGCAGTGATCATAGTACAATAGTGCTTTCCCGATAGAAATGTTTATGGCAAACTCTATTATAGTTACAGAAACAATCACTCTATTTTGATTTGTGTGAGGAATTGACACGTTTCCTGCAGACTTTATTTTCATTTCCCTTAGATATCATGAAAGTCAAATCAAATCACCCCCAATTTATTACAGCATTTAACACCAGCACAGCAGCAACACCCTCTACTCACTTGTTGGAAACTGCTTTTTAAAAGACAGTTCTGTGTCTTCCCCACCTCCTCCTTTGAATAAAGCAGCAACCATAAAAACCCCCAAGGATTCTAGTACAGGAAGATAATTTGAACAGCTTCTTAGTCTGCTGCCTGAAAATTAAAAGGATTTGGAGTCTTCCCAATGCCATTGTGTGCTCTGGGTCAGACCTGAATTTTCTGGAATATGCCATCTCTGGTGAGCAGACAGGCTGGATTTGCATGGCAGAGCTTCATTTACTCTGCCTTAACCATATTGTTTGTCAACCTTAATATTTTTCCTTCATTTTGATATGTTTGAAGTGTTTATCAGGCAAACTTACAAATTAAATTTTATCAGCCTTTCAAATGCCAAGACTTTGTGTTTTCTCTGCACATGTACACAGAATAAAATTACTGCAGTGAGCAATGCTGGGAGAGGAGCCAGAATATAGCTTTGATTAATACTTTGAACCCATTCCTAGATTAAATATATATAAATATATACGAAAACATTTAATAATAACCTTTTTCCTGGCTGAGATGACGTGCTTAGCATTTTATTCTCATCTGGTTTTGGGCTTCTGGTTTTGATTTCTGAGGTCAGGTCTCGAATGTCGCATTTCTCAAGCCACACAGATGTGGACATTTATTTTAGTGGATGAACTGGAGGAAAATGTATTTGCAGCAGTACCAGGATGGTTATAGCAGCAACACAGGTGATTATTCACGTGCTCAGGTGCTGATGTGGTAAACATGACTATAAGTTAAAGTGCAGTAATCCTTTTTGTAAACGCAGGTCTGGCTTGGAGACATTAAAGACCCCCCTGAAAAAATAATATGTAGCATTTCATAGCAACTAATCTCACTTGCAGGCCTTGTATCAGCACCACAGCTCAGCTGGGCTTGCTCTCCAGTTGAAATGCTTAGTTTAATATGGCTTTATACTAAAGCAACCTAGAGAGAAGAGCTCGTGGTCTGGATGTACTTTACAGACAACGTGTGGCAGGTTGAGAGAACCGTGGCACAGGAATCCACCTGCCATGGGATGGATTTAAACAGAAGACTGAGCTGTTATATGAGAATGGCTTTAGAGCAGAAATGGTAGCATTTCATGTGCATAGTTTTAGTAGAAAATCTGCAAGTACAGTGGATTCCAGAGGTGACCAAGTGTTGTCTCAGCTCAGGGTCAAGGTGGAGAGACTTCCCACCTTGGAGCCACGAACCAGAGGCCACTTTTGGAGCTGGGATATCAGATGTGACAGGCTTTTATCAGCACCTCAGGGCAGCAAAGCCATCACTTGGATTATACTCTTGCACGTTTTCCTTTGTTAGAAATTCTGGCTGAGCGCTGTTGTTAATCTTTAAAAAAGCTGATTAATTGATTAACACAAAAACTGATGTGTTTGTGCATGACTGTCCATCCAGCTGTAGCCCAGGTGACTTGGAGGGGCCTCGTGCTGGCAGCACACAAACTGCACAACTTCTAGTCTGCAACTTTTGAAATGTTAAAATATTAGACAAATCCAACTAACACGAGGAGCTCACAGATTTAATATGAAGCCTGAAACACTTGCAAGGAGAAAACCTTAACAATATTATTTCTTCCCTGATAAGATCCCCAAATCCCTTGCAGTTCAGAAATTACAGAGGATTTAAAAGACTTCATGCTCTGGGTTATAAATTGACAGTGAGCCAGTCACAGTGAGAAGTTCTGTCTTACAGGGACACTGAACCACTATTACTTTGAGCTTTGTAATTCTCTGCAACCCAAGTCTTGACAGGTGACTGTGAAGAGAAGCCAGAAATGTCACTCCTTCCACCCCCTATCATGGCTTAGTTATTTACTTAAATGCTTCCTGCACCATCCTCCCAGAGAGGTGGGAGAAGAATGAAAATCGAAAGGAAATCTGTCTTGAGAATACATTGAGCTCCTCCTGAGAATCTGTTCACTGGAGCACTGAGGTGATTCTTGAGGGAGACAAACCCTTGGAAGGCTCAAGTGGGGAAAACAAAGAAAAAGGGGTGTTCTGCTCCTGGGCTGCAGTAGCACAGGTTTTGAAATAGGCAGATTATCTATTTTATCTGTCTATCCAATCTACATATCCAGGCACAGACCAGACTAAAACTCAGCAGCCACCAAAGGACGTAGTTCTGTCGAGAGCTCCTCATGTGTCCCTTCTGCCCATTAGATCTTGGGCGCTTATTTATTTATTCATTGGTTGAAAGGCAGCCCTGATCTGCTGTGGTGGTGGTTTTATGAGAGCGAGTGCCAGCAAAAGAGGGAGAGCAGGGAGCTGCAGGAGCAGAGGAGAGAACTCTCCCATTGGGGGCTGCCCAGGGGGAGCTGAGGTTACTCTTACTGGCTGCTCCTGGAGATTTATCTCAGAGAAGGTGTTTTCTCTCCCTTGCTTTGGCTGTGAAGCCTGAGTTGTGCCACTCAGTTACACAGAACCCAAAGGGCTTTGAACCAACAGTAAACAAATTTTGTTGGCTTTATGACATTAACGGGCACCATCTGTGGTAAAGGAGGTTTCTAGGATTAGGTATTTATTGAAGCTGACTTCCCTTTTCTGTTTATGCATTTCAGGTCCCAATAGGTTTAAAGAACAGGTCTCTTAAAGGAGTTTTTGCAGATATGTAGGCTTTTAAAGTTCTTTTCAGGGCCTTTATTTCTTGAAATAATACCATCCCCCAAGCAGATTAAATGGGTCCATCAGCTGCAGAGCTCAAGCTCAGGTGGAGGTAAACTGTGGTTGTTACCCTGAAATGAAGGCAGCTGTGCTGACTTGCACCAGCTGAGAATCCAGTGAGGTGGTAGAAATGGTCTCTTTAATTTAAACAGTAGCTGGAATAGAAAAAAATCCCTTTCCCAGGAATTCAGGCTGGGATGGTTTCTGGCTGTGAGTGCAGGGAGCTGTTCTGAAATGCAGCTCAGCCACAGTCCCTAAAGCACAGCCAGAGCCTCAGGTCTCTGGTGTGTTGAGTCAACCCAGCAGATCTCAGGGGTGAGTTCAGGAAAGCACAACTTAATGGTGCAAAACTGCTCCGTTCTGCTTTTATGGCAAAGGCAATGCTAATTTAATGAGGGCAGGTGTCTCAGAGAACCAGTTTCCTCCATGTTTTTTCTATTGATATTAGAAAAAGAATGAGCTTAAGTAGGTAGTTACCAAGTCCATCGGGATGGTTTTGTTCACAAATGTTTTACATTTAGCTATTTCATTAGTCTATAGAAAACAAACATAGGCTTTCCCTGAGGAAAATAAGAGCGTTATTTTGTTTAAAATATTTTTTTTTTCCACATGGATTACTACCTACATGCAACAGCTCAGCTGACTCATGGCTTCAATACTCTGATAAGGGTTTTTCAGCACAGCTGAAAGGGCTTTCTAGATCTTAGTCAAGGCCTCCTAAGAAGTATTTTCTCCCAATGGAAAGCACCTGGATTAGCCACCTGAATTCTATTAATGTTTTCTGGAGGGTGTAGTTGATGGGTTGCACATATGACAGGATGGTTAGGGGTGTTGTAGCAGGATGGAGGTGTCACAAACTTGAAGGGAAATTCTTTGCTAGGGGTTTTTCTTGTAAAAACACTTTTTTTTCTAAGAAGCATCTCTGCTGTTCTTGGATTTAACACTTGTGTTTGCTGCTGCTGGAGCTCTATAGTGAAAAGGCAGCTGTTTGGGGTATGGATTTCCTGCCCAGCTCTCTGTTGGAGGTAAGATGTGAATTCATAACCTTTCCATAATGCCAGGTCTGTATTTGATCACCAAAATGAGAAACCTGAAGTTGGGAGTGAGGGGTAAAATACTGATTAGCTCTTTAACTGTCTGCAGGGGTTTTTTTGTCTCATTTCCCTCAGCTTTTTCTGAAGCTCTTTTTTTCTTTGGGAGTACAGAAGATAAAGTTGCTTATGGGTAATTCATGAACTAGAGACTGAAAATTTGGATTAAATATTAAAGATTTTTTCTAAACAATTTAATGAAATGAGCAAATAATATGTAGGTATTTTTCTTTCATATGTCAATCATTCTCAAATTATGCTGGATCCTTAATTTTTTTTTTTTTAACATGTTAATGACATCTCATTATTCTATTAATGGGCTGCAGCAGGATTATCTGTATTTATTTGCCATCAGTGATTATGCATTTTGGTATGCCTGAACAAGTAATAGAAAGTCAATTTTTGTCTTTCCTTGGACATGTGGGAGAACTGAGGCTTCTTACAGACTTTTTCTCAGAATGGATATTTCAATGTTAGGTTCCAATTTTTATTTGCTTTCTGTTCCTGTAAGCTTTATTTTTGTTAATTTCCAATCACTGAGTGATTGAGAAGCTAGTGGGAGTAAGAGCTGTCTTATTGTTATGTTTGTAGAATATTTGTATTAGGAAAAGGTGGAATAAAATCAGTAAGTTTGACTGAGGCTACAAAAAAATGGAGCATCTTTCAGGGGATTGTTTCTGCATTTATTGCTGAAGAAAGCCCTGCAGTCAGTCCTAGTCTAGCAACAGTGTAGTATTTTCCCCTGTGATTTCCTGAGCAAGTACTTTGCTGACTTGCTCCAAAATTTGGCAAGATCAGAAAGTTTCTGTCATAGGTGTGTGGATTGAAGTCACTGTTATCCAGTTGAAAATATTTCCTAAGCTGTGAAATAACACCTATTCAGAAAAAAAAAAATAAAAAAATTGCACTAAGGCATCTGGTACAAGGAGGGGAGATATTGAATTCATCAAGTGTGACCATTTCAGCTTGGCAACACTAATTGATGCCTAAAGATTGTCACACAAGGAAATGTGAGCCAGGCAGTGACCTGATCTGTCCCGTTGTCACTAAAGCAAAGAAACTTGTCACCTTAGAAAATAAGCAGCTGGCAGGTTTTCCAGGACTTCAGAATGATAATGAAATATGACATTTGATCTGTGGTTCCCCTGCATGTGGTTCCTGTTTCTTTTGTGTTTTATCATTATTTTCTGCCTTAGTTGGCTTTCTTCTCCATGATGATAAATCTTTTTGTGTGATGCTAATTAAAACCCCTGCAATGATTGAAACTTTCTCTTAAGCAAGTGGAGACTTAGTCCAGAGGAAAGGTTTTGTTCCTCTTGGCTTCCTGTACAAGAACATCAGTTAGATCAAGGCAGGCTGATGTATTTTCTGGTGCCTCTCATAGTTCTGGTAATGTCTGGAACCAATGTGTAGCTAATTTACTTCCAAGAAAGTGAATATTTCTTTCCCTGCAGCATTATATCATGTCAGAAAATACCTGGGCTTGTAATTTCATGTCACATTGACTTGTACCATAGCTGGTTCTAAGATCTGATTAGAGAGAGAGAGCTAATTTGGTTTGGTGGTGGCTACTTTTAAAAGCTCCCTCTCCACCATGAGAGAGAGGTGAGATTTTAGTGGGACTCGGGGGAAATGTTAACAGAATGGAAATAAATGTGACTGTGGGAGGTGTTGGCTATGCCAGAATTTACAGTGTAAATCTAGGGGCCTAATCAGTGTCCTGCATGTCTGGTGTTTTCCCAGCTTTGGTTCCTTCATCTGCCCACTGATCTGTAGGTGTTTTGCTGGTGCATCCGGAATGTGTCAAAAACTAAGTTACAGCAAAACAAATCCGCCATGAAAAGGTGTAAAACTTTGTGTTATACTGAGTCAAACTATAAAATCATCTTCTGAACGTTGATTTCTTTACTTTCAAAATGACAGACTTGAAAAATATGTCCTACCAGGCAACGCCTTGTGTGTCCAAGGATGCTTTCAGAGAGAGATGGCAGAATGTAAAAAGAGCTACCTGAGGTGGTTCCTTGACTGTATTAAAGTAACAGAGGAGAAATAAATATGTGTTTAACATAGAAATAAAGAAAAATGCTTTCCTGACAAAAAAAAAGTTGACACTCTGTTGCTGTACCGCACATGCATCAGCTGAGTTGTTGTTTTCAAGAGTATCTAGAGGATGTATTGATACATTTGCCTCTCTCTCAGCTGAATTCATAAGGCACACAGGCTTCCTCTCAATCCCCTTATAGGAAATCACTAGAAAACACACAGGAAAATACCTGCAACTCTGTTCCCTTGGTGCCACATTTGAATGACTCTTCTTGACTACAGTGGCAAACAAACTCAGATTTATTGTCTGTTCCAAAAGCCCTCCCCATGTATCTTTGCGGCTTTCATTTTTTCAAGATCAGTAATCAGTTGCACCACAAATTTATTAGACCATTTTACCTTTCTTTTTCTTTGGCTCTGCTTTACATCACCACATTGCCTTTACTGAGAGATGATTTTTACCCATCAGTTTGCAGAAGGTCCCACACAAGTTGTAAATAAGGAGTTGGCCATAGGGCATTGTGGAATAATTCTACCTTTACCTCCTGAGTAAGGAAGCCAACCTAATTAATGACTTCTCTCCAACTGGAGAGGTGCAGAATAGTAATTTGGATACTGGCAAACCTGGGATTTATTGTCAGTTCAGAAGACTGTGAGTGCCAGCTCTGCAGTTCTCTACAGCTCAGCTTACAACTGGGATCAATACTGCAGTTGCAGCTTCCACTTGTATATTTTATTTATGGAACACATATTTTGAAACTTTTCTTCCCTGTTGTTTTTAAAGAGTTACTGACACTTTGATTCAGGCCAGCCAGAATTTATTTTGCTTTCTTTTGAAAGTGGGGCAACAGCTGCCAGTGATAGTGCTTGGTATCTGTGCACCTTTCCTTGCATGTACCTGGAGGTGACAGTACATGAAATCTGTCCATTTGAATCTCATTTAACTTAATTTCTCCTTCAGCCTCCCCTGGCAGATCTTTTGTCGTGAACACGTTATCATGACCAGCAGAACGGAATAAAGCCTTTAGTATGTGTGAGAATTATGCTCTGGATATATCTGGAAAATTCCAGTGAGCTTTCTGTGGCTAAGTGCATAGAGTATGTTTAAACCAAGGTCACAGCTCTGAATATCCCTTCCCTCTGGAGCTGAGGGCAGCATCTCCATCCAAATGATTTGGCTCTTTCTGGGATGTGCTGACACTTACAGGTTATGCTTGATGTTATATTTACTGAGCAAGTGTACATTAAGTGATCATTAAAATGGGAATTACTATTTCCAAATTCTCTACATGCACATTGTATATGTGTGTATATATATATATATATATATGCAGAGATATGCTTTGGGTAGACCCTGGAGGTGTCTCTTTGAGTTGCAGATGCAATATCACATTAAAAAGATGGTATAGTGACTCTAATGGGCAAGGGGATGAGATAATACTGCTTTTTATTTTAATGTGAGGGAGAACCAAGGAATTTTAACAGAGAAACCATATGATGTAAATTATACAGTTTAAAAGCAGAAAAAATGAATAAAGAAGGGAAGATACTTTACATTGTTTCTTACATTACCTCACTGTACTTTCTCAGTAGAGTCCCAGTGTTGAAGTTGGTGAGTAGGGATCAAGTTGGAATCATCTCCTGGTTTGTTTTTATGGAAACTCTTCCACTTTTGTGGGTAGATGGTGCTTTGTAGTCTGTCTTTAACAGGTGTCACAGACTAACAGTAAACCCTGTTTTTCTGTCTCTCTGCCTTCTCTGGTGCTTTATTAATATAAGATGAAACTTAAAGTACATACCACATACTTTAGGTAATTCTAATTATTTGCTGTAATAAATTCTTGCTGATAAGACTTGATTGGTCTTCCAGTAAATCAGGGGAGTCTGTTTGCTCAGGATCAGGAGTCCCAACAACCAAACTCATTTTTTGTTTACTGCTGAACAACCTCAAAACAAAATCAGTGTGGGCTGGATTCAAGCACTAAGACAGAAATGAACCTGTAAATCATTCCATTGTTAGTCCCCTTTATTCTCACTTAATAATGATTAGAAGGATCTAAAATTACTTAACAATACCCCCGTTTTCCACTTCTCAACCTTAATTTTGCTTTAAAAATAATTATGTTATTAATAACAATCTGATGAACCCTTTTGTAGAAGAATTTCTTGTATTTTAAGTTAGTGGCATCACAATATTGTCCTTATATGTGACAATATTTGTTTGTATTCCCTGGTCATTGATCTCTACTAAATACCTGTGAATTTTAATTTTACTTTCTTTTTGGACCAGGCAGAGAGTAATGTCAAGTGAACAAAATGGAAATCTGACAGTTATAACTTCCATCCTTTGCAGTTAATACATTCACATTCTGTGTTCAGGCCAGTCATGAGATCCCTGGACCTCAGGGCTTTGAGAAAAACAGATGGAAAACTTGAATTCAATCCCTCTTTTTACCACTACCCAAATAGTCTACCCCCACCTCTGTAGATTATATTTTGGTTTTCTCTTCTATAAACCACAGACTAAAAGTTCAGCTGGTGCCTAAAAGGTAATGTGATGGAAGCCTGGCTATAGATCTGATATATTGCAGGAAGGCTGCATTCATGAATTGTGAATAAGAGCAACAATTTTTCAAATATATATTGTCAAAGCCATTTTCTCTCCAATAACGTTGCACATAAAATGTTACAAGTGTAATGGCTATTTTACTTGCAGTTAAAAAGTGCATACAATTGTAATATATCAGCTGTTGTTAAAATGACATCTGGGAATACAGGGAGATTTTTTTTTTCTTATCCTGTCTCAGACTTCTTTACTACCAGCATTTCCTGTTAAAGGTATTAATATTAAAGAATTACTCAAGAGAGAGGACAGCACCTCCATACATATGTGTGTATATACACATATATATTTTTTTTTCTTGGAAGATCTTATTACCTGTATTTAAAACATATTACTGTCTGTTGAGTGACACAGTAATTTCTCTGTAGGTCATATAATGGACTTCACTATGTTTTACCTTACATCTGTCATAGCCAGAGTGACTGGAGCTGGCCCATGGCCATCCTGAACAGCTCTTTGTTCCCAAATCTCATGGAAGGAGATGGTGGACACTCGATGCTGCTTCACAGGTGACAAAACTGAAAGGGAGGATTTTGATTCAACTCCTCCAGTCAAATCAGCTGCAGTCGAATTAATTCTTCAGCTGCACTTCAAAGGGATTCTAAGACAGGTTGTTAAAAGCTCAAAAGGTCTGACAAAGGAATTCCAAGTGACTTATAAAGAGGGGTTTCTCTATTCTGAGCAGACAGCGTGCAATCCTTGATCAGCTGAGGACAAATGCAAAGCTTTCCTTCTGCTGAGGTCAGGGTTTCATCCTCAGTGTGGGATTTTTGCGAAGTTCTCTTCACAGATGTTTGAAGTCTTTAATGGGAATACCAATGTTGAAAATCCTCCTTAATATGCTGTGCATAGGGCACGCACAGAGCATCATGTTTCTTCCACAGGCCATTGAATAAGTCATTGCTTAAACTTAATGCCTTATTTCTGCACTTTCTCCTTGATCCTGTGCTTACAGAATACAGGCCAGGCTCTGAAAGAATTGATGTTAGTGACTTCTGCTTTGGACCAAGGTTTTAGAAGGTTAATCCTTAAGAATAGAAAACTGTATTTTTTCATTCAGAAAGCTGTAAAGCTCCTCTCCTTAGTTTTAAGACTGGTGTATGACACTTAGAATTGTGGCCTGGGTCTACTGGATTATCTGGAAGAATTTTCTCCACACTTCCACTGCTTGACAAGCAATCTGGATTAGCCAGCACTGTTTCTTGCACAAAATCACTGCAACTCCCTTCCGTGGTCTGGGATGGAAATACAATGAAGATCAACCTTATTTCAAACCCTAGGAAGGAGAAAGTTAAAACCAAGGCTCTGTTATGAAAATTAATATCGTTAAATACTTCTGCTCAGTCTGAAGCAGCTGCTTTGTCCTACCTGCATTTCTTGAGAGCTTTGATGCTGCAGCACGTGCTTTATCAAGATCTGCCCTGAACTGGTCACCTCTTTAGGTTCAGTGTTTTATTAGTGACTCTTTAAATACTATACAAATCAGAACACAAGTTGTATCCAGTTGTCCTTTTGTTTCCAGTAATGATTTAGAAAATATTCAAAGTTCATGTGATGTAACTTTGTCATGGGCTGGACAGAGGGAATGACAATTTCTAAAGATCGATTCTAGGCAAGTTTTTATAACACAGTGTGTCACCAAATATTTGTGAACTGAAATGGCTAATCTAAAGACATTGTTATTAAATTTCTAATATGATATTTGACAAGAAGTTGTAACTAGGTCCTTGTGCTTTGAGCCTTTAGTGAATGTTTTTTCTGGTTATGTTGAACTAAAGAAGCTGATTTTCATAGAATTCAGTCCTCCTAAGAGAGAAGACACAGAAGTTGACATAATACTGAGTCAGGGATATGCCACAAGGCAGCATTCTTAAGGTTTAATACCACCCATTCCTAATATAATCATGCTGAAATTATGGAAAAATTGAGCAAAGCTATGATCAAAGGCCTGTGAGCTTTTTTGTCCTTAGCAGATTGTAGGCTACTTTGGATAGCAAAATTACATGTGCCCCTGTCAAAAGGAGAAGTTGCTATTGTTTTGTAGGATGTTATTTTAGTGGTGATACTTAAAAATTAAGTTCTGTTACTGAAACCTTAGTTGTGAATAATGTTTCCTATGCTCCAGTGAATCTACCAAACATGTACCTCTTGGGAGGTGATCAGGGGTTAACTTTCTCCAGCATGCTTGTCTAAATTGTAACGGCAAGCTCAAGAGAAATGGTCCATTAAATCCAAATGTAATAAGAACAAACATGTGCTGATACCAATTAATGTTCAGGGTAGCTTGTAAGTGTATGAGTGTAAATGTTCTTCTGTCCCTGCTGTCTGTGGTGAAGGAAAAATAAGGAACCTCTGACAGGGTTCAAGGTACTCTGTGCCTGAATTCCTCTGGCTGAGCAGCAATGGAACCTTTTCCTGGATCATTTATCCCTGTCTTTGTCGTTCACTCCTGTCCCTATGTCCCAGTCAGTGCATGTCTCCCCACCAGCAGCCCAACCTAAAATGTTTGTACCTCACCACTGGGTTTTCCTACTTCAGTGGGAAAGGGAACAGCAAAATCTGGATCTAGTGGGTTGTCTGGTGAATGCCAGTGTGAGCATTAATAAAACACACACACAGTGCTGGCTTGGGCCACAGAAGCCTCTGGCAAGGAAAAGAGTATATTGCCTTGCTGCAGGGGCAGTTGCTGATTTGGAGAGAAAATCCATACAGTAATAAGCAGTCTGAAAGGTTTTATTGTGTTACTTGCATAATGATGAGACCTCTGAAGTATTTTTGGTCATTGTATTGAAAAAGCAAAATAGTCGACACTTGTTCCTGAGCAAATGGGAGGCACTGGGTAATCTGGGGAGGTGGCAGAAGAGTTGATGCAGATGAGGGGGAAGAAGCAGAGGATTTAAAGAAAAAGGTTGTAGCTGGACATGGCAGGATGTCCACTGGCTTTGTGATTCTGCATAGCAGCTTTTCTTCTCTGATCACCCTCCAGCAGTTTGTATTGATCCTCCACCTACCTGCAGAAATGGCTCGCTTGCTTATAGGATCAGTGCCCTCCAGCATTTACTAATGAAGTAAAAAACACAATCTGTGTATTTAATTACATGTCCTGCACTGGCTGAAAACAAATGTCAAGACTTCTTATCATAGTAGTTGCAAGGACAGATTTGGCAATGTCACACCAGGTTGGTGAAGGGGGAAACCCAAAGCTGTGCCTTTATGGTGTGTCCTAAAATGAGTCATGAGATTTGTGAGTGAGGGAAGAAGAGAAAGAATAGCTGTTTAAAAAAGGAATTTGGCCTAAACCAGTCTTTGGCCAGTAATTCAGTTCAAAAAAGCACAGTGATGTGTCTTGGGAGTTATTAAAGATTTAGTTTGTTTTTTAAAAGTGACAGAAGATTCCTTGCTGTTATGGTTGTAAGATTTTAGAAATGTTGTCACCCAAGTTGAGTTGTTTCTGAAAGTCTAATAGTAGGAAAGGCTTAGTGTGTATTGATGAAAAATCAGGTAATAGGTAACTTTTATCCAGTTTTAATTTTCTTAGTCTTTACAGAAAACCATATACTGTGTCATTTTTGTAGTTACCTGATTTTTAAGAAAATATGAGGAATCACAGTACTTCACAGTTTTACTGTGACCTCAGTTTGGTCTATGTCTGTCCTTTTTTAGTCTGCTGTTTCTCCAAGGAAAGAGACTTTCCAAGTCTCCTGACATTGTCCATTCTCACTCACTTGATGTAAAAGTCCAGGTGTTCATGGGGGGTTACATATCACAGAACTTCTTTTGTTAAACATCTGAGAATTGAATGTGATTATGCCTCCATGTTAATGCCTTTCATGGTCACAGGTTTCATCTTAAAGGTCAGCTATGGAATGGTTTGAATCACAGAATGGTTTGGGTTGGAAAGGACCTTAAAGATCATCTTGTTCTGACCTCACTATGTGCCCTTGCTTCAGTCCTTTTCCCCCAGTCTGACAGCAAGGTCATCATTTTTGAACGAAAACTGTTATTTTTTTATTTCTGATCACTAAAAGATGAAAGCTACAGGTAAAAAGAATATTCCAGTATCCTCCTCAGTGCTGTGCTCATGGTGGCAGAAGGCCAAGGTGGCAGGGAAGTGAAATCAGTGATAATTCAATCCTTCCTTTTTTTTTGTAGGAAAGACATTTTAACTTTGCAAGAACTGATTTCATAAAAAGAAGGAGAAAGTTTGTCTAGGTGAGGGACATAAAACTACATTCCCTATCACCAGGAAGCAAAGCAGAGATGAGCAGAACATTTCCACAGGGAGTCCTTCCAGTAGTAGCAAGCAGTGCCAAGAAAAGTAACCACAACTAATTCAAAAGTAAATTCCGGTCAAAAAGGAGTAAACACATACTTATGGTTCAATGTACATCCCCAGGGAAGCACATGGGTTGCAGATAAATACCAGAAAAGGATGTAAGGGAGGTAAGGAAGTTATAACGCTGAGCTAATAGGAAAGAAGACATTACCAAACATAACTGAGTACAAATATGGTGCTGATGTTCTTATTTTACATATTTCATAGGCATCACATGGGGAAATGACACAC
Source organism: Chiroxiphia lanceolata (assembly GCF_009829145.1). Taxonomy (NCBI): domain Eukaryota; kingdom Metazoa; phylum Chordata; class Aves; order Passeriformes; family Pipridae; genus Chiroxiphia; species Chiroxiphia lanceolata. Next base: position 5,817,367 of record NC_045649.1, on the reverse strand, counting down.
AGTGGGTTAACTGCTGTGTGTTTGACAGTCTTATGTTGCATCTTGCTTACACAAACAGTCCTTTTACAGTCTGCAGGTAAGGACTGTGCAAAGGGAGTAAGAATTGCAGCTTGTGATCATGCACCTGGCCCATAAACTGCCTCCTCTGAGGGAAAGAACAGAAAGTCATGAAGTCATAAATCCAAACTATCTTTCCTCTGCACTCTTTCTTTAAGCTTTGGTGAGGCTGAACTCAAACTCCCTCTTGCTGCCCTGTAAATCCCAATGATTTCATTTCAGTATGCACAGGTGAGGAGGAAGCAGATCCAGAAGCACTCCTGTCTGTCTGCTGTTCCCTGACTTCCCCTGGGTGCTAATTTTTAATGTTGGGAACAACTGCTACTGCATAACTTGTGCTGGTTTTGACAGGTCCAGGTAGTGGGTAAGACAATTTCATCTTGGTGGGGGCAGAGGAGCTCCAAAGTCCTCTGTAAGAGCCCTCTGGGGCCAGCAGGAAAGGGGTGCTCTGGAACCACTGCAGCGTCTGCCCCTTGTTGCTTTTCCTGCTCTGTCAAGGTCACAGAGGCTTCATGTGACAGCAAAGGACAAAGGGAGATAAATGTTCTGCTTTGTCCCCTGCTTTCAGTCCAGGGCATGGAGCAGCTGGGGTTGGTAAGGAACTGGCTGAGTTGGTTTACTGATGTCAGAGCCTTCTGAACAGTAGAAGTGAAGAACAAGTGTGGAGGGTGGAGAGCTGCCTGGCTCTGTGGGAGGAGAGGGCAGGGTGAAGATCAAAGAGCATCCTGAGACCTCTGTAGCTGTGCAGGAGGCCCTGTGACAGAGGAGCAGTTTTGGGCTGTACTGCAGAAAGCAGTGTTGGCACTCACAGGTTTTCTGGAGGGAGGGGCTTCCTTTACTCTGAGGGTCTTCTCAGAGGGGTGCTCATTATTGGCAAGGTGGGTTTTCCAGCAGGCCAGAGGAGCTGTTAATGTTTTCAGTAACCATCAGATCTATTTGTGCCGTTTCTCCTCTCCCTGCATGTTTGTTTTTCCTGCTAGATTGCTGCAGGCTTCCTGAGCATTAAAGCAGCAGTTTGATAGCGAGATGATAGCGTGTCTGAGCTAGAGAGCAGCAAATTGGCAGCATCAACATTCTTAATCCCCAGTTTAGGCTGCTGCATAGAGCAGGGAAGGCGACATTAATGTCATAAAAACATTACAAATGCACATTTGTTGGAACACACTGTTACCCTGACACTGACTTTCCTCTCTCTCTAGTGACGGGTGGCTGCACAGCAGCACTCAGATATTCAGTTTGATGTCTCCTTTGTCATGAAGCCTTTTTTAATATCAAGAATTCTTTCTCTGACACCGGCTCAGATTCCAGATTACTGCCTTAATCCTTGCCTTCATCATTCTTGAGTGCAAGGGATTGACTAACAGCAGCTCTGTTAAGGGACATGGCCACAAGGGACTGGCATTAACAAAGTCATAGTGGTGGGGATTTCAACTGAGCTCAGGAGGCTGAATATCTCTCATAATTTTTTGGAAGGGTGGCAAACACAAGCTAAAGCAGAGGCTGTCTGTTAATTGAGATTTTGATTTTTCACCTTCACTTGTTACTTTTTTTTAACGTTGTCTATAACAATGGAGAAAAGGCATTTCAAGAGAAAATCTTGAAGTTTCTTGAAGTTCTCACTTGATGGAAAGTTTGGGCTCTGGGAAAAAGAACCAGGGAGGTGAGAGAAAGCATTTGAATTGGACTGGAATCACTGCTGCTGTGAAAAGATACCTAAGAGCTTTTAGTTAAGGAAAGGGCTTGTGGTTTGAAAATTTATAATGACAGTTGAATAAGCAATTCTTCCATATCTGCTTTAAGAAGCTGAGTGGTAAAGGGAGATACAGGTATTTTGTTGAACAGTGAATTAATAGATCATGGTCTTTTAATATGAATGTTTCTGTGTTGTTAGCATTGTAAATTTGAAACAAATTATTTCTCTGCAACTTTTCCCTTATTTCTTTGGGGTGTGTGTGATTTCAATCCCTCCTCTTTTCCACTTCGATATGTGGGAGGAGAAATAAAGGTCAAGGAAAATAATGGAAGTCTTGAAAAAAATGAAATGCTTTAAAAGCTTTCCATGGAAAAATATTTCTTTTTCATCTTCCTGTAAGGAAAGGACTGAGCTAGTGTGAAGTTGTCTCATCCTTGCTTTACTCAGAATCCCTGTCATGATATCAGGAGCTAATGACTCTTCTTTACCTATTGAGATAGTGGTAAATTCTATTTACTGTTGTCCCTTGAACAGCTAGGGCAGAAGGGGATGAGAGAGGATGGGATAATCTCTTGGAAGGCAGCGTTTAACACCTGTCTGGTAGGAGATAATTGCTGCATTCCTGGGGGATTAGCACGGTGGAACTTTATTATAGTGGAGTGAGACTGTTCTGGGCTATCTCTCATCAGATGGATGTCAGAAGACACAGAGCACAGAATGAAAGATGCAGGAACAAAACCTGTTTGTGCAGATGAAATGTGGTCTGTGCCATCCTCTCTGCCTCAAAACTGGAGAGAGATTTTTCCTTCCCACTGCCGTCCTGGCTCAGGATGGTTTGAGGAATGCTTGGGAACAACTCAAGTGGTGTCTGTGTTGCAGTCCCAGGAGTGGTTGTATGGGAGGCACAACTCTCTGTCACCTGCCTGCTGGGCAGCAGAAGCTGCAGTGTTTCACAGCAGTGTGGCTTTGGGCTGGGGAGCCCAAAGAAACAATCTCAATCAGAAGCCTGGCTCGTTGTGCCTGTGTTACTCTCCACTGAGCAAGTAAAATTAAGGAGAGTTTGGGAAATATTTGCTGCTTCTCTGGCCACTTCCTGCCACCATCCTTTGCTGGCACAGTGAGTTACAGACCAGTGTACCCGAGCCACTGGGAAAATTGGCCTTTCCTCAGCTGTACTCAAAGTACTATCCCAGATGTGTCTCTTACTTCTGCTGTTTAGAGGCAGCTTGGTGCTTTTCCACTGACTGTCCTGCTTTTTGGTGGATCTTCGTGATTTACAAATAAAAATGAGCTATATTCCAATGCATACCAAGAAACTGGAGCTTTCCTACAAGTAGGCAAGTGCCTTGTCATGTGATGCTTTAAATTAGGGGATGTCGGTGCATTTTCAGTAATTGTAGTTTGCCTGTGGTTAGATCCTCAGCATGGAGTTTGGATTGTGCTAGATAATGTACTAAGAAGCAAGGAAAACATACAAAAGAGAAAGGAAAAGAAGATGAAAATTTAGGAAAGAGAAATTCAGGAATTGGCATATCCTCTGTTAGCCTATATATATGCTCTGCTTGTTGGTCTGACTGCCAGTTCCTCACATCAGCAGGAAGAGCAATGAATGGCTTCCTCATTCTGCTTTGCTCGTTTCCTTTTTGTTTGAGTCTGGTGTACAAAACACTGCACTGCTTTTTCTGAATGCCTGAAGGTAGAATTGCATCTCTCGTTAGTACACAGCACATAGGATTTAAGTCTCCCTGGGAATGCTGATTTAATCATACTGTGATATAAAGGAAAATATCTGGTAATTTTACTGCCTGCCCCGCAATATCTCCATGCTTTAAAATTGAGTGACCAAAATCAAAAACTAGTTTAAATTTTGCTTTGCAGTTTTCATCCTGTGCTGGAATGCTGCTTGGGCAACAAAAGATGTTATTTCTGACACTTAATTTGCAGTACTATTTTAAGAATAGACTTGATTTCATCTACTTAATGTAATTCACTATGTTTACGAGTCCAAGAACTGAAAGTTACTGAGAGGTTTGTGACAGCCACAGAATTCCAGGGGAAAGGAAATATTGCTTGCTAGTTCTCTGAAGAATAAACCCAGAACAACACAATACTTGGTGTAGCATTTTGATTTAGGAGCTAAATAAAACTCCAGTAAGATTTACAATTCCCGCCGTGGCTGTGTGACTGCTGTCAATACAGAGCATTAACAGCACTGTAAGTGTAGAGCTCTTTACCTGCTAGAAACAACACAGGAGTCGAATTTCCACATCAATTGGCCCTGCAAGGAGCAGGGAGTTGGACTCAATGACCCTTATGGGTCCCTTCCAGCCAGGACTCTGAGGAGCTGACTGGCTAATTGCAGTGGAAGACAACAGACTGTTTTGTGCACTTTATCCTGAACTTGATCTGCTCTTTACTTTTCAATATACACAGACTTTTGTCATTTTGTAGTGATCCTTGTTGAATGAACACAAATCTCTTGCTATAATAACATCTCAAGTTGAAAAATCTCTGGTTGTGTCGCGTAATATGTATATATTGTCTCTTGCGCTTTCTCGGATGAAATTGCAAATATTGTTGAACATGTCTCAGGAATAATAATTCTAAATCATCCTTATCCTGGTATCCTTTGAAAATTGCCTTCCATCTTGCTGCTGTGTTGGGAATTACCTCTTGTTTGGCGGGCAAGGTAAGTCATGACCCAACAAACCGTGGTGGCCTGAAAACACCTGACGGCAGAATAAAGATTTAATCACAGCAGGGAGGTAGAGATGAGCTGTTTGTGTTACAGTTGCTTTCCTGTCACACTGTGTGATGGTGTTAATAGAGAGGGGACCACAACCACCAAAGGTATTTTCAGCTAATGTGTCCTACTTTGCATTTGGAATAGGCAAGGAATAGGCAGCAAAAATTGCTTGTTGCATTATAACTTAATGCAGCTCCTTCCAGGCACAGGCATCAACTGAGTTTCTTGTTGTCACACAGAGAAAAACCTTGTGCCTTTACCTGATTTAAATATATTGTCGTCTTCTTTTTTTTTTTTTAAACACACTTTCTCTCCTGCTGGAAACATTCTGCACTGGCACTAATTTGCTGTGAAACCAAATGATCAGAAAATGGTGAATGATCCTGCAATCAGAAACAGCAAGTGGGGTTTAATTCATTTGCCTGGAGAGTGCTTGCCAACACTGTCGTGTAGAGCTCACTGCTGTTCCAAAACCACTTGTGCTTATAATAATTAGAGTTCCAATGATCTGGAACTGCTTGATTCAGCTAAAGTTTTGGCAGGTGGTTGACACGCTGAAGCGTATTTAAGCACTGTGCTAGCCTTGAAAAAGTCACTTCAAATTATTTGCATGCCTTTAATACTGTTACAGTCATCAAAGAAAAGGAAAAAAAATTTGGCCCATCTTTCAGCTGTGGATGTGTAGTTATCATTTGCTGTCACATAAAACATATGAATCACTGATTTGGGGGAATAAATGGATTGAGAGAGTTCACTTGGTTAGTTGCATTAGCAATTTTACCATTTAAATTAAATTGTTCCTCTATATATTTTGATATATGATAGCTCATGTACACTTGACACTCTTTGTGGACTTTCATAACTGGAATTGTGCCTGATGAGCAGGTCTAGATGTGGAATTACCAGAAAATGCATGAAAATATATACTTCCTCTTCCAATATCGAAAAAAACCCAAATCCATGAAAAGCCTCACAATAAATCCTGTATTTGATTTTTGAACCTTCTCAACTTTGCAAAGCCTTATTTGTCAGAAAACGTTCAGTTTGCCACCAGATGTCAGTTAAGATCTAAGGAGCTGCTGTTTCCATGGGCTGCTGAACCCAGGGGTACCAGGGAGAGAATTTAGACTATATCAGTTCCAAACAACTGCTAATGGACTTTTCAGACTTAATTTTTATCTGAAAATTAGAATATCCTTTAGGTGAAATACAGCATAACACATTTTCTTGTCATCACTGACTATTCAGTTACCAGCTTTGCCATCATGTTTGTGTAAGGTTGTTTTATGCAAGCTTTGAGGATTTGCTTGACTTTCTACTATTGTTTTTGGTGATGATTTGGTGAAAAGATGAATTTAGAACTAATGTTCTTAATGTGCATCCCAGAACCCGCTTCAGAAGTTCTACCTGGGGATGTTAGATAGATGATCATGATGAATTCCAGTCCAGGAGCTTAATAGACATGAACTCAGGTCATGGAAATTTGCATTCAGCTGATCATGTTTGGGCTCTTCGTGTTCATATTCCATATTCCAGGGGTAATGAAATATTGGTTGCACAGCAAACCAGTGTGATGTGTTAAAGAGTAACAAAGTGTATTTCTTCAGGGTAGAAATGAAGTAGATAAAGTCAGACATATTTCAGAATGGATGACTTTCTAAAGGGTGTGTTAAAGCTCCAGCAGAAGTGGAGTGCAGGGTGAAGAAGTTGCCTGAAGGTTCTTGAGCCATGTCTAAGCAGAGGGCTGAAAGTTCCTCCTATAGTCAGGATCAGTGAAGAAAGTTTTGGAGTAAATCAATTCAGTGTTTTAAGGAGCAATAGCTGTGGGCCTGCAGGGGAGAAGCCCAAGGCTCTGGCCTTCTGGGTTCACTTCCAGTTTCACTACAGACCTTCTGGTGATGTTGGACAGATCTCCCCTTATGCTGCACTTCAGGCTTTTCTCTGCAAGCTGAGAATGGCATCATCTCTTGGATAGGAGGCTGTGGAAGAACTGCAGAGGTTGGATACAGGAATGCCAATCCTGTCCCTCGAGGAGCCAGTTTTCTTTAGGAAGTAACAGAGCCTTCTGTGTTGAGTGTGTTATTTGCCTTGTAAACTTAGATGCTCAGTCAGTGGGGATGTGGGAATCACACTTTCTCAGGCTTGGCAGTGGTGCCGATCTTTATCTCCTCCCTTTTCCTCCCTGGGTGTATTGCTACTCAAATTCTTGCATTGTCGGTGTTTCCCTTTCGTCTAACCCTTTGTCCTAACCCTTCCCTCCCTCCCTGGCCCGGATAATGGGGAGTTGAGGGAGATGTGAAGTTAACTACGGGAAAGGTTGGGAAGTGCTTTCAGGGCGTCTATTGTGATGGTGCTTAAGTACCTGAGAGCGAGAGATAGATACACATGGGCACAAGACCTCATGACACAGGTACTTATTCTTGGTAACAGGAACATTTGAGCTTCACTCAGATACAAAGCCTGGTTGTGTAGCACAGTAGTTTCCTCAGGCTTTCATCCATTCTGACTCTAGTACTCTCTGAAAAAAGAAGTCACTTATTCCCTGTCAGTGTCATACCCCCAAAGGAAGAAAATGTAAATCAAGTTTCAGTCTTTTCAGTAATAACATAAAAGCTGGCCAGTAAGAGCCTGCAACGAAGCTTGAAAACAAAGTTTGAAAATCTGCTTGCAGTAGATGTGCGTGGTGATTTTTGTGCACGGAGGTGTCAGGTTCCACATCACCTTATTCCAGTTGTGGTTCTTGGAAATAAAGCACCAATGTGCAGAAATAGGACTGGAATCTTATCTTCTGCAGTGATTCATCTCAGCCCTAATACCCAAATGTGGAGGCACACGAGCCAGTCCATGCACTCAGGGCAACGTGTGCGTGTGGAAAGCTGCACACACACAAATGGTGTGAACCGGATCTCTTTGAGTATTCAACCCTTAACGTGTAACATTTAATCACCAGATACTGAGTTTAACTAGAACTGTTTTGATGATGCTGCTGAAATGATTAATAAAGTAGTCTGAAATGTAGTTCAGAGCCTCTCTCTAGGGAGTCTTACTTTGCCGGTTTTGGCAAGATGGGCTCCTCTAGCAACAGAATCAGGAATGCCATTTGTAATTGAGGTCTTTAATTACATTTCCTGCTTTATTTCAAGGTAACAAGCGTTTGGGTTGATTTTTTTTGTTGTTTTTTTTTCTCCTCCTAATTTTGATAGTGCTGAATATGTGTATAGGCTTCCTCTGAGTCCTTGGCTCTCTGAAAATAAAAAAGGATGAGTACGAAGGAAAAATCAGTCCCTTCCAGAGATAACTATAGTGTTTTGAAAGCCTTTTCAGGGTCCTGTCGGGCATATTGCAAGTTTACTTAAATAAAATCTTCAAATTCCACTTCATGTTAAAGGCAGATCTGAGCAAGTAGAATGGTGTAGCTGTACAAAATTGTGTGTACATGGGCTCTCAACCCTCACAGCATGAACCGTGTCCTAAATCATAAATCATGAAGAAAGGGCCAAAGGAGGCAAAACCAACTAAGGCATTTCTTAGCAAGACAATTTCTTTACTTCTTATAAAAGGTTAATGCCACTGTCACCCTTGTCAACAAAGGAACACAGAAGGGCCACTGGGAAGGGTGGGTGATGTTACCAGGAGCAGACCTGGATAAAATAACTCATCCTAAGCATGAAGAAAACATTGGAGCCTGCTCAGGAGGTGCTGAGTGTGTGCCTGCTGCCAGTGCTGCTGCAGACAGTGCTCTGGCCTGGTTACCTACACTGTGCTTTGTGCACTCAGTCATAATGTCACTTTTATGCCAAATTATTCTGATGAAACTACTTGGGATTTGTGCAACCCTGAAATAAAAATAGTGCAGTAAAAGGCAAGAGACATCTCCCCAGATTCTTTCCCCTCCTGTTGCTTCTTTAGGCAATATGCAATTAAGTATTTTAATCACCAACAGTTGCATTTTGCAGTGATGCCTTTTTGCATATCTAGCTTTTTTTTAACGTCCTGATGATTTAAAAAGGTCAGCAGGGAAAAATTAAAGTGATTTGCAGTTTTGACACCGAGGAGCTGTTCAGTAATGAATGTCTATTCCTCAGCAGACCATCAGTTGGCTTGATGAATGTCACGGTGCTCAAACGTGGCCCTGTTTGATGGATTCCAGCAAGGACCACTACAAGCCTTTGCTCTGGTCTGCTGTCAAAATGCTGCAAGTTGCATCCTTTGGTTTCCTTCATGTAGAAATGAAGAGAAAGAAAGCAGAAACAGGCCTTTGTGCTGACCTTGCTTTCCCTTGTTTTCTTCTGGTGCCCACAAGTTGCCACAAACTTCAGAGACAACTGTCATGTCTTCAGTAGCAGAATTGCTGGTGTTCACAAGTAGCTGCTCTTCCAGACCTGCTTCTGGTCATACTGTTTCTTCTGCTCTGGAGATTAATTGATTCCATACTGGCATTACCAGCTATAGATCCTGTTGTCTGTATCTTGCTTCGGTGATGTTTTGCCTTTCAGGTGGCTTTAGTTCTACTTTTCCTACTGAAACAAAGACTGAGGCTTTGGCCTGAAGACCTACTGTTTGATGCCTTTTACATTTTATTTTTAAACACAGTTCAATTTTATGCTAGATGTCATTCTGAGGGATTTTTTTTTTTAATGCCTAAAGCATGTCTTCCTGAAAAACTTCTGTTAACTCTGATATTTAGATTGGCCACGATTTTCAAACTGAAGACGTGAATTTCTTCCTTATGGAAATGCAATGAACAGCCTCACTCTGTGATGGTTTTGTCTGTTTGTGGTAGAGCTGATGGCAATATTTCTTAGACACAGCAAGGTTAAATTCCTCTTTCGTGTGTCTTTTCACCTCTGAGATGTTACAGCAGAAATCTCCTTCAGGCTGTGTTGTCAAAAGATCTCATGTGCTGCTTGAGAACCAAAGTTTCCCACTTTTCAGAATATATCAACACAGCAAGGACACCTTCGACACAGAGTTCTGTGAAAACATCTGGGGCTTCTAAAATTTTGTTCTCAGATACATAAATTGCAGCTTAGCTTTTTAGAAAATCTTGTCCAGGCAACAGTGCTGACAATGTTAAAGTCCAAGTTTGAACATTATATAAATTAATCTCTGTTAATGTTAGCCTAACAATGTCAATAGTTGGGTTTTACATTGGAGATTCCTGTAAGTATATACTAACTTGAAACATCCCATTTAGAAATATAAATTAAAAATTTCAACTATGTCTCTTTCAAGGTTTCCATAATGCAGTATTTTTACTTTTAAATTACTTTTTTTTCATTTCCAATTTGCTGTTCTATTTAAGTTTTCCTTTTCAAGAAACTAAAATTGTTTAAACTTCAAAGATAGAATTTTTAGATCATTTTTAGATCATGGGGAGAAAAAGTGTAAATCCATTTTCAAATGGAAATTCTGGTATGGAGGAAAAATTAATTTTTGAGTTGTTAACAGGCATTTAAAACTCCTTTTAAACTCTACCATGTCTGCAAACAGCTGTGAAAAATTACTTAGTGCTCCTTTAAGTGTGAATTAGTATAACCAGCATTTTAGCAGATGATATGGAAAATATGTTTGGTTGGCTGGTTTTTTTCCCTGGGGACTTGAGAAGTAAAATTGTTTCTATAGTTTTTTTGAGTAGAATTCTGGCTTTTTATTTATTTATTCTGCATTGGTTTATGCTCTAGTTTTGGCTTCATTGAGATGCCAACTGCAGCAGAGGCCCTGGGGTGCTTTGTCTGTGTTTTGTTGGTGCTTGTTTTACAAAAACTGCCTCGTGTACCACAAGGATGATTTGGGTTCAGGCAATGGAAATTCTGCCCCTGCAGAGAAGGTCACTGGAGGAAGTCTGGCTTTGTTCTAAGCGTGTGTGTTTGCTGTACATGGTTTCATATGGATAAACCCCATAACTGACAATACTACCCCAGAAACCCTGTTTGCATCCTCACCAGGGACGGAATTGGTGCCTGCAGGGGACGTGGTGGTGCCCCAAGTGCTGCACAAGGAATATCTGCTGCTTTCTTGGCCTCCCTTTGTTCTGCCAAAGGGTGATGCAGCACTTCAGGGTCAGAATAACCCTGGACATGCCTTGCTGCTGCTTCTCCTGCACCTGTGAGAGAGCATGGGGTGGTTGGGAAGCAAAATCCCAGGGGGACACACAGGGCTGCCCTTGCCCGTGCCCAGCAGGTACCTTGGCTGTGGGTTGTCTGAATTGTTAATAATTTCTTCTCCCTTTTCTCTGGTGCATAAGCATTTTGTGTGAGGGAGCATTGGTCACTGTCTCTTTAAAGTCAACAGGAATTTCCTTTGGAGATGAACAGAAACACAGCTACCAGCTCCTTTCCCCCTTGATGATGCAGTAAAGAAATTTTCATCAGGCAGCCAGAGCTGTCTTTATTCACTCGTGTTCTCCTTTCCCCAGAGCTTCTTGTTCCTCACTAGTGCTGTTGCATAATTATACTTCAAACTGAAATGAAAAACTGACTTTAAGACGTTTTCTTCCTGTGAACACAATGCTCCATCCCAAGGCAACAGTTGCAGATTCAGATTTAACTGTGACTTACTGAAAAAGGGATAGAAAGAGGCTGTATGTTGTTAGAGAATCTTACAGTACCTGTTCCAAAACTGGTTGTTTTTATAGATTTTATTTTTTCATATTTTCTTCCTAAATTCTTATAGTCAAACTTAACTTGAATGCTCAGATTCTTTCCCTATGATCTCTGGAACATAAAGCTCTTCCTAACCATCCTTGCAGGTAACATGCTCAAGGAGGTTTGTATATAAGATGAATCAACATCCCTTTGTTTCCCCTCAGTGCTCATACTTGAATCCATTCTTTTGCAAAGATCTTTTTACCTTATCTGCTCCATGGACCATGTCTCTGCTCTCTTTTTACATTCCATCTTTGCCTCTTTCTTTATCACATCAAATCAAATCTCTCAGGTTTATTTTTAAAGCTATTTGCAGCCTCTCTTTGCCTTAACCCTTATCTCAAAGCTGGTATCCAAAGTCAGCTCCCATATCTGATGCCAGCCCCTATCTCCCAGCTGTTAATATGACGAGCAAACAACTTTCTGCTTTTCCCTCATCGCTGGGGAAAAGATTCCCATGCTCACCTCAAAGCCACATCTTGGTTCTCTTTGAAATTCCTCTTTTTAAATAAATATCTCTTCTAAAACTCCATTCTGCTATAATGCCTTCAAAATTCCTGTGTGATCACCTGAGACAGCCCATTGGCATGGGTGATGTGGGTTTAGCACTGGCTTGCTGTTTCTCTCTGCTCCTTTTTTTTTGGTCTAAATTCATCTGTTTTCTTACGTTAGCTCTTGCCATGGGACATCTTTTTCTTCTGTGTCTGTATAGATTCCAACTGGCCCTCAGTGATACAGAAATGAAAATATTAAATGCGTGATAAGTAAACAGAAAAATTTATCCCCTTCATGTCATCCTCAAGCTCGTGTTCCTTAAACATCTGTAACATTAAAGGTAAGGATGCTGTCTGCAGCACGAAATTTCTCAGGTTTCTTATAGACAGATGCTGATTTTCACTGTTTCAAGTACTTAACTTGTGTTTGGCTCCATTTGAAAGCACCAGTGTCAAACCATTCACCCGCACAGTGCTGGTAAATTAAATAGGAGCAGCTTTTTCTTGCTGTCACAATGTTTGTTTTCAGAGTGTGTAGAGGCAAACAAACTGTTAGACACACACAGGGGTGAGAAAAGGTACTTCCCTCCTTGGGCCATCGCTGGCCCTGTGGTCACACACAAATAAAAGAAATGATCTGGTGAACACAAACACAACAACAACAACAACAAACAGCAACTGAAATGATCAATGGCCACGAGGGCTCCCTGCTGGGATTGTTTGTGTGAGGCTGGTGCAGTCACGGGGGTGGGATGGAAGAATCAGCCTGGAGGTCGGGACTGGCTCTGTCAGCACCAGCCAGTCCTTGGATTACAGCTCCATGGATTGCAGTCATAAACCAGGATGCTGAAAATGGAAACAGCAGAGACTCAACGAGCAAAACTGGTGGGGTTGTCAGCTGATTTATATATATTTTATGTATATAAATATATATAATATATATTATATAATATATATTTTATGTATATAAATACACAATATATAACGTTACTTTATATATAAAATATATATTATATAACATATAAAAATATATAACATGTATTTTTTTATATATATATCCACTGCAGTGCTCCCACCAAGAAAACTACCTGGAAATGATCATTTTAGGTTGTCGCTTCTGTCTCTTTGACAGAGCAAGGTTAGGTGAGAAAGAGCCATATTTCAGGAGTTCATACAGGTCACAGCCAAAGAATGTGTTCAGTACAGTATGAGTTTTGGTACCAAAACCAAAAAAAAATTATACAAACAGGACTGGGTTAATCTCAAATGAGAAACCATTTAAACAGACTACCAACAGCCCTTGTGGGAAGCAGAGAATGCTTGCACAGAGGGAGTGTATCCTTTTTGTGGGAGAAATTGTGTTGTAGAGGTTTTTAATTTTTTCTCTTTCGGTTGCATAAGTAGGTCTCTCAAAACAAGTAATAAATTAATATTGAGTCTGTAAAAGTGTCTCAGTTTTGACAGGAAGAAGATTGAGGTCTGTTCTGAAAAACTGAGAAAGGGTATATTTTGACACTCTTTAAAATTTTTAATTTTTTCAATGACAACTCCTGCAATAGAATTTTTTTTTTTTAAATGCAAGTATAACTGAAAAACAAAATCAAGTCGTATTTCAAATTGAATGATGTGAGTTTGGAACTAAGGGCTGTGAGTTTGGGGGATAACTTAACTATAAGAGTTCTTTGGCCTATATTAGGAGGTGTAAGGAGAACCTTCCCTCTGATCATGGTGAACACTTATAGGAATTGTACAAATCTGATATAAACCCAGGGTCTCTCAGACCTTGGGTTACTGCAAATGAAAGGGAAAATAAGACCTAGATTAGGTCTCAAAATGTCCTCCTGCCTATATTTTTTCCCCATCAGGGTCAGCAATACTTTCAAGATCCTTCAGACTCTGCAGCTTCCAGAATCACTCTTTCAATATTTACTGAGTCTGAGAAGGTATTTCTTCTTACCTAATGTGATTTTTCTTGCTGCAGTTTTAACTTATCACTTTGTCATAAACAGGCTTCTCTCTCCTATAGCTTCCTTTTCTGTTTTTTTTATTTATTTTTCAATCTTCACAGCCACACTTGTCCTCTAAGGAAAGATGGGATGTATTTTTGAGACCTCTGATCCTCATCAGAAGTTGCTGTGGATGTGTGTTCTGCTCTCCCTTCATCTTCTGAGCTTGTATAAGATTTCACTCTCTGTTTCCTGCTCTGAAGACATAAACACACTTGAAATGATATTCAGGTTCACAGAAAATTTCTGTGCCTTCACTGGAATCTAAAGCTTTCCTGAGAAGAATAAAAAAAAAAAAAAGATAAAAATTTGATTTCAACATGCAAAACTAAGGACTTGTCGAAGTTCTGCAATCTTAGATGGAAAAGGATTTCATAGAGGAGAAAAGTTTCTGCAGCAGGACCGATGGGTGATTGAATATCTAGTCAGGAATTCAATCACTGTATAGATTCTCAGTAGGCCTTAATTACACCCTTCCATGCGTGATCCCACAAGCCTTATGCAAACGAATTTTCATTAAAGCTGAGGAGAGGTTTTTATTGCTTGAGAATTACAAATTTTGGAATGTGTTGATTTGCTTGTTTAGCTTTGTGTGGTTTGGATAGATACCCAATACTTAACTTTCTTAAGCTTCGTGTTTCAAACACTCAGATCTGCCCAAGTTCTCTGTGGTGAACAGGAACAAAACTGTGCTTTGCATAGCAGGGGAGGTTTAAAGAAATAACACCTGGTCATTGCTGCTGAACATCAAACTTTGTGTCTTCAGAAACAAAAAAGTTCTGGGATGTACATGACCTCCTATTTTTCCAGAAAATTCCTCCGATGGAAGGAGGCAGCAAAGCAGCTACAGGAAAATAGTGGGCAAGACTCTGGGTAGGTATAAAAGCAACAAAATTTTAATAGGAAGCTAAATCAGATTGCAGAGCTGGAGCAGTGTGTGTGTGAGTGTTGTTGGAAAGTTCTTGCTGGTCTTCAAAAAGGAACTGTAAAGTAGAGGCAAATCTTGCTATATATTCATCCTCAAAGGGATTTCCAGCCATGAGCACAAGTTCCCTGCCATGAATATCTGCATGAAGCTGGTTGACAAGCTTTCCTTTGCATCCTTTCATAAAAAGCATTTGGAAAATATCTTTTCAGAGCTAGTGTGCTAAAACTCCCAGATTTTCTGTATTGTAGCATAGCTTCATTTTACCCTCCCCTCACAATATAAAGACAACTTTACTCTCTCAAAATGCTGAGGAAAAAATGATAAAAATTCACTGTCTTCACTATGCACAAAGAGGGTTATTTTGGATAATCTATATACAAATTGGAAAGTTTTGCTTGTGTGAGGGAGTTGAATTTTTAGACTGGATTTCCAACCTTCACTCCTGGGGAGTGGCTCTAGGATGGCAGTGGTGAGCTTTCACTCTGTGGGATGGCAGGGTGTGCATTCAGGACTTGAGAAGCAGGGTTGGGTTTGAAAGAGGTGTTTCTGTTTCTGGTTTCCAATTGGAATAATCCATTTTTCAGTACAGCAAGAGTAGTTACAAATGGTATTGGAGATTATGGTGGTCTGGTTACAGTTGACTGCCTGTGCTAGGGAATGAATTGCACATCCTGCAGCATTAGCAATTGAAATACTTGGGAAATTATTCACATAAATAATGTTTGAATAATTGTGTGTAATTGAATGTATTTGGTAAGGTTGTGATTAGAAATGGGTAATTTGGGAAGGATGGGGAACAGGGAGAAGGATAATGGTTTATGTGTGAGAAGCATCATCCTCTTATACCATTTTCCTCAGGAAAGTGGACCTAAGGATGGGGCAAGGGAAGAAAAACTTCTGGTCAGGCAAAGTACAAATCCCTCTGCCCTTGAGTAACAAGAATTGATCAAATAAATGTATATTCCTGCCCCCTGGATTTTGCATTGATAGAAATATGAGAATTCTGCTTTTGTGACAGCACTTGGGATTGTGAAAACACTTGTTCCCACGAGTGATGAGATGTCCCATCACTTGCCTCACCTGAGACATTGTCTGCTGCAAGAAAACATGTTAATTCACTTAGTACTGAGTCCACCACTGGTGTTTTTCCTGGGACTTGGACTTGAACCAAGTAGAGCTAATTGCTGTTCTGCCCCATGGAAGCAGAAGCAGCCTGTCAGTCCCTGGTTTATTAAATTGAGCTTCAGAAGATTGTTTGATTAGGAGATGTACACATGCACCTATTCTGTAAAATATATGATTTGCTGTTTTCTTTTCCCCCCTTTGTTGTGAACTTCTGTTTGTTGCATTGTTTTCCCTTTCTTGAAAGAGATGCTTTCACAGGCATTAAAAAAGTAGAAATTAAAAAAGGTTAATACACCAACTAGAGAGAGAGAGGCAACTGCTTGTTTGTTTACCTGTCCTGAGTTTTCATTTTTAGTAATATTTTACAACCTAACTTTACTGATTCATCCCTTCTGAGAACAAAAGTATCACGTGAAGGGAAAAAAAATTCCTGTTGTGTTTTTGTTTTGTTTTTTTTTTTTTAATTGATTTTAGGTTTAGATCTTTAGGGATGACAGATGAAATGTTTCTTATATCTCACGAAGAAAATATTTTTATTTTTTTACCATTAAGTCAAACATAAAATGGGAGAATAAATGCCTGGTGTTCCTTTTCCCGTGGTTTCTTATGTTACTTTTCTAATCTTTGGGAAGTCTTTTTTGAGGACACACTTACTTGTGTCCCAAAACACCGTGACATTTTCTAGGCTCTCATGAGAGCTCACGTGTAAGATTTAAACCAGGGCACAGGGTTTCAGGTGCAAATGGACATTCAAAATGATGCATAGAAAAAACTGGCTTCTTTTCTGCCCTCACTGCTGCTTGAAAGGAACTGAAAATAAGTGTCTGATTTTACTCACTGGTGGCTCTTGAGAGTTGTTCACTAATCCAACTCTTCTAAAACCTTAGGAGATGGTTGGCTGTGACTGAAACTTTGTAGTGTGTTTACTCATTCCTAGAAAAGGTCCTGATCCTCTGTAAGATCAGGCTGGCTCTGACAGATCTGCTTTATTTGTGGTTATAGTCATTGACAATTACTTTGGTAACTATAACTACAGACTAATTAGGAAAAAGCACTATTTAAATGCTAAATAGATAAGGGAACTAGAATTCTTTTAGCTTGTCAAATTGATCCATTAAATCTGTGTGTGTTGTACCTGTAATTGCAAAGCTCCAATTATCATACACTTAGTGAAAGGAGTGATAAGGTTTTCTGGAGCAGAAAATGATGAGATAAAAGTGAAAAGTTACCTAATAATAACTTTCACTAAAAGCTATCAACAGCAAATGTATCCTTCTGATAAGAACCAGAAGCCAAGAACTTTAAATCCTGATATCTGCAAGCAAACAAAATGAGGGAAAGTAGGAGTTGGAAGGAAATGCCATCCCGTTGTTCAGGGAGGTGTTTTAAACATTGCCAGACCCTCCAGTCTCTACAGCCCACGGGACTCCTGGGAAGGGCTGTGTAGAGGAGAAGGGAATCAGAAGTGCTTCTATTTCTGCCATAATTCACTGTGGTGGAAAGTTGAATAAAGTATGTCCTCTCTCAGTACCTTTCTGTTGATCTGAAGCTTTGAAGTGGGAGCTGGAGAGGTTTTTAGAAAGCCTGGAATCAATTTTCGAAAGGGTATAAAGGTGAAAGATTGTGTGAGGGACCAATAATTTTGAGAAAGAGATAAAAAGGAGGAGGAGGGTGGCCTTAGGAACAGGTGAGATAGAAAGGATTATTGTTGTTGAGCAGAACTTGCTTCTCAGAAAAACAATACAGACCCAACTGCTGTTTGTGAGAAGGGAGAAAGAAAAAGAATCATTCTTTCCTGAGAACCCAAGAGGCTTTATTCATTTTAAAACCAATTCCATGCAAAATAATGGCAAGTGAGCATATGTATCCTAAATTGCACTTCAACCTCTCTTCAAAAAAAGCCGTCAGTGTTAAAATAGGCATCATTACCCTGTAGTGTTGCTTTGTTTCTTTCTTTTTCTGTTGGGGGATTGGAAATGACAAGCCTGACTTCTAATTGGCTTCAGTAAAACTGTTTGTCAAGTGTTGCATATAAAGGGAATGAAGCTGATTTTTTTCCTGCTTGTGTCAAAAAGGAAAAAAACGAGAAACATATAGGTAAAAGACAAGAAAATGGTAATAAGTTTTGCACTCAGAGTGTCTTTGGAAATCTGACTTTTAATGAAGGAATGTTTTCTTTTGAATGGTTGAAATAAAACAATTGAAAGGTTCTGCTTCTGATAAACAAAAGGGTTTGTTCCAAGAGAGCTAAGGCTGATGGTCAGATGTTAAAATCACACTTCTAATGCCTCCTTAAGCTGAAGTGAATCCACTGAACTAGTGGCAGCCACACAGGATACTGAGGGTTTATAGGCAGGTGGCAGAAAAGAGAGTGCTGGGGAAGAAGGCAGGAAAAACCTGCAGCAGGAGTCTTGTATTTTCAAGCTTTAAAAAGAAATTGGAGAAAGATATCTTCAGTTTTTGTTTTGCAGAACATTATTCTTAAAGGGGTTTATTTTTTAAATTCTGCAACAAGGTTTAGGAAGGAGGAAGGAAGCGACAGTGGCCTAGTGCAGAAGATGTAGTAGAAGGCAACAAATGAGTCAGTGTTTGAGAAGGAGGAATATTTACACAGATGTCACTTAGGGTAAGAATTGCCAAACTGTTTTCAGTAGAAGTGATCCTAAAGTTGTAGTTCAGTTGTCATAATATTTGCCTCCCTTCTCTTATAAATATGTACCATTTTTTCCAAAGGTTGTTGATAACAGAATAGGTTAAGAATTATTAGATGGTGAAAACTGTGAAACCTTAAATTTAGTTTTGTTTCCTTAAGTGGTGGGAAGATCTGGTCGTGCTGTGATTTTGTTTGACAGACTGCTAATGTCCTATCTGACAGGACAAAGAGGAAGGCAGTTGCTCTAAAAATTTTATTATACTTTTTCTGTATCTTGAGACAATTTAACATCAAATTAATAAATAAAGAATTTAGGTGCTGACAGAAAGGGTGGGTGGTGAGAACTGGCTGAATATTTTTGGCTGTGTGGATGTCATCTCAAAGAACACACTCTCCCAGTGCCAAAGATTGTCCAGATTCACACTCCCCAAGAAGCAAATGGGTATTGGAGAAAGGTGCAAGGTGTAGCTGCTCCAATATTGCCTTGACAGGAAGCTTTCCACATGGAATAAACCAGTGTGAACAGAAATAACCAAGCAATATCCTTCTGCAAAGGAAAGCAGCTTTCACTGTGGTTACTCCAGGAATGTGTTTTTGGTAGTGACACCTGCAACAAACACTGTGACAGGATAAAAGAATCTATCTTGACCAATATTAAAACTAAAAGCACTTACATTTAAATCCAAGCACTTTTTTGAACAACACTTTTTTTTTTTATCTTGGGCAGTGAGGGATGACTACAGATCACATAAAGAGGTTTCTTTAGGGAAATCAAAGATTCTTAGAGGAATACAAAAATCCCTTCTCTGAACTGCAGCTGCAAAAGGAGAGCTCCAGCCCACTGTGCCACGCAAAATGTTCCCAGCAGGAAGAGAGCCAGGTACTTGATGTGACATGATGGATTCCCCCTTCACCTGCTGCCTCTATCTCATTAAACTGCAGTGATTAAAGAGTTATCAAAATTTAATACTTCAAAACGGCCCCACAAAAGCAACTTCTTGTGAGAAGGCGTCGTTATAAACTGTCACTCACGTCCACAGAATTTCTCCCACAAATCTCTTCCCCTGTGCACCCCCTCCCCTCCCTGCACATTCAATCCTTAAATTTATGAGGAAGTGGTGAAACCTTTAGCCAGCAAGAGCCACTCCTGAGGATAAATATGGGCTCTAAATTATTTGAGCCCATTGGGTATATTGGTTATTAAACTTTGTCTGGTGCAAGAGGGCAGAAGGATGTGCTGTGTCATTGCCAGCTGTATTAATTGCATGCTAAAGATTTTCGATTTCTTGGGTAGAAATATGGATTGGAATTATACTAGGATTATTCAGGTGACTCTGACAAGCTGTAGCTTGAGAGATGTATGGAAACAAATTAGGTGCAGCTTAGTTTGATCAGGCATTGACTGTTGTCACCTCACTGCTTTTTGCTTTCTCCCTGCTGTGCAGTCCCTGCACAGGTGAGATAAATCCAGAGGAATACAAGCATTGGAATTCAGTGCTAAAACAATGAATTCCCAGCATTTTTCCCTCAGTAGATCTCTGAAGTAGGTTTGCCCCCACCCTTGGTACTCAAGGGGAAATGCTAAGAAGCCAAATGATTTGCCCAAAGCCACTTGGAGAGAGGGGTCAGTGTTACTTACAGGGTCTGTTTATCTTGAATCCCAACACATGGAGGGACATAAAACAAACAGAGGACAGTGTGTGGCCCAGGGATCTGCACAGACCGTGCCCAGTAGTACCACTCCCCTGGACAGGATTGTTTGCTCAGCAAGGGCAGCTTGGAGCTCTCTGTGCATCAAGCTGCAAAAGCAAATGGATGGAAAAAGAGGGGCAAGAAAAGCTTTGGAGCCTCTAATTCATCAAGTTTGCCTGCAGCTGACATAACATGATTTTTTCTTTTCTCTGTATAGCAATAGATTCAGTAAATTATGATATAGTGCCTGGCAAAATTCAGCTATACAACGTGGGTGCTGATAAAGCTGGCAGTCGTGTGGGATGGGGCCCCTCAGTGCTCCTGGTGTGCTGCAGTTTGGCTATTTTGAGCTTGGATGTCTTCTGTTTTAGATACATAACATTTTCATTAGCTAAGTGGTAAATAACAAAAGAACAACCTTTGTGTAAGAAGCCAAAAATTTCCATGCAAAAATCTAGAAGTAAACAGACATCACAGTACAGTCTGAACTATCTAAATCAGTTTAAAGTTGCACTAATGCCTGTATTAACCACTTGATATGCTGCTCCTCATACTCCAGTTTATACCCCTATGTAACAAATCCAAATTTATATAACCATTTTTATATATGCACTGACTATATATTCTCAGAGGTTAGCTTTAAGGAAAAAGAAACAGTTGTATAATACATGTTGTCATTTGTCGAGTTTGGGGGAAAGAAGTTATTTATTAAAAATAGTCAATCTGCTTTCTGTATTCCATCATAGACTTGGTTTAGCAGCTCACTCTTCTGCATCAGGCAGGCAGGGTCATCACTCAGCTTTTATATAGATTATTTACTTACTAAAAGGTTTAGTTCTTAATTTCCATTCCAGTATATTAGCGTGCCCCCTTGGCTGCCTCTGTGTGTTACCTGTGTCAAAAGGTCATGGCCAGAGCAAATAAATGTTAATTTAGGAGGTGCAGTAGCTGTTGCAGCACTGAGCTTACAAGTCCAAAACTCCTAATATCATTTTTCAGACCACAGAAATGTGACAGTAGCTAATTGGTCAGAGGCAGCACAGGATAGCAGTGGCTGGCATATATGTATCATACAACAGCTGGTGTGTATAGTATGGTTTTGACCTGGTGTAGACGGAAACCCTTCCCCAGCTTTGCCATCATATGTCAACTTACATTAGAAAAGGCAGATGATAGCAGAGACACAAACAGTGGGAGTGGAGTTCATTCTATTATTCATCTCATACAAACAACACAGATCTACACAGCCTGCACAAGGGTTAATAGGCAGCAGAAGGGAAGGAACACTTACACCTGTAAGAATATGAGAGATGAGGAGTTTATTTCCAGGCAAGCTCTACAACTGTTTTCATGATCTCTCTGTATCACACAGTGGTTTATTATTCTTTTTCTAATTGATTGCACTTATTTGTGGTGCAGGCCTAAGTGGCCATTAGGACAAGGTGCCCATCCCCTGCAGCTCCGAGACAAGGGGCCTGACCTTGTACAGTGCTGACTGTGCTCAGTCTTGTATAGTTACACTCAAACCTCCTGAACCTCCTGCACCTCCTGCACCTGCAAAGACAAAGAGTTTGATTTGTTTAAAGCATAAACACCTTCATGCTTCTACTCTGGAAGCTGAGGGGAGCTTTGACCATGAGTGTGAATGACCTTGTACGACACACTGCACCAACACACAAACTCTGACCCTCAGAGAAATGTGATTTGGGACAGCTTGTGAAGCTTCTAAAGGCTGATGTTTTCTACCTGTGGTGAGTGAAAGACAATCACAAATGGTGGCCAAGATGGCCACCAACAGGTTTGTGTAGTTACAATGCTGGAATTGCTAAGTAGTTTGCTTACTTGTGTTCTAACTTGTTTTGCTCTGACTGAACCCGAGGATGTTGCTGTTCACTGGATGTCCCAATGATCTGGGAGCTGTTGTCTGTAGATATGAGAGTTGTAGCTCTTCTGTGCAATAAGGAGCTGCGCAGAAGCAGGGGTGATAATGACAGTATGAATATGCAAGTAGTTCTCAATGCCAGCACCATCATCACAGATGTTCTCGTGCATCTGGGGTCCATGCACAATTCACTCATTTTGCACATGTTCCCACTCACCCAGCTCCTCTGAATATTTTCACCCAATGGGGGATGGCTGATTGTTCAGCCTTTATCATATTTTCCTCAAGTTTACTCTGGTAACATCTGTGTACAGTCATTATAGACCTGGCACTTGTTCTGTGTTGGTACTAATTTTCTCTTTTGGTGACAGCAATGCTCTCATTTTCTATCCCATTGAACATGGAGAATAAAGCAACTGATACTGTCAGATACTGTCAGGCTGCTCCAGTTCCACTGAAGCCTGGAAGTCTTAAGTTGTCTTATCACTTGTGTGATAAACTGCAGAGCGCTGGCAAAGCTGATGACAGCACCTATTCTACCAGGAGACCTGGGCTGTGCTTTGTCTGCTGTTGCCCTCAAACTTGGTTGGCCAGCAGGACATCACCCTGCAGGGAGCTTTGAGTGTGTGAGGCACTCCACCCACCTACCCCTCAGATCTTACATCCCTTCCTTCATTTCTGACATATCAAAAACATAAATGTAAGCAGCCTCTTAGTGGTTACAGGGCTCTTCTGGTCTGACATTGTCAATCCCTCTTGGGTAAGGAAGGCCTAGAACCCTGTGGCCTTTTTTGGGAGTTGGTGAGTGATTTACCTGTAAGGTAGTTTTCCAAAAACCTATCTGCTGCTTCTGCCACACTCTGTGGAGAGTGAATGCAATAGCTGTCAGCTCAGCATGACTTTATCCTGCCCATATTTGAATTTTGAAGCACCTCCAATCATGTTACAGAAGCCTATGAAAGCACAGATTGGTTTGGGTTGGAAGGGAAAGGGACCTTAAAGATTGTCTAATTTCAACCCCTGCCATGTTTTGCTGCAAACTGGCCTTGAACACTTCCAGTGGAGTTGAGAAGTCAAGTGCCAAACAAACTGTGATGTGTGCAAGTTCTGACAGTGACCATAAAGGCAGGATTTGCAGAATTCCCTTGGATGTTCCCCATGGTACCTGTTTTCCTCTTGGGCAAACAGAAATAGTTGAAATGAAGGAGCTGAACAGCTTTGTGAATTCCCTATTCCTAGGAGCAGGATCGGGGTGAAGTTATTAAGAATATATTGCAGTTTAGGTATCAAACATGTTTGCAGTAGATTGGCTGTTCAGAAAGGAGATTGTTCTTGGCTTGCTTGTTAGTGGCGTGTGCCTTCTGTGAGCAATAATTGAGATTAAACATTCTCTAGGGAAGTAAGTAATTTATTTTGTAGTAAACTGATATCTGTTGATATTTTAACATTTCTTACATTATTTATCAGTAGATTTGCATCCATGAACTGGAAAATATAATCTTTTATTTGGTAAGAAAAGTAATTTAATGTTAAAAATTTAATAAATTATTAATTACATATGAAAAGACTTATGTAGCACAGAACACGTACTGTAGGTTATTACAAATTGTTCATGCTGAATAAATTGCTTTGCACAGGAAATGGGAATACATTAGCACAAAACAAAAGCACTGGAAGTTGGCTGCTCACTTTATTAGATTGGTAGGTATGGTTGAGCAAGTTGTACACGTGGATTCATC
Source organism: Chiroxiphia lanceolata (assembly GCF_009829145.1). Classification (NCBI taxonomy): domain Eukaryota; kingdom Metazoa; phylum Chordata; class Aves; order Passeriformes; family Pipridae; genus Chiroxiphia; species Chiroxiphia lanceolata. Next base: position 5,793,705 of record NC_045649.1, on the reverse strand, counting down.
TCCTGTACCTGAAGACAGGAAAGTAGGAGAGAAATTGGTGTAAGGCAGCAATCTATCCTTGGTTCTGGAAAGGCTCTGCTGGCTAAAAGCTTCCTGACTGCAGTGCCCTGTAGTACTGCAATAACATAATTGTTTTATGTCTCTTTTTCCTCTCCTCTTGGACTGTTTGAGAACCTGCAGCTGGGAAATTTTGGGCTTCCACAGTGCAGTTTTCCAGTTCATCAGAACCCTAATGATTCAAGCAACAGTGTAATTGGGCAAAGGGTTGGATTATCATTACAACAATTAATTTAAGACTTTAATTCCTGTCAGGCGAAGGACAAGCCTGGCTGGCACTGGGGACAATGGTTAAATGGTGTTGGGGAAGGCATTTCATTTCATGGACAGTACCAGTATTCTCTATTAGCAGAAGATTTCATTGCAAGCCATCAGCACACAATTATCCCTGGATTGTGCATTAATTTCCGTGTTGAGTCTTGGCCTCACTGAATGTTTTATGTGCTGAACCAAATGACATCTGAAACAAGGAACTGCTTGCTTAGGTGGATAATCTGCTGGCAGCGAATGCAACATTTCTGAAAGCTGTTTGAATAACGTGCGTGCTCTCTCGGGCAGAAAAACCCACCTGACTCTCACGTGGTGGAGAAAAGTCCTGGCTTTGAACTTTTGTGTTGCTTTGGGTCGAGATGATTTGTTTTGAGGAAATGCTCTCACCTCATGCACTCTCACCTTTACAAGGCTTGTTCCACTGCACCCTCACAGCCTCTTCTACAACCATGGTAGTTCTCCTTCTAATGTGCTCCGTGGCTTTATAAATGGCAAGGTCACACCTCTGCAGGGTTTGTGACTAAGAGGAAAGTTCTCTCCGAGCCTTATTCCTGAGAGCTAAATCCACCAGAAAACCAGGGCTTTTGAGACTTTTTTCTAAGCAGAGAAATGTTGAGCACTCAGACAAAGATCGTACTTTTTTTTTTTCCTCATTGCAGCAAGTGCAAAAGGCATATTCATTTAATTCTCAGATACTCTGCATACATTTGGGATTGTCCTTCAACTCCCAGCACTTTTCTACAACCACTGTTATACTGAGCTAATTTTGAGTAGTTTTTGTTCTTCTTGTGTCAGCTCTGTGTTTCTGTGGGCTGGTTGTTGAGCGATTAATCATTAATACTTGTGTACATTTCCTCTGAATATCTCAAAGCTCATGATTTTTGCAAGATCCTTTGGTGCTTTGGATTAACAACTGTCAGTCAAAGTTTGTGCACACAAAGCAATTGTAAAATTTATGGCATGAGGCCTGAATAGCTGTAGCTATCTATGTTTTAATAATATCCTCTACCAAGTGATACAACAATCTACATATTCATATGTGTAGTTGTTAGGGTGTGTCCATTCCTCATATTTTCCTTATCTGTTTAAGGGCCTTCACATCAAAGGCCCTCTTTGGTGCATGCAGGCATGCATACATTTAAATTCACCACAGTGAGATGATTTCCCTAGTATTTCTTTGTACATTTAATGATGAAATTCTAATGTACTACTTGGTTATGATTCAGGATGATTCCTGCTTAGTTGTCTCTCAAAGCTATCAATGTATTTCCCCCTTGTCTCTCTGAGTGTCCAAGAGCAGTGATGAATTCCACCCTTAAAAATATGCTGGATTCTGGCAACAAAGACAAAAAAAAATAGCATTAACTATACAGAACATTCTGAGTTTGAGGAGAATGCTCTTATGTGTCACTAGCTACCCACAAACTGTGCTCAGGGCAGCTGTGCTGGAAACAGCATTTGCCCTTTTCTTCAGCTGCTGTATGGATGCAACAGCTTTCACTCACTGCAGATGGAAACAGGAATTCCTTCTAACACGCGCTCTCATGAACATATTAAATTAATATATACCTGTGAATCAAGATGTGTGGATATTTTCTCACAGGAATGCTATGGGGAGTCTGTTGCCTGTCATAACATTGATCCAGGCAGTCTGCTCCAATGGATTTGTTAAACGGGTTTTTACATCAGCACATAAAGCCAGGAATTTATGGCTTGCCATAAGGCACACAAAGTGAGATTGCAGCTCCCTGTGGTGCACAGAACACCACGCACCAGGAATGTCACTGTTCCTTGTAGCATCTATTACTCCAACCTGCTGCTAAAATGCAATTCTAGGCTGTGCTTCATGTATTTCAGGAGATAGGCTAAGACAGGAAGATGGATAAATTGCTGGGGGGGGTTGGCACAGAGGTGGTAAAACCTATCATTCTCCAAAACTTTTATTATTTTATGGCTGAACATGATCCTTTTCTAAACCCACTTTTGATGAATATGACTGTTCAGGTGACCACAAACAGAACAAATGAAGCGGGAAGTCAAAACATACCTAATACATTATGAAAATCAAAGTGATGGAATTAAAAAGGTGCAACAGATAAATGAATATCGGTCTAAAATGAAGTTTTTTATGCCAGCAAACTCTTCTGCAAGCTCCATTTGTGTATAGCAGCTAATATCAATTGCTACTAGAAGTAGTTCTTGGGCTCTCCTCCAGTGCCTCTCTGTGAAGGGCCCCTTTGAGTTATGAAGAGCAATTTTTGTCCCCTGTACAGCAGCAGCAATTACCCAGCAAGTCCTTGCAGGGTTTCAAAAGCCTCTGCCAAAGCTTTACAGTTTGCTTTCCATCTCCTCGTGATCTCTAACCACAGTATTCTCAGTGACAATGACAATTATCCCCAAAGGAACACATTTTTGGTTCAGTTTTGATTGTCACATAAAAATATTCAATACCTTTAAGACCAATCACGTGCTTGAAAGCAGCCAGTGCCACACAAGCTTCTAACACAACTGCTGCTGTCATAGTCAGAGGGAACCTTTTATTCTGTTCAAAGAGGTGCAGAACCTAGTGATGGTGATACTTTGGGGCTGAGAGGCATAAACTCCATTGTGCAGATTTTAATTACACGTGATCTGTGCTTTTCTGTGACTCAAAGTATCAAATGCATCTTCTCATACATCCAACAAGCCCTTGAGTTGACTCCTGTTTTGCTGGATGAATTTCAGCCTTGTTTCATTTTCATTTCATGCACTGGTGTACAAATTTCTTATCAGCTCCTTGCCAGAGTAGTGTGTGTACCATGCTGAGGAACTGGATGTCAGGGCAGTATAAAAATAAAATTGCTTTTCATTGGCTGGGCTTTAGGAATGGACAGTGAACTGAAAAACCTCTTACACCCCAGCCTCCATTTCATATGTTTCTCGGGTAAGTAGTGAGCACAATCAAATAGTTTCCTGCTGGCTGCTGGATACCTGGTATGAGGAGGAATAATAGCACTTGCTTCATGGAGAGCTGACAGGTCCTGTGCCTTTTACAGGTGTGATCATCACTGTCCTTGGAACCACTCATCCATAGAAGATGCCAGGGTGTCAGTGTACATCTAATATGTGATCTATACTTATACAGTCAGAGGAAATTGCTACTGAGTCCCTCTCCCATCACATCTCATCTCAAGCTTTCAATCTCCAATCTTTCCCTGTGATCCAGTGTAACTGTGGTACAGGGCTTGGTGGAGAACAGGTTGGGTGCTGTCTGAGTTTCACGTGACCTTGTGCTTCTCAGCTTTTGCAGCCTCTTGCATTAATAGAAATTTACTTTCTTTCGAGAGGCACAGACCCTCCCTTTTACAGTGACAATCCATCTTTCAGCTGCAGGACGATAGACCTTGATTGGAGTGAGGGCTTGGATTTTGTACCATCTTCTTAAGTGAGTCCTTTCAGTGCTGCTTTCAGTAAATAGACAGGAGGAGACACAGAGAAGCTCTGGGAGGGAAGTGATGTGCTGGCAGAGGCCAAGAGCCAACATTCCACACTGTATTGTTCAAATTGCTGTTTGCTGAAGTTTGATTAAAAAAACCTCCAATAGGTACCTGTATGGGTAAAGAATTTAATGAATCCTGATTTTCCATGTGTTTGAGGCTCTGGTTCATTGATCTAGAAGGCTATTTTTTAAGTGTTGCATTGTGGCCACAGCCCTGATCAGACATCAGAGCCCCCATGGAGCAAATTCTTGGGATGCTTTAAATGATCCATTAGAGGTGAGAGAAGCCTTAAGAGTAGATGACTTAGTGTCCAAGAAAGGTCCGGCTCACAGTGCAGCCTTTTTCTCAGTGGATAACCTACATAACCTCTCTCTTTCTGTGCTTCCTCTTTAGACAGCTTGCAGGTATTTTGTACCTTTTAAACTTTCCCCCCATCAAATTTGTTGGAACCTTGTTGGACAAGCTTAAAAGCTGTTTAGTAAAAGACAGGCAGGTTGTATACCCATTCATGTATCTTACTCCCTGATAAAATACCGGGCTAAAATCTATAAATGATAAAAGATCCACCCTAAATTTCACAAGTTAGGCTTTATCGTGAGGGGGAAGAAGGGAAAAAAATATTTGTTTGTTCTCTGGATAATGCTTCAGACATCATTACTCTTGGAACCCTGCCGTTTGCTGCATCAAGTGAAGCATCAGCTTCTAGACGCCCTGCTGACCACAGGGGGAAGGATGCCAAGTCCTTCCCAAAGCCAGGACCTTCCTGCAGCAAACAGCTGTGCTGCCTGCAGTGCTGAGCCACTGAGTAGAAAGGTTGGATCAGCGTCTAGGAAATTATCATTATTTAGCCTTTAGCAGAGAAATCCCATCCCTGATACTCTTTTTAATAATTTTTCTGGTTGCCTCTGTTTCGTTTGTGTGTGTTCCCCGGTGTCACTGCTAATTTTTTGTATCTGCACAAAATCCATTGCAGGGGATCAAACAGCAGAGGCTGGAAAAGCAAACATATGAGCCTGGGCGATATGGCACAGGAGTGCAGGCTCCTCACTCCCTTGGCTGCTGCTCTGAGCCCAACAAAGAAAATCTCTTTCAAAATACGATACAATGACTGTCTGAAGCCTATTCAAACCAGTGCAGGACAAACCTCAGAAGGGCCTGAGGTTCTGTTTGGCTCAGATAAGCTTCAGAAAGCATCCAACTGTTTTGATGATTATCGGAAACTCTTGCATCTGCCAGACTGGGCTGGAAAACTTGTCAGAAGCTCCCAGCTTTCTTAGGAGATTTTTGCTGCTACCTTCTTTGAGCCGGCTGCACTTCTGGAAAGGCCTCAGTAGTGAAGATGTGTGGCACACTAGAAAGAACTAAAATGGATGGAAGTGTTCGAGCTCCAAGGAATGTGGCCCTTCATTTTCTGATTCTAGCTGGGAAGAGATGATAGAAAAGTGTGTGCAAAGGAGGAACAGCTGTTGCCTTTTAGATCTCAGTAGCAACAATAAAATTTCCACTCTTCCTTCTGGCTGCCAGGCTTTTCATTTTTGGGCCAGTTGTACTTCTCATGCAGACCAGAACAGTGTGTGATCTCCTCCTGTCATTCTGTAATTTTAGGTGCAGCAAAACATAGGTTCTGACTGTCATTCTTACAAAATATAATAATATTAACATGTGATGTTCGTTTCATTGCTCTCCATTTCCTTCCTTGAATTTCTGGTCATATGTGTGAGAGATTGCTCATCCTGTGCAACTGACTTGGGTTTGTGTTGATCCTGCCTTTTTGCTGTTTTCCAACCCCCTTTTCCCTGGAAAGATGTAGAGGAACTAACAAGGTTATAGAAGTCTAAGTGTTAGAAAGGAACATCCTTTTAAGAAAGTACTTAAAAATATCTTTATCTCCTCAGACATTTTGTTATAAAACAAAGTCACATTAACCAGCAGTTAACAGACCATGGTGGTGAAACTTCAAACAAGCCTAGATGTGAGAGAGAGTTTAAGGACATGTGGGTATGAGACTGAGATGGGTTTGCTTCCCATCTCAGAGTTTCTCTGGCTTTATTTGTCAGGGAGCTGATTCTAGAGGAAGCCTTTGTACTGTAGGCTGAAAAATGCATTTTGAGACCCAAATTCCGCAAACATAATGGTTGTCAGACCACAAAAAGCATCCAGCAGGTACGTGAGGGAATTCTGAAGGAAGCACTCAGTGGATAAACTCCTAATTATCATCAAAACTGTGTATTGTTACTTCCATATTTCCATCGTATCAATGCCCAGAAACTGCTTTCACGTTCATGTCTGGGTTTGTCTGCAGCAAAGTCAAGGTTCTCCTTTCTTTAAGCTGTAGAAATTTGGCTTCCATTCCCTGTATCTTGTTCACCTGATGCCACCTGAAGTGCAGCAAAGGCTGTAAGTTTGCAAGCTCTGCTCGTTACCATCAGTTTAAAATTTTCTGTTTCTTTTTTGCAAAGAAAAGGCTGTGAGACTGGCACGAGCCTTTGGGTTTAATTCTGTCTGTTTTTTTATTCTTTCTCAATCTGAAGGGCCCTTGGCCACAGCTTCATCTTTTGTTTTCCACAAGACCCACTGATTCAAAGTCAGTGGGAATAGCCAGGATTCAAAGACAAAATGCCCTTTCTGGGTAAAAAAGGAATGACTCAAGTAGAAGGATTCAATGTTAATGCTTTTCTGTAGCTGTTTTAATGTAGCTTGGGTATATGACTTTAAATATATTATTCTCTTCGGTGACCTGAAATAATATATTGCATTTCTAAAAATAAGCTTTCTTTATAAAAAAGTTATATGCTTGCCTCAGAGCTGTAGCTGAGTTAATTCTTAATATTATCAGGGTTAAAGCATCATCTTTATTTGAATAGCAAGGGAAAACCTCAGGGTTATTCTCTTTATATATAAAAAATTATCTCCAGCAATAACATTCATCAGTGGTTTCCATGTTATCTGTATTACTGAAAGGAACTTTTGAGCAAAGGGATATGTTGCTATATCTCTAATTGTGTACTGCAGTCACTCCTGATGGAATTATATTCCGTATTTTTTCTATTGTCTGCATTGTGTTACTGGAAGATGACACAGATCTGGTCTTCCCTCTTATGTTCTGGTTAAACACATAAGTGATTTGGAGACTTTACAGTGTAAAAGTGATAAGAATAATTAGATTAATAAAGAGGAAGGCTAAGGTGAAGAATGGTGACATGAACAAACACATACTTAATAATTGAATTTTTAGCACTGCTGATGCTAAATCTTTTTTATTATTATTATTATTTTTTTTTACCAGTTTTACCAGGGATTTCTGTAGAAGTTAGAACAAAAAAAATCCAGTTAGAGATTTTCTGCTGGGTCACTCACAGGGCCTGTTTATTTTAATTTTTACTTTTAGCTCTGCAACATATCCTCTGTCAACTCAGACTGAGATTAACTGCTGGAAATAAAAATTCTAATTTAGATTCTTAATTACCTGCCTTCAGGTATGCTCATGGATCATCAGAGGCTGAGGAAATCTGCAATGATTGTGTAATAATTTTGGGCTGGCAGCACATTAAATGTGTTCAGGCACAGAGGTTTAGTGAAGCAGCTGCCTTGGGGACAATTCCTTGGGGTGCCACGTGTGTCTGTCACCTCAGAGGCCCTGGAGCTGCTGCAGATCCATGGACAGGAATCTGCATAAAGATTTAGCCCAGAGGAGACTCCAGTCAAGCTTGACTGGGGAAGTGCTTTGTGGGTTTTGTTCTCTCAGGGCAAAAGAGGGGCTTTGTCATCACTAGCACATCACCACCTTCAACTCCATCACTAACTAGTTGTGCCCATCCATGGTGTGCCCACAGGGAGATAAACTCCCACCCTGCTGTCCCTCAAGGGAAAGCTCTTTAATCAACCTGTCACTCGGGAGACAAAGCCTGCTAATTTTGCCGGTGCTAATAGCCTCCTTATCTTTAATGGGACAGTTTTGGTTGATAATGCTCTGGAAGTTGTTTTGTTTCACCAAGAGAAAGATAGGCACAGCTGTCCAGCCCTTATTCCATTTAGTTCACTGCAGTAGTACAGTACATTGCAGTTTCTCTTTCAATTTATTGGCAAACTCCTGGCTTGATATATTTAATTTCCGTAGTAATTCTAGTAATTAATTTCCAGCAATCCAGCAAAGCTGTTGAATCAAGAGAATCTTAAATCTCTTGCTGCAAGCTGGCTGGTGATGCCAGTCACCTGGCAACACCAGCAACCAGTGGGAGGGAAAGCACTGCAGTAGTAGTTGTGGCAGCTGAGCAAGGGGCCTTGCTACAGACTGAGGAATTTTCAGTTTTCCCCGAGAACCAGTTACATTTAGTGCATGGTTTTGCATGAAAGGTATATCTATATTTATAATGTCTTTTCAGATTTGATAAAATGTTTAATTGAGATATAGATTATTTTTTTTTTTGGTTGTTGTTTCCTTTGTCAAAACAGATTTTTAATTTCTTTTTCTTTTATTTATTTATTTATTTATTTATTATGAAGCTTATTAGACATTATATTAACCAGGGCTCTGGGCATCCTGGTCTGATTGCTAGGGGGTTGGAATGAGATGGTCTTTAAGGTCCCTTCCAACCCAAACCATTCTGTGATTCCATATCTCTGCTTCCAAACTTGTATGGTTTGTGCCAGGTCAAATGAGAGTTTCTGAAAAGTAAAAGGCTGGGATCAAATGAGAGTTTCTGAAAAGTAAAAGGCTGGGATACAGGTTTGCTTTGATGAGATATTAAACACAACTCCAGTGAGGCAGTTTACTGTACCTTTATTTCCTTGTACCTTCCATCCCCTGCAAGGGCTGAGTTGTGTGGGATAATCAGTGAAGATGTTCCTGTTCCATAATTGCTGTTTGGCACTTCATGAAGCTGTAATGGGCTGCACAGGAGTTTTGCACTGATTTAGTGAAGTACCTTTTACAACAAGACACCTGATTAAACTGTGTCAGCTGAAGTGAGGGTGCATAATGAGGGTGCAAGGTTTAGGATGTACTATAAAATGGTGATTAAACATAATCCAGCCTCCTAGCTCAGCTAGGAGTGAGGCAGCTCTGAGGAAATAATACCCACCAGGACACACTCCCTCCCAGTCTCCATGGGAAGTTGGCATCAGCTGTGCCAAGACATGTTCCCATCACACCAAACAGCACACTCTGCTTTGCTCTGACTCAGCTGTAAGACAACTCTGTGGTGTCTGATTGAGCTCTGGGCAGGGTGGGTGAGCTTGTTTTGGCATGGAAGAGGAGCAGAGTGAGGTTGTGTTCTGTGCAGTGGTTACATTCATCCCTCTGATCTCTTTGTTCAGCTCTTGTCTTCCTTTTAAAATGCTGTTTATAGCGAAGCTTCCTGACCTTGCTCCAAGGCGCTGATTGTACGGAATAATATTTCACTTGCAAATGCTTCCCCAATGAATCACTTGGCTAAATTCAAATTAAGCCACTGTTCAGTGTGAATGAGGATGACAGAACTGAACCATCAGAGAATTACAAAAATCTGCCACAATTTAAATTGTACTACCTACAGCTTGCCCACTTTTCTGCTGGAAAATGACCGTCCCCTGTTCCCAGGAACAGTGTGCTCTGAGACACTGCAGCTGAAGCGTGTAATGTGTGAGTCAGCCTGAGCCTGCCTTTGAACCAGAATTGTCATTAAGGTCCACAAAATGGTGCTGAGTTTCAAACAAAACCCAAGCAATGAGACAGAGCAAAACTCTTCAGTTTTCGTGAGTTCTATTTTGAATTTTGGGTGCATCTATAGAGCTTTGGGTACAGGAAATCAGGCAAAAAGTACCAAATTTATTTGAGCCCATTCTTTAATTAGCTTCTCTTAGAGGTGCAATCTTAAAGAAACATCACCTAATTTAAAAGTTTATCCAAAGGCTATTGGAATTGCTTGGAGTTTTTTCCACTGACATTGCAGGCTGAAGTGTCCAAGTGCCACAGTTTAATCTGAAAACATGTTTCAGTGCAGCAAGCCATGTTTGCTAATACCTGCCAAGTAGCTTTTTACCTTGTTACTATAATGAAATATTCAATTTGAACAATCGTTTAGTTTAATTGAGCAGTTCTCTGATAAAACTGCACACGCTTAATGGGGTAAATGTGTGAGGCAGGTACAAAAAAACCCCTTCAGTAAATTAAACTAGTACAACATTCAATGAACTAATGAGGTGCTGTGGGAGTTGCATTTCAATTAAAAATCTATAAGGATATAAGGAACTTATGGAACTTGTTTGCTAGTTTTGCCTGCTCTCCGTGGGAAGGAGAATCAGTCAGAGGCTCCTTAAACACATGACTGAGTTGAAAATGAAAGCTAAAAATATGTTTTAATGAAGATATAACAGTTTCTCTTCCAAGTGCACTTGGCACTCCTACTTCTTAACAACCTGCCTGGCCTCACCTACACTCCAAACTGAGCAACTTGGATTTTCTCATAACACTTTATGAAAAGGCCAACTGTGGAGAATGACCAACATACGTCTCAATTCCTACAGGCACAGTAGAGACTGGCTGAGTGTCTGAGGAAACCATTAGGTTTATGGACTTTAAGAATGAATAACCCCTTATATGCTTGCAGTAAGCTGAGGGGATTGATCTTTAATGGCTTTCCAGATATGTTTAGAGTTATTCAGCAATTTGAAACTCCAGAGGCTGCAGCTGAAGCGGCCAAGAACAGATTTGATTGTCAGCATTGCAGTGTCCCAAGGAGGATATAGATCATCTGTGAGAGGAGCGTGTGACAAATGGGTTATTGGAAGGGAAGCAAAGCAATAGGGAGGAGATGTACCAAAGGGAGTGCCACTGGCAGGACTTCTGTGGCCTGAACTCAAGATTTTTGAAGTTTTTGAGACTCTTTCCTCTTAATGTAGTGGCTACTAAACCAATCTCTTTCATGATGGTCTAACAACATTCTAACAAATTGTAATTGCGCCTCTGGAATTGCAATTCCAGTAATGTTATCCCCCACGTCTCTCTCTTTCTGCATCGTTCACAGGAGCAGCCAAGAGAGGCAGAATTTTTCTTGGGCTTTCTGTTCTTGTTTTTTAAAATGGCTAAAGATTCATCAGTTTTCTTAAAATTTGTGATGTGTTGTTTTATGTGCTGAAAGAGCACTGAGGACAAAGGGATCCTGTTTCAGTCCGGAGAACTAATAAACAACAAATAGAATTAGAACACTGTATCACCTGCACATACCAGAGAGAGAGGGATGACTGAGGAGCTTCTTAGAACTCAGGTTACTGATTTTGATTGTTCTGGTGTTCTTCTAGGAGGCAGATCCCCAAACAGTAGTAAAATTATATTCCTGTCTGGTCCCATCACCTTGGTTTTCTTCCAGATATCAAACCTGTGAGTTTCGATTACAGGTTTGTCCTCAAAAATAAAGTAGAATTAATATTTTACAGGAAATGAAGGACTTTCTAAAAAAGGTTACAAAAAGTCCTCTAAACCCTCAAAAAGATGGGGACATCATTCTTTACTAATTACCAAGCACAGGATTAATGAGTTTGAAATTTGCTGTTATTTTGTTAACCTCAAATGCTTACACATATCACTCAATGTAGGATTGTTCTTGACAGATGGATCTCTAATTTAGCATATCACTTTCTTTTTCTAGTTATAAAAATAATACTTTATACCAGGAGGAAATTATTTGTCATACTCAATGTGTCAAAATATTCAGAAAGTTGCCCAGAACAGGAGTTTAGCAAACACCATCCAACTTCAGTTTTAATGTAAATTACATTGGCTGCTCTATAAATTACACAATATGGGTTGTATTTCCCATTTCTCTACTGGTTTATCCCAAGGAGCATGTCAGCATGAGGACTGTGATTTGGTGATGCAGTAGAGAAGCTGTACAGAGACAGACAAAAACTGTGCTTTTGGAGAGGATCAGACTTAGGGCTGCAAGTTGTTCCTATCCCACGTTCTGTATGAGCCCATCTCCAAACCTGCTGAGATTAGAGGAGAAACTTCTGCTGACTTAGTGGCCATTGGATCCCTATAACTTTCTGAAAATAGCTCAAACCCCTACTTTTCCTGAAATCCATGGCAAAACTCCCAAGGTCTTCATTATGGCTTTTGTTTGAGATGCTGGGTTTGAAGACTTTTTCCAGCTTGGACATAGATACAAATTCAGGAATGAATGAGAAGTTGATGCAGCATCAACGTCTCCCAGCACGTGCTGCTGTGTTTAAAGATTCAGAGTTGCCTTCCATTGCAGCCTTTTGTTGGTTTTACAAGTGCAGCTGTTTCTCTCAGCCACTTTTTACCATCAGATGGGCGTTTGCATTGTTACGCTTAGAATCGACGTTTAGTCCGTCTTCGTATGTTACACGACAAAAATAGAGTTTAAAATATCGATTTTAGCACTGTCATTGTGGCAAAGGCAAGGTTAGAGATACCTCCAAGCAGTTTATAAAAATAGGTGTTTCAGAGGATTCTTGTTGATGAAGTGCTTATTTTAAAGCAGAGAGATTATCTCTATTGCATCCTTGTATGCTTTGGAGTTTTGCATAATTTTGAGCAGTCTCAGTGTCTGAATTCTTCTCCATTACGTATTCTGCTGGTTAATTTATGAAGTGTGAGGAATAAAGTTGGTTAAAAATAAATTTGCTTTGGTGATACTTAATCTTTTTCCACAATATGTGCCATAATTAACATATTAATCTGTAACAAATGCTAAAAGTTTCTTCTTAATTGCTTTGCCATACATTTCATTTGACATTTCGGTTCTATTTTCACTGGCTTGCCCTACGAGCACGAAGCGATAAAAAAATTCAATGAAATTGGACATTCATACTGAGAATCTGATTTTTGTGGAAGATTAATTTGATTTTTGTGAAAAAGCTCTGTAGTTGGGAAGAACGTGACTTACATGTGCAAAAATAGCATTTGCTAAATGCCAAGAGGGGGGGAAGAGAGTCAGAACTTGGAAATGATTATGTAACATTTTAGATACACTCTGAGCTACCTCAATACAAGTTAAGTGAAAAGCATTACAGAGGCACATTAGGTTGCATCTTTATGGGGAATAAAAAGCTTACAAACCACAAAACCTACTCCACTCTGGAAATGGATGTATAAATATGTTGGCACCAGACCCTGCCACGGGTCAAATTCCTCTCTCAGCACAACAGCCACACTCAGTTTAACTTTGGGAGTAGTTTGAAGAACTTTAAGGAGATTGATGGAGCAATTGGTTTTGTTACAATGGCAGCAATATTTGGGATTTTAGTTTTCCCTTCGGCGTTGGGAATTAAATACGGCAGCACTGAGCTTAATCTGCAAGAGTTATGGGAGCAAGGTGATTACAAAAATGCCTCGTTTCCTTTCATCAGTGTTGTGTTGTATCAGCTCTTCTCCCTAATGGCTGAGAGCATTTTGGTAGACAAATTATTATAGTTATTGTTTGTGTTGGAGTAGCAACTTAATGTGCTCCTCGTGGACAGTGTTCCACAGGGATAGACCCAGCAACAATGGATCATGGGCTGGGTCAGCCCTCAAGTGATTTATAATCTCCTGTAAAGGAACAGTAGAAACCTTTTGATAGAGGACTGAGGTGGTATTGATGACAGAATATTCAACATGGTGTACCTAACTAAGCAAACTAATTAATCGTTTATTAATTTTGAATCAATTTCCTCAAAGTCTCTATAATAGATATTTTAATTATTGCAAAAGATAAACCCCTTTTTCCTGTGATTACAGGAGAATGTTTCATTAAATAGGAGCTACTGAGGGCTAAGGTGCCAAACTCCAGATTCTCAAAACTCACATCTTAGCAACCAGCAATTACTTTTTCATCAGCAAATGGCCCATAAGTAAAGGCTGTGATCCTGGGCTGGAGGACCTGGAGTACGTAGGGAAAGGGCATGTGGGTTCCAGATCCTTCAGAACTTTGACTTGAGAAGTGAAAATTACAGCACAATATGAATTTGTTGTTTGTGGTCCACTCTGTCATCCTTTCCTGAATTTCTCCTGCTTACTCAATGTTGTATTAGTCTGTTTGAATTCTCCCTCCAAAATGAACCCACTTGCATTTGTCCTTTTAAAAATTTGATGAACTATGGGATATTTCTCTATTTTATTAGCTCAGTTGATAACCCTTTTTCCCCAAAAGTATTTATTAGTTACCAGTCTGACTTTGCATTGTTTTAGCAGTTTATGGCCAGACAAGCCCTCTGTGCCCTGTTAACCACATGACTGTTCTTGGAGCAGGTTTATTCAGCTGATGTCCTCCCTCCTTCCAGTAAGGGAGTGCTGGATGGGAAAATGCACATGGGCTGTCCATGGCCCAACAGAAGAGCTCTGTGCTCTATGTGTTCCCCTAAAGTGAGGAGAAGACAGGCTGGGAGAGCTGGAATCATTCATTCTAGAGAAGTGTCTGAAGAGAACTTAGAGCCCCTTCCAGCACCTCAAGAGGCTCCAAGAGAACTGGAGAGGGACTTTGGACAAGGGCCTGGAGTGACAGGACAGAAGGGAATGGCTTCCCACTGAAAAAGGGTAGATTTAGATTGGCTATTGGGAAGAAATTCTGCCCTGTGAGGGTGGGGAGGCCCTGGCACAGGTTGCCCAGAGAAGCTGTGGCTACCCCATCCCTGGAAGTGTTCCAGGCCAGGCTGGATGGGACTTGGAGTAGGCTGGTCTAGTGGAAGGTGTCCCTGCCCATGGCAGGGGGTGGAATGAGATGAGCTTTAAGGTCCCTTCAACCCAAACCATTTTGTGATTCCCTGAGGAGCTCTATTGGTGGGCACCTGATGAAGATCAGCCTGGTGAAGATGGCACCTGCTCACCAGATAGTGGCATCTCCAGGTGCACATCAGCAGCACCTGCAGCATAAATCCTTCAACAACAGTTTCAAGGATCTATGCTGCTGAGTAGGAATTATTAACTAGGAGTCTTAGTGAATTTAAAATGTGTGGCATCTCCTTCTCTATCCATTAGGCAAAGTTCCTTGCCAGAGATGGAAACCAGACAATTTTGACATGATAGATCCTTGAAAATTATCACCATTTCTTGTCAGTTATTTACTCCCCAGACACTGACAAATTAATTCTCTAATATTTTGTTCTAACGTTTTTCTGGGCACTGAGGTTAAATTAGCTCATCTCCAGTTGTCTGTGTCTTCCTTTCCACCTCCTTGTGAGATTAGGGATGATATTTGCCCTTTTCATTCTTCCAGGACCTCCCCTCTGCTTTGAAAACAAGCCTGCTTATGGGAGCTGAGTTAATCATCCCATTTTGGCTCAGAGGTACTGCTGTGGTATGACTGGTGTTTGATTCAGCACTTCTCTGATATTAACATTTGAGAGCATAGAGAAGAAACTGCTCACTCTCTTTTCCTAGTTAGTATTCAAGGAATGATTGGAGCAGAATAAAGAGAGATGTCCAGGCTTAGAAGGATTATAATTAAAGAGAACAAAGAAACTGAGAACAAAGGTGAAAAATGAAAGGGAGGGGTGAGAAGGAAAAAAAAAAAAAACCTAAAGTGTCAAAGAGTAACAAGAAGTGGATCTCTCGATTTAAATCACTGATATGTTTTTAGGTCATTTTTAGCTTAAGGTCTTGATATTTCTCCCCCTTTTTTTGGTCTTAAACAGAAAAAGGATGTTTTACTGCACCAAGTCACTAAAAAATACTGCTGTTGGGATTTCCTTCTGCTAACCCATCAAGGTATGGTGCATATGCCTGTATATATGTATATTTTATAAACAAATAAATATGTATATATGCATGCTCACTCAGAAAAATTGATAGCTGCTTATGACAGTTCTAAAACTCCAAGCTAGGGAGAAATAGGTTTTACTTGAGGTCCTGGCTGTAGCTCATGGCTGTGGCTGCACAGGGGGTCCCTGTGGTCCTGAATTGTCGTTTGGTCCCAGAAACAAAAATTCTTTAGAGCTTAGCACTAGACAGCTGGTCCAGCCCTTCTTTGGCAGAATGTTATTCCAAATCTCCTCTGACACTGTGGTTGGAAGATCTGTGCCAATGCACTCAGCACAGACCAAAGCTGGGGTTAAATCCTCATCTCTGATGGGATATAACCCTCTGTGATGAGTCATTTGGCTCTCTGTGCTTCAGAGGAAGACAATTGTTCTATAACTCTTGTATTTGTAACCCAAATATATCCTAGGGATTTTCTGCTTTGTTTTTATACTTTGTTTTGATTTTTATTGTTTTCTTTAGTGACCTATTTTCTAGACAAGGTGAAGTAAATAGTTGGTGTTTCATGCAGATGCAGCAGATGGATCCATTCTTCTAAAACATGGCAGCCTTTTTTTCCTTTAGTGGTTGTAAGAATTCTAAGACCTTTGCTGCACTCTTTTTTTTCACTTACAGTACACTGCATTTATCAGTGGAAGGGCACTTGTTCACTATGGTTTACATGGAATAGGCTGTACACCTTCAAAAATCCCTATTAAAATAGAAAGGGGTAATCTTCAGAAGGAATTTGAAAGAAGAGAGTAATGTTTAAAAATACCCACTTATTCTCTCATCTATGGGCTTCTATTGATTTTTGTTTGCATGCAAAGGGGTTAATTTAGTTATGCCAAGTATTTCCACTTAATGACATCACATATGACTTTACTGTAAGCACCATAAAGGACCATCTAAGGGCATCCTCCCAGATTTTCTTTTTAAATAGACCTCAAATATCTTCTAACAAGAGATGCCCAAACAGCTTTGGAGACCTGCCTGGCCTGAACTCTGCTCCTGGGTTTGCAGGATGCTTCTGGCTTATTTGCAGAGACGTTTTTCTCATGCTGAGGACGTGCCCTTTTGTGGCTGGCAGGGATGAACCCCCTCTGAAAGATCAGGAGCAGTTATGGTGCATTTTTAGGAGAGTTGGTTAATCCGAGATGAACATGGGAAGGAAAGATGTCATGCCAAAAGCCCCTGTGTTTAGGAGCAAGTTATTTGGTGGATGGAGGAAGGCACCAGGCCAAGTTGAGTGCAGGTCACCCAGCACAGCAATGGAGCCTCAGACAGGAGCCTCCCACAGGGGATTTGTGCTGCACTTTGTGACAAGGGCTGTTCCTGTCTTGTTAGAACAGGATTGGAAAGTAGAAAAAGCCAAGGTGGAAGGGTGTCACCTGGCCAGACAGAAGGGAGAGGCTGTGGGCTGAATCAGAGGATGTCTAGTCCAGGCAGGAGTGCCCCTTCTCCAGTGGTGGGAACTGTCTGCCAAGGTTTGCTTTGGGTTCCTTCTGCTTTTGGGTCCCAGAAAGAGCAGTTGTTTTCCACTGAAACTTCCTGAGCTACCTGCATCTCTGTACTTGTGTCACACCTCCTTTAACAGCAGAGCTCTGCCTCCCTTGACCATTACCAGCACAGCACACGATCCCTGCCCTGTCCTGAGTGCCCCACTTTGGGCATGTCTAATTCTACCAGGTCCCTCTGGTGAAAAACAAGGCAGGGAACCATCCTGAAAAACAAAAATGAGAACATAAAGGACTAATGACACCATCTCACATCATAGACATAGATATGAATGATAAGATTATGATCATAAAGACAAAAATACCTGTAGGACTGAGGTCCGGTATTGAATAATGAGATAGTGCCAAAGATTTTCATGTAGCTGGAGCAACTCTTACCCTAGAGGGAATTACTATAGTGTCTTCTGGGTGGAGACAAAAAATAGATAAAAATTCTAATGTGATCTGGTTAAAAAAAAAAAAGATGAAACTTTCCCATTACACAGAAATAAAGTGAAACCTGGGTGTCATTGAAGGCACTGAGAGGAAGAATATCACTGTGTAGCTCCTGGGAGGGAAGAAACAAAACCATTATCCTATTGGATATGTTCAGCAGCTGATAAAATACATGCCAGATGATCAGAGATGGGTATATTAAAGTATTGCATATGCTTTCAGATGCTGCCTATAGACTGGGGAATTTATGAAAAAGCTGCTCTGTTATTAACATAAAGGAAGCTACAACAAAAAAAGCCAGAAAAGAGAACAGGTAAGCTTTTAAGGAAATCAGGTGCAAATTTATTGGCATGTCTGTGTAATGAGGTTGAAATGAAGGGAGAAAAAAAATAACCAAAATCTGGAGCAGGGGGAGGATTTGTCAGTAACAAGAGATGGTCTGTCCCCTTACACTGTGCAGTACCTGTGTCACCAGGCAACGTTATCCTGGGGCTTTGGGCAAGTAATTCTCATCACCCTCTTAATTCCCATCTCAAAGACATTGCAAAAAGCCTTCAGGCTGTTCGTGAGAACATTTTTACTTTGTTAGGGCTTGAACCGGGGGGCGGCAGGATCCTCTGAAGTGGTGAATCTCGATATGAGGAATGAGGATGCTCCGCCGGGATTGCCACAAGGCAGCTCTGAAGTGGAATCAACAGTTTAAAAACAGCACACTCCCGTCTAACTACATCAAACTGAAGGCTGCTGGACAAATGAAAAGCCAGCAGCCACTGAAAAAAAAAAAATCAGAGTTCTGCAAGCAGAGGAGAATGAAATGAGCAAAATAATTTTGCAGGTTATGGAGCGTTCGTGTGTTGTCTTGGAAGGATATTTTTTAACTGTGAGTAATGTGAGCACAGTGCTGTGGTTTTTCTTTGCTGCATCTGGAAAGTGTACCCGAGGAACTCAGCAATTTGTCACATGTATATTTATATTGAAGTGAGCCACAGATTTGTAGGTTACTTAATGTAATAGAGGAGAGTGAAAATGGAGCAAGTGCAAAATTTTATAATACAGGATTACATCAACAGAGAAGACTTACCAATAGGAAACAGGGACTGTGTAACATTTATAAGTGAAGGCAGGTAAGTACCCAAAGTAATTTGAAAAAATACCAATGTGGGGATTGTAGTATCTAATCTATTTTTCTTAGAGAATGCTCTTAAATGTGAAAAAACCCTGATGTCTTTAGGGCAAGTTCATATCTAACACAAATTGCTGTATCTTCAGTGTTTCAGAAGAACGATGACATCCTATATCAGCCAAAGAATCTGTCTAAAAATGTACAGAAAGTAGAGTCTGAAAAGAAAAACAAGACATCCTGGTATTCAAATCCACCCAAATCAAAGAGCTGTTATGATCAAATATTTAGAAATTCAAGCTTGCTGCCAAAGTGTAGCTCATTAAAACAGTGATTAAAAACCTAACTCATAGATGCTTTGGTAGGACCTCAAATTGATCTGATTTCCTGATTTTGTACAAATTTTTGTAATGATTTATCACTTTAGGGAAACGCTTTTATTGAATTGCATTAAAAATTAAAAAGCCCACAGTAATTATCCTTTCCCCCCCCCCAGAACAATGCAATTATATTCAATGCTATGAGGGACTGAAAAAAATTATGTACACTCATGCATAAGGCCCAGTGTCACTGTATTATATTTTGCAATGTTAAAAATCTGGGGAAAGTTTTTGGCAGCATTGCAAAACTTTTAAAGACTTTGCCATTTCCACAAAAATATTCAGTATTCGAGGAAAAGTCGTTTATCATAGAAAACACATTGTATAACAAAGTTACAATCTCTAATTAATACAGGAGATTTTCGCTGTGCACTGAATCCCAAATTTGGAATTATCAGCGAGAAAGGTAATTAAGGATAAAGCTGCTGGAGATAAGTAACTCTTCAGCCATATTCTGGGTGACATATGAAAGCATCCAAACACTACTGTGAGCAATTAATCTTCTATAACTCACACAATATGCAGATTAAGAGCAGGTCTAGGCCTGAGCTGCACAACACATGCTGAAGTTTTGAATCTGTACGTGTAGTTGGCATCACATTTTGGATTTTACCTCAGTGGGTCTTCCATAAAGGGTTGGTTGTGGAGGCAGGAAAAATAATATACGCCGTTAAATTGTTTATTAGCACAGGAACTTCACACAGTGGAAGGAATGATTGTTTATTGAAACAAGACCTTCAAGGGACTCTTTAATTATAAAACAGCTTGATATTTTAAAGAAAATGACAGAGACAACGGAAAGAACAATTTACTGCGGGTAACAGGTTGAGTATAGCTTGGGGCCTATTAATCAGTCATGCATAACCACTATCCCATAAAGAAATTGGAATAAACATACAGAAAATACTGCCTCTGCAAGAGGATTCAAAGAAACATGGCTAGGTTTTAAAATGTAATTAACAGTTGCATCCTGACGCATTAAGAGGAGCAAAAGCAGTATCTGTCTCACAACAGTAGATGAATAAAATGAAGACATCAGTTCTCCAGCTTTGGAACCCACTGACAGCAAGTTCTGGAGAAATGGGAGCACAGTGGCTACTGCTGCCATTGGTACTGAGGCACCAAGTAAGTCTTTGAAGCAGGTGGGTTTCAAAGCCAGAGAGGTGGAGATATAAAATTTTGCCTTGAAGTTTTCTAGAAAATAAACACAGACCATATCTGGTATCTTTTAAAAAACATACATCTGTAAATATGCATAAATGCTTAATAATGGAAAGAGGGTGTTTTCCCATCAGAACTGTGCACAGTGATGAAATAAAAAGAAACAGGAGGGGGGTAGAATTTTCCATGTGTGAACTTATCCATGGTGTGGATTATCCAAATTGCTGTTAATGCAGCACCCAACAAGGTTATTCAGTGAGGTGTGATGAACTCTGGGGTCAGCCTGGCAGAAGAAGGAGGTAACCCTTTGGAGGAGCTTTTGTGTAGCCCAGAGTGCTATTCTGAAAAACCCAAGCCTTTGGCAAAGCATTATCTGCCTGATAATCCTCCCAAACACGAGACATTGAGCTACTCTTGATTACAGGGCACTGAAATTTAGTGGGGTTTGTTTGCTTGTTTTGTTTCAAATGAAGAAGTGCCTGCAATCACCCATCTTTCAATCAAGCAAAACAGACTAATGCACACATCAACATGTGTACAATGTGTAATTGTAGGGGATGATGGCACGTGTGGAAAGTTATGTAGCCAAATGTAAAAATCAGTAAATAGTCATCTTGGTCCCTCCAGACACAATTGGTTTGTCCTTTTTTCATGGCCTTACAGAATTATGGAAGTGGAGACCCAACTGCTTGCAGCAGTCTGGCAAGAATTTTAGCCACTCCTGTTTTCTGCATTTCCAAATTAAGGTGCCTTTTATCTCATTAATCACTTCTAGGAATCACCCGGTTTTATTCACCCTGAACCTGTAGCCTGATCTCCATCATTAACTCCATCTGCTTCCCCTGTCTCAGGTAAGGATGTCAAAATGCCATTATTAAAACTGGAAGGACTGTTTTGTGGTCAGCACACCAAGAGTAAGAGATTGTATGTTAAATTAGGTGGGTGAGGCTGTTTGCAGCTGCAGTTTGGTTTTGTCAGTCAGAGACCATTGTGACAGGAATTTTCTTGACTCCAAATTCTTCCTGAGGCATGGCAGCACCAGGAAGGTATGGGTGGTGACCCCTGAGCAGGGACAACCCCCAAATAACAGGGACAGATAACAGGTGGCATATCCCATATATTACAGTTCTAATTGCATTACTAATTCTTTCCCCCACCTCCTTTAATCAAACAATTTGTGTTGCTGTGCAGGTGACATTTTAACTGGGTGAGTAACATCTTTTGCTTGATTTTAATTGGAGCAGCAATAAATTCTTCCATTCTCACATCCTGGTATGAGGTGATTTCCCTTTTTTTTCCTGTGACAAATTTTTGAATACAACATCAACAAGGACCTTCCCGAGTCCTTCTTTAATGTCTCCTGCTACTAAAAACATGTGCCATCTCATTTTAATAAGCTTGCACAGTGTCATCCATAAGTAGTTCAGGTTTATGAGGCTTTTCTGAAGATCTCAGTAAAGAGAGCATATATATGTATATATATATGTGTGTGATATGTGTATATATATGTGTGTGTGTGTGTATTTTATTTTTTTCCCAAGGGTTTATTTGTAACCATGAGTTGTCTTCTGATAGGAATGGGATAGACTTTATCCCTGAAAGGCCTGAGTATGTCCACTGAGCATCTGAGGTCTCTCCTCAGTTGTCTGGTCCCACACCAACCCCCGTGGTAGGATCAGGACCCCAGCCAAGGTAGGTGTTGAGTGTGGTGAGTTCTCAGTGCTCCCAGAGCTGGGCACAAATGGTCTCCTGCAGCTCTGCCTCCTGAGAGTTAATGAAGATTAGATCCCATCTAGAAATATAGCCCCAACACACTGAAACTTCCTCAATAAATTTTAGGATAGACTTTAGTGCGGAATTACAGCTGCAGGTCTCCAGCCATTAAAAGATGAATTATTGTTACGGATGTAACTCGGCAGCAGAGCAGCCTGACAGCAATGGCCTGAGCTAATTCCCCCAAAGATTCGTCTCTGTTCCTGCAAGATAAGTGCTCCAGCCTTGTTTCCTTCTGTTGGATTTTTACACAGTGCCTCGTGGAGCACGGCACCGCTCCCATTTGCATGTGCTGTGCAGGGCTGGATTGACAATATCAGCCAGGGTATTATGTGACACCTAATTTGGAAACACTTGGTGAAGGTTATCTCTGCCTCAGGCAATGATACCACGAGGCTGAATATAAAGCTGTTAGAGTAATTTCTAGTGAATAATGTATTAAATAACTTTACTTCCCCTCTCCCTCCCTCTGCATGTGACTTGAGACTTTTTTTTTTTTTAAAGAAAGAAGGAACTATTTAATAATGAAACTAGAATGATCTTGAATACATAAATTACAGGTGGCAGATCTGGAGACAGATTTTAGCCTGGTTATATACTTAAATACTCAAAATATTAGCTGCAATTCTTTACTGGTAAGTTTTGTTTTGCAGGTCATTTGTGAGTGAGCTGTTATAGTTCCAGGCTATTTTGAGTGGCTGCTCAATCACCTGTTGTTACTTTTTCACCTCAAATGGCTAAAGGTGATTCATAGCTTTTCATGTTTTATACCCTTTACTTTTCTGCTTGAAGATGAAATTTAATTTACACCAACAATCTGAAGTGCCCATTGCTCTGAGAGCCATTCCCTGTTTATTATTTGTTCTTTTTAGAGATGACAGAAACAAAACACAAATGGGCAAGAGGTGACTTTTTTTTTTTTTCAAAATATGACCCTTTGTTTATGATGAATTTTGTAACCCTCCGCTACGTGTTTACAGGAAGTATAAGAGGCTCAAAGAGAGAAAATATCTGGAGAATATTTGTTCGAGTCCTCAGAAGCGTTTTCTGCTCCCAGAAATTCAATTACACATAGGAGCAGTTTGTAACATTCATTTTGTTATGGTAAGTCCTTTATTTATCTTTTCATGATGCCATTTTACCACCAGTGATGCTGTGGTCACCTGAAGCTGTGGTGTCCTGGCAAGTGACAGCTGTGACTGGACATTAATGCTCAGGTACAGGCTGATCTGGCTGCCACTGGAGACCAGGTAGCACATTCCCATTCCAGAATTCCATTTTCTGGAAAGTGTTTTTGATTCTTTGAATTTCTTTCGGCGGAAAAAAAAAATAATAAGAAAATAAAAGAGAACAAGAGAAAGAGAGAGGGGAAAAAATTTTATCTGTGAAAAGGGAGAAGTTTCTCTCTGCTCACAATTTTTCAAGCTTGTTCAATTGTAACAACCTCATGGATAGCAAATTGATGTCATTTTTATCTGAGGAAAAACAGGAAGGTAACTGCCCTCAAAGGAGTAGGTAAATATATTTTTCATGATTTTGTAGTCTCACTTGCGTTTCACTTGTGGCAGTTTCACAGATGTCTTTCCTTTTTTATGTTGCTCTCTTCTTTTCTAAGAAAGCCAATTTAAAATTGCTAATTGCACCTACCCTTAGGTGTTTGTGCTGCATTTCATGGAGATGAGATAGAATCAGTTCCATAATGTGCAGGCAAAACTTGAGCCCCACATGTGCAGGGGATTCATATTATAACTTCTGGCATTTTTTTCAATAAAACAGAAAGGCAAATCGTTTGTGCAGGGCTGGTATCAAAAGAGAAGGACTAAACACGCAGTTTAATTGAACATTTGTTCTTAACTTTACTCAGGGACATTTGACATGAAAATTCTTTCCATATTTGATTGAAACCAGTTATGTGTGTCCAGAACTACATGGTTTAGGGAGGTAGTAGAAGATGATTGTGTATTGTACAACCTCCCAGGCTCTCAGGGACCATTAGAATTGCAAACCTGTTACCCTGGTAACCACAAAATTTGACAGGACTTGAAACTCTGATCTCTCTGGATAAGGCAGCAACATTTATAAATTTTGCTCATTCACCTTACTATAGTTGCTACAGTTAATGTTGAATTGCATCAGTAGCTTCTTCTCTGCTGAAAAGCCCTCAGATGGCTGTGGAGTTAATAGATAACAGCAATAGAGAGTTATAGAACAGAGCTTCCAAAATTTCCCTCCATGGACCACTGGAACTGCCAAGTGCCAACTGGCTGTAGATGGGTTTTCACTCCCTGTGTTTCCAGCTGTTGATATCTCACCAAAAGGCAACTAAACACATTATATGTTCCCCTAATAGCTCCAGAGGCAAATAAAATCGATGGCAAACATCTAAAGTGCTCATCCCGAACTTGTCCTCACACATTCTCTCTTCCCCATCCTCTCTTTTGCTCTGGTCACACACTCTCAATTTGGTTGAATTTGGAGGCTTGGCTGCACTCAACCATCATAAAGTCATCTTTCCAGAGCTGCATGTTTTAGCTGTAAAATTAAAAGTGGGGAATTCTGCCTTGGATGGAACTGGATTATCTCTGGAATTCGGCACTGCTGAGATTATTATCAAAAACCATGTTTTATTTCTGGTGTCTTTATTGTTTCTTTAGATTTATGGTAAGTTTAGAGACGATAAAAAAAGAGGCCCTAGAAGGATTTTTAAGAACTGAAGAGAAATAAAGGTGGTAAATAGCATGTAAAGATGACACTCAACAAATTCAGTTGCCATGTAGAAATAATTAAGTGGGGGGAAAGCACAGCAGGTAAAAAAAGGTACTTTTGCTAAGGAAAGGGAGAACAGGAACTGACTGCTGTTTAAACACAGAGAAATTAGGAAAAAGAAAATTTAAGCCATAAGAGAAACACTGTGCATAGGGAATCTCTAGATTCCCTGTCTTTTTTAACTTCTCAAGGAAAGACTGCATTTCTCTTTTTGTGATAGTTGAAATTCATTATTTGTCTCCATACTGGAGTGATATTACACGGATTTTCTTATATAAAAAACTGACAAGATGAACTTATTCAAAAACTTTAGTAGGAAAATGTACTTTACTTTTCTTCTGTCTAAAAAAAAATATTAAAAAATTCTCAATTAATACTCATCATCATAATATTTTTACACAGTTTATTGTCCCGCTTTACAATGTTTGGTATAGCTTTATTAGGCTGATATGGAAGAGTTCACTGAAATGTTGACTTTTTACATATCCCTGTGTTTTTGGTTCTTTCTAGAAGTGGCTCCTGCAGTGGAAATCAGTTCCTCAATCTTCTGCTCCCCACTGAGCATCCTGGGTGAGGTCTGAGAAATGTCACAATCGTTCACCTTCACTTAGCTAGAGTCTATCTCAGATTGTTAGTCTTGGCTTACCCTTCAATATCTACTAAAAACGCAGCCAGCCATAAAACTCTTACTGCCCTAATTAGTATTTTGGATTCTACTCATCCTCTTTTCAACTTTCAGCAAATCTGGCCTTTGTGCCCAGCACAGGTTCACAGCCATAGGAATAAATCCTTCCATGCAAGGAATCTCCCTATTGCCTAATTTTCTCCTCCTGATGGGGAAAGAATCACCTCCAAACCAAGGTGTTAATTATGTCATTGGCTCTCTGATATAGCTGCTGACTTCACTTATTCTCCTTAACAACCCCCACTAACTAATGGCTTGGCTGCTATTAAACTGGCACAACGTGGCAAACTCAGTGAAAAGGCTCCACGTGCCCACAGCCATCTAAACTCTGGAATCTTAAAACTAGATTGGACTTTTATCTTCAGAAAGGAGTTTCATGTAATAGCATTTACTTTTCTTGCAGGTGTCAGTGAAAGGGCTGAAGGATTTCGTTCCAGCTGCATCATGGTTTCATTTACTCCTTAGTAAAAATAGACTTTGGGGATTTAATCTGGTAGCTTTTCCCAGAAGAACTAAGATTGCTTGTCTGTAGATTCAGAGATGGAAGGTTCTGGTTTAACTGGTTTTTTTTCTTTTCCCTTTCTTCTTCATTTCTTTCAGGGTTCTGTGCTTGTGGTATGCCCTAATTAGTTTTTAGGTAAATTAATCTTCAAGTGACCCTGGGAGGTGAGAAGTTAATTCTCACCCATTCTCTGTTTCTTTTTGACTATCTAATTATTCATGAATGTTGTAGGGGTTGTGTTCTAGAAAGGCAACTCAGCATGGGGTTAAGCAGTGCCCAAACAGAGGAAGAAGGGTAAAAAATTACCATATTTGACAGGCACACAGCTGCTCTGAGGTTGTCATTCTCCAGTTTTCATTTCTGTCCTGTTGGTGGTGTAAATTATTAATCAAACAGTGATTACCTGTACAACCCTCTGAATTTCCAAAGAGCTCTGTTAATATGAACTAACACACCTGTCATATGCTCAAGAGAAGTTATGAACTCAGAGCCAAATTTTCCCTTGCATTCTGCTGCTGCATTTTGCTTATGAGTCAAGGAGTTTGGCAGGAAGGAGCATAATTTTGCTGTGAATTGAGCAGGAAAGACTTGTGATACAGGCTGGGATAAAGTTTTTTAAGAACAGAGGAAAATGCTGGCTCAGGTGCCCATAAAGAACCTGTACAATGTAGAAAACAAGTGAAAATTCTGCAGGCACCATGATTTAAAGGATAAAATTGAGAGTACCTAAAAATGATAAGGAAAGAATTTAAATAAAAAGTTTTGGGAAAAGCAAGGAGATATTAAGATAGCTGTGGAAGAAAAAATAAATGCTGCAAAAATTTTGTAAAGTCTTAGAAGAGTATAACTGAATTTTGGAGCTGTCTAATAAAAGAAGTAAACTAAGGGGATAAGTGATGTCATCAGATCATGAAAAAAGGAAGACAGGCTCAGCTACAGTGTCTGAAGGCTCTCTAGAAAGATGGAAGTTGAAGGAGACAGGTAGGACTGGGAAAAGTTTGCATTATTTTATCTTTTTCATTTGCAGTTGCTGGGGTTGTGTTTGATTTGCAAGGAGTGGAGATGGTAAAGTGCGTTCAGTGACTGGCAGAAAAAAGGCCCCAACAGTAGAGGTTCAATACTTACAGTGAGAATGGAGAGGGCATAAATGCCTCAGTATAAAATAACCTCATTCATTTGGGAAAAAAATGTGGGTTGTATTCAGTTTCTTTGAGTTTTTACAGCAAAACTTTTTACTTTTCTAGAACCAAAACGTATTGGTTTAGTTTTGTTCCCTGTCAGCCTTGGAGCAGTTCAAGACCGAAAGACTGAAAGAGCAAATTGAAAAAAATGTTTTCCCACCTTCTTCTTACCTTTTGACCTTTTTGGAGAAGAAAAGCAAAGCGTGTCTAGGGTTGAGACACCAAAGAGATGAGCTGGGTGAGAAAGAGACACAAAGGTGAGCGAGAGGGATCTTTAAAACCCAGAAGTCAGCTTTTATCTGAATGCAAACTGGAACAGAACAACATTTGAAACAGAGGAAACTCAGCAAGACAGACCAAAATGACAGAGCTCTCCCCATTTTCATGCAGGACCCTTGAGGTCTTTCTCAGTCCAACGAGTTTCAGTGTGTTCCTTGTTTGCAGCAAGTTCCAGCTCTCAGTCCCTCTGGGGCACTGTTTCCTTTCCCTCACCTCTAAAGCTTGACTCTGCCTCTGCTCCCCAGCAAACCCACCAGGCTTCTGCTGCAGGCTGATTGTTTTCTGCCTGTTTTTCCCACCTTGTAACCCAGGACCTGCTTTTGCTCGTTGATTTCTGCACTTTCAGTTGCTTTACAAGATGTAACAACTCCTGTTCGTGCCAGAGGGTCTCACCTTGGCCTGGGCCACATGGATGTGAACACAAACCTTCCTCCTGCCTGCTCAGCCTTTCAGCACAGCAGAGCTCACCAACCAAACAGATCCAGACCCAGCATCTCCCTTCCCAACACCTGCTCCCTCCCAACCTCAGTTCCACACCACTATATACAAATACTTGGAATATTTTTTTTTTAAAGGATCAAATTAATCATTTGATAAAATTTTCCATTATTGCTTGGTCAAAGAGCCTCTGTTCATGACATGATCTATTCTGTGGCAGTTTTGAAGCTGGTTTTAATTGTGAAGATACTGAGGAATGGCCTAGTAGTGATCACTGTAAAGAAGCAGATGAGTTTGTCCAACCGATTTTCAGGCATTTGGGTGATTCTGTAATTAATAACATCTTTACCTGTTGGCTCAGAGAACAGAGGAGGCCACTGGATTTTCAGTGAAGACAGAAGAAAAGCTGAGGATCCAGATACAGGAAGGTGGTGTTAACTAAAGTAAGTGAAGAGGTAATTAACCTTCAAACTTGTCAGTATTTTTAAGAATAGGCTACAGAAACAAACCAACTTTCTCTGCATCATTGTATTGGGAACCATCCCAGGCAGAATTTATTTTTCAAATGATGAATATCCACCCAATTCCACTGCATCCTCCTCTTCTAAAAATCAAAGCAACATAGCTTCCTTAAAAAAAAAAAAAAGAGAGGAGAGAGAGAGAGAGAAAAAAGCAGCATAATATCTTGATGATTTCTTAAGAGATCTCTTCTCCCAGTTATAGGTATGTTAGAAAGGAAATTGATATATCTTCCTTTCTTCTTTGTGTGTTCTTGGTACCACAAGCTGTGCACAGCATGCTTTCAATTAATTTAAACTAACTTTCCATCTGCTCCAACAAATGTAGGATTTGAGTGAAAGACACTATGATAGAGTGACATGAAATGTGCTAATAGCAAACACTAATGTGAAAGCCAGTCTTCTGTGGAAAATGTAATATCCATAGTGCTCCCTTTCTACTCCATATTAAAGGCTCACTTTGGTGAAAAATGATTATTGTTTTCAATATTTGCCTAATCAAGATGGGAAACAAAAACTTTAGCAACAGAGAGAGTGATTTACACTTTCCAGATCATGGTAATGTGAGGAACAGGATGTATCAGATCGATTCCTTTTTAATTACCCCTTTCATCGAGCTTTATGTTATGGAATTATTTCATTATGTTTCTACACTTAAAACAAAAGCACAAAAATGCTGAATATGATTAAACTTGGAAGGCTCTGGCTTTCTTATCAGTTTGATCAGAACACTGTGTATTTTGCAAATATTCTCGTTTGTTTTTTTTTTTTTTCCCTGACAAATTAAATTCTGACAGAGGTATTTAAATTAGAAGAGCCAAGGCCACGGTAAAACAGCTACAATGGCAACATTCAAGTAATGACACAGACTAAAATATAGTAACTGTGTACAATAAAAGCCTTTTGCTACTAAATATGTGCACTTTACAGACAGCAGTGTAAGCCTTTGTGTGAGGTTTTTAGTGAGGGGGTTTTGTGCTCTTGAGATTTTTTTGGGACATGATGTCAGGTTAGTTTTTTTTTAGTATAAAGTAGGAACTAACTGTGATTCTGGCACCAGCCTTTTCAAGCAATAACCATTTAAAGCCATGTGGTAATTAAATTCTACCTGCAGCCCAACCTTGTTCCCAATTGAACCCTGGAGAATAAGTTTATGGCTTTTTTTTTCCCCAATTTAAATTAGCACATGAATTTGCAAAGTGGAATTAATTTCTGGGCCCTGTTTCCTCCTCCCCATGTTTCTTACATTAAGTACTGCACTTTTAACCCTCCTTGGCCTCTTCAATTGATCAAATAAATGCAAATCAAAATTCTAGACTTGGTGAGATGCACAGGGAACTGTGGTGGCACCATTTCCTTGAGCGACAGCAAGTAAAAATAATAACCTGCTTCTGGATAATTCCTAGCTGAAACTCAATACCATTTGCACTTAAGAGTAAAGTTCAGAGAGGATAATTCTCCATGATCTTGTGCAGATTCATGGAAAGTGATGCCGTATTTTCAGGGCAATAAGGACAGATGCTTCTCAACTGCTGGTCTGTAGCCGCCACCTCTTTCACCTCAAGCACTCTCAGTTCTTGGTTTGGGCTGTTTTTGTTTGTTCAGCTCAGTTTTTGTGGGTTTTTTAAGCCTTTTTTTATGGCAAGGCTGAGCAAGAGCTGAATTGCAGGTGTCCTCATACCTACCTATAGATCAAAGAGCATAAGACACCCAGTGGATGCAGGAGAGAGTCCTTCAAAGTGAGAAAATAAACACTGCATGTCTTTCTTTCCCCGGGTCTATATAAGCACCTAACACCCAATATCTGGCATCTCACAGTAGGGTGCCCTTATCACCAATTTATGGCAATTTTGGGGGTACCATTGCTGGCTGGAGCTGTTCCACTCTGCAGAAAAGGTTTCCCAGGGCGAGATGACACGTGAGCAGAAGCCATTTAATTTCCTTTAGTTCCTTTTTGGTTTGCTGCAAACAGACCCAACCAAAGAGAAATCTGTTCATCTGAGAGCTGCTTTTCTCCACTAGATGTGTTTTACATGTGTCAATGGTTTCAGAGTTAGAAGGGTATGAGGCAGGAAAGGTCTTTAATACTTTTATCTGACCAGCTGAGAGAGGTAAGGAAAAAAATGGGCATTCTTTTGGACATACAGTGAAATCACTCTTTCTTGATGTTTAGCAGAAATCCTCTGTGTCCAAAATCTTGTCTGTTCTCCCAATTATGTCACGTAGTCTAATGAAAAGTGTTAACTTTTCCTCCAGACCTCTCCTCCCTATTATTCTGCAGGACATTTATACACCTACAGCAGATAATGTCCCCAAGAATTTATGTGCTCAGCCTGAAACCCTTGTAAGAGAAGTAATTAGACAGGCTTAATTAGAGCTGGCATGACAAAATACATGTCAGTAAACCTGCCCAATTCTGCCCAGAAAGGCATTTTCATAGGGCTCTGACTGCTGTATTAGTCATGCTCATTTTTCAGGTGGTGTATACAATTGTAGAATATTTAACCACCATTAAGTGTTTTTCCAGTTGGAACTGTTTCATGCAGAACTCTTCCATTTAATCAATTTATCTCGTTCATCGTTAGGTTACAACTGGTGTGACTGCAAAGAAGGGAGAGAAAAGGAGAAAATGAGATGCTCCATTGGAAAACATCATTCAGAAGTGACAGATTAAGCTACTTGAAATGGAGGCAAACGTGAGTGATTTGAGGGATATTTTACTTTATTCGTAAATTGGATCATTAGCTGAAAAAATAATCACTTGGTCCATCAAAGACATAACCCAGAAATGAGGTGGAGATAGGAGTCACCAGAGGATGAGTAATGGAGGTAAGAGATCAGGCATGTAGGGATGATAATACAAGTTATTTAACACAGGAAACAATGGCAACTAATGGTAATTAGCAGTAAAATGGACACATTTTTCTCCTTAAAAATCTGATGTTGGTGTCAGTGTGACTTGCCTGAATGCAGGTTAGGAGTGAACATGGATCTGAAATGCTAACAAGAAAGCAGGGAAGAGTTGTCAGAGCATCTCTTTCAGAGGGAGAAGGGAAGTCTAAGAAGATTAGGGGAAGAAAAATTAAAAAGGAATGTATCAGGAGAACTGTGCAGTCTTCATATGTGTTTCTAGGTCTTTCCCGTGCCCAACAGAATAAAAGTCCCTCATGAATGTAACTCTAGAAATCAAAAATTGCATATTTTTAGCCTGTAGGTTCCAAATTACACGTTGCTGTGAGACTGATTACATTCCAGAATACAGTCCCTTACATCTCTTAAAAGATGAAAATCGTGTCCCTAAAACTATTTCTGTGTGTCTGTCCATGCAATCCCTGAGGCCTGACATCAGCAGGGAGCTCTTCCAGACTATCCCAAAGTTTGGTAGCCATAAGAGCTCCCTGATAAAATCTGTTCCTGTGATGGAACTGTTCCTGGCTGTGATGGAAGAAAGATTTTATTTAAGTGCAGTTCCAGCCTTTTTTGCATTGCTAATACAATGGTAGAATTTTCTACTGGAGTAGGAGAAAACATCCTGTGTAAGAGCTCAGATGTTATTTTCAATATTATTTTGGGACATGATAAAGAATAATGTATATTTATATTTTAACCTGCCTATTACCTGGATCCTGCAAATTACCTGGATCCATTATCTGGCTTTTCTGCTTGTTTCTTAGAAGCTTAATTGGAAAGAAGCCACACGTATATGGTGTATATACATTAATATATGGTGTGTGGGTGCCTACCTCTGCGAGCTCTAAAAGTAGAAAATATTTTTAGGCACAAATTATTCTATGTAGCAAATAAGAGACAATAATTCAGCTATCAAGGATTCAATATTATTCACTCAGTCATGGCAAATTATCTCTATCCTGTCCCCATCCTTAGGAATGCTTATTCCTGGCAATAATTCTGTGTTCCAGTCCCGAAAGATGAAGGATTTTAGATTAAGCACAGCTGTTTGTGGCTGGAAAGACCTGTCACTCTGAGGCTTCCACATTCAATTGAGAAGTTAAATTTGTCTGGTATTAACATAAAATGCAAATACAACATCCTACTGTCAAAGCAGTTAAATATTCAGGAGTGAGACCGTGGTTAATAGCACATTAATCATTAACCATTATTCAGAGATAGTTTGGATCAGGCTGGAGGAATTGCAGGAAGTGTAAATGAGCTCTGAAAATATCAGTTTGAAAAGATGTCCCTTCAGAGCCCCTTTATTGTAGATAAGAGCTGGGTTGTTTTGGTTTTTAGGGCTACACTCATTCCTGGGCCACTAAATGAATATAGATGTTTTTTAATTTTATAGTAGGCTATTGATAATACAGATTTATTTAAAACACAGGTAATGGTTGAAAACATGTAATACTTTTTAAATTGTTTTAGGTAATAAGTTTAACTTCCCAGTCTAAAAATACTGATTATAATTATTAAACATTTAAGGTATTCCATGGTTAAAAGAAAGGTTTCTGGTGCACTATTTATCATTTTCTTTGTTCAGCCTAATTTTCTTATTTTGAGGTATTGTTTTTTGTGGGGGTTTTTTGTGTTTGTTTTGTTTGGTTTTTTTTTTTTTTTTTTTAAGCAAATCTTTCTTAGATGATTCTGATACCTTAGAGGTAATTATTAAGATCAAGCACCTGGCTTATATAAATTGATATCTCCATTCACATTCAACTAAACCATAATTGCACCATTCAACAGAAGGTTTTCTGAGATTCTGTTAAAATGCTGAGGGTATTTCTGTACTCCAGTCCTTCATATTCTCAGTTTTGTCTTGGTTTGTGTAGACTGCTTTAAAATTAATAAACAGGCTCATGGTAGGTCCTAGATAAGGTGCAAAAATTATGCTAAAATATGCAGTGATAATTGAGTGTCAGTTTAAGAACATGTTTCCCATTGAACAGGTGCCTGTTGTTTCCTGTGAACCTGAGGTTATGGTTAATACACTGGTAACAGGTTCCCAGGAGTTTCCATGCAGTTCATTTCACACTTGGGCATTGCAATATTTGCAACAATTCACGGAGTTCAGAGATGTCCCGGAGACTTTGGCAGGGACAGCCAAGCAAAATGCTAATAAGGAAAACAGAGCAGAAGTCTGAGCCAGGGTTTGGCTCTTGCCAGGCTCTGTCAGCACTGCACAGCGTTGACATGGAAAAAAAGAATTCTTTCATCTCTTACAGCCATAAACCAACAGGGATTTTATTTATTTATTAACAAAGAAATAACAATAAAATGCAAGGGAGGGCTTGAAAGAAGCCCACTGTGCAAGGCCAGTGACATGCCTCTTGAATTAGTACCTGTGAAAAGGGTTCTGCATCACACCACAGCTACAGAGCACAGCAATCCAATGTCAGATCAGTGTGTGTCATCCTGCAGAGCCAACTCCAGTTCTACAAAGTGGGGGGAAAACACTGGTGAATGAAGCTGAGCTGATTCACAGTCCTGTGCTTTGGTGTAAATGCACCAGCTGTGTAAACGTGTGCAGGTGTAAAGCAATAGAAACAGCCAATTGAACTTCCAAAACCTTAGATCAGTCAAGCATCAGATGCTAAAAACCTCTCAGACCTGTGCTTTAGTTTTGGTTGCAGTAGTAAAGTTGTGTAGTGTAATGAAAGACTGACCTCCACAGGGCAGAAATCAGAGTTGGCAGGTTTGTAGAGTTCCCACCAAGATACAAGACCCAGACTTCCAGGGAAAAGGCTTGAAACACCACCAACACCCTCAAACTTTAGGTTGGCTTTTAGCCTGAAGCTCATCCTGGGTTTGGGTGTAAACAACTATTCTTAGCAAATCTCTGCAAGAGAGCCCTCTGCTACTTAACTGTTTACATGATGCTTGTGCTATCAAAAATGAGGGGCAAGTTTTCACCATCTTGACTCCTGAGACATCCTACTTCTAGGCAGGTTATCTGTTGGATTGAGTGCTTAAAAATACAAACAGAAAGCAAGAGTCTAGCAGGCTTCTTCAGTGGTGTTTCCTTAGAGATTTGGCATCCTTCTTTCATGTCAGTTAGGAGAAAGAAAGCAAAATACTTTCCATGAAAGTCTGGTTTGTAACCAGTAAATGTCTTCTGCGTCACAAGACATTGGACAGTTTGTAAGGATGGTTCATGACACAGCAGCCTTTGGTGAGAACAAACTAACAGGGATCTTCCAGAGGGAAAAGGTGCTGCATGGCTGAGGAGCTAAGCAGGCTGAGAATTCTTTAAGTCTTAACAATTCTTTAAATTGTTAAGTCTTGGAGCATTTTAAATTTATTTGTTTAAAGGAAAGATGCACAGTGCTAATGATGGGTCTGTAGAGAAACAAAGTGAGGGATGACTGTTATGGGGGCTATGTATGAATCTATTCACTTTTTTTTTTGGTTTTAGGAGTGTTTTTCCAGACTGTGTGAAGATCCATATTAGAAAAGACTCCAGTTTCCTCCCCCACCCCCGTTCCCTTTGAAACTAAAACAAAAAAATAGAACTTCATCAAAACCCTGAAGTAGGAGAAAAATCCATCAGCTCACCTAATGAAGATGAGTGGTACAAGTCTGTGCTGCTGACTGTCCCCACCTCCATCTCTTTAAAGGTACCAGAATTGCCCCAATTCCCATATTAATTAGTCTGCAG
The DNA here is from genome assembly GCF_009829145.1 of Chiroxiphia lanceolata. Lineage (NCBI taxonomy): Eukaryota > Metazoa > Chordata > Aves > Passeriformes > Pipridae > Chiroxiphia > Chiroxiphia lanceolata. The sequence continues at coordinate 5,758,815 of NC_045649.1, read as the reverse complement.
TACAGTTTAATTGCATTGTAGGTTTTTTTCTTTTTCCCAATGAACTGAGCTTTTAATGAGTATCCACTGTTTAATAACCAATTAAAATAATAACTTATTATTTTGTGTATGTGTAATAATGAAGCTCATCACCTTAACTGTTTATATTTATATATATACATACAGATTTTATTACTCTGATTTGAACAATAAATCTATTACATTCATGTATCTCTCTTTGTTATGAGTTATACCTTCACTAAATAATGGCACTTAAATGCACATAATGCCTCCCTCCCTTGTTTAGCTTAAGCAGGACAAGAGACAAAGAAGAGCTGCTCTAACAAGAGGGCTTTGGAACTGAAGAAAGACCTGAAGAAAATAAGCCTGGATTGCATCCACTCAAGCCCAGAAGATAGAGTTGAGTACAGCACACATTTGCATTGGCTTCAGGTACTCGGTGCTCATTTGCTAAAGAACAAAGTACCCAGTGCCAAGGAACAGAAATTAGGAGTGTGAGACACTGCTGCAGCTCACCAGGTGTGTGGGTGAGGACAGACAACCACGATTAAAAGTAGGTTCATTACAGAGCTGAGAAGAGATCAAGCCCTGATGGGTCTTTAAAAGGTACCAAGCTGGAGCACCACTGCAAGAGTGATGGCTGGATGTCAGTGCATGGAAAACAGGATAAGAACTGTCTTAAGAGAGTGAGAAAGGGGGGGAAAACGCCCAACCAAAGAGAAAACCCTTCCCATAACAGTGTTGTTCCATTTGCTGGGGGTGGGTGTCTGATCATCTTGTACCATTGCTGACCAACAGCACAGTAGGATGTGGGGCCTGACAGGCACACCAGGGCTGATCCAAGGAGTGATATCTGGCAGGAGGCTGGGGCAGAGACTGACTCTGCTCAGCTGGCACATGACAACAGGGCTTCCAAAACTCCTGCCCTGTGTCTGGAGGCTGAGGTGGCAATCCCTCCTCTGGGAAGGGTTCAGATCTCTGACCAGTGCCTGCCTGCACGAGGTGCCTCTGCACCCTGACCCTTAAATCATCACACTGAGGTGACTGAGCTTCCCAAGAGGGTCAATCTTCTACTGCCAGGGTGGTTTGGAACTGTGCCCTCTGTTTCTGTACCTCTATTGCAGCTCTGTCCCTGGCACAGCAAGAAAGGGCACTCTGTGGTCTGATGGGTCTGAAGGCACAAGAGGACACAGCCTGGGGGGCACACACAGGTCAAACCCCTGCAGTCAGCTCTGCCAGGGTGAAGGTGAGCAGCTGCACTGAGCCCTTGGCAGGGCTGAGGGTACAGGGGTTCTGCCCAGCTCAAAGGATTTCTCGCTAGAGCCATCTCTCTTTTGACTTCTCCATGCAGGATCCAAGAGCAAGCTGTTTTCACATGGATTAATGTAGTTTTTGGTACTAGCAACAATGGTAAAACTTACCAGGCACCATGACTGGGCTTTTCAACACTGTCTGGTTCTTACATGACATAGCTAAATGGTCTCAGCTTGCACATGTGAATTTAATGGCACAAAAAATATCTAATCTTTCCTTTAGACACACTGTCTTGTAACAACGGTTATTCTAATTACTGCAATATATAGTTTCTACTGTGCTTTATCTATTCTGTCACATTCTCTATGATGCCCACATGAATTACATGTTGTTCTTTTGTGTTTTGGCAATCACTGATATGAAAGGCTGAGAATCTGTTAATTGGGGCACCTGCTCCCTGGAGGTTTTGCTCAGTATGAAACAGGATGACTATTAAGTTACCTTGGAGATATAGGGAAAATTTTAGTGTATATTAGCTCATGATGGCTTTAAAGAAAAGAAATGCTTTGTAGTTATATAATTATTTTATCAGTTGGGGAAGGGAGGGGTTTCAGCTGTTAGGCTTCTGAGGTTTTAGTGATTCCTGTGGGAGCTGGGTGTCTAAATCCCACCAAAGGCTAACTCCCTTGGTGCTAGCCAAGCCAACACTGCACGCTGTAACCCCAAGGCAGGTTATAATCACTGGTGTTAATTACATTACACACTTAATTATAAATGTCCAGCTCTGTTTTACATTCTGAATTTTCAACATGCCTTGAAGTAATCAAGAAATCGAAACACTTTTTCTCTTCTTGTTTTGAACAGTTTGTCGTAAAAGGTACATCCAGCCACAGAACTGATGGTGATAGCCCACAATGGCATGTGGAAACAGTAAGCTGTGAAATGAGTAGTAAATAGTAAGATGTGCTGTTATATCCAGAGGAATTGTACTGGACTGGAGTAACTCACCGCTGCAGCCCCAGGGGCAGTGAAGGTCACTGGGCACCGGGAGCTGGATGAGTGGAGTCCAACCAGAGTCATGGAGGTCAAGGAAGAGCATCCCAATGACTTTCCAGCAGGAGCAATGACCTTTACTTTGTTTCTGCAGGTAAGGAGGTTGTACTGAAGGCAGAAGGGACTGATCTGATTTACTATTACTGGTGAAAAAACATAACTCGGTCGAGAAGCGAAAGTTACCGACTCACAGCAGAGTGCAATCCAGAACGTGTGGGGTTGGGGGAGACACAGGAAGGTTGAAAGGGCAGCTCAAAACTTCTATCCAGCTAAAAACCATTCAGCATTTTCTGTCTCTGTTAGTGTTTCATTGCTTATGATTTCACTTTGTGCTGTTTTAAACACCTCTTCTAAGGCATGAGGCACAGCATTAGTTTAGGACAATGATCTCAGCTGAGACCAAAGGAGGTGACACACTTTGGCTGTGGCTTTCAGGTAATGACCTTTTGCTCAATTACACCACATGCTTCATGTACACTCTTTCATCCTGTACTTATTATGGACCACATGAAAAAATCCCTTTAGGTTCAAAGTCCAATAAAGCATCAGCAACAGGCAGAAGCTGGAGGAGGGTCTCGGTGGCAGTACAAGCTGCTGGGGTTTGTACTCAAATGTTTCCTTCAACTGCTGCCCTCCCTCCCCAGCTTCCTCTATTCTCAGATGGATTAAAAGGCTATTTTCAGGGATATTCTATCTTCATGTGGCTATGTCACTTTAGATAACTTCCTAGAGGATCTAAAAAACAACTCAAAGGAATTTCTGAAAGCTAACAGTCTCTAACTTTACGCTGGAAGAAGAATTCCCTGGTAAAGAGATGTTTGTTCAGCCTGATTCTGCATTGTTTGTGCACTTTTTGTGTCTGGCTGTTCTCTACAAGCTCAACAGATGGTGTTAGGTGGAAAAGGTGGTCAGGTGAAGCAAAAAGGAAGTGCAACAAAAATCCATTCAAGCTCTTGCCCACATTCCAGCCTGGGAACATCTGCCCCGAGTTTGGGTCAAGGCAGCCTTTGTAATGGAAATGGGCCTTTAGAGGGCAAATTATAGTTATTACCTGAATATTCAGCTGCTGATTTCTTGTGTGGTCAAACCTTAATCTTGTGTGGTCAAACCATCACTGGGAGTGTTAAAGGCCAGGTTGAGGGAGCCCTGAGCAACCTGTTCTGGTGGAAGGTGTCTCTGCCCATGGCAGAGGGAATTGGAATGATCTTTAGATCATTCAAGAAGTGATCTTTAAAGTCCCTTCCAACCCAAACCATTCTATGAGTCTATGATTCTATTTACCTCTTTAATCTCCAGATTCTCCTTCCAAACCCATGTCATGATGATGATGATGATGAAGGCTGCAATTTCTCTCTCTCACTAAGAGCAACCTAGGAATTTCTATTTTCCACAGGCTCTTCTAGTCCTTTGTCAGTAGTCCTCCCCTCCTGCTGTACTGCATCAGCAAGGTCTACGTCCAGACAGAAGGTAAAAGCCCATACATCCTTTATTTGAGCATTTCACAAATAAATTACAAGTTTCTTTGCAACCACGTCATAAACCAAAACGTTTATTTACACCTCAGAAACAGCAAGCAACTCAGCAACTAGGGCCCAAAGGAACGATTAACTGGAAAAGTAACTGAATTAAGTATCTTTAAAATCAAACAAAATATTTTCCTCCTTGCTTGAACTTTAAGATAAAGAAAGAAAATCATAAAAAAAGAAAAAATATTGATGGCAACTTAAAAAGACAGGCGTTGTTATGGGATAGATGTGATTTACAGGAGGGTTCTGTCTGAAATGGCAGTAAAAACACAGCTTGTTTGTACTGAGTTCACCATCATAGTCCACCAGACAGGGTCTTATTCTACAATCCCAGCCCCAGGCAGGGTGTGTATGGGACACACACACAGTCTGGCCTTTGGCTACATTCATTTTAACCCCAAGTTATCAGATACAGTCATTTGCTGATGCAGAGGAGGAGTGTGATGTTCAAGGCTGGACAAAGCTTTCCCAAACAGCTGTCCCACTGAAAGCACAGGAATGCAGAATTCTGCCTCTAACCCCTTCCCTTTCCAATACTGGTGACCTGCTGATACACAGACAACTAAAAATGAGTCAGCAAACAATTATGCATATCTTCAAATGATATAATTATGTTAAGAGGGGACAGCTAAAGGCAGCATAAATACAACATGAGAGTTGGGATAAGTCTGGGTTTTACTGTATGGATTCTTTTGCCTTTTTTCTTTGCTTTAAATCAGATTGGTCCAGCATATGTAACATATGCTGTCCCTTAACTCATGTTTTCATCCATAACTGAAGGAATTAAACTGCTTATTCCAAGTGCCCATGCTGTATCAGTCTCCCTCCACCTGCATATATTATATATATATATTTATATGTGTATATCTCTATATATCTACATATATACACACATAGCAGTTGTGCAACTAGTAACTTTCCACTGAGAGTGCATGAGTGCATCCATTCCATGTGGACAAACACAAACCAGCTCGTGTATCACGGGGGGAGGCAAGAGAATTGTGGTCAGTGGGTTATGTGCTTTACACAGGAAATAATCTGCTATATCTGCTTTAAGTAGAATAGTTATAATGATAATTACTAAAGTACCTTGCATGTTAATTCTAAAGATTATAGATCACAGAGTTAATGGAAAGAAAATAATTGCTATTTTATTTATCTTTTTGCTAGCATTGGACAGTATCTCTCAGACAACTGAATTTCTAGAGATGCAATAAAGGCAAGATAGAATCAGAGTTTTGCTTTCAACTTGGTGTTCTCAAGCTGATGTGACTTTAATATAATTTATATTGTGAGAGGGTTTTTTTTAAATTAAATAAGACATTATTGAATTCATTCTGAAAATAACTTGGCCTTTAGACAAAATGTTGTAAAGTTATTTGTGTACAGATTTCTGCTGCTTCAAGGGGCTGAGTGCATTAGTAACATTTGAGAAGAAAATTGGCAGCTTTCTCAGTATTCCAGACAGGAGATCTTTACAAAAGGAAAGACAAAAGTTGTCAGTATAATACATGTCTTTTTGTAGCGATAAGACATTTAATCAAGGACCCTAAAAACTGATTGTAAATCCATAACTTAATAGATGAGGTTTGTATTACAGTGATCTTGAACTTAAGGGACTACATAAGGGAACAGGACAAATTATTTGGCCACAGCCACACGAAATAAAGGTTAAACCCAATTATTCTGGGTGCCTCAGAGACACATTGAAGTGGTCAGTGAAGGACATGAGGCATCTGAGCTGCAGGTTCTCTGTGTGCCACAAAAGACAGATTTCTGATACTGTGTAAGCACTCGGCAATCCTGTGACAAATATTGCAGCTTTACTGTGCAGAGCCCACCAGTGAAAGCAATATGTGGGGAGGTTTAGATGAAAAATTTCATCTGACTATGATTAATTGAGTCTCAGTTCCAGCAGTGGAGTTGCTCTTTGATTTACAGCAGTGTAAACACGATGAGAACAGGGCTCGGAGGGGGCATTAGCCAGTGTTCCACTCTTACCTAATTTTCCTTGATACCCAGCAGGAAATTCAGCTCGTTTTCTCTTTGTTTTACTCTTCAGCTCTACAGTTACTGAACAAAATGTACGTTAATAAATGCACACAGATATCTTGTAAAAACACACACATGAGGTGTACAAAGGGTTCAGTTAGCAAGTACACCAAATACAAGACCTTTCTCTTGCCAAGAAATTCCTCTCGCTGATGGTTATTCCCAATTTTTGTTTCAATGGCAGATAGTCTTTTCAGGTGAAATGATTTTTAAACAGAAAGTTTTGTGCATGTTAGAAAATGATAATCAAGTTCCCTGCCTTTCCAACTCTAGACAGCATTGTGTATCTACAAACACAGACAGAAATAAATGTTGTAGTGATTAAAACAGCTACACAGGAATAAGTGGTATGTTATAAAAACAGCAAGCTTGGCTGAACAGATGTTAAACATAATTAACTATTAAAAAAATACAACCAATTTTGTAAATTTTCTGGTTTTTTTCATTATATTTTAGAAAAAAAACCCAAACAAATAAATTATTGTTGCTCCTTTGTTTCAGGAAACGGGCATCATTTTTTTGAGCCAGAGATGACAACCTTCTTCAGGGAGGAAATCTCAGCTTCTGACACAGTTCCTCCTTGTGTAACCCTACAGGACGTGCCACGGCCTTGTGTTAAATGTTCTCAGGCACAGAGAGGGAGAAACATTAACATGGCAGCTTCATCTTCTCTTTGCATGCTCGGGTAAGTCCAGTGATCAGCTCTGTGTGAAGCCCAGAGACACAAGATAAAGGCTAGGAAGCTTTAATGTGGGTGCAGAGATGAAGGGGTAATGTGACTGAAGGCTTTGATGCATCTTGGTTCAGAGTTTCAGCCATGGTTCCAACCTCTCTGCACGTCCAAAGGTTGCAGAGTTATCCAAGAAGAAAGATCTCTTATCCTTGGGCACAGAGTGGTAGAAAGAGTTCTTCCCGTTGTCAGCGTAGTTCCAGGCAGAAGAGCTTTTCCTTTGTTCCTCATTTTGGATGATCCAAAACCTGCTCTGTGAGCCTTGGTTTAAAGGAGAGAAGGGCAGCTTTCTCTGGTACTTGATAGAAATGACACCAATGTCAAAGGGTGTCTTTCCAGGGTTTTGCTGGATAGGGAGAGGAAGAAAGCAAGTAGAAAAAGAGTATTTGTGGGGGAGGATATTATAATTTCTTTTATTGAAGATAGAGGTTTTGTAGATCAAAGCACAGGGTGCAGAAAATCTTTGGGTGCAACATACATGTTGGAAATTCAGTGGTGTTATACATTGGCTGAGTTTTTTTTTTTCCTTCTGAAAAATTTTGCTTGAAAATAATATATATTTTTTTAAAAAGACGTGTGATTGTTGATGACAAAGCAGCAGCATATGGTTATCACAAGGCATGGGCAGAGAAAGAGAACCAGAAGCTTGCCCATGTTAGTGTTTGAGATCAGGCACTTCCCTGCTGGAATGCCTGCAGCTGCCAACAGCCCACTCCTGATGTCCTTGACCAAGAGAAGCTCCCACTCAGCCCCAAGTACCACTTTGGTAACTGAGACACCAAGAGCCTCCTGCAAGAGAAATGGGGTCAGGGGGAAGTTTCACTTGGTCAGAACTGCAGGAGTTAAGCTGGGAGAGAAAAATAAGTTCCTGTCTGAAGGCAGCTCATATCTTATCAAGAGATCTACAATGTTAGGAAAGCTCACAACACAAACTCATTTTTCCTCTGTCGCTGTTGTTATTACTCCTTTTGATTAAAAAAAGAGAGGAAAAAAAACCTGTTTCATATTTGGTACAATACAGGAAGTCAGAGAAAAGCTATTGTACAGCAAATTTTAACCACCAACGCACATTTAATATCTAGTGTAGCATTATGGAAAACCAAATGTATGTTTGGACTTTTTAATGTTTCCAAAAATCTTTACTATTGAAACATAGACGTGGTGTGGAAGATATGCTCATAATCTCACTGTAGTAAAGATGACATACAGTATGACTCATAAGTACTGTAAAAATGCTAACTAAAGAATGCAGCTGCAAAGTTCTATTGCATAAGGAAGCTTTCTTGTTTAAACTTTAAATAAGCAAGTTTATTAAAATATTCTAAGACACTTACCTTACCCTAGTTACTGGCAAGCTCTAATAAAAGCCACAGTCTGTCACTAGTATACTTTTTTGTGTTAATTTTATAAAAATTTGGTGTGAGCTTTGATGGATCATTTACAATTTATTAACAAGATGATCATCTTCGTACAGTTAGAAGGGTTTTTCTGACCTTACATGCTCACAGAATAAAAAAAGGATCCATATTCATATAGAACGAACACCCTTTTTTTTTCCCATGTCTGCAAACAAGTGTGGTAAGTCTACACACACAAAGAAATGCTCTTGTTACTCTTAACTGGAAACTGTGTGTACATGTGTATGTATGTATATATATATTCAAAAGTATATATATGTGTGTTTGTGAGGATATTTATAGAATGGGGCATCTGTGACCTCCTGGTGCTCACGTGGGGGACGGGGCGGCGCAGGGGCCGAGAGAGAGACCAGTGCTCTGGGAAACACTGAGCTTCTGCTGCTTGAATGAGCTGCTCACCTGCAGGATCTGCCCACCTCCCCCTGTGTGCAGAGCTGACAAAGACTGAAATGTTGTCAGCAGCCCCAGCAAACGATTTACCCCCTTTAGCCCCTCTAAAATCAGGCCCAGCTCTGCCCTCGCTGTAGGCGGTGACCCTCCCAGCTGGCTGCTCCTCCTGGGTCATAAACTCCATTTGGGGCAGAAGGAAAGCAGTTGAGATCAGGAACAAGCCCAGGGGACTTGCATTTCTTGTTTGCTGAACCTGAGGTACGAGAAGAGCCACGTCAGAGCCCTGGGCCTGCCTGGTTCATGTTAGCACAGCGGTGGGATGGCAATGGGGTCTCTCCTCCTGGCCACACTATAAACAGCAAATACAGTAGGTTTAGCCATGGTAGAACAGGTACAATTCATCTGTGGCTGTATTATTCTGCTTTCTCCCTCGATCCAGATGAATATTTTATAAAAGCTAAACCTGTGGTAGAACTCTCTATATAAATATATATATATACATACACTCATACATATACAAATACTAACCCACAGACAAAATATTTTCTGAACAGTTGAATAGCAACAAGTCAACAGATAGAAAAAAATGGAGTCAATCTGTTTTCTGCTCCCCCAAGGTCGGGTGTAGATGTATGGTCTTTTAACATTCAGAGAAAATTGGCGTAAACCTTGTGTCTGGCAAGAGGAATCCATGGAGAAAGGGAAGTGGGGCAGAAGCCCTCGAACACCAAGGTACAGTCAGACAGATTGAGTGAGGTTGCAAATTAAACTGGAGCAACTGAGGCCGAGTAGTGAAGAACAGTAACTGTAAACTGCAATCTTCAGATCTGACGGTTTCCTTCTTCTCGTTGCCGTGGCAACTCGGTAGGACAGCTTCGAATGGCAGGAATTCTTACAGACCTAAAGGACGGGAGATGGGGGTGAGTATTGCTGTGCAAATCACAGGAGCTTTTAACTGTTTGGTTGTTGTTTTTTTTTTCCCCAATTAAATCACTGATTGAGCGCACGTACGTTGCCAGTAATTAAATATAAATTATCTGGGTTCAGAAGCAATTATTTGTGAAGGTAGAAATCTCCAAGAGGAAAACCCCAAATGTCACCTGGGGAATTCAGAGACATTGTAGCACAATTCTGGAAGATGTAGTGAGGAGGTGTGAGCACAGATCCCAAGCCAGGACCTGTTTGTCCCTCTTTGACAACTTGATCACTGCAAGAGCACAGGGAAATGCCAGTGGGTCCCTCCCTCACTTGCACATACACTGACAAGTAAGGAGCAAACAGACAATATCTTTTGAAAAATAACACAGTTATAGTGCCTTATAGTTTATGAATAAACCAGGGAATAAGAAACTTTGTATATCATATTAACGTTGCCATAGAAGTATAAATCTTATGTGGATTTTTTTTTTTTATTTAAATGAAGTGAAAGTGGCACGACTTGAATTCTTTTACTTATTTTGGATGGGCACTCTGATGATGCCAAGGCAGTAAAGAAATTCAGGAAAGAGAGCTGAGGAGCAAAAGTAACATTAGTTGTAGCTAATGTGTCATTTTCCTGCAATTTTGCTCAGACACCAGTAAATTGCAAATATTCGGCTTTGCAGTAAAACCACATAAGAATAATAAGAACAGTGTTGGCAAAACACATAATTAAACTGGATTGTTTCTCAAACAAAACTTCTGACTCTACAGTGTTTTACTGGTTGTAGTGGTTTTGGCTGGGATGGAGTTAATTTTCTTCACAGCAGCTGTGTTTGGGATTTGTGACCAAAACAGTGTTGATAACACAGTAGTATTTTATTTATTGCTGGGCAGTGCTTACACATATCAAGGTGTTTACTGTTCCACCAGGGAGCAGCCTGGGGGCACAAGGACCTGGGAGGGGACACAGCCAGGGCAGCCAACTCCACCTGTCCCACACCATATGGTGTCACACTCAGCCTATAAAACCAGGGAAAGACACATCCAGGCTCATCCAGGAAATGTTTTTCTAATATCTATTGCATTTGTACGCTTAAAAGATTCAATATCAATAGTTTTGTCACAAGCACAGACACATGCAGCACAAATAGGAAGGTAATGGTCAGTGTTGGGTGCTGCTTGTGCACTTCGATAAGTTTTAATTATCTGTTTGTCCTTTGGGGCAAATCAAGTTTAATATAATTATTGATTGTTTTATTTTATGTGTTTCTTTCTTGTTATCATTTGATTTGACCCCAATATTGAATTTTTCTAGCTGGGGCTTGTCCAGATGAGCTGAGCAGCAAAGCAGGCACCTGGATGGCCCTCACCTGCCTGGCCTTTCCCTGCAGCACCACCTCAGCTCTGGAAAACAAAGGTTAAGTAAAGCAAATTATGCAAGTGTAAGAAATCTATGGAGGGATTGATGGATGGGGCTCACTGAAGCGAGAAGTTTCACTGAGATTTTCAAACAAGCTGAAATCTGGAATTGCTTGGCATGTAGGTGTTTAGCATGCTGTTTAAAGAAAAGGTCTGGCCACAGAATCAGGATCCTGACTTACATATAGGAGATTTATGGCCATGGCTGCCAAAGTGTGGATATATTTGGATTAGGGATTCCAGCTAGGACTAAATTCTTGATCTCCTGGGGTGGTGCAAAGCAAGAATTTGGGACTCTGATCTCACAGACCACCTGAAAAATAGCATTTCTAGATCTCAACGGAGCTTAGTGTCATTAAAGGGCATTTGTTTAAACCTGGCTCAAAAGAACTATTGGATTGGCAAAGCTACTCTGAATCCTTAGGAGATCCCTGGAGGTCTTCCTGGTAAGGACAGGCACTTGTAGATGATAAATGAACAGCAGCTGAGGCACTGAATTTCTGTGCAATCCATAGAAACTTCACCAGAGGAATCTGTCAGCACAAAATTTATAAGTATCACACAAATTCAAGCAGCCAGTGACTGCTTCACCAACAGCTTGTAAATAAAGGGCAGTGTTTGGTGATTTATGTGCAGACCTGAAGAAAAGCTTGTATATTTTACATCATATTGACAGATATAATGAATGTTACTCTCTTCTCATACACCTTGCCTTTCCTGAGTAAATGATGTACAAAAACTAGTTAGTTCAGCCTTAATTATGAATCTGTTCTTTCCTGTGCCAGTTCTTTGTGTTGAAGGCCAGTTTCTCCCTCTCACAATATAAGCACTTTTTGACCCTCCCTGTTACTCCACCTGCCTCTTCAAGAACAACCTCATTCCTTACCCTTTTACTTCAGAGCTCTGCAGTCCTTGGCCCGACTTTCTACTGAAATTACTTCTCAACTTCACCTTCCTGACCTGTCATCCCCTTTCCACCCATTTAATCACGTGCCTGGAAAGCTGTTGTTCCCTTGGCTCCTGTGATTATCTCCTCCTGTCATTTTACTATGATTTCTCTAATCGTTTTTCCATCATGTCCTTCTGTCTCATCTCTCCCTTCCATTTTTTGGGGGGAAACTCTCTCCTCCCCCACTTTAACTTTTAACATCATTCCTAACCCCTCAGCAACCACATCAGTACTGACAGTCCAGAGATTTTACTCTCTTTTCCTGCTTTTCCATTTAGTCCAAAATGTCAGCCTCTAGCCCTGATACCTGTTGCATGTTTAGATGACAGCTCTCTCTGTAGAGAGCTAAAATTCAGCTTTTAAATCTTTCCCCTAAAGCACTTCCTTCTAGTTCTTTTTTTGATTGCTCAGGACAACATTATCATCCTGTCTCTTGTTCAAACCTAGAAACAGAAGCAAAGAGGAGGAGGTTTTTGTCATGGAATCTCCTCTCCAGGTCTGTATATTTAGCTTATGTCAATCTAGAGGATTCTTTTTCACACATTGTCCCAAAGAGCTTCCTCTAGCCATTCAAACAGCTAAATCTCCTACCCAGGCTCTCTTCAGCAAGCAGGTTTGCAGCATCTTTTCTTGAGCCCTTGACAAATTGAAGCTCCTGTGTGCTCATATCCTGTCAGTTTTTGCTGTACAGAGCATTTTCCTCGTCTGCCACTTTGACAAAACCTCTGCAGCTGCGACTCCTTCACGGCCTCTTCCCTACTGCACACGTGTCCCTGGATTATCTCCACATGACCTGTTTTTCCTCCCATTCATAGCCCACGATGGCAGCTTTCACTCAGATGTTTTCAAAGAAACCTGTGAGATGGGAGGAGCTCCCTGCAAGCCTCCATAAAATGCTGTCTCCTAACAGCTGCTTTTGCTGACACCTCCACAAAACTCTTGGCCTTGGCAAAGGGGGCCAAGATTGCTGTGAATTCAGCTCAGCCCTTTCACCAGCCTCAGCTGAAGTCGTGTTAAAAGAATCACCTTATTCCAAACACTGCCTGGAAGAACAGTAGGTCTCTGCTCATTAATGATGATTGACCCTTTTGTAAAGGTGGGTTGCTGAAGGAGTGGGGTTTGCCTCTAAAAATCAGATTCAATGTTCAAAATTATGGGCTGTAAAACGTCAGTAGATAACCAGCTTTGGGAAGTAAGAATACACAAGTTCAAATCTATCTTGGCTCTTTCTATTGCACATAAAGGTGATCAAAATTTGTTTCTGTCCTATAGAGGTTAGTTTAAATTTTAGTTTCTGTGGTTTTAATAAGAGAGTGTCAGTTACTGACTTTTTTTCCTACCAATAGTCCGATATAGTCATATAAAGTGTTATTGGCCAAACATTCTGGCCAGTAACTCCCTTAACACAAAATCTGCAGAAATCAAGAACAACCACTGATTGTACAGAAAAAAAATCAATGTTGAATCTGCTGAAACCAACACAACTGCTCTGTTATAAAATCTGATAAGCCTCTGATCCATATTTAAAATCTCTCTTCTCCCAGATGGATTTCCAATGTCCTCTATTTTCTCTGTAGGAATTGCAGTTCTCGTTTCCTTTTCTTTTTCTTTATTCTCCCCATAAAGAAGGATCAAATGAAAGTTCCAGAAAAGCACACACTCAGCCAAATTATTAGCATCTACTTCATATTTGAGTTCTGTTTCTAAACAACTATCCTAAAGAATCCTAGTATTTATCCGCTATTCAGTGGGGTTGTATTTGTTTTTAATTTTTTTAACCTATTCTTATGTATTTTATAATACATATGATTTAAAGTTTGCAGATGGCAACAACACATAGAAGATATTAGTACTTAAAGAACACTGTGAGCATAAAATGTGCAAATAATATGTGCAAGAAACACATTTGCTGATCAGTGTGAACAATTTCTTTTAAGAATTTAATGCCCTAGTAAGCCTGTGCCTGGCAGATCTGCAGAGTAATGATAATTATACCTAGTAATTATTTTATTTTCTTTTTATTAGCTCTGTCTCCATAACTGGTCTCAGCACTCAAGAATTATTACAACACCATGTGTTGTTGTTTCAGATGTGATTTCTGTGCCTACAACAGGTAATTTTTTTACCCAAAGCTGGAGACCTGCAAGCCACGAAGGTGGGGCTGCACCTTTGCTCTCACTTGGCCACCCCCCACCTTTCCCTGAAGGGACCTGGGGGATGCAGAAGCAGCACTGAACCAGCAAATCTATATGGGATTTATTTCTCCAGAAATCTCTCCCACTGAAGTCTTTAATGTGATCTCCACTAATTTTATCTCACAATTCTCTGCTCTACCTCTTCAACACCTGACAGATACATTCAACCACGTTCCTCTTAAGATAACAGTCAAACAGCAAGATAACAGCGAAAAAGGCAGGGTTACTGCTCTGTGTTTGCTGTCAGAATTATTACTGGCCTGGTTAATGGTCTCAGACAAGAAAGCAGAGCACGTTACAAACAGCTGGTGTCTGTTGGCACTCGTGCTCTGGCAGTGGAAGATGATGTTTGATTTTGCTGGTCAAGAAAACTGACAAATATTGTGCATGTTTATCTGGGTCTGATGTACTAATAGTGTTACTAATAGTTAATTAATATTAATAATAATGCTATAGGAATAGAGGGCTAGGTAGATGGTTTAGGAAAGGGAGACTCATAATTTAGAAACTTAAATGGAATAAACCCCTGTTTTTATTCCCACTGAAGTCTATTGATGTTGACTGTGCTTGGAAGGTCAAAAGAGTTGTTGATGTTGGTCACAAACTGCACAGGACAGACCTGAACTGTCATTGGTTTGGAAAGGGTGCAAGCCAAGTGTTTATAATACTGATTTTTTTAAGGGCTACAGCTACCTGCCTGTCTCACAGTGGGCTAACTCAAGGTTTACTCCTTATGTTGATCTCCATGAGAGAAGAAAATGGAGGAAAAAACCACACAGAGCACTTTAAGACAAGATTTCATAACGTCCCATCCCAGGAAAAATGCAACTGGTAGCCTGTAACCTCATCACTGTTGGTTCAGGTTGCCAAGAGCTCATATTCCAGCAGAACCCTTCCCATCAGCCAACAAGCAACTCCTGATCTCAGAAAATGCTCTGGAATGTCCCAGGGACTCCAGGCCTCCCTGCTGCAGCCTTAGCTTTCTCTGAACATATTTGTATATTAGTGATTCAATTCTCTGCTTATTTTAAAGAAACAGGTCTAAATTGAGTAATTAAAAGCCTCTGAAAGATGTGTTTCTCCTGAGACCAAACTCACCCCCCATTACACAGACTGTGCTTCTACACTGCAGTTAAAACCTCATAAAAATTAAAGGCATTTAAGTTTCATGCTGACCCTCTGTGCAGGAATGAGCTTTATCCACGACGCATTCATCCTTTAATTCCCATTAAAATATGAGAGTTAATGCAGCTAGAGTTTGGAGTTCAGCTCATGCATGCTCCATTTCTTTCAATTACCCTTTCATCAGAAATATTATATTAATTTTGCATAATTGGAAGCCTGCATTACATCATGGACTTCATCGAAACCCCAGTAACACTGAAGAGGTAATGCAAAAATGAGAGAAGAGATCAGAACTGTGTTTCTGATTAGGCAGCTAATCAACACCCAGGTACTTCTTTCCTGGATTTACCAGCTATAAAAGGTCATTAATTAGATACACAGTTATTAGTTTAGTCTTCAGGTAGAACTTAGAGAAATATAAGTGATTTTCCTGTGCATCACTGGTTGATTAGTCACCTGCAGTTTTCAACACCAGAAGTTTCACGGTGTTTGCACCATATGCCTTTAAATTATATTTCACCCCAAATCTCATCAAATTTGAATGACTGAAACAGCTATTCCCAGATGGATACCCTGTGTCCTCATTCCTGCAATTAAGAACTTTGGGGTTAGTTGTCAGCCAGAGCAGTAGGTATGATGGTTGTGGCTGGAGGAACTGGTGATCTCACTGGGCAGCAACACCCCGGGGAAAAGTTTATAAGGAACTTTTAAACTTTTATGAGGAACTCATTTACAGCAGTAAATGAGTTCATCCCGAAAATTTGCAGCTAATGACATAATATATAATTTGTTTTCCATTTATGTGAGAAATGATTTCAAAGTTCTTAATGACAGGAAAAACACTGTCTGCATTAGTGCTGTGTGTGAAACGAGTGTCTCATGACTGCACTCACAGCTCCAGTGGGCTCTCGTATATCAATGTCAATATTTAACTCCAGGAACTAAAATGCTGGCACGTGCTGTGCAAGTGGCCAGAATTGGCAAGACAGTGGAGAACACATGCCAACCCAAACTAATCAGCCTGCACAGGGGAACGAGTTGCTCAGGCTGAAGCCATTTTCACTGGGTACCTGTTTGACACCAGCAGATGGTATTTCCAAGAGTGGCTCTCCCACTCCTAACTAATTTATTAGAAGACTGCAGTGGCAGATCTGAAGCAGGGTTGATGTAACACAAGTGCTCTTCTGGCTCCTGGCAATGGCCCTGCTCACTGCTGCTCCTGGTTTCTGCTTCCCCTCCTCCTTGTTGTGTGCCCACATTCACTCACTATGGAATGAGCTGGTCCTAAGGAATGCAGAAAAGAAGAACTATCCAAGAAAAAAGCTGTTCAGATGAAGTAAAATTCTAACTCTGCTTAGAAATTCAGAAGGATGTTCCACCCAGCCCAGTGCACTGCTACATTTATCAAATAAAGCATCTTCTAATGAAATTCCTGTTCACCAGGGATATGAAGTATCTTACTGGGGGTGGGGGCATTTTCTAGGGTAGAGTCACTAAGATGTACTAGATGATTATTTTTTTAAAATTGATATGAATTTTAGTTGGATACTTTGCCAAAGCAATGTCACTGTTCGTGACATTGGTTCGTTTAACCAATAGGGAATAAATGCTTCCTTCATTTTCCAGTTCCATCAAAACTAAACAATTGCAGAGGTGGCTGCCTGCAGCCTGGACCTGTATTTTCTTCTGCCCTAATCTGATAGATTTATCTGAATGCTTGAAAATATTCAGCAAATGAAATGAATAAGTACAGGTTTGAAATAGCAGCATTGAACAAGTCTCCTGATTTTTCATATTTATGCTGAAAAATGAAATGCATCAAAATGTACCCATGAGCCAACCTTTTAAAGGAGTGGGTAACTGCTCAGGCAGGCAGAGCTCATCTTCCACAGCAGCACAGCTTAGTTCACCATCAGTTTTAAATAAGTAGAACATGAACATAAGTAGTCCAGACACAGTCAGTTCTGTAGGTATAGGCTAATCCCAGCTTGAAATGCTAAAATAATCATCTGAAGAAATTCGTTTTAAGTAAGAATAAAATAGAAAAAAAAAAATGTGAGGAAAGAATCATGCTCATAAGCCACAGAAAAGGGAAAATCAAATGAGAAAACTGCCAGGTTTGGCTGTGTTGAGATCAACCTGCCTGCTTCAAAGTTTGTGAAGAGCTATTCATAAGCATGGCACTCACATAAGCACTAACTAATGACATATCCAAATTAAACATATGGATGAAGCAAGGCTTTAAGATGCAGTCTGAAATGCTCCAAACATGAATGGCCCTTTAAAGGATTTTGTAAGTAAAGAAGCAGCAAACCCAACATCATCAAACCTTTAGGCACAAAAAAACCCCCTCCATTTATCTTTAGTATCACATCTAAAACTAACAGCAAGCAATTGAGTTGTTTGGATGTTATAGAGGGGGGAAATATCCAAGGACAGGGACAGTGCAAAGAAACAAACACCCCATGGTGTACAGGGACCACTGATGACAGAAAAAAATACTTAACTTGGTCATTTATTCAGTTCTGGTTTTTAGTCATAGGCTACTCCAGAACAATTCAATATTTATGTGCCTTTAAGAGGTTGTTCAGCAAAGAAATACAAAAATATCATATCTCACCAGTAACTGTGGAGTACTGTTGAGAAAATGAAAACACAAAAGTGTTCATTTGAATTCACAACACTAAATGGTCTATCAAACCAATCTCTTTAAATGTCCATTTCATGCCTACAGAATGACCATCAGGAACAATATTGCAGCTCTTAGGAAGGAGCTGTATTTGCTGGAAACATTGTTCTCTTTTGCACTCCAAACACACATCTTCTAAACTGTTGTATTTTTTTTTTCATGTCTGTACTTCTGGAACGTGTTTGGACGGTTTAAAATGTGTGTAAAATGCCATTTCCCACCTAATTGACTCAATAAAATGTAATGTCATTAAGCACATTTTAAATATGCTGGTGTACAACTGGGGGGTATTTCTATTTGTCATGTCTGTATAAACGTCCTGTCTCCAATTATGGGCATCCATATGGACCTTCTGTGCCATTTCAAGCCCCATTAACTTGAGGTGGGATCCCAAAGGCAAGTGCAAATACATTGCAGGACTGACTAAAAACCTGCAGAGAAACCAGGAGAATGGACACAGCTCTGAGCTGAAAGGGAGATTCAAATCAAGGCTGGCTCAAATCGAATGAAATCCCTTAACCCCCAAACCATCTTTTCCTTACTCGAGTTTAATCAACCAAACTCATTAAGGAGACCAATAACAATGGTATTTTTCCTCATACAGGCATTTGAAAAAGCCTCTATATCACTGATATTTAGCAGTAACAATAATAATGTTAATATGGAGCAAAGCTTCTGTAACAGAGATGATAAGCATTAAGAGTGATAGTGGATATTGCTGCTGTTATATTGGTTTGGGGAGATGAGATTTATATCACTGGAACCCACTAAATATCAGTAACCTACAAATACTTGGGTAGCATAATTTACTGCTGCCTTAAGTACCTACATGGTATCTGCTGTAACACAGAATGTAGCTCAAATTACAGTAGTGCAAAATAAGCCCCACCCCAACAAACCACCTTGAACAGCAAAACTCTTCCCATCTTGGTGGTTTTTGAAATTCTAGCCACTAAAGGCATCTTTTACTTCTCAAAAATGGGAAAATTTATCTTGCAAGCTTCCCTAGTCTTGTTAATTAAACTGATTTTTTTTTTTAAGTAAATACCACTGCTCTGAAAAGTAGAAAATTGCTGTAGAAAGTTACAACCAAAACAAGAAAAGAAACAAACAGGGAGTATTGTTTTTAGCAAATTCTTCTGTGGGAATGGTCCCTGTGAAGGAACTGCATGGAATAGGAATGAACTTTTTCTTGGCAAAAGTCAAAATTCTACTGTAAAAACTAAATAGTAGTTGAGCCCTGAAA
The DNA here is from genome assembly GCF_009829145.1 of Chiroxiphia lanceolata. Lineage (NCBI taxonomy): Eukaryota > Metazoa > Chordata > Aves > Passeriformes > Pipridae > Chiroxiphia > Chiroxiphia lanceolata. The sequence goes on along the minus strand of NC_045649.1, from coordinate 5,739,848 downwards.
ACAATATACTACCTGATTGTCTAAAAGTGAGGCAAGTAACTCCCACTAAAGGCTGAAAATTGTGGATCTGCAGGCAACAAATCTGCACCTGTAATGGAAAGAGCAATGACCTTAAAGGTGTTTTCCATTTGAAACCTGCTATGATTTGTCTTAGTCTGGTGCCATTCAGGAATTCATAGTTTCAGTATCAGACATTTGATGTTCCTGCACAAATAACATGGGATATACAAGAGAAACAAATGCTGCTGTTGCTTTGAAAAATGAACCAGGTGAAGGATAACACTGCAGCATTAACTAACTCTGGCTGTCCAGGCTCATGTAAATTCAAAACCACAGGTTAATATAATTTGAATTTTTTTTGATAATGGTTTAATAACAAATACACAATTTTCCAAGGAGAAAGAAAAAAGGTGGTTTTTTTCTCTATTGACCCTGTAGCTGCATTCCTCAAATTAGAAAAACATTACGGTGAGGGACAGCAGGCATTAAATAGGAAAAGTTTGTGAAAATTAATAGGAAATTAAATTCAAAGGTATCTCTAAGGCTCCTTTGCAATCACAGCCCTGACATCTGTGTGAGTCTCTCTTTTTCAACACCCCTGAGGCCTTTCACCCTAAGTTTAACAAATTAATTCCAATGGAGAAACCTCCAGCTTATTTAATTTCTTCATGGAAGTTTCCCCCCCCCAGTCTCACACATTACTTTCTGTTCAGAATAGTGGAATACTTTACTTAAGTAAGTTCAAGTCAACTTACAGCTCTGTATTCCACTGTGAACAGAAAGAAGTGTCTTACCAATGGTTGACAGTCAACTAAGGTACAAAATTTTGGGTTTTTTCAGCATGAAGTGTTTGAAGTCCAACCTTTTTCTAACAAGGAATTTTAAGTAAAATGTTACTGACATGACTATTGGGCCTTTGGTCATTCTTTTAGTCCCTTCATTCCACACATTGGAATCTCACTTGGTCTTTTATGTTGTCAGAATAGAAAAGTAAATATGAAATGCAATTATCATTCAGTGACTGTGCAATTAAGTGAAATAGTTATTATAAAAATCAAAGGTCCAGAATTCAAATACTCTTTTAAATAATTACAATATAAATGATTTGTAATTTATCTAAAGCTTAGTCTGCCAACTAGAGTGGTTCTTTCTCAGTCTCTCACAAGGCCAGTGGCAGTTTTTGTTGCTGACTTTGTTATGACAATATATACAACTCTGTTTTTATCTTAATCTTTTACTATTTAGCTTGTTTTATTTTCCCCTTATCTCCATCCCTCATCCTTCTGGAATGTCATAGTTGTTCTCTTACTAAAAATGATTAGGAGCCTTCCAGAGGGAACCTGTTCATAATTCTGGTGGTGCTGAGCACATCACTTTGGTTTCATCAATTCTGATCAGAGCTATTTGAGCTGTGTCAGTTGAAACCATGAGATGACTGAGGCAATACAGCACTAAGGGACAGCATGAACGACCTCAGACCCAGCACCAGAGATGCTGCATGACACACTTTCTCTTTTCTCCACTCTTTCTTGTCCTAAAGTAACTCATTTCCACAGTCCTTCTCCCTGATGAGGAACCCAGACCTATTTTTTTTATCTGTTGTTTTTCTTCCATCTGAATTGATAAAGTCTAAATTATATCTGAACATTTTGGTCCTGTCTTGTCACTAAAAGTGGTGAGGAAAAGCTGACAGAGCACAAGATGCTGCTACATCAGGTCTCATCTTAAACATGGTGTCTGCATTAATGACAGCTGACACTGAATATTCTTCCCAATATTTGTTAGCCTTAATTACTGTAACTTTGGAAAGTCCTCCACCTGTCCACTATACATCTTTCCACTGATTCCCAGCAGTGGTTAGTTAGGTTAAGTACAAACTATACAAAAATGCTCCTTTTTTCAATCAAATCTATATTCACCATCTTTCAATCCCACCAAGCACTTTACTGTTTTGATATGGAAAACCAGCAATCTGCTCAGATACTTTGGCATCTTATATTTTCTATTTCTGGCTGACAAGGACTCCTAAATTTTTCTTGTTCCAAGTATGTCTACCTTTCCAGGGGCTCCTGGGCAACCCTGCAGGCTGTATCCCATTATCCCTCAACATACTGAACACAGCAGGGTATCCACAGAAGAGGAGGAACTGCTGGTTTTTGCATGTATTACAGTTTTAATCAGGCTCCTCAATTCTGTGCTAAGACACTCCAGAAATCTGCCACATCTGAACTTCTTTCATGATTTAGGAAGGAGGCACATATTCTAAGTATAGATAATAATTGCACCATTTAAATGATAATACCAAGATGTTTTCTAGAGGGAAGATATTCATGCAGGGCACTTTTCCCATGAGCAGCTCTTTCACAGGGCTATCTATCCTCACACCAGATGTCAGATACGAAAAGAAATACTTTGGCATGAATAACAAAGTTCATTTGACTGAAGGATTTACCTCCCAGGAACAAGAGCCTCATAAAACATAAACATTGGGAGCAAAGTGAGCCACGTAAGGGCTTTTGCTAAAATGAAACCCATAACTTGCCACTAGAAATGGGACGTTTCATCTGTTCAATAAGCACTAAAGTTCTCTTTGTTTTTATGGCATCGTAATCTTTGATTACTCTGATAAATATTTGAACTATACAAAAACATTGCAATGGAACTAATCACAGTTATAAAAAAAAAAAAAAACACAACAAAAAGTGTGTGGAAATGAATTGGGAATGCAATGATAGCAGCACATTTTAGAGAAGTTCAAGCACAGAACCACATTATTTTAAGTGGCTCCCAGCCTCATTCTTTTATTCCAGGTAGTCATTTACACCTGAGGAAAATGGTTAGGAAAGTTGTAATGCTTGCTGGCTTTGCATAAGTAGCAGTTCCAGAGATGGAATACCAGCCAGATGCCAGGGGCTCTATTCTGCCTATAGTTGAGCCAGAGAAGATCTATAGTCAAAAAGAGCAACTCAAGAAGTGCTTTCCAATACCTAGAACAGGTTTTATAATTCAATAGAAGGAAAATGATCACCTATAAAACCCCCACAAAAATAGCAACTTTCCAAAGCAAAAAGCTTTTCTCTACCTCATTATATTCTGATATTCAGATGCATTCATGCAAATAAAGTTCAAGTGCAAATCACTTCGGATAAGAAAGTAATTCCAGTGGTGAAAGTCACGCCCAGTGGAGCACCAGTAACATTTATGGAGTGGTAACAGGAATGTATTTGAATCAATGGGCTGCACATTTCCCTCACTGGTGCAATACTGTCACGTCCTGTCAAACATTTTTAACATATTACTTCTAAAAGCTGAAGTTTGCCTTTGGTTCCAGCAGACTAAACCCAGAGCAGCTGAACCAAAGGCAGTGCAGATACTTTAGATGTCACTGATTGAAAGTAAGAACATGAATTTGCACTTAGCATTTATACAGTCCTTTTTCATCTTCAAAGAGCAGCACAAACATTAGACAGTACCAGCTCCCTCACAACGACCTTCATGCCAACCTTTTGGGATAAAAGCAGTACACAATAAGAAAAAAATGCACAAAATGTGCAATTAAGAATGCACCAAGCTCAGATGTGTAAATCTTCTCTGCCTTGTGGTAGGTTCTGTCTCATGGAGAATGCAAGGCCTTTCCCCATGGCTCAGGTTTTAAGTCATCATACAATGTATTTCAGTCACATGAGACGAGGATAATAGTCCTCCAATAACAGATTTGTTATTACAGTTATAGGAAACAGCTATACTTTTTTAATAGGTAAGGCTATAAAAAGTAATCCTGCATCAAAAATTTGCTGGCAGCTGTCACAGGACAAGCCAGGGACACCCCCAGGTTAGATGGGATTCCACGGCTTTGAATTCCTACTCTTGAGTCATTCTGGGATTATTTTTTTTACTTCTTCCAATTCAAATTAGGAATTTTGTAAATCTCTTTTGTGACTCTTTCTTAGAAGCAGCAGAAGCTTCTTTTGCCTGTCAGTTCTCTCTGCCCTCCAACCCAGACTGGCAATTTGATTTTCAGTTCTGGGTGGTACGGAGCCCAGAATCACCAATAAGTTCCTCATGTTCCAGTCACTTGCACACTTTATGCAGAGGAATAAATTGGAGCAGACAGTCCTCATTTTCCTGGTGACCCAGGAACAGCTTTTGTTACATGAACACCTTTAATCTCCTGTTTCTGGGTTTGAATTGAATTCAAGTGGGGAGAGATGAAAGCAAGCGTCTCACAAATCTGCTACTACAGCTGGTACTTCTCAGTTTATCATATGCTGGCTTTAATTCTCTTTGATTCTTCTTGAAATTATTGCTTCTATTTCTTAATTTGACAATCAGGCACTCATTGCTATTTTTTGACTGTGGAAAAAACCCTCCCCCCACCTTTCTCACAGCTTCAGGGAAAAAGAACCCAAACTCACTGCACTGTGATATCAGTGGAGGAATTTAACTTCTCCCTCGGTAGGTTTTCTTATGGAGAGTACAAAAGAGCAGATTAACAACACTTCATTACTTACAGTTCAGCAAAAGACTTACAAAGTAAACTGAGGAGTGACAGGAGGATGAGGGTCAGGCTGATGTGAAGGGCGTCGGTGGCACTGCAGTCCATTTTGGATTTCTTGCAGGTACACACTTGTAATTTCAGTTCTGTGTTGTTAGTCAGAGGGGGTTTTCCAGAATCTGTCACTGAGATTGGGATGTTGTAATTGGCCTTTTTCAGGTTTTGAAGCAGGATGACCTGGGCGTGAGTATCTGCAAAGGATGAGGTGAGAATTAACCAAATGCGGGTTGCTTGGAAGGGAAGAGGAATCTGCAAACAATATCAGACATACCAAAGTCAGTCATGGAAATTAAGCAGAAAATGACAACACTCTAAAAAAAAAGTAAAAGAATTGAATTGGAGGTAAGAAGAGGCAGTATAGCTAATTGCAATTTTAATCCAAACCCCACCAAAAGAAAATACTTCCAAGAGCCCCTTTTGTTTAAATACATTATTTGGTCTGCAAATTATTGGCAAAAGTTGCCTGTGAAAGCCAATATACTAATGAAATGCTGAGGGATATCACCCTCAAAGCATGAAGAGGGAAGAATACATTTACTTGCCTAAGGTAAAAAAAACCCCTTCTTGTAAGCAAATACAGGGAAAGCTGCTGAAACACTCCCTCAGTTTTCCTGAACAGTCAGTGAAGGGAAGTAAAACCCCTTCAAATCCACAGATCTGATCCACCTGAGCAACAGAGGGTTATAACAGCTCCTGGTACCCAGGTGAGGGTGCAGACTCACCCAGGTGGGTGTGCTAACTCTTATAGGGGTGGAACAGAGTTGTGGTTTGATGTTTGGAGAACTGAAAAATAAATAAATAAATAAAAAAAAGGGTTCCTTCACTTTGTCCTGCAGGCAGGGATAGACATCACACCCAGTTTTTTGTAAGACATGAAATGAACTAAAATGTTGGAGAGTAGCAGAGATAAATAATACATTCTAGAAAAAAAAATAGGAATGATCTACATTAAAAAGAAATGTTGTACTTTGTGCCCACAACTTGACGTACAAACCTTCTGCAATTGCACAGTGTGTGCTGTGACCCTCTCGTGAATCATGTAAGGTCCCATACTCAAAATTAGGAAGTTTTTCAATTATATTGTTAAAGCCCATGCAAAACTTCCATGCTGTCCTATAGCAAGGCCTTGTGCACCTCATGCAGGCAAATTCCATGTCCTGAAATATCTTTACAAAACTGTAAGTCATTAGTAGCCTCTCTTTACTGCAAAGCCAAAAGAGGCAACTTCAGACAACATATCAAGAAGAGGAAAAACTTTCAGTTCTCAGAATTATTATGTTGCACAGGCAGCTGGTCCCAGCAAACCCAGCACAGTGTAAAGCAGCAGCAATGGGTCCATCCTGCGAGACTTTCCTGCAAAACTGCTCCAGAATTCACAAAGTGCCTCAGGATGAGTACAGTGAGATGTAGAGGTGGGGGGACTAAATGCAAAATAATAAAAGTAACAGACTTACTGTTAAGCTTGTTGATTCTCCACAATTTTTCTGGGCCAGACTGCTTGCTCAGTTCAAATTTAAAAGGGTCTGTGTTGGGATGAAGGTCTTTGTCTGATGCTCCAAGTACCACTACCCTGAGATCTTTTGCATCGTCACAAACTTTTGCCAGTGTTGGATAAAGGGACGGGACGTTGTCATTGACATCCTCCAAGGTGATGTGTAAAGTTCCTGTCCCTGTAGCAGGAGGGTTACCTATTTAAAAAACCAAACATTTATTTATTAAAACATACTTCTTTCATAAGCTCTTGCTCTTATTTGCACCTGCGTGCTTGCAAAGGGGAATAATTTTTATAGTTCTTACCTCTTTTATATGAAAATGATTGTTTAAAAAAACCTGATGAGTCACTCTTGAAAATTCACTGCTGTATTTTCAGAATGCAGCCTGTCTGATTCTCTACATTATGGAAAATTATTCTATGGAAACCTCTGGGAGAGGAATATTTTGAAGTTAAAATGAGAATAGGACATGAATAGATATCTGGAACAGAATCTGTTCATCAGCACATACTGAGAGAAACATAGAGGGAAACATCCCCTAGACAGCACAGTATTAGAGGAACCAAGAATAAGACAAGTAAGAGGAAAAATGACAGCAGAAAGGAATCAGGTTGTGTGGTGGGTGCCCAGAAGCAGAACAGGAGCAGACCATTCCCCAACAACCCTTAGGGCCACATTTAGTTGTGTCAGCAGAAGTGAAACCTGTCAACAACAACCCAGGGATGGTTTATTCACCCAGAGCCACCCTGTGTTAGCAGCAGAGTTTCCAGTTTTCTCCAATTATTTGCCAGCTCCGGGGGTGAGGGTGCTGTTTGCTCACCGTGGTACCACTACAAGGCTCAGTGCCAAGGCTGTGACTGACAAACCAGCTGTGGCACCAGGAGTGTTTGGGAGGCAGAGTGTGCCCCTGGGAGCTGGGCTGAGAACAGCCCCTCCTCTCCCAGGATCACAGAGATGACCTAACAGGAGCTAATGAATTTCAATCACTACAGATGTGCCGTGGCTGGGCCAGTAACCCACTGCTTTCAGCCTTAAGCTCAACAGCTACTTTCAGATCCCTTTGCCACCCCATTTTAATCACCTCAAAGTTTTCTCAATTCACATTACATCCTTCACTGCACTTCACAGTGTCTCATTTGAAACGCTGCACTCCTGGACGGTTTGTTATCCTCGTTTTTCCGGTTTGGTACCCAGGAACTGTGATCTCTGCACTTCCCTTGGCTACAAACTCTTCACAGGTAGAATGGATTCAAGAGGTTGCACTTAACCTGTAAAGCACTGGAGCAATGTGTCACAGTTGCTAGTTGAGCCCTGGAAGAGGTTTCACTTTAGCATAATTACCCTGCCCAGAGCAGCCCAATAAACCCCGGAGTTATTGCTGTGCTGGGAGTGCATCCTAAGGGAGAAGTAAATACCCTGTGGTCTGGATCTGATAAACTGCTAACTGAGCAGAATGCAATTAGTCCTTTCAATAACAAATGTTACTAATGGTGACACTTCATCTGTTTCATTCTCACATAAATGCATCACAAAGGCTGAATGTTCATAGTTCTCCAGCTTTGCCCTCCCTTCTCATCTCGCACTTTGTCATCAGAAGGGTTAGGGGTGAGTTCTTTTTAATGAAAAAGAAACTATTTTTCACTTTTTATTGGACTAATTGAATTTGCAGAAAGACTCCAACACATTTTTTGTTCTTGATATATTATTAAGTAAAGTCACACGGCAGAATGGATGAAAAGACAGTCGAGTATTTGAAATATGATCATAAAAGCCAGCCTTTCATGCACTTAATTAAACTGCTGTCTTTAATTTTGAACGCATTATTTCCACACTGGACTGATAATGTCTTATGCACTGCCCTTCTTATCTTTCTCTGAAGTCAGTAATATTAAAATCTGCCTTTTGAAATTAAGAAGCCAACAGCATTATGGATGTCCTGTTATTTTGTCACACGCAGATACGGCTGCGTTTCCCCTGCCGTGGAAATGTCTCACTCTTTGTAAGGGCCAAGGCAAGTGTTACACACAAACAGAGAGAAAGGAAATTGCTTTTGTTCATTTGGATGACTTATTCTTTGGTTGGCTTATTCATGATGATTTGAACAAAATCTTTCGGTGATTTATGAAGACCTCCAAAAGAAAAATAAGCAAAAGTCAAGGTCATAAACTGTAGCTTGTTATCGCACATGTCACAAAAATATAACAAAAAGTGAATGAAGGAAAAATGGTCACAACATATCCATTGGGAACGTAGGACTTTCACAAATTTGACAGTATTATGCCGTAGAAATAATTAAAAAATCCCATGATCTCCAGACAGCTTTGCTTTTGAAATGAAAGATATCCACAGCATATTTTAATTCCGAAGTAAAACTTCTTTTAATCTGTATTTTAAAACCTTGCAGCTGAAAGCAGAATTAATGTGCAAACCCAGACATAAAGGGCTCTGTCCAACAACCCTTGGGAGCAGCTTTTCCAAAGAGCTCTGCTCCCACTTTTGTCACTGCACAGAATTGTCCTTCCCTCCTGAGGCCGAACACTTTAAACCTTTAGGTGTCTTTAGAGCCATTTGGGATAGAGAGAATCCCAAAGTCCTGCTGAGGCTCCCACAAGTGGCATATCTGGGAATATACTATGGTAAACACAGGAATGGAACAGTATTACTGGTATAAAAGCTGCTGAAACAGAGGCTGAAGGATGAATAATTTCATCCTGAGAAAAAAAGTGAAACCCTGGCACTGAATTCTGATTTTAACAATCTAAGGCAAGACTGGGAACCCTAACTTGGGAGATCTCACTTGCATTTCAGTCTCACTGAAGGTCACTTGTAGCTACATTTAGTGAAAAAAAAATACTTTCAAAAGAAATATTATAGAATCAGATATTTTGCATACTTCTTCATGGTTGAATTTTAGTGAAATCTCTGCAGAATCCTATTTGAATTATTACTGTAAAGTCTTAAATTATAAGCCCTCTTTGGAATAACCCAGGTGTGGTTTTTCATATTTTTTCTTTTAAAATTGGGTCTTTAAAATATTTTCATTTTAATATTTAATGGATATTATAAACTAAACAAATTGGGTATAATAAGAACATTCATCTCAGTAAACAAAATTTCATCTAATTTGTGAAAAACAACAGGAAATCCTCAAGAAGCATTTTCCCTTCTAGTTTGAATTTTTTTCAACTTTTGCTACCAAACTTGACTTGATCTAAAATGGAACAACTTGCCCAAGGGACAATAAGGATTATCAACCACAAAAAAGTACATTTCCACATGCTGTGTGAAAATGGACTTTAAATGAATCAGATGAAAGTCAGTTTAAGTGTAAATAACATAAATTATTTAGTGGCACAGCTAAGGAACAAAGCACTGATAATCACCTACCAAGAAAAATGTCAGACACACAAGTCAAAAAGTGTTAAAGCTGTGAGGCACTGAACCTGTGTGTTTTCACTTCTATTTAGGAAGTTCACCTAACAATATTGAAAGCTAAACACAGAAAACCTTTTCTATTTACAGATCTAAAGGTTTCCATCACAGGCATCAAAGCAAAGGAATATTCATGTAAATGCCTCTACATAACAAAATGTAATTAAGGACAAATATGAAAAAAAGGCATTTAATTTGAACTATTAAACTTTCTGGTTTGATTTATATTTGAGAACATCAGAAATGTTGGATTCTGGCAATAGTTACCAAATTTCCAAAGGGGAAAAGTCAACCATTCTAGAGAATCCGGCTGCTACACGAATTTAAGCCACAACACTCCTGGGAGCCAGAACAGTTTTTGGGAAGAATGGAGGATGAACCATCCTCTTTCACATGCTCATTATGGATAGCAAAAAGACTTTTGTACTCATTTCTTCTTATTAAATTAAGCTTCCAACACCATCAAATTAATGTATATTATCTATGCCCTTCCATGCTATGATGAAAAAATTACAAGGCCATTTAATTCTCAGGGCCATCAGTAGGGTATCCATTTCCATATGGATTCCCTCTCAAGCTGAAAGAGTGGAAATTCATCTATTCTAAATTTTACCAGAATATTTATGGTTTACCATTCAGCAGCAGTTGTTTATCCACTTGCACTATCCCTTATGTGACCCAGAAAGTTCAATTCCAACGTTTTTTTCACTGCTCCTACAGGTTTTTTAGCTGAGTAACAAAGTTACACAGATACGAAATGAGTGAGAAATTATAGTAAAAAACATTTTTCTTCATATTTAAGCAGGAAAAAACAGCCTTTGAAAATTTGAGTTGGCTAATTTCTGGCACAGTTACCTTTTCCCTGAACCATCGTGCGTGAAGCCTTATCTCTCAAGAATTCTGTAAACTGCAGCTGAGTCACAGTCACACTGGAGGTCAGCTTGGAATTTCCTTCATTTTACTCCCATGTAACCTACAGTAAAAAGTAGGACTGCCTAGGAGATCTCCTTGGGTGTGGATTTGTCACCAGTTTCTCTATTTTCAGCTTTACAGTTGCCTGAAGGAGGAGGTTAAAGAAAGAAAAGAGCGTTGTAGAAGTCCCTGAGTGGCTTGGAGGGAGCTGTGCAGCCAGGCTGTGCTGGACATGGTTAGGCCAAGAAATATGTTCTGTTCTCTCTCTGAAATGGAATCCCAGCATCACCGAGGGTGGAAAAGAGCTCTGGGACCATCGAGTCCAACCTGTGACCGATCCCCACCTTGTCACCCAGGCCAGAGCACTCAGTGCCAGGTCCGGTGGTTCCTTGGACACCTCCAGGAATGGGGACCCCACCACCTCCCTGGGCAGCCCCTTCCAATGTCTGACCACCCTTTCCATGAAGAAATTCCTCCTGATGTCCAACCTGATGTCCAACAGCTTGAGGTCACGTCTTCTTGTCCTGTCACTACTTGCCTGGGAGAAAAGCCAAACTCCCACCTGGATAAAACACCCCATCAGGGAGTCGTAAAGGTAAATAAGGTCCCCCCTGAGCCTCCTTTTCTCCAGGCTGAGCCCTTCCAGCTCCCTCAGCTGCTTCTCTATGACTTACATACTTCAAACCTGGACTGTGAGAAAAAGGGCTTCATGCTTTCTAACGAAAACCTAAACACAAATTTCTGTCTCGTCCCTCATGTTGGTTTTTTCCCCCCCTCCATATGCTGTTTTTCTACTCAGAAAACGTGTGCATGCTCGGTGATTTGGCAGCAGGTCCCCTCTCTGCAGGCAGCAATCCCACTCAGACAGGCAGATTCCATTACTTTTCGTGTTCAAGCTGAACTCTGTTAATGGTTCAGCCAAAGCAAATGGAACCAGCAGAGTGGGAAGACACCAAGATTTGGGTTTGCTGCTCAGAAAACTGCTCTCATCAATGCCATATGCTGACATTTTCATCCCCAATTTCCCAGGAGCTGAAATTTCCTGTGCATTTTCTTCTATGTATTGGCATATAGATATTTTTTTACGGAATGCATAAAATAAATAGCCTTTAAAAGTTACAATCCTTCATTCATTCCCTCAGATAATATATGCAGATCCTATTTTTGAGTAATTACATTTCCAAAGAGCACAGCTCTTTCAGCATATCAAATTGCTACTGACATATGCCATCCGTCTTAAATACTGTTTTCAACATTCTAATTTCTTTTTCTAATCATGAGTCCGTGATGACAAATTAAAACAATATTTTGTGTGCAATTCATATTTTACTGAAATTTAAAACGGCAAGAAAAGGATGAGTCTTCAATTTATTTTCTCTTCTCAATTAATACAGCAATTAAGATAAGGGGTCTAAAACTGGCTTAATTGGGTTGCCATGGTAACTAATTGCCTGATTTCTTCAAAAATAGCATGTTTTAGGTGGAATCAATCTATGGTAATTTAATTATGTACATCATGAAGCGAGAAGACAGGTTAGATACATGTAAGGAAAAGTTCTAATTGCAAATTGCTACACATCTCTTTGTTATTCCATGTTTTTCTAGATGTTGTGTGTTACTGTTCATCAGGCAGAGAACAGAATGATAATTTTTTTTCTTTTTAATGAGTAGTAACATCAAGACTTGCACAATAAATGAGATTTGGAATTGCTTTGGAAACAAGAGAAAATGTGAACACTAGACCCTGATTCAGTACTTTATTTTGCTCAGGAAAACTGAAATAATGCTCCTCATCTTGCCAATTCACACACGTGCAACTGCCAGTCATAGAAGCAACATTTGAGCTGCTTTTTGTTTTTAACTGGCAAGTGAAGCTCTCAAGGCAAACACTGAAACCACACCTATGGAATCCCATCTCTTTCTAGTCCTCGGGCTCTCTTTAACCTTTCTCTTGCTCACACACAAACACGAACAGGGCTGTTTCCTCCAGCTCAACCCTCCTGTGGGACATCCTGCCCTGACTGTGATGCCAGGATGGTGACATCACGTAGGGAAAAAGTCACTTCCAGAGAAGAGAGGAGTTGTTTCTCCCCATGCAGTACCGCTGTGAGAAACAGGGCTTGCTGGGATTTCGTGGGTTTGAAGCTACATCACCCAAAAATTCAAACCCTTAACTCCATCTCTGACCACCTTTAGCATCTGGAAGAGCTGGCACATTTTTAATGACATTTATTCTCTATGTTTCATATAGCAGAAGTGCTTCCATTCCCAATTTTTGTCTCAGGAGCTCCCTGATGATGAGAACAGGAGGAAGGAAGGTGCCACCCTCACTCTGGATGAGAGGATCTGTCTCTGCGGGAGAATATTTCTCCCTGGCTTTGGAGGGGTGGCAGCCCACCAGGGTGGCATGAGAAAAGTGAAGCTGATAACTGCATTTAACCCAATCAGCAAGATTAGTGTGTCATCACTTGTCACCAGATGACAGACTTGAACAGCACAGGTGTTTTTTCTGTGTACCAGGCAAAGAAAGGTAACCAGAGATTTTCTTCTAAAGAGACAGAAAAAGCTGCACAATGGGGATATTAACTGGGGCATCCTGCCCTTCCACAAAAGGAGTGATTATTGCATAAATAAGCTGAATCTGGGGATATTTTATTATTCATGCCTCTTAAAGAAAAGGGAGAAACCGATTTTAGCTTTTTAAGATTTCATATATTTCCCAGGTATTTTTCAGCTTCACCTCCAGATGTGTTCTATTCCTTCCTTCCTTCTTCTAACTTGTGACTCAAACTCTCAGAATACAGAGGGATAAAGATCTTTCCCATAGGCTTTTTATCATGACTGACCTCATGAGGAAAACCTACAAATATTCTGCTTTATGATAGTCACACCATGCAGTGTATAACAGGATGTGTAGGATGACACCACCACATGGTCATGCAGCAAATCTGGAAGGTTTGCTCATGCAGATTTCTCCAATTTAAATGCTTTCTTGTCTGTATTTCACATAGATGTGTTTTAGAGATATACTCCCAATAATTGCCCTGTGTGCTTGTGACACTGCATTGGGGTCAGCGATTAGTGCTAAATTCAGGGAATAAAATGATCACTTTTGCTAATTGAATGAAAGCTCTGCTGTTTCTCAAGTTTGCATAAACCTGACTTTGTCCCATTATCAGCTCATTCTCAGATTAAACACAGTTCATGACACTTTAATGTGTTAACTCTGCTTCATGATATTTCTTACCAGTGTTTAATTTCTTCTTTAATAGACCAGAGACTCTGTGTCCACAGAGGTCTTTAATAAAAAGTTTTTAAATTCTAAAGACACTACCTTGACCTTTTACTGAAATCAAATGTACAGAGAAAATTAGGATACTCATTGCAGAAGTCCTTTTTAAAAGTGTAATTCACCCCTATAAATGGTCAAAATTTATTATCTATAAAATTAACACTGTTTCCATCAAATTTGGTCTTACACATTTTTTCAAGTGTGTTTGGGAAGGTGCAGGAACTGTTTAGATCAGAAATAATATAATTCATACTTAACTACCTTTACCTGCAGTTAATTTGATAACGCTGAGAAATAATATCATAAAGGTCAAAAAGAATCTCATAAAGAACCAAATTATTTCCTCCAGTGGAACGACTCCATTTTCTATGACCCATTCATGGTGACTGTGCTGCTGGTAAAGAATAGTTTTGTGATTTACCAAAAAGAGAGAAAGATGTGATGGATTTATATAAAGAACTACCAAGCATGAAGCTCCTGGTTTTACTCCTGACAGAAATCTCTAACGTTTTACAAATAAAAAAGATGTCCCGACATTTGTTCCCTGCACTGAAGTGCAATAACAAGGAGCCAGTGCTGCTGGGACTGATGACAGATTCTCTATTGACATCAGCAAAAGGGGATGAATAAAGTGTCATTGGGAGGTTTGTTTTCAGCTGTCTCCACTCTTCACCCAAGACAGCACATGAATGGAAGGTCATTTTAAACAGAGGTGATCATGGAATAGGATGGCACAACAGTATCATTTGTATAACTCTCTCTCTCTCTCTGTCTCTCTCTGTATATGTGTGTATATATCTGTTTGTGTATAAACTCTATATGCTATGAGCCCAAAATAATAATGATATGTTTATTTACTGGTTTAGCATATGTTGAAGGTCACTTAGCAATGTCTAAGGTTCGAGGCTTTATTTGATTTTAGATTTATTCCCTATAAATACTGTTACATATTAGCACACACTCACAATGTCTGCTCTGCTTGGAGCTGCCTGGGTACGAATTCCCACTGCTGGACTGTGCCACGGGCATCACCTGAGCTCTCTGTATTCCCCAGGGAAGAAAAGGAAAGCCTGTGGCATCTCAGACTTCAGATTTGACTTAGAGATGAGATGAGAGGCCAAAGGAAAGAGTAACCTCCACTGAATGCTTTTGAAGAAAGCATGTCTTAACTAGGTGTTTTTGTCCTCTCCTCCCTTTTCACCCCAAGCCTTTTAGTCCAAGCAAATGACCTGCTCTCTTGGAAATGCCTCTAAATTTTCCCTTTATTACTCTCTTTCATTTGGCAATTCTTAATCCTGCCTTTGGCTGCCCTCTCAGTTCAAAGTCCTCACCATATTCACTGGCATTAGATAGGCTCCACTTATTAATCTGAAGAGAGGGATTTGCAGTCTGTGGACAATGCTTAAAAGAGAGCCATCTCATTTTTTTTCTTTTTAAGTAATCTTCTTTTAAAGTTCTAGAGGAGTTCTGTATTCATTTCATATCATTCTACACAATTTGGCTTCTCATCTAAGGTAATACTTCTTTTCAAGATGGACATTAGCTCTGATGGGTAAGGAAATGAAATGGGTTTCATAGCTTTGCCTGGAAATAAGTTGGGGAACATTCTCTAGGGATATTGTCAGTCCCAGGTGTACCTGCAGGGGACAAGGCAGGGGGCCTGTCTCTGAGCTTAATGTTTGGTAATTAATCCAGAGGTGATGCAAACCACAAGGTGAATATCAGCTATTTAAATTGTGCTGTTTATTCCAACTTCCATGTGTGGCTGGGCTACACACACTGAAGGAGTACAATGCTTGGGAATGATCATTATTAACACCTTGGCATGACAGTACTAAATGCACACACGTGGTTTCTAATTACTTCATTCAAGGAAGTCAATAATGTTGGAGTGGATGAACTGCACTAACGGAGCTGTGCAACCACAATAAACACAGTTACAGCCGCTGGAATGGAGCATTGACTCAACACCTCAAGTGAAGAGGATTCCTTTTCTCTCTTGCTCTGCTGTTCAGCTCACAGACACCTCTTTCCCTTTCTCTCATTTTTCCAGAACGGAAAAAATTCTGGGAATTCAGAGGGGTCACCTATCAGTGAGGTTCTGGCTCAGAACAGATGAGCAACACGTGTTACTGTCCTGAGCACAGCAGAAAGGTCTTCCCCCAAATCCACCTCATTCAGGCTGGTTTCCACAGACAAAACCAGTCAGCCTCTTGTTCCATCTACTCTCTTTGATGATATCTCCCTCCACCTTTAAAACATGACTTTGTCCTTTTGGCAACCCCTCAGTAATATTATCCCAGATTTTTACTTTCATTGTGAGATGACATTTCCCAGTGTACCAGATTTTAAGACGCATTTCAAAAAAAAAATTCCTATCCAATAGCAAACAAATGACAGAAACATGTTCAGTGCTACATTTTTCCATGGAAATTTCCTAAGGAAAATATGTATATTAATATATAAGTAAATCATCATCTCAGCAGATTTTTTTTTCTGTTATACTTAAGGTGATATTTTCTTTCTCCTGTCAGGCCCTGCAAGTGTTCCCTGAGTCATGTGGTTACAAAAATGTAGAATTGCTCTCCTAAAAAGAACATTTGACAATTCATCACCAGGGCTAAACCAGCTGCAGCTGTGAAAAAGCCTTAGCATATTAGCTGTTATATTACAGGCAAATCTTTTATTTATTTTGTGCCTTTAGGTCTGGAGATTTGAAATGTTCAAGATTTTCTCTTTCTTTCTCTCTACTCCAAAGTCACTTGCTGAATTTTTCCTAGACAGCTTAATTTTGATTCTGTTTGACAGAAGGAACTTTAATACACACAATATGCAAAAACTGTTGCATTTTAACAAGGGTTTTTACTTATGTTTTTATTGTCACTATCATTGTATTGAATAGAATAGAACCCAGTATATCAGGGATGAGTTGTTATTGGTATTTAGGTGCCTCAGGCTTACTGACTGTTCAAATATTGTGAAGAAATTAACTCTGATAAAGATGACTTATTACTTTCCAAGAATGTTCCCAGACTATACCTAGAATTATGATCTCAGTGCAGTAATAAACGTGTGAGGTGTAAACTTAAATTAAAGCCGCTGAAGCAAACGCTTAAGTTCACATGTGCACCTTCCAGATCAGAAAGTTTCAAGCAGGGGGGAAAATGATTATTGATAACAATATATTCATGATCTTATCCATGATAATTACTCACCACTGTCTATTGCCAGGAAGAGGGCAGTGTACACGTTGTCCTGCACATAGGGAGACTCCCGATCCAGGACAGCCGTGGTGCCGATGGTGCCATTGGTAGGGTTGATTTCCAGCCAGCCTGCTGGGTCCTTGTAAACTGAATACCTAAATCAAAGTACAGCAGCTGTTAACAAATGATAGATCTGACCATAAAACAATCACATTACTACAAGGGAATATGTCTTTGCACTCACTGGCTTTCGTGGGTGGATCTCTTAATAATTCAGAAATAGAATCTAAACCTTGTGCTTTCCCTTAAGGATAGTTCTTTATGGCTAAACTCAGCTGACAGAAGGAGAAGTTGTAGACAATTCCTTTGGAAATATATTTGTCCCAAAGAGTAGTACAGAAATCAATATTTAAAATACTATATTGGACATGTGCTATACAGCCAGAGTACCTGAACACTTGCAATGGGCCTCTGCATCAACACTGGGATGTACAGACTTCATGAATCCCACCACAGTCATCCTTTTTCCTCACTCAAAATTCTGGTTCGACTAGAAATTGTATTTTTAATTTACTTTTTTGAGTGCTTTTCATTTTTTTTCTTACAACTGGTTAGACATGTACTGAATTGTAGGGTGTGGTAGCAAAAAGAGAATTGGACAATGAATTCATCAGGTCTAACAGGAGGTGGTTACACCCAGACCCTGTTTTCACACATTTGTTCTGCAGTCTGGGATCTGTAGTTTCCTTCTGATGATTAAATTCAATCACATTAATGTGGCCTAAATCAGGATTTGGAAATGCTGTCTCCAAGATCTCCCAGTAAGAAATTCCCTGTTGTGCTTTTTTCCATTAATCAGCACAAATATTCAGACCCTGAATCTGAAAATGTTTAGGGACATTGTGGAGTTTCCACACTAAAAATTTCCCTACTTGAGCGAAGCCATAAGTGCAAGAATGTTCATGATTAGGGTTTAATTCTATACTCAGTTAAATATATTAAGTAATATAACAACACAGAGCTGAATTAACTGGTACCAATTCCCTCTTCAATTAAATGTGTTACTATTTTAAACCGAAACTCCAATCATATAATCAATACTTAGGATAATAACCTGTTTATCTTTTTTGTAGTGAATTGTTATAGGTCATAAACAGCCATACAACCTTCTATAGACATTTTAAATTACCAGTAATTGACATGGAACCTGTTATTATTTAATGAGTCTGTGCCCAGGCAGTGCCTCATAGTGGCATTCACCTGAAAGGTGAATGTGTGATAATCCTGCCAAAAAAAAAGATGTATCAGTGCAACCATGGGGGAATAAACAAAAATAACAGATTGTAAGGGGGTAAAAAAAATAAAAGGTAAGTAAAGTGAAATAAAATGGCAGTTACCAGAAGAAGAAAGAAAAAATTGCAAGCCAACAAAGACAGACATGGTCTCACTGAATGTGTGTTTCAGAGGTTTGTTTTGGTGTTGTGCCCTCTGGGCAGCGGAAAAATAAGTTGCTAGATCCCTGGAGCAGAGTGTTGGGATGTCCATTATCACAGCTAAGGAAGTGCTGACAGACAGCCTTGCCCACAGCTCTGCTGCTCTTTACCAAGGCTTTGCTTCAGGTTTCAAAAATGCAGCTTCCCCAGGGCTGTTGAGCCTGAGTGACTTTGCCGTGGTAAACAGGGGCAGCCAGAGCCAGGATCAAAGCTTCAATATACACAGCCATGAAAAAATTCCACATTTTTATGAGCTGTTTTTGTGCTAAAATAAGTTAAAGGACAAAATTGGAAGCCTTTTGGCCTTTTGGAATTTATGAGAAAAAGAGACATATAGGAAAAACTGTTGACTTATGCTCCCACAAAAGTCACTCAGAGTTTCACCACTGCTTTCCCCAAGAGCGGAAATGATTCCTTAGGGAATATGTGGAAAAGAAGCAAAGGAAAACGCTAGTGCATAGTGAGATATTCCATCAACCCAACATGTCCTTCCACTTAATAGCCATTTAAACATTAATCAATACCCCAGCTTTATCTGCAGTAAAAATGAGTGCCTGGAATAGCAACAATGCAGATCATTATTTCATTTCGCTTCTTTGTTTCTTCTTTTATAGTTGTTTTTATAACGTTGCAACAAAGGTATGCACAAAAATATGAAACAAGGGCAGCCTAAACAATTCCTAGTCTATTGTAAACCAGCAAATTCTCAATTAACCCTGAAACAATTTCAGAAGATTCAACACTTCCAAAGTAATGAGAATGTAAAATGGATTGTATTATCTTCCCTGATTGCTCTACAAAGCACTGTTGGCTGTGCAAATAAAAAACTGAATTGTATAACCTGTGATTTGGCACAGGATATCGTAAAAGTAGTACTTTGTCTTTCCCACCACATTTTTTACTTATTGTAGGAGCATATTGCAGTACAGTTAAGATGATTGTTCCTCCATTTTTTAAGGGCTCTGCCAGCGAAAGGTTTAGAATAGACCCATTACAGAAAAACACTGTAAAAATGGAAGTATAGAATACAAAGATTCACTTCCCACTTTTGACTTTAGTAGGATCTTCTGATTGCACAGCACTTTTGAAAATCAGACCATTTTTTTTGGTGGTTAAACATGAACTTACCTGCCTGTGTGTACCTGCTTGGTTGTCTCAATCCTAAGCACTCTGATACATCTGTAGGGATGTGTGCAAACTATGTTCTCTGGTGTGCCAATTACTGTTTATTTTTGTCTTATTCTACATTGCAATAGTGAAATTTAGGGCTGCTTGTGGACTTTATCTCATCGTGGTTTGTTTTGTTTTTTTTTAAATTTTAAACCATGCCAACAGCTTACTGTTCCCAAGGGCTTGTATGACAACAGGGTAGGGGCAAGAGGGTGTGACATATTTTAACTGTGACCTCCTTGCACTAGGTTATTGTCCTTGCAATATGTTTAAGCCAGATATTGCAAAGAAAACAGCATAAACAATTCCCTCAGACTGGAACTCATCTCCTGCAATGTTTAAATATACACCTTAAACAAAGACCTACAAAGAGATGCAGAGAGGGTTGTAGATGCAAAACAAGAGAACATAAACCAAACTATGCACTTGGTCTGTTTGGTGCAGGACTAAAATGAAGCAGCAAATACATGGAAATAATTTAAAATTTATAAATAGCCTCTCCCCCCTCCTGTAACAGAGGAAAATAATTCAGAGAACAGCTCCTGGGGCTGCTCACAGACGTGCAGGGCTTGAATAGCAAAAAGATCATTACACACAACAGACATGGACACAGAAACCAAACCAGAGCCACAGCCCTGCAGCAGCCACAAAAAGGACTTCCCAGCCAACAGTGCAATAGCTCAGGGTGTCCCAGGCCAGCAGCCAGGCACAGTCAGATGCTGCTCTTGGCAAGGCCTTCCAGAGCTTGGGAATTGCCAGACTTTTCCCACACTGAGTCAAGGGGTCTTGGCTCTTATGCTTCGACAGAATGAGAAGGAAGGCAAAACGAAGTAGTGCCAAATCTGTGTTGAATGACACATCTGAGCCAGTCTGGTGGGTAGCACTGACCAGAGGTAAGGGCAGCGAGTCTGTCAGGCTTTGTCAGCGTTGGGGGGGGGGGGGTCATCCTGGTGCATCTGGAGAGCGCTCGAGCCATGGCCTGCAAGGACTCTTCCACCAGAACCCACAACAGAAGAGAACTCCTGCAGTGGCACTGGTCCCATGAAATATCTGTCTGACTCTCTAGTTAGGTTTTGTCACCATGGCAGACTGTAGGCAGCAAGGTGACACTGTGGTGGACCAGTGAGCACGGCTGGTCTGGCTGAGCTGGGACTCAGATGTTGGACTTTTGAATCCTAGCTCTGTCACAATGGAATTAGGGAAGCCTTTAATCCATACTACATCCTCAACTCATCTTTAAAACAGTGAGGATGGATTTCTGCCTTGAAAAGCTGTTAAAAGGATAAAATCTGTAAATCATTGCAAAAGGCCTAGAACACATAGCAATGAGGGACATCAAAAGTACTGAGATAGAATAGAAAAGAATATTTGAATGGATTTCTAAAGATGCAGCAAGATATTTACTGGCATTTTCTATCTAAATCGCCTATCTCTTTAATTCTTTTTAAACTATGTTTAAAATAGAGTCGAACCAAGATGAGTAAAAATTTCCTGTTCTCTGTGATGCAAACATTTATATGTGTGTGTTTACTTTGTGGTCTTGGGCAAAGCTGAGAGTGTCAACATACCATGGCAGGGAGTTGGAACGAGGTGATCTTTAAGGTCCCTTCCACCCCAAACCATTCTGTGATTCTATGATAAGACTTTGATAGTAACCATTTTCATAGCATTTCAGTCTGGCAAGAGTCAGTATCAGAAATATAACAAAGCTTTTCCACACACTAGATATCCAATTCACACTTGCTCCTTTCAGGGATCCTGGTCCCATTGACATAAATTTAAACTACCAGTTGACCAGAGCCAATATTTCACCTAAGTATAGCTCCACGTTTGTATTTGGAATTAAAAACCTTCACATTATCCACATTATGAATCCTTGCTCCTTCTGGCACTGGAACATATAATGGTAGCACATGAAATTTTTTTATGAGCTCTTCGTGAGTTATTCAGGTAAAATGATAGTGGAGAAGGTAACTTTGTGTGTCTGTGCCTGTGATCTCAGCATGAGAACACCCTTTTGTCTCTGAATGAAGAAATCTCTAAATACAGACATTCTGTAATCTTTAAATCAAGATAATATGAGTTTTATCTCATTATATCAAGTGCAGCTGAAAAACCAAGAATGACTACCTCTGGAAAAAGCTTCACAGGTATCTGGGAGAGAACAGTGCAGCACTTACAGCATAAATATACACACTGGGTAAGTAATGGTGGCTCTCCAAGGCAAGAAAACTTCCCAAAATATAAGTGCAACACTAAAAAATCTGGGTTAAAACTGCATTGTGCTTTATGTAGGGATGACATAACATAGAGCTTTAGAGATCAACCTGCTTCCCATCGAGCTCCCTCTTCTCCGCTGCGCTCTCGTTACCTTTTGCCTGCACTAATTACGGCAGCATATGGCACTGGGAGGAGCAGAGAGGGAACCTTATTGCAGCACAGCAATTCTCC
The DNA here is from genome assembly GCF_009829145.1 of Chiroxiphia lanceolata. Classification (NCBI taxonomy): domain Eukaryota; kingdom Metazoa; phylum Chordata; class Aves; order Passeriformes; family Pipridae; genus Chiroxiphia; species Chiroxiphia lanceolata. Next base: position 5,717,847 of record NC_045649.1, on the reverse strand, counting down.
AGCTGAAACACACTCCACACTCATTTGTGATGACACACAGCAATTCTTCTGCTATTTGGCTGCGTGATAACAAAGGTATTCCTGCTCCCAAGCTGCTCTGGGGAGAGGAGCTTGCCTTTCATATATGTATATTCCCAGCCTTGCACAGCTGGGTCTCTGATTGCCATCCCATGTGGAATGAAAACAATAATAGCAATTCTCTAATGTATATTACAGCTAATGTTCTGTAACTATACTGACATTTGATTTTGTAAAGATGTTTTTATGCAACTTCCAAGACTGTTTTTTTAGTTTTAAAATGTTTGTGGCACTAAAACCACTGGAAGAATGCTGGAGCAGTTGGAGGCCATGTTGGACAGGTCCCTGAGCATCCTGGTCTAGTGGGTGGCATCCCTACCCATGGCAGGGGATTGGAATGAGGTGGCCTTTAATGGCTCTTCCAACCCAAACCATTCTATGATTCACTTTTTTTTTTTAGATGTTGAAAAACAATGTGGATTAATAAAATGTATTAATTTGGAGGTGCAAGAGAATATACAGATTCACATTCCATTTTATACCCAGATATTCAGCTACTGTCTAAAACCTTCTGCAGCCCCTAAACACAATGTTATACAGGTCAGCAACATATCATCCATGATTCTTGTGTTTAGTGTGACAAAACATGTCTTAAACACAGAAGGGAGGCATTGCTGGAAATAACTGAACTCAACATGTTACCAAAACACTCTGGCCATGAAATAAAGAAGTTGCCAGTAGGCTTCACATTTACCTTATCACAGCAGCTTAAACTACACCCCCAGGAAGCAGTTATTTTCAGACCTCCTTTCAGTGCTTCTTCCTCACGTGCTTTGCTGTTTGGACACCCAAATACACTTTTATTTCTTTATGACCCTTGAAGAACTCTACAATTTCTCCTGAGATCCACATGACAGGGTGTCTTCACCCCTTTCCATGCGAGGGGAACTCGCCACTGCATTTGGAAATGACTGGATCCGAGCTGGGTGTGAGCACCAGGCTGTCCCACATCTCTCCCAGCAGTCAGCAATGGTCTGTAGCTCAGCAAAGTGTCAATGCTGGCATTGCTCTGCCCTAATCTGTGCCTTCTTTTGCATTTCCTTTGCAATGAGTGCCTGTAGTTAGTGCGTTGTCAGCACTAGAAAATCTCTATGATGGGCACAAATCATGACAATATCAGCATAACTCTGTTGCTGCTCAGAGTGCTGTGTTATGGAGGCATAACTGAGTAATAATTTAAAGCTAAGACTTTTTTTGTGATTTATTAGCAATTCAATAACCCTGCCTGAAATAAGTGTGTCAACAGGTAAATATGTGTGTGTTAGGAGAGAGGGGCAAAACCTGATGGGTGTTGGGTTTCACATGTACACAAATACAGATCCCTGTGGAATAATGGCAAGGGGTTTGTCATCCAGTGTGTAGGACACCCATAAAATGATACAGCAACACATGCCCTACTCAGCATGAGGAGGTTCTTTAGCTGCACCATTTTTCTTATCACCTCTCTAATATGAATCACAGGGAAACAAATCCTGCATTAAGCACAGTACTATCAACAGCAGCTTGTTGCTGGTGCTGCCAAGTTAAAGCTAACCCTGACATCTGCCCCTCATGCTGCAGACACCGCCTAAGAAAGCATTTCCATTGCAGGTGAGGACTGAAAGGGTTTCATAGCACAGGGAGAACACAAGCACAAGTGTCTCATCACAGAGTATTATTGAGACAAAACATAAGAATTCAGTCATCTCGAAACCCCCAGGTCAGGTTATACAGGTTACAGGAGAAGTGATAAAGGGAGCAGTACTGACAGCCCACTAAAGGGCTTTTCCAGGTCTTTTCCTGTCAGTTGTCTACATGGACATGTGGATTCCTGATCCTCAAGGCTTTCAGAAACTGCCTTCTGTGTGTCTAACTTTGTGATTCTGCAGAATCATGGAGCGATTGGGATTGGAAGGAACCACTGGAGATCATCACTGACTGTTTTCAAGACCTGCTGTGAATCTTAAATCTCACTGTGTCTGGCCTAAACCTTGACATAAACATATCCTGGTAAACATTAAACATGCTATATGAACACAGAGTTAAGACAATCTTCAAAAGATGTGGTTAAAAAGTCAGAAAGGAAAATAAAATCTAAACTGTCATCTGTTTGCACTTTCCAGTCCCCATATTTAACTTGTATACTACAGCTGGCAAGCTAAGCTGGTTAGCCCTTATACCATTAAATATATGAACATATAAAATGGATGGATTTGAATTTGGATTGAAATGCTGGTACTAAAAGTGTTACTATATGCTATGTGTGCAACAGGCTGTGAAATACCTCCTGCAGTGCCCTCCTGCAGAGATTTAGACATGCCAAAATTACTTGAGCTAGATTATTTAAAAGAAAAAACCCTAAAAATATAAAAAGCCCAGATTTAACTGAAATATATACTATTAATAATCAGAATAAATATATCATTAACAAAATCTAAAACTTGAAATAAATCACATTTTCTGGCAACACTATTGAGAAAGGTGTTAGGTCAGATGCATTTTTAAACTTACTGGAGATTGAGGATTTATGCAAGAGCCATTTTTCAGCTTTGTGGAACAGATTTATGGGCTTGCAGACCGTCTGTATTTTCACAGGCTGGAAATGTCAACTTAAGAGTAACAATTTAAAAAAATAAATTAAAATCCCCATCAACGTCGTGCCACAAGTCGCTCTGTGCATTTTTGGCCACAGAAAATTCGTGTTCCTCTGATAACCTGGACACAGTCCAGGGTGAATCCATCAGCTCTGCACCAGTGCCTGGCTCAGCTCTGCAGGCAGGGCACGACAGGCTCTGTAGGAACTCCCTGCAGCCGCTTCTCCCTGGGCGACCCCAAAGCGCCTCCCAGGTTTCCAGGAGTTTATGTACTGACTTGAGACTGCACATGCTTCATGCTGATCCTATCTGAGAAGGCATCACAATTCCTTGTCTCAGTGCCAGCCTGGCCCGTGGAATGGTGCAATAATCCTCTCCAAAGCACGGGCACGTCCTTAGGGTGTGCAAGGGACTGAATTGCTCTGAAACGCGGCGGGGCTGCACGAGGCTGATACGTTGTTTTTTAAGGTTTGAGATTTACACACATTCAGATTTTGGCCAGATATTTGTTGCTAATATCAGTTTTCCATTGAGTCAATCGGTGTATTTAATAGTAAAAAAAAAACCCACCAAAATATTTCAGCTTGCACTACAGAAATGTGTATTTTCGGGGAACCAGAGCAGGAATGCTGTGGTACATCAGGGCTGAGCACACCACTGAAGATCAGTAGCTTTTACTAAAACTGTATAAACACAGAATATTCTCCAAAAAAAGCTTCCATTTGAGCTGCCTTCTTTCAGGTGCCCTGTCAGTTTATAGCTAAGAAATAGATATTTATAGCAAGAAAAGGAGTCTACCCTTTGCTTTGGAAGACAACTTGGCTCTTATAGCCTTTCCACTGGCATCTGTCTCAGGTCAATAAGTCACAAGAAAGTCTGCTGAAAGTGTAATACTGATTTTTCAGAAATACTTCAGCTGTTAGTCGATTTTTTTTAAAAACTGCTTTTTAAACTGAAAGGGTACACTTTTGATAGAACATATTTAAAAAGGCAGACAAAACAATAAAATGGGAACTCAACACTACTTGGTCTATACCAATATGCCATGTCACATAGAAAGATTCTAACATTTTATTTCCAGTTTACAACAGTAAATTTCTATTTAAAATTATAATTTTTAAAAAAAGCCATCGAGAAAGAATAAAATTAAACCCCTCTTTCCCTTAAAAGTATATTTTCTATGGGCAACAAGTCTTGACAGGAATTGTTTTGCTGAAAGATTCCTCGCTCAGCTTTGTTTTGCTTGTCACATCAGGGAGTTAGCAGGCTGGCTTTCATGGCAATGCTCTACCTACAGTGATATGATCAAAACAGAATGAAAAATTAGAGGAAATTCAGTTTTTAGTCCCCTGCCACTGAGACATGTCAGATGAGAAAATGGTTGACTAATTAGTCATTTGTGTGGAGAAGTAATGGGAGTAAGCCCCTTGATAAACATGAAGAAAGTAACAAGAGAGTCATTGCAACTGGAATAATAAAATAAACCTAGACCCAAAACCTACAGCAATTAATCAAATGAAGATAATAAAATTGCAGCAATGAGGCAGTTAAATAAAATGTTCTGAAAAGGAAAATATTTTTTGTTATTATTGTACAGTCTTTCAAACATTACTCTATACTGAAATCTAATTTTCTTGTTTTCTTCCCTTCAGGGCAAAAAAATCCTAGAAGTTGAGGTGTAACAACAACAACAAAAAAATCCACAAACTCATTTATGTATGTTTTAATCAGAAGTGATTAGGGCTATGGTTAAATGAACCCAGAGGCTATAACTATCTGAATTATTCCTAAAGCTAGGGAATAATACACCATATCTGGGACTAACACGCTGCTATAATCAGGTTGTTACTGTTAGAATAATTGTCAACACATGCAAATCAGTAAAAGTTTTCTCATTGTAACAATTGTGCCTCAAAAGCTAATCAACGTTAGATGAGCTGGAGGTTCTTTTATAAACTACCCAGAAAAGGTTTTTGGCATTAAAACTCCATCAAAAGTTTCTGCACATGCTGGTTCTCTGTGCCTGTGCTTCCAGCAAAGGCAGCTGCTCCCACTGCACATCCCTTTGCTGCTTTCCCTGTTCAATCAGGGGGCCTGGGAGCTCTTGAAAAGCAGGAAAGTTTTCATAAGAGCCCAGCACATTCACTGCTGAAATGTCACCGTTGAACCCAGCCATGAAACAGCACATTTCTGCAGATTCCGGGAGTTATTTTTTACCCAGGGATGGGCAGGGAAGAGGTGGGAAGTGGCTCCCCACCGTGAGGCATTAGTCTGTCTGGATCGATACAGCTCCCCTTGGACTGGATCCCACTGCCAGCAACTGGCCAGGCTCAGCACGGGGTTACTTCTGCCAGCTTCCATAAAACCTCACTTTTGCCCTGGCTAATTTTAAAGTCATAAAGAAAACCCCCTTGCCCAGAGGCACCCCCCAAAAGGGCAGGGGAGCTGCGAGCAGGCTCCAGCATGGGTTTGCATCCTGAGCCCGTGGCATCCAAACGTACTCCCAAGTTCCAGCCCTGGACATTATTAACTCTGGGACCTGTCTCTGAAGGAAGGAAGGGGATCCATGTTTCTGCAAATTGATTTCCAAGAGGGAAGGGGGTGGTGAATGTGCTGACTAATCATTTTAGCACAGTTTATGTCCAGTCTAAAGCCTCTGTGACACTGATGCCTCAAAGCAGAGGTTACATTGCAGGCACCCCTGGGCGCTGCTTCAGCTGCTTCTTGCACACTCCCTTGCCTCTTTTGTTGCCTTTTCTCATCTGAACTTTTCAAAGAATTACAGCCCAGGATAAATCTGGAAGATGCTGGGACTAGGTTATCCCACAAATGGGGAATAACACCTCATCACTGAAAATAATACTAAAGTCTAGAAGTACCACAGGCCATTCTCCCTGTTGCCAGAGGAGCAAGCAATACATGTCAGCACAGGAAAGGACAGATCCAGTGATATCCACCACGTGACACTTTTATCACTCCTCAGTAACAAAACTTTAATTATAAAGGCCACATACTTCAAACAAAGTTACATGAGGCCTGGGTTCTTATTCCATGAGATTTTTTTTCAAGAAAACAAACAAACAAAAAGGACTCCCCTGATCATATTGGGTATGTCAGCTCAAAAAAAATGTGTAAAAGATATTTCTTGTGGTGAACCAGCATAAGTATTTTGCTTTTTCTTAGCTTAGCAACAAAAGACAAAGAAAAAATGGAGTAGCATATGAAAGGATGAAATTTAACACACGATAAATTGACTGTGCAAGAAGTAGCAATTCAGAAAGAAAATCTGTGAAGAAACTGATTCTGCCAGAAAAGCAATCAAAGTAGTTTCCTGTGCTGACAGAGCTGGGCCATTCTGAGCTGGCTGAACTCGCACAGGGCTCATTTGTGGGATTCAGCTATTTCCAAGGCAGGGCTGTAACACAGAGATGATGGGAGAGCAATAATGTTCTGCTGACTTAGAAAAGCCTTCGAGTTTCCTGGCATGCCGTAGTGAGGGCCTGGCAGGAAAAACAGCCCCAGTCCTGCTCCTTCCCTCCCCTTTCCCTGCCAAACACTCAACACTGTCCCCCAGCTCTGTTTAAACTTGGATGGGACAGCCAGTATAAAATAGCTGCTGGTGCAGATTTTCCTGCAGACACGCATTTTGGTGAGATACTGGTTGCTAATCCTCTGATTATAAATGTGTTTTCACGTAGTTGACAGGCATAATCTTGAGTGGCAAAGATTCCCGCTGGAATCCAGACTTCACTGAAGTACTGGGGAAACATTGATCCTGTGACTTGAGCTGAACCTGATCCAGGCAAAACCTGGCTTAAATCTTGGGTTTTTCTCACATTATATCACTGCCTGAGCCATTATTGGAGTCTTTGCTGAGTGTGGAGCTGAGCCCCCGAAGGATATTCCATGTTCACAGTAACTGAACTAATCACTGACATCTCTTAGAGAGGGTTTGTTCAGCGGGGAGAGCTGTGTGACCCCTCAGCAGCATCACCCTCAGCCTCTCCTGCCTCCTGCAGAGCCACGTGCTGCCCCTAGACCCTGTTACAGAGCAAGCACACACACTCACACATTCCCACTAACTCTGCTCCTGTGGGCAGGAAGGTTTCACTGACACATCTCCCGTATCCACCAGGACATCCATACCAGCTCTAAACCAACAGGATGCCACTACATCTCTCCCCTGTCCCCCACTGAGGGAGGCAGCTTGACAGAAGCAGAGCAATGTGCTGGAAATTCAAGTTGCTCCTTGAATAGAGAGTCAAAGAATTGTCAAGGATGGAAAAGATGTTTAGGATCAGCAAGTCCAGCCATTAACCCAGCACTGCCAAGCCCACCACTAACCCCTGTCCCCAAGTGCCACATCTACACATCTATGGAACACTTCCAGGGATGGTGAATCCACCACTGCCCTGTTCCAATGTTGGACAAGACAATGGAAAGAGGAGATGGAAAATGAAAGGCTTATCCAGGCTCAAGCCCTTCATGTGTTCTTGGTGAATGTCACCTCTAGGGAGGAGATATGTTGAGCTCCAAATCCAGTCAAACTGTTTTAGAATGAAAAAAGAATTAAATCAGAATGATTTTGGTCACAGTTGAATGCCTACCAATGAGTTAGTTAGGAGTTATTTAACTCCTTGTTCCCTATTTAATCCACTAAGCATCTATTATGAAAGCTGAATTCTCTAAAATAAAATATGTCATTCTGCTATTAATATTATAAAAATTAAGGTGTTTTTCCTTTTAGTTCTCTTGTTTAGCTTTGTTTTAAAAAAAATTGTATTCATAATAGGAAAATAGACTGTCCTGATGCTTTTGTATCATTATGTAGCTCAGAGGAATTAATACCCACCGAGTGAAAATACTTTCCAACCTTGCAGCATTCAATACCAAAAAAAAAGGAAAGGGTAGGTGAGAAATTTAGTAGCATGTTTGATAATGTAAGTACATAAGATTCAAGAAAAAATTACACTACCACCTGATAATATGAAGAAAATGGTGAATGAATTCCTGGCTAATAATAACACAAATTAAGGTTTTGGGTTTTTTTCCCCATCTGATTTTAAATACACTCTGTTCTTCATGGGTGCAGTTCTTACAGAAGCAACTCAATTCTATTTCATTCTTTTTATAATAATTGGGAATCACCTATCTGAGTTTTATTTGACTGATTACATTGAACTATACAAAAAACATGCAGCCCCTTTGTATCCTAAATTTGGAGCAGTGTGTGATATCATGTCACATCTTTTCCCTTATTTTGGGCAGTGTCTTTTGTTTGCCTAACTCACTGTCTGTAACGACCATGACAAATGAACAAGGCAGTGTGATTTACCTTTTCTAACCTCAATGAATCAGACTCTCAGGCACTCAGGGTGTCCAAATGCACTTTAAAATGCAAAGATGTCCCTCTTACTCTCATGTTTTCAAGGTTGTGTATAACCATATCTTAGCTGTTTTATTTGTCATGCCATCAAGTGCAGACTGTTACATTTGTTACAGGTTGCCGGGCTGAATTTCCCCCCTCTGTCCCTTTCTGCCTGTAGGAATCATCTAATGCCTGAGGGATGACAGAGAACAAAATACTACTTTTCATTTGTTGAACAAGAACATTGGAAGTCAGTCTACACTCTGTCATATTCACTTGGGATATTCATTGTAACATCCCTTGTCTAACTGATGTTACTGCAAAACAAATTTGTCCTTGCCCGTGTAAATAGAAATAGAGAATGCTGAACAAAATTAAATCCTGCCAGATATTCTGAAAGGCACGTCAGAAGATATGGCAGGGTCGAGAAAATGGCCCCTTCATATATATTTTAACATATTAAAAACCCTGTGTTTTTCAAGGAAATAAAATTTTAAAGCTTATTGTTGACAGGAAAATTCTCCTTTGCTTGCTAAAAGGTGAGTTCACACTGAAGAAGTCTCAGTAATATCCCTCTTCAGGTTAGGAAGCATCTTTCTTGCTGCATGTCCTGTGTGCATCTGAATGCTGGCTCTGATGTACAGCCTACAACAAATCTTCTCTGCACAGCACAATTTTTATCTCGTGTTCATCATCGTAACAGCCAAGCCCCTTCCAGACACACATTAAGCAACATGACAAATGTGTGTCATTTAAGAAATCTGCTGGCCAATGATGGAAAATGTGAACAGGTTAGAGGGGAAAGCTCCACATAAGTACTCATTTATGACACAAAAAGAGCTTTCATTAGATGTTATGGGATTAAGCACTGAAAGGACTGGAAATGGAAGATTTACAGTTGTTTGTTTAACCGTAATTTACCACACTGACAGTTGCTGATAAACTTTCTCTGCAGGCCTTGCCTGACTGCAGTGTGGGACCAATGAGGTAAATACTTTACCAAAAGTATTCCACTATTTGGTCATATACAGTTTTATTTTCTGCTTGATATCTGTTGCATTCAGTGCACACAAGATATAGTGCTCTGTGAATCGAAGGTATTGAATCCTCTCCTATGCTTTTATTAACTATTATGTCTTAGTTACTCCATGCTGTTTAACCCTGGATTGGATGCCTGAGAGTTAAACTTCTCATACACTTTTCCTGTGTCATTCAGGATCTGAGTGTTTTCCCAGGCACCTTCAGAGAAGGTCCAGAGCATCACTGTGGGATGAATGTTAATGTTTTGATCTGACGGACAAAAAACGGAAGCCTCAAGAACTGTAAAACTAAAAAAATCTGCTATTTTTTTCCTGAAATGTCAGAAGCTGTAATGAAAAAACTCACCTAACTGCTTAAAGAAGGACTCATTCAAAGGGCTACAGTTATACAAGAATTAAAGCTATTAGGAACCTTTTCTCCTTTTTTTTTTTTTCCTTGCACTGAAAACCCAAACTCTGTAACAATTTCCATGAGTCAAACTAACTTAACAACCTTGCAATGGAGATATGGAAAACTTGTTTTCTTTCTCTGCTAAACTGTGTCTTAAACACTAGTTAATAACTCAGAAAATTCCAGGGCCAGAAGCAATGTTTGAGTGCTCCATTTTGAAGCTGCACACCTTGTTCACTACTAATAAAATTTCCTGGTTTAGCCCTGAAGCATTATCAGATAAACTCTGGGGCTGCATTTGTTTTTCATGTATAAAATGCTTCCAATGAGCCAGGGCCGAATCTCCAGAGAGGTTGAGCCTTAGGCAGGCACAATTCCATTGGAAATTTCCCACTTGAAAGGGAAAAAGGGGAAACAATACTCTGAGAGGTCTGTTAAAACAGGTAAATGTGTAAAGGTTCTTCAGGGCGTGGAGTATTCAATGAAATCTGGGTGAGACAGGTTGGAATCTCCAAGGTGATGTGATGTTAACCACTACCCAGAGGAGCTGCCCAAGGGATCCCATGGATAATAATTATCCAGCTATATGCAGAGTAGGCATAGATGTCTCCATAGGCATATTTACCTAGAGTACACTGGTCATAAAATTAGGACAAAGCTAGTCCCTAGCAATTCACATTCGAGCCCAGAATGGATCTGCAGGCTTACTGCTGCCTAATAAAGTGCATAATTTCACTCTTACTCAGAAACTCTTTTACAGAAATTGGCATCCTTATTACCCAGTTAATAGAAAAATTCCCGTTGAACTCTACAAGACGTTTTTCCTATTACAGTAACTTTGCAGAGCTCCATTTAGTAAAAATGAGTACTTAAACCTTCTGACAATTTCTTCACTGAACTCCAATTCCACTCCAGGAATAACCATCTGTGAGCCTGAAAGAAGATGGGTCTTTATGCCTTGAAATGCACAGCCCAGGGATGTCTTGCGGTTGAGCAGTGGCTGTAAACATCCAACAGCAGTTCTGTGCCTTTGGGAAAGCTTCTGCTCTGAGGTGAAAACCTACACCCAGGTTCAGTGGGAATTTTGCCACTGAATTGGGGGTGTACATGGTTTATTCTGTCCTTATTCTGGAGATGGCAAATTAATGAAATACAGCCCTAACATCCCAGACAACATCTGCTCTGGTGCCATCCAAGATCTACACCTGCTTCAGAGGCAGAAGTGTTGAATTACTTAATTAGATACTTGGTCTCCATGACAGGATTCAGGCCTAGATGCATCATCAATCTTCCTGGAAAACTTTGGTTTCAGTTTTTCCATCTTTTGCCTTTGCATAAAATACCACTGGTCACCAGAGCTCTAATTATACATTTTAACAGTCCAAATAAATTTCTGTCAAAGCACTACTGAAAGCTGTAACTCCACACAGACATTCCCACACGATCAAACGTGGTTTAATGGGACTCAGAATTCAATGACTTTAAAATATTAAGAAAAATTCCTACCGCCCCCTTCCCTGTCAACACGACTCCTCACACAGTGTCCTCAAACTTGAAAGCTAACTTATTGTAATCAAGACACTCTTTACTTCTTCCAGAGGCAAAATCCTGCCTTTTCTGAAACTAGAAGAGAACAGTAATGACAAAGTGAGTTATTGTCAAGATCTGACTTCCACTGCAAGCATAACTTGTGACTGATAGATCCTATTGTCATATTTCTCAAGAAGATCTGCAATATTGTTTAGTCAGTGACATGAAAAATATGCCCTATAATTTCACAGTTCACAGGCATCCATTCTGAGTGCTGACATGGTTGAAATCATAATGTGGCATAATATTGTTATGCAGGATAAAGACAGAGGGTCTAATTAAACTCCCCTTAAATGTTGCATTCATCCTTATTAATCAAGAATTCAGGATTCTTAAGGCAATAGCAAGGGAAGTTAAAAGAGGTTACTATGGCTTATTTGATTTCATGGAACCACAGATTTTCAATGCTGTCATTACAGCTTTAATATCAACATATTAAATATGATTTATGCCAACAGAATAGAGCAGCAGAAAATTTTAAGAACAGGATCTCATGACAAGCATTGTCAGGAGTGATGAAGTGCAGTTGCAGGTAGCTGGGTTTTGGGTAAAACTATGAATCATGGATTGAGAATTCCTGGGGCCCTTGTTTAGGTAGTCTTTAATAATTTAATTCAGACCCTTCTGCTATTTCAGAGACCAGTCAAAGAGAGAGGGATTAATGGTTGTTTTCTTCAGGGAAGGGACACTGCACTCCAGGAACTGCCTCATTGAGCCTGGGTGAAAATCTCTCTGCTCTGCCTTCTTTTCTACCAGGAGAAGGTGAGCAAATAGGTGCTATACCAACCTTTTTATTCACACTCATCTCTTCCCCAAACCTTGACAACTGCTAGGAAGGGGAAGGAAGGAAGGAAGTCAGACAAGGTGTTATCATAGATAAGGCCAATGTGGGAGCTCCCCCATGTCCCTGCAAAGCAAAAGCCTGCACAACAAAGCTTAGCACCCACTGGTGAGCTGGGATTGGCCTCAAGCACTAAAAATTAAGATGTACAAAAGCAGACAAGGAAAGAAGAGGTCAAACATCTGCCCCAACACAGAGACAGAGAATATCAGCAAAAAGAGGGCAAAAAGAAACATTGGGGGAGACTTAGAGGTGTTCAACACTGTGAGAGACACCACGAGCAACAATTAAGGACTCCCAGGGACCCTCCACAGAGCGAACAGGGAGGTGCTGGCAGGTTGGCTGTAGATTAAGGAAGCCTGTGAGTAACAAAGGGACTGAATAACAGAGTCTGGGAGCCAGGCTATCAACATCTGTTCACAGCTCTCAGGAAAAGCATGTCCTGTTACTCTCCAGCTCAGGTATCAGAGCTGACAGAGATGAAAGTGCCTTTCCTGAGCGGTCACATCACACGCTGTCCACAGCTTTTAGAGGACCTGCATTCCAGGCTTGGCAGACCTTTCAATTCTCTCAGCAGTGGGATTTAATTCCAGTCATTTATTCTCTTCAGTCTCATCTCAGTAGCTCCCACCTGAGATTTTTTGGGATTTTTTTTTTTTTTTAACCAGCTGCTTCCTTCCCAGTAATTCGGCCTCTGTGAATCCACACAGTGCTGGCCAGCTGCAAATCATTTTCTGGACAGGAAAAACAGGTCCTGGTTTTGCTCTTGAGACATTTCCACCCTTCCAGGGTTACAATGGTGTGGTTTTGAGTATGAGAGGAGAATAAAGGAGGTACAGCACCACTCCAGAAACAATTTTGCTTCTTTCCCATCCTGTTATAAGCCTAAAGAATTTTCTGTATGGGAAAGAGGGGTTGTTTACTTTGTTCAGTAAACAAACAGTGGAAGTCAGTTTGGTCAAACAACAACAACAAAAAAAAAATGCACGTTTTTCACTAGTTTTTCCCCTTCAGATATTACTATTATGATAATAAAATATAAACATCACACTAAGTACCAACTGAGATAGTAATTAACACCTTCAAGGAACAGTTTCAGTAAAAAGGCTGCTGTGTAGAATACTGTTGAGCCACTGGTTGACCAGTGAGTACCTGCAATTACAGGTGGTAGTTGTGCAACATGAAGGAATTGGCCAAGTTCTTTCTTTCAGAACTGATCAAATCTCTCCTTTTGTGGCACTGCTTGCTGGATACCCCAATACTTGCAGCTCCCTAGAGTCAGTGTTTCTGTCTTTCAGATTTTACAAGGAAAGAAGTGAAAAAAACTTTTGCTTCAAGCAGATTCCCTCTCTCCCTGCCTTTCCATCTAACTTAAAAAAGAGAAAGGAAGAGAAAAACAACATACACTGTCCAATACACAGCAACTTGAGATGTAGAGATGCTACAAATTCCCAGTGGCTGGTTCAGGCAGGCCATAAATAAAACTGCAGAGCCAACTTGAGATGCTCGTGGGTGTAAGTTACAGTGAAAAACTCTGGTGCTGCATGCTGAGAGCAGGCTCAGCCATTCATTTATAACAATAGGACTATTCTTCTGTCTGCACAAGGAAAACAAATCTCCCGTTGTTAGGAATCAAAGACAAGTCCTTCAGACTCTAGGAGACATATTTAACAATGACTAAGTGTGTTACTTCCTAAGCATTTACTCTTTAAGACTTCCTATCCCTCTCTCATTATGTAGTATTTCTGTTAAGTGTTTGTAGGTATCCCAAAAAGCAAGTTTATTGACCTCCACCAGCAACAAAAGTGCTTTAAAAAGGCTTGATGTGCAAGAAAGTATGCAAAATTGATCCCTTAAGTGATTGTGAGCAATGTGATGTGAAGCCTCATCCTTGTTCAGAGGGGCTTCAGGATCTCTGAAAAAATCCTGGCAAGAGACATGAAAAGGGTTTTTTGAATTGTCTTTGCAATTCATGGCTTATATATTCACTGCTTGTAAGGGTGGTGACTGGCAGCAAAGAAAAGCAATAAAAGCAAAACTTGCTTTGTCCAGTGAATTCTCCTTAGTTTTTTCAGCCATTTGAGATCTGGGAGAAACTCACTGAACTACAAATCCCACTTCAGTGGAGTTTCAGCACTATTTTACAGAATTTTAGGCAGACATTTTTTTGGTTTTGACAGAGTATACAGATCATGGTTGCCTCCAATTAGAGTTTGGAATACCACTGACTTCCAACAACTCCACAGGCCCCAACCCCAAAGTCAGGGTCATCTAATCTAAAGCAAAATGTGGCCCAGTAGCAAAAATTTCCATTCCCAAAGTCAGTCCGTTGTTCAGTGGCTCTTGGAGAAATGACAAATAACAAACTTGATCCCTCTGCATTCCTTTGGGTTCAGCCTCATCCCCTCAGTCTGATGGTGCAGGATGAAGCCTCATTAAAATACACACTTAATTTGCAGTATAGAAAAATGTACTTTAAATAAAGAGAAACAGAGTCTCTGAACCTTCCAGACAGACCAGGAGCTGTTATTTGGAAAGGCTGACCATAATAAATGACTTTGCTCCTATTTCCAGAGCAGCAGAGCTATGGAACACACAGGCAGTGCAATGGCAATGCCACAGCAGTCCAGGATCCAGGATAACCCACCTCCTGTTGGGAATTTGGATCCATCACAGGCTGCCCTAACCTGAAATGATAACTCTCAAACAAAGGAGGATTTACAGATTTCATATTTGTGCAATTCCACCAAATTAATGACACGGTGACACAAGGAGACCAGAATCAAATAAAAGGTTGATGACTTCCAAGCCAAAAATTGGCTTTTAAATCCCCACAGCTGAGACCTCAACACTAAACCAATGGCCCTGTGCTTCCAGAAGCCACTTGTACTCTTTGGGCAGCTTGATTCAGTGGCAGGTACAAATATTGTACACACACAGACTCACATGAACAAACACACACCTTATTTACACGTATCACTCCATTTACACATATTTTTTGCAGCCTTTCATGTTCCCGTGAAACTCGCTGCAGTTTGGGTTCTGTTTCTAAGTTCTCCAGCTTCAAATACTGCATTTTAATTCTACTTAATGAATTAGATGTGCTTTAGAGCTTTAATAAACTTTTCTTGTGAAGATATTTCTGAAGCATTGACTCACATGGCTTACTGGGAATAAATATTGCAACAATATATTTACATAAATAATTTAAAATCCAACAGCACAGTAGGTAATAAAAATATATTGCCATGATAAGCCATGAAACCAGAAAACAACACTGCTTTAATTAAAAATTACAAATACACTGCAGTAAACAACTTGTTTACACAATGTTAAAAGTCTAACTATTGAATATCCTGGACTTGTTGAATCCAAAAAAGGGAAAAATACTGAAACCAATCTCTTCACACAGACAAATATTGAGAACCATAACTGTGTTTAATTAAGATCTACTGTTAATAATGGATTTCTGAGTGAGGTTCTTCTTTTAATTTCCCAAGGTAGAAAATGTTATTAAATTTGGCCTTTAACTTCTCATTGACATGTACACTTGAAACTTCTGATTAAAATTTCAGAGGTTGGGAAGAAGTACCCAAAATTAAACTCTTGAATCTGGCACAAAAATAACAATGATCCCTGATTAAGAAATCAAATTTCAGAAACTTCATTACTGTTCTATTAATAAATTGCTGGGTTATAATTAAAATGGGGCCTCCTGGATTTCTTTCTTTTTTTTTTTTTTTTTAATTCTAAAAAAGATGGAAACCATAGAGAGAATTAAATACTTAAAAAAAAAAAAAAAGAAAAGAAAAAAAGAAAGGTTAATGAATCTGAGAAATGTGATCCAGCTTGAAGAGGTTCTTTTCTGGGAGTGATCACAGTGGAATGAACACTGAGGTGGAAAAACTTGTGGTCCTGTCTGCTCCTTCCTCTCTACAACCAGAGCTCCAGGAATGTGCTTCAGAATCTTGGGAATACTGGAGTCTAATTTTTTTTACAGTGCAACACATTTTTGCTGGCTTGTTTGAGCCTTTAAATCAAATTCTTTCTCGGGCAGCAAAAACACTTCAAACTGAAGAATAAGGAGGAAAATTGCTTCAAAAGTACAGCTGTCTTTAGGAAATTTTACAAAGTAAGCCATGTTTTTCAGAGATAAGTAATTTGAATCTGATTCAGATGTGCATTGTTCAAAGAATAACTTCAATCTAGTTGCAGACAATGGCAAAAATGGTTTCTCTACTCTTTTCATGGGTCTTGAAATGCATTTATCATGTTATATCTAGCAGACTAACTAAAATTCCTGATTGCAAATAATCATCAGCCCCTTCTGCAAGTTTTATATAGAAAATTAACTAAAAATATCCCTGAAGTTAGAGATATCTGACTTGCAATGGGTTGAAAATAAAAAAAAACAAACACCAATGTTACTAATTCTATGTTGTTCTGCCCATTTTAAACAGATTTGTACCATGTTGGGGGGGATGTACACTATTCACAGAGCACACACAGCACAAATCTGGTATTCATTGCTTCTTGCAGACAAAACACTGCTTGCTCATGGTCATTAATATTTAATGTAATGTCTCATTTAAAATCTGTGCTGTCCCTGCTTGGCCTTTATCTTAGCAGTATAATCACAGTAAGCACTCTGATACAATTACAGCAGCACAGGCTGAGAACCCTGCAGTTTGTGTTTCTGTGCTGTACAAAAGTCCTGGACGTTGGCCCAAACTCTAAACACACACCTGCCTGCAGGAACTTGGGAGAGAACGTTTCAGTCAGACTCCAACTAGGGAAGAGTTTTGGTCTTTATACATGAAATTTTACCCTGTCCTTAATTGCAGATGCTATTCTTATATTCTAGTCCTTTTTTTTTCACTGCTAGTAGCCAGGTTTCTCAATAACACCTGCCAGTACTAAAAGCATCTTTTAAAAATGCTGGTTTATGCTTTCCTGTCATTTCAGCAAAAGGACTTACAGGTAGTCAAACTGGCCTTTCCTGATGCATTCCCCCATTTCCCAGATTTCCATTACATTTGCAGGATTTTCTTCTAATTTATACAGTCACTTCCATTCACACAGTTTCTGCATATGACCATTGCTCTATGCAGATATAGTAACATTTCTGGGAGAATAAGTCAAGATTTGAGAGTTCCTTCCCAGCCAGTTGTGAGCTGTGGTGGACTACACAACGTGTTTGTGTTACTTAACTGGTTACACACAATACTTAAAGCTCACTTAAGAGGGTTAAATGACTCAATGATATGCCCCATAATTTCAGTGTCAATGCAGTTAGGAGAAATTCAGCAAAATCAGTAGGTCAAGGGTAAAATGTCAGGTAATAATTTCTGGATTGTTTTTTGATGACCAAATCCTTACATTTTCACAGCTTTTCTCTTCTAGTATCACAAAATCAACTGTTACATTAGTTAATATGACTCTTCTTATCTCCGATGAAAACATATAAAGTTATGGAGAACTTCAATAATTATGTTTCTTAAACTCAGTTCAAGGCCAAAAGGAAATAAATATCTCTTCCCTGCACAAGCCAGGTGCTGAATAAGACTGCTGAGGGTCATGTTACCCTATCTGGCAAGCAACAGAAATTCCATCCATAGACATGAACTTGTGTGACCACAGTGAAAGAAATAAGGAATCTTTGGAGTAAAAGCTAAACTTAAGAACAAAAATTCATCCTGTAAATAAATACATTTAGAAAACAAGGGGAATGACATATGGTAAGAATCACCCTTCAGATATTTCAAGGGTAGAAGTCAAAGGTAGAGAAAAACTGAAATATTCATTTTCTATTAACAACGTTATCTTTGGGGTGATGCAGAGAATTGAAACTTTTCATTGTCTGCCCTGCCTTTTCCCTCCTTCCTTGGACACGAGCACTCTCTCCTGCTTAAATTCACCTTCTTATCATGGAAATCCAAGTCCTTTGCAGGGACACGCCTACCAACACTCGTAATGACAGTACCAACATCCTCCAGACCAGCAGCTTCCTTTTTGTGGAACACTACACGTGTCAAACTGGCTTTAAGAATTGCACAATCACTGCCAAAAAAACTTGGGACAGCAGAGAAATCCATGTCTGTGGTAGAGATTGACAGTGCACAGTGCTCAGGTAAAGCTTTGAAGTCGTTCTCACAAAGGTGTTTATGCTCTTTTCTATGCACTGGTATCCAGGGGAAATTAGTAAGGATGAAACATTAAACCCAGTTGCAGGTTTAATGGTAGTGCTTAACCTGCAGCTCTCAAAAGCTGAGAAAAGCTATCTAGAAAGTCAATTAAGTATTAGAGAACAAAGTGGTTGATTTTTCATTTTCTACAAACCTAAAACCAAAAGACCAAACCAGGTGGATCAAAATATAAGATGATGGCACCATCTAATACCTATGTTTGCTCTTGCTGACATGGCACATATGTGGGATTATATTATCATAGCACAGAAATAATAATAATTTAATTTCATTTATCTGGACAAGGCCAAGTCTGAGCTTCCTTTAGCTTCAGTCTTTCACTGGGAAGTATTTTCTCAGCTCCTGAATGCGGATGGATGATCATTATTTCACTGAGGGACATTATAAATGATCATAAACTGATTGAAACCCTATGTGAAACAGAGAAATCATTTCTATGCACATTTTCAATTTTTACACATTTTCTTTGGCTCTCGTGAAGGAAGAGGAATAAACAAACAGGTTAAAAGTAATTTTGAAACTCTTTGCAAAGCTGTGTCCATTGCTTGTGGCACTTGGCTGTGCTACTGTAGGAATATCCAAACCTGGAAAACTGTTGTTCCCTGTCTAATACAGTTCTGTGTTTTGATAAAACTGAATCTCTTCCCGCAGGGGAAAATTATAAATTGTAACTTTTTACCACGCAGAGCCAAACCAACTTTAACAGAATTCTGAACTGGCAGGCAAATTCTTGGGCACAAAAGACGTCCTCACCTTCTGATGGCTGAAAATTGGAGGGCACTGCACTCACCTGATGGTCTGGTGCTGCAAGGTGTCGGGGTCGGTGGCGTTCACTGTGAGCACTACGCTGCCAATGGGGATGTTCTCCTGCTTTGTCACCATCATGGGGTTTGGGTGGAAAACTGGCCCTTCATTCACATCCTCCACGGTGATCTGGACAGTTGCTGTGGAACTGGGGCCGTAGGCTATGTCTGGGATCAGAGGGTCTTCGTTCTCCACCTTGATGAGCAGCGTATGAAACGCCGAGATCTCGTAGTCTAAAGGCTGTAAAACATCATAAAGTCAGAGGGCAAGGTGCAACTTAACTCTTAACTCTTTCCCTTTGCCCATTGCAAACTTGCAAGAAGGCACCAGAAAGGGACAACAGCGTTCACTGCACCTGACACTTGGCCAGAGTTTAGGATTAGACTTTGCTTAGTTTAGGATATAAATGTCAGTTATAAAGTGCATTGAACATAATGAACATGATGGACTTAAAAAAAGATGGAGACATCCCTCTGTCCAAGAGCATATACATTTTTTTTTGCCATACCTCATACAAATAATTGAATTCTCACATATACATGGTGAATTATGATGTATTATGCATTTAACAAGCAAATCAGTCATACTTAGTAGTTACTTATGACAATAACACCAGCTGCTTTCTCAACTGCTGTCTTGAAATCAGAAGCACTGCCATGGAAATACATTCCATTCGTCTTAAGAATTGAAAATGCTTCTCCAGAAGTCAAACAGAGAGAATTGTGGCACAGGCAGCAACCAGGACCATTTTCTTAAAGTGTGAGACATAGAATTATCTTCATAAAAAGACAGACAATAAACATTTCCGTGAGGCTTGAGAAATGTGGGACCAAAGACAGCTCTCCAGTTCAGTCTGAAGCTGTATCCCTCAATTCCCTGGTATTTGCATCTGTGTTCTCTGAGAACAAAATGGGGGTCTTGGATTCTAATTACCCTTTCAGCTACAAATAAAACCTTGTTGTAAAATCTCACTATTAATTGTGGTGCTTACTCCAAATCTGGCTGTTATGTAGCACAGTGGCAATACAATCAGCAACAGGTTGAAAAAATAAGGTTACTGTGACAGAAGAAGGGGTTATACATATATTTGGACAAGGGTTGGTAGCCAACTATATATCTTTGAATAACTTATCCCTGCAGTGCCTCCTCTTATGCAGTGAGCCCAGTGGATGGACCTTACAGCAACAATACAGTAAAAAAGGAAATTGTTCTTACTTTGACGACAGAGAGCATTCCCTCATTAGTCTGGGGATTGGTGTGGATCTCAAAACTCTGCCCTGGATTTCCATTGATGATGGTGTAGACAGCCCTCCATGCTCCAGTCACCGGGTCATCTCTGTCACCAACAGTTAAGTTCACTATGACACCTGTGACTCCCTCCTTCACTGTGGCTTGAAACTAGAAAAAAACACGGAGGAAATTGTTACTATTTTCAATTAATGACCCCACACACAGACAAGAAATATCCAAGGCAGCATTAATTATTTACCCCAACAGGAGAAAGATGGAATCCTTGACCGAAAGTGAATGTTATAGGTTCTAAATAATACATTCTCACTCATGAAATATGAGGGAGCACATTACAGCTGCTCTCCACTTAATAGATGGCAGATAAGCAGTGATGTGATAGGAATCAAGCTTTGGGAGATTCTGATCCCAAGAAGACAATTCATCTCATACGAACAGAAAGCGAAACACGAAAATATTTGCAGTTCTGCATAGGTGCATATACTACCAGAAAGGGAATTATACTCCTAGCTAAGAGAAGAGGAAGCTGACTGATGCAGACCACTCTTGTCCTCAGATTATTTACAAATAATCCAGGTTTGCATTTCAGACTCCTACTTTCATAAATTATCCCACCCATGTTAATTTTTCACTACACCTTTGTCAAGACACAAAACACGTTTCACAGAAAGCATTCCCACAGCATTTCTTGGAGGGTTTGCTCTAAGACACTCAAAAATAATTGGACCTCATGCTACCACTTTGTCTGCACAACTAAAAGTCAGTGCCACTTTCCTTTTTGGAGTGGAAGAATTTTTTATGACCTCGTGAAATGTGTTTCAGTGCTGTATGACTCGACCAGCCAAGCCCTGCGAGAAAATTCTAATTTACTCTCCAAACAAAGAGTGTATGACATCATTCTTATTTATGTAGGGAAAAACATTAAGCAGACCATTGGAAAAGCATGTAAGGGTCAGACTTAATAATACTCCTCACCTTTCAAGCACTTGAGGCTGACGTGCTAAAAGCACTGGATATGAGAGTGATAATGCTGGCCTGATAGGTGGATAAACCAGAATGATAACACACCTAATCCTGAGAAGTGCTGAACACCAGCACTGCCATTATAAATCATTAGAAAAATCTTAGCATTTCTGGGGATTAAGCCTTCAAAAGTCTAAAATGACAAACTGTAATGACACAAATGGGCTCTGCTGTACCTGCGCTGCTTAAAAGCTTCACCGTCGGTGACAATGTATTGCCCGAGGGCAAATGTCACCCAGGTGGCTTCCAGACCTTGAAGACTAAAATGTTGAAGACTAAAAGAGTAAAACACTGAGTGTCTTTTGCTCTGTCTCACAGAAAACATGAAGCCATAACACTATGGAAGATTTTGTGAGAATACTGACTCTGGAAAATGGCGTTTTATTAATATAGAGATCTCACAATTTGGACAAATAGTAGGTAAAATGGATTTCTTCATCCTAAACCACAGAGAGGACAACTATGTCTTTCCCTGTGTTCAGTTGTCTTTGTTTTCCTTTTTTTCCAATAGATTTGACTTATCTTTCCAAACCCTTTTTCAATTTTGCTGTATAATTTGAATGTATGCATTCAGTTCAATCTTTCCAGCCTCAAACTTGATTTTATAAAAGGATGGCACTAATGATTGGCTATTTCTATCTTCTGTGTTATATCTAACAAAGAATTAAAAGATTCTTTTGATTTTGATAGTTAATATGTAACAGGTTGTGATTGAGCTTTGTTTCAGACAGTTCATTAAGCTCATTTGCAGTTTAATTAACTCTAAATGATAATGTAACAATATTTTCACTTGCTTTGAAACAAATTAAAAGAAAAATGCTTTCAAGAATCTTGGAAATAACAGAAGAATGATTACCAAGAATATATTCCTTCCAGCTCAGCCAAATGCTGTGACTGGAAAGCAGACTTGGACAGCTCTTTCTCTAATTGAAAATAAGCAATTAACCTGATTGATATTTTTATATTATTTCATATTGTCTCAACTTGAGCATGTATAACATGAGACATCAGAACCATAAGGGTCAGAACTTTTCCCTACAAGTGTTCAGTACCAAACAATTAAAAAGGTGACTAGACTTCAAGGAGCCTGATACTAAAGAATCTAACCTGTAGATTTGACTGGGCATCTGCTTCTAATTCATATTGATCCTTCTGAAAAATCTTTTCCTTAATCCTCTCATCTGATTCAATTAAGTGTTCAATACTCCCTGGCTCACCTTGGGGATAGTAAGACCTTTTAGGGTAAAATATTAAAAGATCTGGCTGTTTTATTCAACTATATAACTGTGAAGCCATGAGATAAATTTATTATTTTTTACCCCACCAGTGCCAGACTGTGATGGAAAAGGCTGATGTGCCAGCTAGTTCAAAAAATATTGAATGTCAGGTTAAGGATATTTAATTGAAGGATATCTCAGCTGGGGTTGGCTTTCTTCTGCATCCCTATTTTCTCCTTATTTAGGAAGAACCCTCAGTAGCTTCAATGGCAGAGAGTTGGGGGTGCAGAAAGGGCACAGAGACTTGCTGGGGGTACAAAACTGCCCAGCTCTGAGTCCTGCATGTCAAGGAAATGCCAATGTCTACAGTCAAAGGCTGTGCCAAGAAAAATAATCCCAAGCATAGTGGTAAACTCACCCCTGGCATCCTTCCCATTTTAGAAATGACCATATAAATAGAGAGGGCATTTGAAGCTGTCTGGAACATTAGACTAAAATCTATTCAAGATGGATGAAAAAGCAGAATGATCAGATCACAGAAAATGTCACATAGGTCTGCTCTAAATTTATAATGTGAAAAGTGTAATAAATCACAGATTTGTGATTGCAAAAGACACATATCTACTGTGAAATAGTGTGGCCCAGGAAAATATACCTAGAAGGTATATTTTGCCTGTTCAGTCACCTTTATATAAAGAATAGACTTCCTAGCATTTACTGGGTCCCTTTCAAAAACAAAAGTAAAGAAGGGAATTGAAAAGCTATGAAAGGACAAATATAGGAATTAGATTAGAAACAGAGAAATGACAACCACAGGTTCACTGTATCTCACAGTGAAAGGTTTACACTCCCAAAGCACGGTGCTTGACGGGGAGAGTCTGAACCACTGCTCTAAAATAAAACCCCACAGTGGTTAACACAAATAATTGGATCACAAGTTAATTGATTTTACTCGTTTTAAATATCTGCACATCCCCTAAGCACCACTATAAATTAAGAGTAAAGTAGATGAGTTCAGTACTTTATTTAAACTGCTGTCATTTGGACCCATATTAAAAATAATAACTTAGGAGGAGAATACCCTAGGTTGGGGTGGATTTGGCTGGAAGGAGCTGTGTGCATTTACTACTACTGAGTATTTGGATATGTAAGGTTAACCTGTTCTGTGGAGTGATGTGCCATACTGTAATTTATTGTGCCTATCATGCACAGAGCCTAGAAATTTCTGTCATAATTAGGATTTTATAAATATAGGGAAATAAAGGACTCCATTCCCTTTTTTTTGGTACCCAAAATCTTATGTCAAAATGCACAAAAACAGACAAATGGGAGCAACTCAGAAGGAAACACTGAGTGAAGAGCATTTAACAGGGAACTGAAGGATGTGGAGGAAATACAGTGATGGGTGTAGATGAAGGGTTCCCCCAAGGGTGTGAGGGTGGCTTGTGAGGATGAACAAATAGGCTTGGAAATGTAACAAGTCAGTAATGTTTGACTGATGGGCAGTAAATAGGGACCACAAGAGAGATCACAGGTACAGTTCCACTGGCCATGGAGGTCCTTGAGAGTGAGAACAAGCAGTTTCTACATCTCACAATACAGGAGTCACTAAAGGGATGGGAAGGAGACAAGTAATGTTCAAAACAACTGTGGTAAGAGCACAGCCCAGGTACCAGCAGCCAGCACAGCCCTGAGCAGCTGAGATAACCTCAGTTCAGCAGGCAAACCACTCCTCCCTTCCCTGTATCTTGCAGGCTTAATTTTAGTGGCTGTTTCCTGGTGGAGCCAGGATATCACACCCTGCCAAATCCTCCCCCACACTGAGCTCTGTGATGAACTGGTGGGACGCTGCAGTGGCAGCTCTCACTGGCAGCAAAATGGCTCTGGATGGTCTCAAGAAAACCAGTTTTGTCTCATTTCCACCATGGGGCTGATCCATGGAAAAATCACTTTGTAAAATGTTATCACCTGAGAATCCAAGCATTGACCCCACCTCAGTCTCAAGCATAGCTGGCAATGGTGCCCAGACTGTATGAAAGTTGGGTTCTTATCTGACAGCCTTACTTAAAGCTTCTGTAGCAAGTGAGATTCTGTTTACTGACTGACAGAGGAAGGAATGAACTTAACTGAATCAGAATCACCTCAGTGTCTGCTGTCCAGCAACGGCATGAGCAGGCAGTAATAACACCTTTATGAAGCCACTAAAAAACTGGCTCAGAGTGGGGCACTGACATCCCCAAATTAAAGAGCTGACACGAGCAGCAAACACAGTGCAAGGCAAACGTGTCTGGCGTTGGTGATCACCACCCCATGGCTCATTAGGATTCTGCACACTGTGATTCCCAATCAAGAACAAACAAATTAAAACTCTGTGTCAGTTTGCATTTATCAGGGTGATATTCCAGCGGAGGGTGTTCTGTGCCGCTATCATGTGTTTGTCTCCTCATCTATATAACAAGAAAGATGAAAAATAATGGGATGTATTAATTCATTATGTCTCTGTTAGAAATTCCACGGGGAAATTGTGTTGTTGTAATTCTCCTCCTCCACTGAAGTCCACTGCTTTTGCAACCATTGTTTGTCTATCTAATTTCTTAAAAATAGGATGATAAGCCTGTGCTTGCAACCTGCTTGCTTTTTGCCTTTGCACGCTGATATTCAGCACATGTGCCCCTGAGTTTCCAATATTTGTTTGTTAAGGAAGTAATGTATTTTCCATAGCTCTGTGCCTGGAATATCTCCAAGGACAAATGAATTTTCAGAGTGACCACAATGTTTGCATTCTTAATCAATCTGGGATGAGAATTCATAAATGTCACTTACGGATGTTTCTTGTGGTGTTCAGTGGGACACAAAGCCCAGCTTGCTGGATAACAACAAACCAAGTCACCTGGAGCTTGGAGTTCCAGGAGGGAACACTTGGCATAATATTTGTGCATTGAACAAAGTGATGCTGCTGATTCTTCAGTCACCTTTCACCTCAGCACAAGGACCCAGTGTTCTGTTCTGCTCCCACGGGCCCCCAGGGGCTGGAAAACAGCACCTGACCGACTGCAGTTTGTGCTGAACTCTCCCCACAAGCAATTTAATAGACAATTCTGTGGCCAAGGCAAATTGTAACTCGGTATTACATTCTCCCTGATCTCTTCTATAGAGTTGGAAGGTATTTTCCCTCTTAAGACTGTGCATAGCCTTTATTATGTGGACACAAATAGCAACTGTTTCGCTACAAAAATCTCTGTATTAGTGTAATGGATTCAATTTCTGGAAGCTGCACATCAAGCAACACACGGAGTACTTTGAAAGCCATTTAGATGAAAGACACTCTGTAAATATAAAGCATTATCATAGTATGACAGGGATTTGATGGTGTAAACTAGATGCAAAGCAGAAATTATAGCTGTGAGTCACCTAAACAGGCTTTAGTTATTGGCATTGTCTTACTGCCATAATGCTGGCTGGTAGGCACTGTATTATTTCTTAACTTAAAGTGTTTCTTTCAGCTTATTCTATATTTTTTCCTAAGTACATAATATTCTCCCTTCTCCCTAGTGAAATTACAGAAAGAATTCAATTGTAGCTTAGAAAAAAACCCCTTTCTGAATATATGAAATTGATCATAATAATTTTGGGTGCATTTTCACTTTTTGCTTTGGAGTGATTTTCACAGGCTCTGCATTGTAAATGCCTTGTGATCTTTCAAGGCACGCACCAGTTACTTTACAAAGCAAAAGTAGAACTCAATAATGAAGGGCTGAGTGAATATTTTTGCCTGCAAAAACTTCATTGCAGTCTGCAACAAGAGCAACAAATCCAAAAGATTAATTAGTTAAAGGAAGGCAAAAGATCCACTTCTGCTCTCTGTAACAGGGCTACAACTTCTGTAGGCTCTATGAATTTGTGCCTTTTTATTGAAAGACACAAAAATGCCACTGATAATAATGATCAGAAAAAGGGAAGTTTGACATGACCTCATCATCACCGTGCTCCGGGTGCAAGTCCTTCTGCCAGCAGTTTTCCACCAGGTTAAAGCCAAGCTATCTCTGGGATTCAGTGACACCACTTCAAGGACTCTTTGGGTGTTAAAATTCATGATTGAGCAGGACAGGATCAGAATGCAAAAGTAATGGGGTGAAATGGATGGATGGATGGATGGAGGGATGGATGGAGGGATGGATAGAGGGATGGATGACCTGCGGGGTGATGCAAGAGTTGCCTGTAAGGTTGTCAGTGTGAAGAGTCCTATTCCTCTTGCAGACATCATAAGTCCTAGAAAACTCTGGGAGATCTACAGAATGAGATCCTTGAAAGATTCATAAATTGATTTAAGGAACTTTCTTCCTGCCTCTTTCCCACAGCTTTGCTGAAAGCCCACTTGGAGCCGATGTTGGATTCGATCCTCTCATTTAAGTGCTTGCAGAAGACTAAGAAGCCATTCAGGGACTATAAATAAGTGATGGTGAAGGATACTTGAAAACAACCACTTTTTTGACTTGTTTCTCAGACTTTTGTTTACACCAGGCTTTGGCTCTGTCTCAGCCCAGCTCATGGCCTCACTGAGTGAAGGCAAAAAAGATAATTCTAACATGTATTAATCATATGTTGAATGCCTGCTTCAAAGCCTCTTACCTCCAGGTATACATCAAATGTAGCACAGTTGTCTGAAGATTCAGAAGGAAGACAAACATACTCTCTTTTTCTTCCCTGAATATATAAATAATTTAGGAAGGATTCATTCTTTTTCACTTTTCCACCTATAAATGCAAGGTGCATTCAGTTGTTTCTAGAATAAATCAAGTACCCACAAATACAGGGGACACTTCTAGAATGATGGTCATATCACAGAAAAACAAATACTCCTTCTCCAGGTGGACAGAAGACAGTGCAAGGTCACTGTTTTTATCACATTTAAGATACTTTTGAGGAAAAACTCAAATAACAATGTTATTTTCTTAGCTATAAAAAATTCTTTCACCCCAGGTAGAACAAACCTTATGTTTAAAACAACAGCATCATAGAAAATGATGATCTGACCAAGCCTGACTACACCTATTCACTTGTTCCAGCATCAGTGTTGCCAAGGGACCAGGGAGAGCTCTGCCTTTCACATTTATGAGACCACTTGTGCTTCATTCAGCCAACCCAGCCATGTATTATTTCCTCCTCAGTGCACTTCCCATCAAGAGCAGTGTTCAGCCCATCTTCTTTCCAAGATGCTGGATGTCTTCTTTAAATGGAATGAACTTTAAATAGCATAGACCTAGCTGGATTTTTCTTCCTTTTACGTCCACTGCAGCATCCACTCTCATCCAGGAACAAAAAGGTTTTGCAGGTTATTTTCCTCCCTCAACCCATGCAGTTCTCAGTTATCCTGATGATGGTGAGGAGGGAAGGGAAGGAGGTCCTGGCAAATGCTCCTTTTTCATCTTTATCAGAGACTTTTTTACACCCAAACCAACTTTTCTGCTGCTGAAGATTATCATATGAATGTATATGGTTGAGATAACTGATAACTGCCTCACTAAGAGAAAAATGTATGGAAGCCACCTACTATTCATATTGTGAGGAATTCATACCATTCACTGCCTCTACAGCCCCAGTTACAGGTGGGATGCATTTGCTCCCTGGATCAGACCCATAAGCAACAATTTCCTCCTATTAGTTCCCAAACTGTCACGTTTTTGGGATCTGGACAAGGAATGGGTTCCAAAACCACACCCTCTTTAACTGTTGAAGCTCTTACCTTTATCATTTAGGCCCTTAACAGCAGGACAGGTGAATTTACTCCTCTTTGAACATTGAAATGATAGAAAAAAGGATAATTTTGTGGCAATATAAATATTTTTTAAATTATCATTAACCATAAAATGCATATTCAGACACCAGTTAATTTCCTAAAGTCTGAGAGATTCAGAGGAGTGAAGGAGAAATTCCTCTAATGGCTTTATTCTGCTCCCAGGTATAAATAAATATAATGTGGCCTCTGTACTGATGGACAGGGAGCTGGGCAGTGACAAGAGCTTCAGCAGATGAAAACTACTCATGATTTTTAAATTATTATCATGTTTACCTTTAGGAATTAAACATGGGATTTTATGACTTTTCTTTACAAAGGTAACTTCCAGGACTACTTCTCATACATGTATGAAAACTATATTTTAGTGCTGTACAAAAGCAAATTAAAGTAAAAAAGACCCAACAAACAAAACAACAAGAAGAAAGGAATTGTTTCATTCTAAATAGATGAAACAACAAAAACATTTCTGGATAAAAAATCTAGAGGCATCTTGTTTTGACACCTTAATATTTCAAGACTGAACCATATTCTTACAGGGTTAAGAAACTGGTCTTTGCAGAGAAGTGGAAACTGCAATATAAATGAGATTTTCTCCGTGGCAGAATCTTTGGCCTCATTGAGAAAGGGAAGCATATGCATCCAAATGAGAAATCCTGCCTTTTCTGCCCCGGGAGGACACGGATTCCAAAGCAGAGAGTTATTCATTGTGCCAGTTTGCAGCTGATCATGACCCAAAGCTGCCAACAACAGATGTTTTGACAGTGGTTAAAGTTCTTCACGGGGCCTTTGGTGAGCAGCACCAAAGCATTCAAAGCAACTTGTATCTCTAAAATATTTCAGCTACAAATTTCATCAATTCCCCAAACTTCTGGCATTTTAGGCTGTGCCAACTGATGGGGATGAGATGCCCTAGATTTACAAGCCCCTCCAGCTGAGAGCTGTCTGAAGTTATCCCAGTAAGAAAACTATTTTGGAAGCAGATAAGAACTCTGCGAGGTTTCACACTGTTCCAGTGGAAGCAGGAGGTGCAGATGGAAGTTTACAGGCAGTATTATCTGCAGTGATACAGAATCTGTCTGAATTTTAAAAACGAAATATCTAGCCAGCATTTTGTTTTCTGGGAAAATCTGAGCGGAGAAAGGAGAATTTGGGCTGAACACTCCATATTTCAATCCATCTGAACACAATAAGTCTTCCAAGTCTGCTGACAAAGTGATGAATGAAGTCTACTGCATGTACTTCCTTCCACTGGATATACAGGATTTTTTTTTTCTCAAATTATCTAGTCTACATCCAGTTTGCTCAACGTTCATTGAGCAAACCATTACTGCTCTATCAAAAAGCTATGATACAAGAAGAATTTAGAGATCAGAGACACAGGTGAACTTTTATGATTAACGATCTCTCTTCCTCTTCTGTTTTCCTCCCATAGCAGAAAAATCTTTATCATATCCTGAGCATGCAGTAAGTGCAGAGCTCTCACTTACTCTGACAGGGAACAGCAAGGACCTGGGGTCTCTAACCCTATTAGCACAGAAAAAGTCTTGTTCCAAGGTCAAGAATGAAGAATAATAGAAATAAATGCAGCATATTTGACTAATGGCTGTGGGTGATCTGAGCCTCCCCACTGACTGAAGGATGCAGCAACAGATGTATGGGTTGGCGCTGCACAGCTGAGAAAAGGGCAGGAAAAACCCAAGGTGTGCTAAATGGATGTATTGCTTTCTGCTCTAAGGATGCTGATGGTCTCCAGCTCCCATCACCCAGCTCCCTTTGCCAGTGCTCATTTCACCTTTCCTTGCAAGAAAAATATTTGTAATAAAGGAGAATGAAACATTCCCCTTGTAAGTGCCTGCTGTGTGCTTATTTCATGTCTAGAATGTCACAAAGGGAATATATTAAGGCCCTTTCATTTTCTCCCTGGCAATTCATGTTTTCCTAAGCAAACATTCTCTGTACACACATCCTTCTCAAACACAAGCACCTCTGCAGCCTCAGCTGGACATTTTTTGTGCAAATGGTGAAGTATACATTTGGGTTTTTTTAACAATAAGGAGGATGAAAATGAAGGAAGGATTTTTATATGTGGCTGATACTGAATTCTCTCTAAGCTGTTTAGAGATTGGCAATGAGCACAGTTTGATGGCAGTGCTCCCCAGCTCATGTGTCTGAGCACCAAGAATTAGCAGGGAGGTCAAGGCAGGCCAAGGCACTCCATTTGTGCTCTGGTCTAAAGTGTGTGTACACACCTTGGAGCCCACACAGAGTGAATCAAACCTGCCAGACCTACCTTGGGCAGCCTTCAGAGGTCACCTGAACATGGTGCCTTCAGGGCAGCCTTCCAATACCTAAAGGGGACCCAGAAGAAGGGGGGGCATTTTTGGAGGGGGAATTTTTACATGGGCATACAGGGAAAGGCAAGTGGGAATGGCTTTAAGCTTAGATTAGATATCAGGAACAAATTCTTCCCTGTGAGGGTGGTGAGGCCCTGCACAGGTTGCCCAAGAAGCTGTGGATCCCTGTGAGTGTTCAAGGCTGGATGAAGCTTGGAACAACTTGGTTTAATGGAAGGTGTCCCTTCCCATGGCAGGGGGTTGGAAACAAATGATCTTTGAGTTCCCTTCCAACCCAAACTGTTGTGTAGTTCTCTGAACATCAAAAGTGGCCTGTCCCAGTGGCACAGTGTGGTTACTGTGGCTGTGCAGACCATCACTGTCACACCCTGAGCACAAATGTACTCCATGGTCAGTCTGGATGGGAGCAGGCAGGACAATTCATCTTTCCAGCCAGGAGTCACCAGAGCTGAGACTTGCTGGGATATCCAGATTTCATACAATTCCCTCATCCTGGTCACAGCCAGTGCTGTGGTGTGCTTGGAAACCCTAAAGTAGCAGCTTAAGTTCTGCAATTCCTATCAGACCAAACACACAAATAAAGGCAATTCCCAGGAAACACAGGTGACACCAAGGAGATAAATAAGCATTTGGTATTATCTTTGATTTATAGCAAAAAGCTCTTCCAGGGGGTTGAGTGCTTATTAAATCAGGACATATATGAAGAATATTAGTTTATTAAGTGACTGTGCTACTCCTCTCTCTTAAGACTGTTTTCCCTTCTCCTGCTCATACATCTGCATCAATTTTGCCACACTGAACTCTTCCCAAGGAGAGCACACAAGTACACTGGAAATTAATTGGATCCTAACACACACTTCCAGATACAGATTTTTCAACTGAGCTTGCCAGTTCTAGGGGAAATCATTTTAAGGGACAATAAATACCACTTTATTTCTATACACAGCAGTGTGATATACTGTAAGCAGTCAACCTCCCTCCCCTTGGAAGGCAGAAAAATGCTGTGCTTGCAGGTAACTAGAAACATATCCTATTTCTTGCTTCTGAGTAAGCTGGTAATTAGAGTAGAAACATGAGGAACAATTTCAGTGGAGCTGTAAAACTCCAACAGGAAGAAAAAAAATCTATTTGAGGTTAGAACAAAATCTTTTTTTAATCTGGCTAATGCTACTTTTGTGCTGATGCTGATCATTATATTTATTACTAAACTGTGGGACATTCCAAAGCATTGACACCTGACTTCACTTACTAGAAAAGCAATCACTTTCAGATATTCAGCTTGGTGATTAATATGTAGATACCTAATTTTTAGTGGATTAAACCATGTTGTATCAATTTGGTGGTCTTTAGGATTTATAATCAAACCCTGGCGACATCTGATTAATGCCAGCACAGGCTCCCTGAACCTTACGATATTCTTGTTCCTTTGGAGCTCAGATCACAGCAGGCTGATTACCCCCTGATTATCCTGAGTAACTGGGGTCAGAGGTTCTCTGGCACCACAGAACACATTTAATTCAATCAATTCAGTTAGTGAAGCAGTTGGGGAAAAAAAAATTATTCCAACTGCTGTAACATTGCATTAGAAAAATTGCCCGGGATTTCCGTGCTCCAACTGATGGGCATTTTTGCTTAATTTCTAATTTAATATTCTACTGGGGTTTGCAACTTCAATTACTTGTGATATTTTCACCCATAAAGTCAGAGGCATTGAGCTTGGAGGGAGAAAGGAAAACCAGAGGAAGGAAAGATGCCTGCATTAACCTGTACAATAACCTTTGCTGACAGACATACATTTTCATGGCTCAGTTGTGGTTTTCCCGGTTAGACACTTTACTGATGGCTCAGAAAAAACTCTCTTTGTTCCCTCCATTTATCCCTTTTGCCACTGGCAGATTTTAGCTCTGCTCTTACTTTTGGTGGCTTTTAATGTTGTTTGGCTGTGCACCAGTTCATTTGTCTTGTAAGCAGAGCCTTTGATGAGCTGTGATCCAGCACAGCCCTAGTTCAGACAGCCCAGTACCCTCGTGGGTGCTCAGGTGGAGTTTGGGGAGCTCATTAAAGGCACAGCTCTGGACTTCAGTCACCTGAAGCAGCAAGTGCTGTGCCTGGGATGAAACACAAAAAAGGCCCTCTCACTACTCCCTGAAAGCCTCGAGGTACTTCCCACACAAATGCCCAGCAGCTCAGTTTGACTCCTGCTGGTGAGTTTTGCATCCCGTGCAATGATCCTGAGTCTGCTGGTACACAGACATTCCTTACTGGGAGTCCTGAGGCTGCTGCTACAGCCACAGCTCTGCTTTCTGATTATCACAGTTTCAGGGGACTAATGAGGATGGAGACCTTCCACTGCACTTCAAAAGGGGCAGTAGAGTAGCTAACAAATGTAAGAGACATCATACATAGGAAATTTGGGCATAACATGGAGCTTCAGGCCGATGAAGAGAGAGCAACATGCAAAAGCCTGTCAGCAAACACATAAACATGAGTCCAGATGACCCCAAAGAGAGGAAGAAGAATTTATGAGCATCATGTTTGTCCTGGCAAAGCACTGCAGGTGCTGACAACCTGCCTTAACACCCTGACCACAAACACTGGAATGAAACCACCAAATTTATGACCCAGAGGAACAAGAAATCAGTGGGAGCAACAGCAGGAAAAGGGGTAGGAGCTAAGAAGGGTGTGTACAACAATTTTGTATTTGTTGTATTATCACTGTTGAAAATATTTCTAAATTGAAAAATATTTCTCTCTTTTTCAGTAATTCAATCTGAATTAATAATGATTCTTGGATTAGGATGGACTTGGATTAGTGTTCAATTTTATTAATAATAAATTCTTGGCTTTATATATAAGGTGGGCTTTCCCTTTGCACATCAACAAGGTTTTGAGTGTGACAATACAACACCAGGCTTAGCTATTATTTGCAATGATTCTTTAGAAATTAAAGTAACTTTCCTGAGTAGGATTCTTTAATAAAGGAAATGAAGTCTTACACCTCCATTTTCCCTGCAAGCAGCAGAAAGTTGCAATTTAATCTTCTGCTTGCCCACAGAGAAGATCCATTTTCTGCATGTTCCTTAGGGGTTCTTTGGAATGAAAAATGCTATATGGTTATAAAACATTCTCTTAATGAAACTCACTCTCAACTAACCCTGGAATTGATGAATCTCCTCCTAAGCCCCTGTGTCCATTTGCCCACAGCACAAACCCTGACACGGCTGTCAGGTTCCCTAACCTTAAGAAAAACCCAAAACAGGAGATGCATGAAAATTGCAGGTCAGAAGTTTGGTGTATTAGCAGAGATATGAAGAAATCATGGTGTGCCTAAATGGGACACACAGCTAGGGAGCCTATAGAGAGTGCCTACAGAGCCCTGCAGAGGGCCTATAGACTCTCTTCTGTGTGTGAAACATTCTCAGCCTGTTCTATAACAAAACATGAAGCAAATAAAGAGAAGACCCAAATGGTATAATCAATTCTCCATATTAAACACAAAGCCACACGTATGGAAGGAACCAAACAGCAGCAAAACCCCATCACACCCAAATGCTCAAAATACACACACTCCTCCCCTCCTGTGCTGGGGATGACAGAAGAAACCTCACACAGCAGATGTTACTTCTGTCACTTTGTACTGGAAAAGAATCGTGGACAATAAAGGCAATTTAACATTGTGAAAACAGCAAACCACTGTTGAGATGTGCAAGAAGCAGCACCTGCACGAGGCAGAGGCAGGAATTCTTCCATCTGCTCAGCACTGGGGAGCCCCAGCTGGATTAGAGCACCTGATTCCTGCCCACAGCATGGAAGGTAAAAAAGAGCCAGATGTCTAAAGCCCGTGGCCTTGAATAAGTCTGAACAGCAAATGCCCCCTGGGCTGCTGGGGGTAAAAGGATTGTCTGTGTGTCACCTTCACAGTGGATGAGGCCAAGAAGGGATGGGCTTAGTGGAGGCCAGGAAAATTCTCATCAGAGACACGGGAAAACTTGTTACTAGCAGCGAAGGTGAAGGACTGTGGTGGGTTGCTGGGAGATCACAGAGGCTGTAACCTCAAAGCTCCTGAAGGAAAAATAAACAAATATTGGAAATTATACAAATGGGAGGGAGAGACTTGAAGTTATCTCAAGAACCCTTCTCTGCAAAAGTCACGATAAGCCCAAATCCAATAATCTGTACAGAGCAAAGCACTTCTGCTTAATTTTTGAACATTTTCAAGGTTCGTGATCCTCATTAACTTCCAGGAAGCTCCCTGGATTACCAGGATTTTTTTAAAGCAAGTGATAGGCAGGACTTTCCTAGCTGAGATTCCAGTCTCAAACTCCCCATCGTACGAGACTCTTCATTACACTGGATTTGGTGCTGACAGCTGGAGACACACAGTGGAACTGCAAAATCACATTTGCCCTCCCTGCTGCAGATAAAAGATGAAAACTGTGCCTCTAGCATTTGCTTGCCTGCCTGGTCATGTTCTCTCTTGGCAACAAAATGTAAGGAAAGAGGAAGGGGAAAATAATTATGATCTCAGCTTGGGGAAGGATTCTAAGGGAACAAGAATGGCAAAGCCAGATATCCAAATTTAATTGTTTTGAGGGTGTCTGCAACAGAGCCACTGTAGCAAAATTCCTGCTCCAGCAAGAACTCCTCCATTTTTACTAGAGAATTAAAAACTCTTCCCTTGCATTCCCACAGGAACAAACTGCTCGTGCCAAGCCAAGGTTTCTGAAGAAAATCGTGCTTTTTAACAAATCTCAACCATTACTTCATCATTTTCCTGAATTGTCTGGCAAAGAGGAATTTAAAGGCCTGCATTTAAATTCTGGAGTGGCTATCAAATGGAGAAAGTAGACTGATTTGCATTCTGTTCCACTACTCTCTTTGCCAAAGTGATTTTTATCAGAAAAAAAAAGAAAATAAAAATACTAAAAAAACCCAGAATCTGAGGCTGAGAATTCAGTTTTCAACTTCAAACCACTGAGATTTTTTTGATTTTCTTACAATATAAACTCTCAGCAATAGGATTTACAGAAGAAATGCTGCCAGAACCCTTAGAACATATCATCATCCACTCATTCCTCATGTGGAATTAATGCAAAATGCCACCCTTACATTGCCCACAAGCCTTTCCAACAAATAAGAATTGTGACAGGCTGAGAGCACAGAGTCTGGGATTTTTATACTCATTTTTTTCCCCTGGAAAAATGCCTGTTTCACGTGCTTTTAAGCCTCCATAGTTTTATTCCACCTAATCCCTGCCCTGTCTCGTTTTGTTTGTCACTCCCAGGGAGCACCTGCCGTGCCCCTGGGCTGCTGCAGGACACATCAAACCCATTTGGGGTGTCTGGGGCCGGCTGACAAGTGTTCTCTGGCTGCAAATGTCACTACAGCTACACCCAACCTTCTCACCTCACCCACTTTTCAGTCATTATTCATCCCTTCCTTAGTTTTCCCCAACTTCTAGCTGGGAAATTGCATGGACTCCACTCCTGCCATAAATGCCAACCCAAAAGATCAAATGCAGCTGCTCTGTGCCCCCTTGCTCTGTCAGGGAGAATGGATAATGTCCTTGGAGTCCACCTGCCAATCTCCAGCATCGATGGCAAGGGAGTTTTCCAATCAGATCCTGGGTGTCCCAGTGCCTGGCTTTTGCTGAATAGCCTTGAAGAGATGGGATTTAAATTGTATTGAGGGTATTAGTCTAAAGTGAATGAAGTGGAGAGTATACTTCTCGTTTTTATCCCCAGAGTGATAAATGGGAGAGTGTAATTTTTTTTTTTTTTCTTTTTTTCTAAGGCAAAGAAAATGGGAAACCAACACGGATTTCAGGCACATGAGAAATAGCTTATGAATTTAGATGATAGTTCAGCAGAAATAAATTGTACATCTGTTCATTCATTTTAATAAAGCAGGGAAATGACACACTGCTGGAGCCTTTGGAGAATGCTGGTATTTTTAAATTATGATCCTATAATAGTAGCATTAACATTTGTAATGCTGCCCATACTTTATGAATTTAAGAAAAATAAATTTATGGGGTAAGTGAGCCTCAACCTATAGTCTGGACTCTGGGCATTTAAAAGTGAATAAGGTGCTTCCTGAATACTTTAAATTAGCTCAGGAATTCTTGAGGAAAGAGGCTGCAATAGCTTTCCTGTGTAACACAGATAATCCTCTATGTATGTGTTGACAAAGCATGCTTATTATTTCTGAATAAATAATTCAGATGTGCTGAATGGAGCTGAATGCATTTATTTCTGCTGACTAGGACCCAGTGTTTGTGTTTACAGGCAGCTACAGGCTAGTGCTCCCCTTGAAAGTAGTCCATTAAAGATACAAACTGGATGCTTTCCTTGGTTGTATGGATGCATGGAAACATGTACTGCCTTCTGCTGAATTCAGGCAGGAATATTACCTTTCTCTTGAGTCTCCCATAACCCAGAAGTTAGAAATGGAAAAAAGTTATGAGCCAAATACAATTGCTTCATTCTTTCTATTTTACCATTATTTACGAAGATGACATGGAAATTTGAGATATAAACAAGTGAGACTCCAGGGGATGTTGCATTTTAAAACCTTATGTTTTGATTTTCCAAACCGATCTCCATGGGAAATAATAAATTAAGAGTTCAATAATAACTGTCGTATTTCCTTTAAAAGCACAATTAGTAAGATCATTAAAATTCCCTTTTAATCGATTGCATTAAAGCAATTACTACTGGAGTAAGGAGGATCTAAAACTGATTGGTTGCTCACATATTGCTCTTTGATCAGCTGAGATGATCCTCGTTCAAGAAAAGGGAGGACAGGCAACTCTGACATCCTTGAGATGTGGTGAAGTTCAGCTGAAATCACACGTCAGAACCCGAGGCCTTTTTACAATGCTCCCCACACTGTTTCCTACTAACAGGCCAAACGAGTTAGGAGTGTGTGTTTGTATTTATTTAAATATTTGATCTTCCCAAAGCTGAGATTTCAGTGAGGTGATGCTGCAAAGAGGAACCTCAGCAGGAACATCTCTCTGTGTATCCAGCAGCAGGTGAGCATGTCCCTGTGCTCTGCACTGCTCCCTCCAGCTCCAGCAGGCAGCCCAAAACCCACCTTAACAGGCAGTCCAGGTAAACAAGACTCATTGTAATCTGGTTCTCTTGTGAGTACAGGAGAACTGAAGAAAAGAAATCCCTCTGGGACACAGGAGACCCCCAGGGAATGCTTCCCATTGACAGAAACCGTCCAGATTTATTGATTGGAACTGCTTTTTAATCATGGCTGGAGGAAAGAAAACAGTTCCTGGAGACTGCCAGTCAGCCCCAGCACGGGGCATGATAAAACTGTTTGTGCCAGGAATATAAGGCACTGCCTATGTCTGACTGAAAGGACATTAAAGAGTTCAACATCTGCAGGCAAAGTTGAATTTATTTACTTATGGCTTCAATTATTATTTAAGATGGAAAACTTGAAAAGGTCAGAGCTGCTAACTGAGAAAGCCTGCCCTTCATTTGTCTTCAAACATACACTGTTTCTTAGCTTAGTACAACACAAATCAATTAATCAGGTACAGCGTTCTGTTTTCAAATGCCAGTTGTGTTATTTCCAAATATGAAAATATATTATGTTACATTATGTTAGGTCTTTTCCAACCTAAGGGACGGACAAGCAAAACCAAATTTCATTTTTGTTTTAACCCGTGTTAGAAAATGCAACTTTAGGACAATAGAACATCTGGTCCTCAGTTTAGGTAGGCAAACATCTGTGGGCCTGTGTTTCTATTTACACAGATATGCATATGTATGAAAATCCAGATCTGTTTTGTAGTCTAATCCTGCATTCCCATCTCGGTGGAGCACTCTAGTTGGATGGGAGCCATAGCTTGGATACAGACAGTTAAGAATACCAATACTGTATATAAATCTTCTTCCTTGGTATTATTTCAGCAAGAGAAAACTGTTGGTTTAGATTCAACCTTATTTAGCAGGATTAATTCTCCTTATGTATCTTTTAAAATTTTCTCACATAACTCCTCAGATTTTCCAAACTTTTTTTTTTTTTTAACTAAAAGCTTGCTTTCAACCCTTTAAACTTCTTGAGGACAGCAGCACTCTCCTTTCCATCAGTCTTCTAAATGAAGAAAAATCGTTGATCTGAGAACATCTGACAGTACTACATAAAGTATGGGCACTGCCAGGCTCAGTGACTGGAGATGGTCAGAAAAAACGAGCTGGGGAGGAGGAAATAAAGCATAAAAGAAACGAGATGATGTGTGGAAGGAGACAGTGATGGCACTCGATTTATAGAAGGCAGGCAAAGACCGTACATGGAATTCTGTGAGTCATAAGCAAACAGTCAATTTAAGTCATGAAAACAAAAAGGTGCTTCCCAAAGGAAGCAGGGAGTGAAGGGATGAAGGAGAATTCCCTGAGGGAAAGTATCAAGGAATGGAAAAAGGAAGGTCTTCCAGAAATAACCCTAAAGGGGCAAAATCTTGGGGACAGAAAGAGGATCGTGAGATGATGAAGGTCAGAAACAGCTTTTTATGAAACACTAGAAGGAAAGTTTTCTGTATAAAAAGACAGCAGAGAAAGTGATGGAAATAAGAGCAGAGAGAAAGGGGACATCACACTGAGCAGAGAGGAGTCAATGGATGTGTCACTGAAGTTTATCTTGGTAGTTCTGAAGCAGAAACTGGAAAGAGGAGCAGAGAGGGGTTGGAGGAACAAGAGATATTCAGGGTCTGAGAGTCAGAGGACAGACTCGAGGAGTTTGGAGAGGAAGGATATTTAAAGTTGATTATTGAAATTCAGAGAAGGCTCCTTACAGGCTGCTGACTAAAAAATAGGCTCAAAAGGGAGAAAACCCAACAGATGAGAGTGTGCTGTTTGGTTGGGGGGTTGGGGTGGGTTGTTTTGTTCTGACACAAGACAATGGTGAAGCAGGCAGAAGGGATTTTGAAGGATAAATTTCAGCACTGGGCAAATTAAATATCAAGCAGACCTCACAAGTAGTTAGCTGGAAGAAATCTTCCACAATATGCAGAGATGTGAACAAGAACACCTCTATAAAAGCTGCATCAAGAGGAGAACAGGAGTTAGAATATAAACTGCAAAGGACTGGCTGTAGAGCAGTTGTGTTAGAGGGAAACACAGTCAGGAAAACAAGTGAGATTCAGGGGTTTTTCATGCTCAGGTCAAAGCTGAGAATGGGAAAGAAAGGATAATATCAATACTCCGTGTAGAGTTGGGACTATACTTTTTTTGTGACATATGGACTGAGAACACAGGGGAAAACATTTGTAAAAACAAATAAATATTAAGTGACTGTTAGACAGACGGCTGGAGAAAGGGCTACCCTTTAAGCAAATAAGCATCTGGAACTCCAAGGCGAACAAGTCCTGGAAACAAGCCAAAGTAGAAAGTACAAGGATATGAATAAATTACACTCCTGAACCATTTTCCTCAACTGAGACTATAACTGCAGGGAGTTCTGTATGAACCCCCTAATCTGCTTTTTCTTACGTGTATCAACACCGTTTTCATTCCAGTAAGTTCAGGAGGAAATCAGCCCTACACAATTTTATTGCTTTCCAAATGAGAATCTTTCACAGGCACTCGCTAAAAAAATTTTCCTTGAACAAACCTACAGCTCCTTTCAGCTGGTGAGTTTTGTCAGTTCACCATTTTAGTGGTTCAGAGTAGAAGGAAAAAAGATATTTCGTCTAAATAATCCTGACATTTTGATTCGTGTGCACAGATGGTTAGAAAATTTTGTAGTAGCCAAATCAGTTTTAGTGTTGCTGAGAAAAATCTTAAAATCTCACTTGTCAGTGAAGGAATTGATAAACTGATCACAAAACTCATTCCATTCTAGTGGAATGACCCAAGCAGTTCTATAACTATTATTTTTGAATGAATTAGACTTCAGCTTTATAAATTCCCTCTGCTCATATAAACTGCAACTATAATACCAGTTCACACATATCGTGTAATTGGTATTAAATAGGGTTTTGTCTGCTGCAAATTGAATATGTTAAGATCTATAGTGTGTTATCTTGTTTAATCCTACTTTTAAAACAGAACTCCCACAGATGCTGGAGGCACATTAACAGTGTGGGTTTCTTAACTCGTGGGATTACAGCGATATTTTGTAACACATCTAAAAATCCCTGTATTTGTTCCTCCTCAAATCAGCTGTGCTGTGTCAGACAAGGAGATTTTGGTATTTCTGTTAATATTCCACATGAGGGACTGTAATCCTTTATGTACATGAAACAGAAAGTCCTTCAAGCCACAGAGAATTTTTGCTGGCTGCACCACCAGAGGAATACCCGGCATCTGTTCCCCTCTACCTGACCACCAATTTGGATATTGTCCTGGCTGAATGGCTTTAAGATGAAGGAGGGTAGATTATACTAAATATTAGGAAGAAATTCTTCCCTGTGAGGGTGGGGAGGTGCTGGCACAGGTTGCCCAGAGAAGCTGTGGCTGCCCCATCCCTGGAAGTGTCCAAGGCCAGGTTGGATGGGACTTGGAGCAACCTGGGATAGTGAAAGGTGTCCCTGCCCATGGCACAAGGAGCTAGATGTTCTTTAAGGTCCCTTCCAACTCAAACCACTCTATGATGCTTTGAATGAGACAATCATGATTTAGGAATCACTCTGCAGTGAATACCTCATACAGAAATCACAGGGTATCCACACGGTTTGGACAACTGGATGTCACAAAGTCCAATGAGGTCTCCCAATACAGAACCCCAAAGTTATATTTGAGAAAAGAGATTGATGGGTTCTTTCATATTTTGATCTGAAAGTAATTGTGTGAAGTTTCTTGGAAGCCTGTGTGTCACCTGCCTGCACTCAGTGTTGAAGCTTGAGTTCCTTGGACAGTTACTGTGGTACATGTTAAAAACACTCTTGGAGAAGAGTGAAATCAAAGGAAATGTCCATGGGGGGCTTCAGCACCACATTCAGAGGAAAAAAAAATCAGGTAAAAGACACCAATTTTAAAATTTACATTAAAATTGAAATCTCTAGAAAGTAGTCCTAATTTGATTTGAAGGCAACTGCAAAATTCCAGCTGGCAGGTTTTTTGTCTAATTGGAAAATCACATAGCCACTCCTGGCAGTGACTGCTAATAATTATGTTTATACAGCTTCCCTGAATAAGTGGTCCAAGACTAGGTCTGGAGACATTACATTATCTTTGTTTAGCTTGTGCTTCTCTCAAGAGCCTTCCTTTCTTTTTAATTTCTACTCTCCAGCTCCTTCCCCAAACGTATTTGTGCTACATGTACTCAAAACTCTTCCTGCTCCTGTTTACTTTGTAATTCTGACCTTAATATCTATCGTAAAGTTCACACTTCATAGACCACACTGAGGAAGCATATTAACCTTCACTTCTTGTAGAAGAGAGTAATAAATTGTGGGTTTATGGCTTTTCTGTTGCTCACAGTGTTTGGATATTTGCTGTTAGCAGAAGCAGATGGAAGAATTCTTCAGAGGATAGTCAGCATTGGAACGGTTTTGTGGTGAGAATTTACCAGCTGCAGTGAGAATTGCTGTTATTACCACTGAGTTGCTGCTGACCTTCCAAGCAGAACCAAAGGCTTACAAAAGGCAGGGGCTCACACAGGAGTTTGCATCAGGATGGCTCAGATCAGCTGATTATAAGAAATCAATGAAATAAATGAAGGGCAGGAAAGGAACAGTGACAAAGGGAAAAATGAAAAAAAGAAAGTAAAAGGGCTGGCAAAAATACAAGTTTACTGTGTGAGCATGCTTGGAGCAAGAGTGCTGGGAAGCAAATCAGATCTGGAGGAGCAGTGCAGTGCCTTTGTGTTCCTCCCCAATTTCACACTGTTTGAATGATCATTTCTATTCACAGAACCCTTCCTGTATTGTACAAGTGTTTCTCAGCTGCTCTCAGCTTATAAAGCAGGCACTCTGTTGTTTTATGTACGACTGAAATGTGTTTATCTGGAGATTAAGCAGACAACTTCATGTATTTCATGACCTTGGTGGAGGGAAACAAAGCAA
The DNA here is from genome assembly GCF_009829145.1 of Chiroxiphia lanceolata. Lineage (NCBI taxonomy): Eukaryota > Metazoa > Chordata > Aves > Passeriformes > Pipridae > Chiroxiphia > Chiroxiphia lanceolata. The sequence goes on along the minus strand of NC_045649.1, from coordinate 5,675,292 downwards.
CGAACCCACCCCTCAGAAGCAAAGATAAATGTCAAAGTCTGCTGCCAACTGCTATGCAGAGGATCCAGCTCTAATTATGAGATAAGTGGATGGACTCAGCGTTATTTTTTGCAAAAGTTCTTGAACAAAGTGCTTGCAGTGGTTCCACAGATTGCTCACTGACAGCCACATGAACACAGATCATTATGTGCACAGTATGAATCTGGGTGAGTACAGGAGACACTGGTCTTCCAAATGCTGTTGGTTTGGTTTTTTTTTTTACTGAACAGCCCTCTGTTTCAGCCAATGCACAGAATAATCCTATTTGTTTTTCTTTCTCTGAAATTATCCTCTTCTTGTAGCGCTGCAGCAGAGTGTTTGTTTTTAAGGTCATTGGGAATTCAATCCCGAGTGGTGCTGAGCACTTCCCATGGCATGACAACCCTCAAACCAGCTAATTCTGATAAAAACTGACACACAGTATAGAAGAAAAATTAAAAAAAAAAAAAAAAATAACAAAAAGGTAATTTCATTACCCAGATAGCCAGAATGCTTAAATAAGTCTTCCAGATGTCCCTAGTTTGGTACCACCACAACACAAATCAGAAATATTAGTGAACAATTTTCTTGATCTTGGGTATTTTTCCAGATTATTTGAAAATGTTTAGAAGGGAGACAGACATTCAGAATCCTAATTGCACTGAGAGTCAAAGCAATCTGTGCTCCTAAGCCCAGTTTTTTAAACTCCAGTGGACACTGGATGTCTTTACAGCTATTTTTTTAAGTCCAGTAAGCTCTTATTCTTTTTTATCTTTGACACCTAAAATTATTTAGGGAAAAAAAATAAGGGGGTTTCTAAAATTCTGTTAATTAGATTTTTAGATTCCTAAACTGCTTATGTGATGTTGAAATCTGCTCTGTAGGTCATGACAACTAAGGAAACTCTGAATGCCTTGGTCTACAACATGAGTGAGACTAATGACCAATTATTAACCTGGAAGAAATGGTGCAGTCAAAAAACTCTACTGAAGATTTCAAATATTGTCTCATTTTTGCAGTGACAACAGAATGCTCACAGTCTTCATTTGGAAAATAAAATATTTGCCACGATTTAGATCCTTGTTTCCTTTCAAATAGATTTAATAAATACCTTTTCATTTGACTAATAGTTATTCTCTAAACTAAATTACCAGACACTTGGCAAATGGACTCTAGCAGAAACAAATATACACCTACATCTTTGCCTCATCTTAAACATAGAAGAACACAGGTTGGATAAACTTGATCTTGTGTTTTCATCAAAACAATGGTTAGGTTAATATTTTGGGTGAAAAAAACCCCATGAGTGTAATGGCTTTAACACAAGAGTTATTAATTTAAAGAAACAGACAATATATCCTGAGATCCATGTTTCTTCTTCATGCATTGTCCTGATTATACAAGAATTAAGAAGGGGTATCAAGGGCATAATCTGTCCTCCATAACTTTGAGGGTAACATAAGATGAAATGATTTTAAGTTCTAGTAAATGAAATTACGCTCAGGCTATGCAGGAATGCAGAAACTTTCGCTCTTCATATTTGTGCAGGATTAGCCTGAGAAACCCTTCAATTTTTGATGTCTGGATGTTTCAAGAGCAGGTGAGACAAGTATCTCACAAAGGTGACAGAAAAACAGCAATCCTGCCTTGATCCCATTTCCTCTATTTTCCATAACCAGAGAAATCACCCTCGAATTCTGCCTTTCACATATGAAAACCATACCAGGGAACATCTTTCATTTGTTTTCCAGGAGACTTTTGGGCACTTGGAGGGTTGTCAAGTGTGGTAGTGAACTGCTGCAGGAGTATGAAATGGAAGTAAAGCTGAGTGAAAAGGTCAGTGCAAATATCTCTCTGGTGTAAGGGGTTTCTGAAGGTTAAGACACGCTCCAGGAGCCTTTTTAGTTGTATTTACAGCTCTAGAAAAAACAAGGAACTGCCAAAGAGCTCCTCTCTGGTGATCCCCAGCCACCACAAAGCTGCTCTTTATGCCAAAGTTTACCAACAGCTGCAGAGGCTTTGCCCTCCTCTGTTGGGTTTCTGTGTGAATTCTGATTTCTCTGCATGCAAACTGTCTCACAGCCCAGAACCAGGAGCCAAATGAAAATTCCAATATGCATTTTGTTTGTGTGATTTTGCTGAAAGGGTTTTATCCCTTCCACAAAACTATTTCTCGTGACAAATCTGACTGTCTGCTCCAGTTTGAACAGGCTGCTAGAATTTCAGAATTTCAGGCTCCTATAACATTTAGGCCAGAGTAAAACTCTTTTTCTTAACTGTCAGCTGGCAATGGCTTCTTCTCATCTGCTCAGATCTGCTTTTGCTGCTCAAGCACCTCAGCTCAGTTGTCTGCCCTTCCAACATCCAGCAGCAGAGAACACTACGTGACATGGGAAGAATCCAGCTCCAGCTCAATGGTAAAACCCACAGAGAAAGGAATAAGATTAATTAGGGATCCCAAAGGGCACAATTTTCCTTGTAAGACCTTTCCCTCTAAGGACCAGGGTTGACTTTCAGAGCACAGAAGAAGGGGAGGTGAGATCTGTTTTTAAACGTGCCAAGTGAATGGACAAATCTGGCCTGCGTTGGTAAGGTGTGTCTACCACAGAAAATAAAGAGTATCATGTCTGAGAGAGACATTTTTGTAAAAGAGGCATGGAAAAAAGAGCCTGGAGTAACCTTACAATTGCTTTTAGCTCAGTCTTTGCTCCTCAATATGGTTTAGCCAATCCCAAGAATTAAGGCAGGGACTTTCAGAGCTACAAGCCTGTTTCTCAACAGCCTGAGCTGAAAAATAAATCTCTCCAGATGGTGCTGTGAAAGTCTCATATCCTCTTTGAACCACGAGCAGAAGGAGATACATATTGTCCTCCAGGGGCTGGTTTGCCCCAGTGGGTAACACAACTGAGTCAGAAGACAGTGCTGGAAGTCATCATAAATCATGGTGACAAGCAACCTATTCACTTACAGGTCTCTGTAGGAACTGATGAATCATTTATTAAAGCACACATTAGTCATTTATTACCCCTTTATAAACCATTTATCAGTTGGTATTCAAAATGTGAGAAAATCATATTTTTCACTTAAGACTCAGCACTAGTATATCTCAAATCTCACTGTGGTAATGTTTTGTCAAATTACATGAATTTTATTCTGTTCACAGGAGGCAAGCTTCTTCATTTATCTGGAAAAGTCATTTCTAAGAACATAGATTCAAAAAAATCTATACCAGGAAAACATATTTTCCCCATTCTTATTCTCCCCGATGTGACAGAATTATTTGTATTTTGCATTTCTTTGTCCCAGAAATGGAGGAAATTGAAGGAGAGGATGGAAGTGGTACAAAGAGGAATTGTGTCAAGAATGACTATTCCCTGAACAAACAAGGTCTCTCTTTCTTATATGCAAGTGAGAACACTCTGACAAGTCCCACTTTTCAATGCATGACTAGGGATGGGCTGCTGTCCCAAATCTGTGGCAAAGGAGAGATGCAAGAACAAGGGGGACTGTAGAAAAATCATCCCCTTAAGCCACATTACTGCATTCTTCTCTCCAGTACCTGATAGCATTTGCTAAGGAAAGACAATATATCTGATATTAAGGAAAAAGTAACGTATTAAAGAGCTAAAATGGAAGATTTAAAAATACAGGACAGAATAAAAAGGCAAATATATTCAGAAGAATCTCATTTTTGAGCATATGCTCTGCAGTCTGAGTGGCATAAGAAGGATTCATTGGACTATTTTTTGGAGAAGGAAGAATAGACAGGAGGGGGTCAAGTCCATATCTTTCTCATGTTAAAACAATGTTTTTTTCCTCCCTCCCCTAGGTCTTAGGGAACATCTGGAAGAACCTACAGGAACAGACAGAAGAGGAGTGTTTGCCTGCTCGTGGCTTTCAGCAGATGCCACAGTGTTAATTTTTCATCCCTCTACAACCACAGGGACACTGTAATATATAACATATAACTATAGGCTAAAATGACTGGTTTGCAGGCAGACAACACTACAGTGGTTTGTCACCCATTGTCACAGGGACACAAGAAAAAAATTCTCATTTTTGTTAATGTTCTAGGTATAAAAACAAGACTCAGCACCATTAATGTTTCCTCAGTCTGTCATTCCCACCTAGCTGGGATATCCTGCAGTATGCAGGCCAGATTTTCCAGAATGATCAACTCCTGCTCCTTGCTCTGCTTCATTCCTTACCTACACTTAAGTAATCCTTTGCTGCTGAACAAAATTTGACCTGCTGGAAAGGAAAGGCCAAATTACTCTTTGTGATACAAAATGCTGCATTCGGTAATAATTCACAAAATTAATTTAAAAACTCTTTCCTATTACAGAAATAGGGTTGTAAATTTTAAAAAGGGGACACTAACTTTACAAGCATCTCTATTTTCAGTCTCTATAATTTAAATTTGGCACAATATCCCAGCCACCGTGACCTTTTAAAAGGTAGACCTTTTTACTTCACTTGGGATTTTTGGAGGAACTCTTAAAACATTGCTCTTTTAGGCATTAAGAATGAAATTATTTAACCCCCTGGAGGGAACAGGGTACTGTTTGCACACCTGAATGGATTTTTACACTGCTCAAGCCCATTATTAGCTGTAAGGTATATGTGAAATAGAACAAGGCAGATATTTTGGGAGTGTGTAGAGTGATGGGGCAGTAACAAAATAATTAACTGGGCTGAATCCCCCAGAGCAGTGTTTCAGATATTAACCCATCCAAGTGCCTGACACACACTGACAGCCTCATGGGCTTAAAGTGCTCCTCTGGAGTTAATGGAAGTGCTGTGCTGGATCACAGCCAGGCTGCTCAGCTTCTTCTGGGATTGTGTCCTGGAACAACAACCACCTGGAACAACAACCACCTGGAACAACAACCACCTGGAACAACAACCACCTGGAACAACAACCACCTGAAACACCCCCTTCTTCCAACACGATCTACAGAAATCCAAGAGAAGCTGCTGCCGAACGGGGCACAGCAACAAAGGAGTGTTTAGGCTTTTCCCAACACAAGAGAGATCTGGATATGTTGGAGTGAGTCCAAAGGAGGCCACCAAGTTGATCAGAGGGCTGGAACACCTCTCCTATGAAGGCAGTCTGAGAGAGCTGGGGCTGTTCAGCCTGGGGAAGGGAAGGCTCTGGGAAACTCAGAGCCCCTTCCAGTGTTTAAAAAGGGATTATGAGAAAGCTGCCGAGGGACTCTTTTATAAGAGAAAGTAGTGCTGGAGCAAGGGGGAATGGCCTTCAGCTGAAGTAGGGCAGGTTTATATTGGATATTAGGAGGAAATTCTTCCCTGTGAGGGTGGGGAGGCCCTGGCACAGGTTGCCCAGGGAAACTGTGGCTGCCCCATCCCTGGAAGTGTCCAAGGCCAGGTTGGATGGGGCTTGGAGCAACCTGGGATAGTGGAAGGTGTCCCTGCCCAGGGCAGGGGGTAGAACTAGATGAGCTTTAAGGTCCCTTCCAACCCAAACCATTCTGGGATTCTATGATTCTTTCTAAAAAACTCAAATAAAGCATTTTTAATAAGTGTTTAAGAACCCAGTCTCCAAAGAATAGACACAGTAAGCAGTACACAGAGTGTGTCATTGCTTAGGGGTAGATTCATAATAGTGTTTCTGAGGAAAAATGTGGGAGAAATTGGTCAAGTGTTAAAAGATAAAACTCATCTTCAATAAACAGAGACATGTTCAGCCATGGTTGAGATTGCCTTGCACTGAGGAACCAGATATCTGTTGGCACATGTGAGACTTCTTGGAAATAGAAGTATATAGAAATATAGAAATTTTCGACGTTGGAGAAGGATGTGTAAAATCACTAAACTTCTGTTGTTTTGTAATCATATATATCTTTAATAAGATTCAAATCACCTATTACTGCACTCTCTGGGGTACCCAGTGTTGGACCTACACAGGGTCCAGACTTTTGAGCAAATCCAGCTCTCCTGATTTCATTCCTTTCACTGTCAAATCAGGAATGAATTTGGCCCCTGTACTCACAGAGTAAGAGAACACACTGAAAACTTGGTTTAAATGAGCTACATCAACAGCACATGATAAATAAAGGCAGAGCTATTGTATGTAGAAATTATGCTGTCAGACGGAAACACAGAGCACTAAATAAGTGTTTAATAAAAGGGAAAAACATGTTGAGAAAAAGGATCTTTAGAGAGAAGGAAATTGACTGGGAAAACATGTCAATACCATAAGAACCCAGGCCTAAAGCAGCCAATCTCAAAGCAAAGAGAAGAAAATGCACTCTGAAATCAAACCTTCAGGTTTACTGAAGTTGAGCTTTCCACTTCAAAAGTTATCTTGTAGAATGTGCCTTCTCCTTTCAACTCTAATCCAAATCAATAGTATTGCAGCCTGTGGTATGCAACTGGTATTAAAATACAATAACTAAGCACTTAAGGCAATAAACCAAACAAAGTGTCACTGGCTCAATTAATAGACACCTCTTACACTATTTCTTTTATATAGAACATCTGTTTCCAAAAGGGCCTGGCATCATACATCTAAAGACAGATTTTTCCTGCCTTATTCATGGGATAAGAATATCACCTCTCAAGGCAGAGGGAAGATTTCTGAGGTCATTAACATCTCTAAATAGTGAAAGGTTCAAACCCATGCCAAACCATAAAATATATATATACATATATGTCTCTATGGAAACTATAAACTGCAAGAAGAATGTCTAAGACCAGAAAGAAAACTAGATAGTGCTGCCTCCTCACACCTATTTTATTTCTATGCTAAGCCCCCCAACATTTCAAGGGTACAGAGACCCTTTTACTGCCACTGACTGAACTGAATTTATAAACATTTCATTTATAAGCATTCATTTCCACAGAAATAGATACTAACAGTACATTTGTGCCTAAGCAGACACACGAGGTTTTTAACATGCTTGCCCAAATTACCAAACTACTAAATCAAATAGGACATAAAATTATAGAAAGATTTCTTGAAAAGAATTCTATTGAGAGATATATAGAAAGATTTGTCCAAGAGAAGAAATCTTCAACTTTGGAAATTCAAGTGGGTGGACTGTGGCTCTCATGAATTGCTATCAATATTCATTAATCCAATAAATTCCTATTTCTAAATACACTGAGTTATTTTGGACATTGTTATGTCCCGGAAGGCCAAATAATACAATATTTTAAATATATTTTAAGTATTGGTAGTCAGGAAACAGAGCATTAAAAACCTGATCTAAAGTTTAAGGCAATTAATTGCTTGATTAAAGTCACTTAACTGTCACCTCTGTACTTAAAAGGTTTGGATCAGGCTCTCCATAATGCTTTTTAGGTGACTGAAACACTCTTGCCAAAGCATTTGACTAAAGTAATTATAACTATTGCCACTGATTAGTGAAAATTAATATTCCTCTTGGTAAAATTGTCATTGTTTCTAATTTCTTCTTCCTTTTTTTTTTTAATAACCCTTCTCTGCCATGCTTTAATGTGGTATTCACTTTGCATTTATAATAATCATTCAAATAAAATAGCAGTAATTTTTTTCAAAATAATCTGTTGTCAAATTGCTAATATTTGCCCAGCAAAAAAAAAAAATGTTGAAAAGGTAAAACCTTAAGGAAAAAAAAGCAAGATTTCTACAGCCTACTACAAGAATTCTACAGGCTTTCCTTTTCTTTTTCCACAAGTACCTTCAAATCAGCATCCCTCATGCTTACTTCTCATCTTTTGGGAATATTCCTTAAAAATCTGCAGAGCCCTAGAAAACTTTTATAGCAAAATCCAAACGAGGTAAAACTTTTGAAACTTTCCCATTCCCTCCAGGTACCAGAAGTAAAAAAAAAAAAAAAAAAATAAAAAAATAAGTGTCAGACTAATAATAAATGTAGGGGAAGGAAGGGAACAGGGTGAGGAGGGCATGAAATTTGGCAGATGTTTTGCCTGAGTTACTGTGGCACTATTATTACATCCCCTGTAGTCAGGGAATACCTTTGCTTTGGGTTTTATCAGGCTTTCCAGCATTCTTCAGTGGAATTCAATTTGCAGGGAAACAACTTTCAGTGCAAATTCTACCTGTAGGTTAAATTTAAAGCTTTCAGGACTAGGGTTTTAATTACAGAGCTCCCAACACTTGCTGGCTCACAGGGGAAGTGCTGGAGATAGGGAAAAAACGTGCTGCTTTCATCCCCGGTCCTGACCATGGAAGCCCTGAGCTAGAATGTAGGGAAAGAGAACTTGTTATTTTCCCCTACAGGAGAAAAAGGAGAAAGTTACCACCAGCAAATTTATTTTACAGTTTTTCACCCTGCCAGCCAACCTCTGAATGGCATCCCTTGACACAAATTGTTACCTCGTGGTTGCACTTTGATTTGGAAACGACGCAAACAGATTTACTGAGGTAAAAAACCAGAAAAGAGCAGCTCCGGGAAAGTCTGTCACACTGAGCTAAAAACACGTCTGGAAGTCTTTCCTTTCCTTAAGGAACAGTTTTATATTTAGAAACGAGTTAATTACAATTGCTTGCACCGTTTTGCAGAGCACAGATGGCAAACTCTTACCTCCTTCTTGGTAAATTCTGGGGGATGGTCATTTTTGTCGTCAATAAGAATGGTGGCGGTTGCTGTGCCAGTCAGTCCCACGTCAAGACCCCCCATATCCTTGGCTTCTATAACCAGCTCGTATTTTGGGCTTTCCATAGTCTGAAAAAAAAGAACAGAAAGGGAAAGGTTAAAAAAAACCCAAACAAACCTCACACAGATAACATACTACTTTTAATTCATATTAAAATAATATATTTAAAAATTCTCAAACTTTATTTGGCCTGATAAAACATAGCATAGAAACAGATCTGTTATCACACTGTTTTACCAAAACAGCAGCACAGCTTTGCAGGAGCTTCAGCTGCTACTCTGCAGCCCTCATTTGCTATACAGCATGAAGGTGAATATTGGTAAACAGTACCTAATTTATCCTGTTATTTAAGAAGATTAGGAAAGAGGCAAGAAATTAAAATATCCTTGCTCTTTACGAGTAAGCTCTACCTTCAGTGCACCAATATTTAGCAGCTTGCTTCATCAGTGTTATGATGGGTACATAATTAAATACTAATGTCACAATCTACATATAAATTCGCTCTATTAAATCCCATTCATTCTGTGTATTAGCATTTAGACTGGTAATCCAAGTTTGCTTCACTGGAAGAAACAAAAAAGCAGTTTCTAAAACGGGTAGGGACTGGCAGTTGTTGCCCAAAGCAAATGCACAGAGTAACATCAATGACTGACATGGAAGATCTCTGATTTTGGTGCCATGGGTACCTGTCTGGCTGCCTCCCTGCTGTGGAACCAGACAGCACAGGTCCAGAGCAAAAGCCATCCTTAATTTCCTCCCCCCAAAACAGCTGTAACTTGGAAAAAAATAAAAACACCTGTGGTCACAGTTCTGCAATGGGAATGTGACAGCATTTGGAATTGTCCCCCCTCACCTCAGAGATCAAAGCACATCTGTTTGCAAGCTGGACCATGGATGTGTCAGTAACAGCTCCATCAAAGTGGGCAATTATCAGGATCAGAACCTGCTCCCATGAACTCAAAGGGAGTGCTGACATGGATGCACTGGAGACAAGGCTGGGCACCTCATTAAAATGGATTTTGTATGGCTGCCTCACATGGGACCATCTGCCCTAAGGCCACGTGTGCTGCACCATCAGCAGAGAGCACAGTTGGGAAGTGCTGCAGTCACCTTCAAAACTGCACAGTAGGAACATCTCATGTGCTCAGGAATGTTTATTCAAACCTCCCCTGAACAATAAAAGCTCCTCTGGATCCTTGGGGCAAAGTGACAGAACGATGCTCAGACCAGATCCCTGAGCCAACTGTGCCTGCAAGAACCAGGATGCACATCTTTGACATCACTCATCCTGTGTCCTTTATCTAACACCTTTCCAGGGAATTAGCGGGGAGACAGCTCAGCAAAGCGACCTCTCAGGTCACACAGTCTCTGTAGCCAAGTGGTTTGAAAGCATTCCCTCAATAGTGCATTTTGCATTACGTGTTTTCCTGGGCACATCACACCATATTTTTTTTGGAGCATGTGCAAGAAGGAGATCCCAACTCCTTAGATTTTGAAGCATTTTTAGGCCATGAGAGAAGCAACCCCACGAGTTGCTCATCAGATCAGCTATTATGAAGCAATATATTTACATGTAAAATCAATAAGTCAAGCCAGAAGATGTATTTTGTTCTAAAGACGTATGGACTACTAGAAAATCAGATGCCACTGCAACACATGGGATCCTAAAAAATGTATTTCCTTAAGTCTTGCAACATTATTCCATGAAATTCATCTCAGAAGGCAGCAAACCAAGAACAGGAATTTGATTTATAACATCATAAAAATGCACGCAAAGAAATATTACGGACATGTCTCCAACACAAACTCACATTATGGAGTGGAACAAAATTTACTGTTTTCATATATTTATTTTCTAAAATGCATTCAATGTATTTAAACCTCAAGGAAGCTCCTCTCCCCTCCCTTACCTGCAAGTTTTACATTGATTAGGAAATTGTTATTATTGTATGGAAAACTTGCAAAGCCATTTATCACTTCATGTTTATAAGCCTCTGCCCAGAAAGAGGCCCATTTTTACTCACAAATTGGCCTTTTTTCCTTTGAAAACCGTCCCATTTTCTACTGAAAGCAAGCCTATTTATTCTAGAAATTGCATGTACTGCAGCAGAAATGTCTGTGACAGGAGTCCAATGTTTAAGCTTGCAATGAAATGTGGAAAACATTGAATTTTGAGTAGTATTTCATATCATTAAAAATACTTCACACTTCCCTGCTATGCAGCACTTCCTACATCTAGTGCTATCCCCAAATATTTGCTTTGTTAGAGAAAGAAGCTCCTCAAAGATCCAAAACCCAGAGCAGAGGCAGGTTCCCGTCAGATGCCCTCTTCATACCAGGAGGTACCATGTAAAGGACTTTTTGGCAATTCTTGTACTTTTAGCCCAGCTAATTCAGGCACTCGTAGCAATTATTTGGGTCTGTGTGATTTCCCAGGGTGCTGGCAAATCCTGGGATCTGTGGACAGAGCCTGGATCCCTGTGCTCCCACCAACCCCCTCCCTCAGCTGATGCCTCAGTGGAGGGTCCGTGCTGGGCCCTCCCCCGGGGCTGGGGCTGCACTGAAAGCTCTCATGGCACCTCCTCATCTTTTCCCTTTTCCCAAGGCTCACACCTTTGACCCCAGCACGATCTTTTCCCTGTTTTTGCTCCCATCTTTTGAGGAATGAGTGCTCCTGGATGGGAGCAGTGGAGCCTTCCTTCGCTTTCTCCATCCCTGCCATCTCCATCCTCTCCTCTCCCTGCAGGGGAGGGATAAATGCAGCACCCACAACTGGCAGCATTTGGGACCCCCCCGGTGGCTCAGACTCTTGTCCCACCTTGTCACTGCCTATCACTTAACCCAGGTCTGCTGCTAAGTGACCTAAACCCTGAAGGACACTCCTGTAAAAACAATCCAGTACCATTTGGATAGTGAGATATTGGCCATAGAAATACACCCCAACCCTCAACGAGTGGGATCTACAGCTAAAAAGGAGAATAGATTATTTTAATTAATGAACATCAAGTCACTGTTTGTGTGGCTTATTATTTATCAACTGTGACTTCGTGGAGTGCAATGCTGCTGGGAGGGTTTGTATAATTACAGCAGGAGAACCATTCCTTTCCCCATAAATTTTCACTCTTGTCATTTAGCCATGGCAGGGGTGACACTGCCAAACTGTGTGCTTTGCCAAGGAGGTGAGCTGTGTCCTGAGTGCTTTGCTTCAAAGGTCCACCCACTGCCATTCCCACCAGTGTTAACATTCCAACCAGGTTTCCCTCCCCTGCTGCCCTGACATAACTGGTTCAGCACCAGAAAACAAGGAGAGGCCAGAAAAGGCACTTTTCCAGGGTTTAGTTTCCTGCCAAAGCCAGCAGGATCTAATCCCAACAGAGGGAAATAAACAGTTCAGTGCAGACACACACAGGTGGAACAAACCCAGGGAGTTCTTTTAGGTAATGCTGAATGAAAGCAGATGATGATGGTTTTCTGCTGAGTTTGAATCTTCTAATATTTCCTACAGATACAATAAAAAACTAGCAGTGACTGAAAAGAAGTAAGCCCTGGCTAGTATTTCACACCACCAGCAGCAACAGTCCAAGCCTAAGTCTTGGTTCTGGCTATCACCTCAAGGCTGTAGGACATCCACGTTTAAATTCCATTGGAATTTACATCATTGTCAGTACAGTGGGACCCAAAATGCAAGATGGAAACCAGTGGAACTACTTGGATGATTACAAGTCTGTCAAGAGCAGGACTCCAGAATCCATCTCTCCAGAGTTCCCTCCTGGCTGGGTGTCCCCCATGAAGCATTTAAAACAAGGTTTTCCTGCAGTGCTCTCCTGTCACTGTGGGACACCCAGGAATTGCACGTCCCAAAGGGGGCACACACAGTATCACAGCACCCAAACCTTCATTTAGTGCTCGGGCCTCACCCCCAAAAAAACTTGGGGAGAATAGAAATTCCCAAATTCACAGAAAGTGCTCGATTGTTAAGATCAAAACAGTGTTTGGGAAGCAAATAACATACAGACCATTCAAAATCCTTACAAGGATTTCAAGTATCCTTTCAGGCCTATCTTAATATTAATTATCAATGAAGAGTTTTCTTACCATTTCGTGTATATTAGTATTTCTGTAGTGATGTAAAAATGCCTCAACACTTCTATTTATAATTCTGTTTATAAATTATGTATTCATGCATAATACTGTATCAGTGGTGTGCTGCCATATCATATTTGTACTAATGACTTTATAATATAATGCTAACCAGAAAGAAAAATTCTTAGGATTTAAATATTTTCAGTGCGTGCTAAATAAAAGCTTGTGTTCATTTAAGATGATAATTGCATAAAATGCATACTGAATGTGTCCTATTAAGACATAATCAATGTTCTTGTTGAGTAACAATCTCAATATTGAATCTAACATTATCCCAGAGTATGCTTGTCAGGATTTTGACAAATGTAAAATTAAAAAATGAAGTAATGTGACTACTAACAGCTCTAACAGATATAATGCTTTGATAATTATAATATCAGCATTTATTTTATATGCCAATTACCGCTGCATAAAAAGGGCAATATGCACAGAGGCTTTGCATTTAGAGCTTGAATTACAGTTTGATGAATACAAAACCCCAAACAATTTTGTAACATAAATCCTCTTTAGCTCACCAATTTCCAATTTTTTTTTTTATATCATAAAGGAAGGTCTACAGTTTAATCACTGTAATAATGTACTTCTCTTATGAAGAAAATCAATATCTATTTACTACCCATGGGAGACATAGGTACGTTTGGAAGGAAAAGGAAGACTAAATTTTCTCCTTCAGCAGCAGCCATTAAACAAAAAAAAAAGAAATTACTCTAAAGTGCTTTTTACAAATAGGTTCCCTGGCCAGAGATATTTGTTTTCCATCATGAGGAAATCTGTAACTATTTAATACATAGGATGTACAGGATCAGGACTTTCATTCTTCCTAATGCTGACATAACTGTAGGACTGGTATATGTGGTTATTAATGTTACATGGAAATACAGGAACTGTTTCCAATAGTCTGTGTAAAATTACCAGTTTTGACTGGCACACAAATTAGGATTTAGAGTTGCCATTGAATTGATATCATCTTGGAGAAGGCTGTCAGCCATGGTGTGGTGACAAGCTTTCCTTTGAGAAATATTAGAAAACTGCAGAGAAAAACTATTTGCTGACTGCTCACGCCCTCACTGAACACACAAGTGCATCTTGGCTCTTGGATATATAATAACACCACTCAAGGGAGCTTCCTTATATAAGAAGGTTATGAATAAGAATTTCTCCTTGGGCAGAGATCACCAATCCCTAGGACAGAACAGTGACTGAAGCTTGGGTTTAGCTGGAGATATTTCCCCTTAAATTATTATTGTTAGTTAGGCTTCTGCCAAAAATAGGTGGAGGGAAGAGAGCAAATATTCAGTATTCTAAAGAAAAAAACGCATAAAATATATAAAGCACTCAAGTTAGTACCCCTACACTGACTTTTACCAGTCAAAATATATTTCCCTGAGTATAATCCCTTTGAAACAGAGAGGCATGTTGATCTGCAGCAGCTACTCACTAGATGCTCGTGGTTTGGGAAAAGAATAATTTTCCATGTCAGCTCTGCTAGAAGCATAAAGTACTATAATAATTTTTAATAGCAGGCAAGAACAAGAATCACAATGTCCCAAAGAAAATACTTGCTGTCAAACATTCTTAAATCACACTTTCCTTTTTAAAACACAAGCTATGTTTCAGCTTTCCTTCTGCACCAAGGTATGTAATTTCTTTTTCTTTTTTTTTTGGGGGGGGGGAAAAAAACCCTCAGTTGTTCCTCACAATTAAACAGCAGCACAGAAATCTTTCACTCCAGTGTGAAAGCATCAATTATTAGGCAACTTCTTTTGCTTATTTTAGACCATTTAATCACTCTGCTATTATTCCACACTCAGAGGTGCCAGGAGTACAACAACCACACTCATCTCACTCAAACCCTCTGTCAGCAGCAGACAATAGCTGTGGGGAGTCTCTGCTCCCCAGTAATGGGCTGGATTAAAGAAAAGACAACTACATGATGGTCTATATGCAAATATAGGCCCTGATATGTGCAAACATTCCCTTTGTGTTGACATGTTGACTCTGTCATTGCTGCTGGGCCCTTCCAGAGGTTGTGCTGAGTTTAGAGAACACACATAATCACCCTTGTTAGACCTGACTTCCCTCAGGAGAAGGAGGAGCATGTTACAGTTTTCCTGCCCTTCCTGCAGCCACAGTCTGGGACATCAACCACGGAAATCACACACAGCGTCCCGTGTGCTGCATGTTCCTCGTGGAATTCCCCTTTCCCAGTGCTTGCACCAAGGAGAACCTGTACACGAAGCCCCAAGTGTTCTCCTGGCCTGATATTTTACCATGGTACCCTGGCATTACTTCTCTTCCTTGCTGACTGGACACCTACCAGTGTTTATACTCCAATTTTTGATGCTGGGTAGAAAACACTTTATGTTATTCCCATCAATTAATTGCACTAAGATAAAAACTATTTATCACAGAATCACAGAATATGCTGAGTTGAAAAGGACCCACAAGGACCATCAAGTCCAACCCTTAGCCCTGCATGGGACCATCCTCAAGAGTCACACCCTAAGAGTATCCAAATGCTCCTTGAGCTCTGTGTGCCCTGGGGAGCCTGTTCAGTGCCCAACCACCCTCTGGGGGAAGAACCTCTTTGTAATATCCAACCTAAACCTCCTCTGACACAACTTCAGGCCATTCCCTCAGGTTCTGTCACTGTTCACCACACTGATGGGCTGAGTGGCAAATAGTTTCCCTCTTGCTTAACATTTTCCAAGGCTGCATATTGAACACCGTAAAAATGCCAGTAAACAAAAAAAATCTCAAGGGCTTTTTCATTAAAATTAGAATACGTGGTTAGAGACATTAAGAGTCTCATTGACAGAACCACTGTTCTCCCCAGCCCTCATTAATACACTTCTAAAGAGATTAAAACTACCTTAAATTCTGCCAATTTATACGTAATTATTTTTACAAAGGTAAGAGTTTGAACAGAGAATATAAAAAGAACTGTGTCTTGGAATAAATAAGTGTCTGCATCAGCACACCTGGCTGGATGTGGGAAGGTAAGATTCAGTTCTATTTTCTCAACAGGACATTCAACCTGGTTGTCTTGGCCAGTAAAACCTGAAAGGAGTACTCAAGAATTCCCTTCTAAATTACAGATATTTATTCCAATAAAGTTGTGGGATTTTTTTTTTTTCAAATCACTGTGTTTCTGTAACAAACGCTCACTTTGGCAAAACAATATATTTCCATAAAAACTGATCTCCTGTAACACCCAATCAGCTTTATTTGCAGTGTTAATTACATATTTCATTTTAACCGTCGTGATTTGCAATTCAAATAATCTGCAGGCCAAAAGGTATTTGCTGAAAAAATGGCCAAATAATTTTCAGCCATTAACATATTAGAGTTGTACAATCTGTTTGCAGACAATTTGTGAGGAGAAAGGAGGGCAAAGTTGTTCTAATAAATTATTAGTTGCAAATTATCAAATCATTCCTAGTCCCTGCCATAGGTAGAAATGAGTCTATTTAAATCCAAAAACATAAAAGGAGAGACAAGTTTCTCCTACACAGTAACCTAAAATGGTTTTTAGTAGAGACAGCTTTTCAAATATCTCTATAAAAATCCCTCTGCCAAAAATTCCCTAAGTATATGGAGGGTGTGAAGGTCAGATAATATGGATCAGTACAGTGATGAGCTGAGGTGCTCTGCTGTAACTTAGAGAGAAAAAATCATGAGCAACCCCAAAAGTATTCAAGCTTGAAAGGATTCTCAGGCCAACATAAATCAGCACAGCTCCACTGACTTTAAATGGACTTCCCAGGTTTATTGACACATTTATTAAGCTTTAACCCCCAAGTTTATGAAGGAACATGCACATATGCTTTAATGCCATAAGATGCTTGTCCCTCTTGTAAAACTGGCAGGTTCCCTTAGGTTTGCATTCAAACCAAGACAGAACTCAGTGCAAGAGGCTGCCCTTCCAAGTCATTGTGACACCAAAAGACTGGGAATCAATGGTCCCAAAACACACACTTGGAAAAAAAGTCCCCAAATTCTTCAAAACAGGAGGATGAAGGTGATACCTCCTGCCTTGTTGCAGGTGTAATCACATAAGAATCAGGGAAATCCTGCTCATCAGTAATCACAAGAGGGGGTGTGTGCCTGTGTTTGTGCAACACAGACCCCGGAAACTAATGAGAAGTTCGAGGCTTGTAACCCACTGGGGAGGGGGATCAATCCATGCTATAAATATTTCATACCAAAGCAATAACATGCAGCTGGTCAGCACTCCCCTCTGTTTACTGGAAACAAATTGCTTTCCTAAATCGTGTGGACAGGAGCCAATGCCAGTTATCAATGATCTCATTGATAAACACACATTGTATTTGCAGCCCTGAGCCAGGGGAATCTTTCCCTGAGCAAAGAAACAAAAGGCTCAGGATCAAGAGTGTTTCTCATGCTTGAGTTTGCTCCTCCTGGAGTCTGATTTAGGCTGAAGAAGCCTTGAAGTGTTTCCTGCAGGCTTTGAGGAGGATATTGAACACTGCTGGAGTTTTGTCTTCTTAAGGTGCCAAGAAGTGGGTCTGAACAAGATAATGGCTTCATGTTGAAGGAGGGTAGATTTAGATTAGACATTAGGAAGAAATTCTTCCCTGTGGGCGTGGGGAGGCCCTGGCACAGGTTGCCCAGAGAAGCTGTGGCTGCCCCATCCCTGGAAGTGTCCAAGGCCAGGTTGGATGGGGCTTGGAGCGACCTGGGATAGTGGAAGATGTCCCTGCCCATGGCAGGGGGGTTGGAATGAGATGATCTTTAAGGTCCCTTCCAACACAAACCATTCTGGCATTCTATGATAATTTGAAGCAGTTCACCCTAATCTTATTTTCAGTATTTCTCTTGTCTCACAAAACCAGTTCTGAATCAAGCAGCAAACCAATGTCACAGCTTAAACCCTGATACTACAGGCCACTGTACTCCCAGACTGCACTTATTAACACATTTTTGAAGGAATGCATTGCAGGAAACCTAATGCTCATTATTTTATGATCTTCTGCCATCAAACACTCTATCATCTCACCAGAGTTGAATTTAGATTAATCAAGTTTATACCACCGAGACCTGCCTGGATTCCAGTGCAACACTTGCACTAATCTACCTCGTCATTCCAAGACACCACAGACCCACACAGAGCTTTTCTTCACCTTTTCATCAAACAGCAGATCCCCTTGGATGTTCAGCCAAGAAAAGTTCATTTAAATGCATCCAGCTGACAACAGCAGCCCCGGGGAGCGCTGTTGGCCCACCTGCCCACACAGGATCTGTGAACGTTGTTGCTTCAGCGCCGACCAGGACAGACCTTTGGAAATGAACTTTCCCATCATTTACACTGACACTGGGAGTGTGGTAAGTGGACTTCCTGCAGCTGAAATTCATCTGGAGAACACGCCCTGGGAATCACCTGATTCTTCCCAAAGGCTGGGACACCACAAGAGCGTGGTGGTCACAAGACACTGATGAACCACCTGAAAGGACATTTTGCAGAGGCTTTTCAAGTAGGTTCTTCATTCTTACCCCCAAACAGCATTTCAGTATCTACAATGCCTTGGCATTATTCCTCTTTCCAGTTTACCCTAAAGAATGTGAACAAGGCCATTTGTTTGCTGAGGTCTGTGACTGGTCACTGGGAAACAGGTTTCCTGAGGATCTTTGTGCAGCAGCCGAAAATGAAAGTTTTCTTTGAGTTTCAACTTCTAATCACCTAAACCAATATTCTCTGCCTAGGTAATAAAAGATAATAAGTTTTATGATACCTGCCTAATGCCAAATCTACATAATCTGTTATCAAATGAATCAAAATGAAGCTTACTGGGTTAACGTCAGAAATCGCATTCTCACAAATTAGGCACACTTAGATTATATTTCCCTCCATAAACATTCTAATTCCCACAACAGAAAGCAACGTTATAAAGGTCAGGATGGAAATTGTTATTTCTGCTGTGTAATCTGCTTTGCAAATTTGTACCAGTGGTCAAAATGCCCAGAAAACTCAATTATTGACTTGCTATGACAACCATACATCAGCAGGCCTGGGCAGACAGAGGTTATTTCTAAAATTAGTACCCTAATGCAAAAAGCATATTCTATGATTCCAGATGTACAACCTTTGCCTGATGTTTATATTGTTAAATATTAATGGAAGCACTGCCTATTATTTCAGGCATATTATCAGGAACATAATATTCTAGTTAAATAGGTGCATTAGAAGTTGGAGCTGGAGGGGAAAAGAAAGCCTCCATGTCCATTTGAAGCACTTACCACTTTTAAACATGGTATTCTAATCAAAAGAGTCTTCAACTGTTACTTTTAATCACTATTATCATTTTTCCTTTAATTTTTTATGCAAATCTTATTTTAGGGTTTAGTGTTCTGTTGGCAGTAATAATTCCAGGTAGCTTTTGAAACAGAGGACCCTGCTGAGAGTGTAATGAATCAGTAAATGATACCAGCTTTGCTCCTGGACAAAAACAATTCTAGTGGTTGCATTTATACTCTCATTGGGTTATACCCTCAGAATATAAATTGGTCTAATTCTAAATCATCCAAGGGAAAATGATGCAAAATGGATTTCGATTACACTATTGCTGTTTTACCAAAAAGCTTATCACACTATGGGGTGAAAAATCAAGCCCTCCATAGGGTTTGTGTTCCGATGAAAGACGGAACAATGGAATTTTACATTTAAAATTTCTCCAGTCAATTACATTCTTTTCTTTCTTACTCTTACATATCTCTTTTTATCAGCCCCCTTTCATCACAAAAAAAAATAATTAAATGCCTTATTTGGAAGTCCTATACTTTCTGCTTTGGTTAATAAGTTCTCTTTCT
Organism: Chiroxiphia lanceolata; assembly: GCF_009829145.1. Taxonomy (NCBI): domain Eukaryota; kingdom Metazoa; phylum Chordata; class Aves; order Passeriformes; family Pipridae; genus Chiroxiphia; species Chiroxiphia lanceolata. The sequence goes on along the minus strand of NC_045649.1, from coordinate 5,655,678 downwards.
GCTAAACTTTCCCAATCCTGCTTATTTTCTAAGAACAGACACCAACCAAACAGCTCCTCCATCATCCCTAAGTCAGGCTTTGTCTTCTTGCAACCAAACCAAGATTTACAGGTTATTCTCCCTTTCAGGCTTAGTCTGTCACTGCCTTGTGCAGATTTTGTACTGCAGTATAGTTGCTTTTGGGCAACAATAAGATATTTGACAGAAAACATAGGATACATATTTCTCCTCTCAAAAATGGAGAAATAATACCACAGTATAAACTTGACTTCCCTGCTGTGCTCATGCTACTCAACGTCAGAAATTTCTGGAGTCCTGTTGCTCTACAAAGTGGTTTTTATACAACTTTCCTTGAGGAGAATTCCCAAGACACACCATAAAGCAAAAGAAATTATTGCTAATCTGTAAAATTAAGAAGGAAAAAAAGATGAGAGTTAATGACCGAGAGATATCCACTATTTTGTAATAAAGAAGGACAAACTGCAATTAAGTGAAAAACAGCTCTATCACAGAGAGACAGAGGGGAGGTGAATATCTGAGGTGGGATAGGAGAGGACGTGGGGGTGAGCAGAGGTCAGGGAACTACAATGGAGAGAGTCCATGAAGAAAGAGTTTTGCAAACTTGAAGTCCTGTTTCCAGGCAGTTCTTGTAGACTAAAAGCAATAAAACCAACAAAGGGGAGAATGGTCTGGGAGGCACTGGTAGTAGAAAAGGAGTGGGAGGAAAGAATACCTGAGCCCTTTGAAGAACTGGGAAGAGACATCCATAACGTTATTAAAAGAACTTTTCAAAGTACTGAGCTGTGCCTGTGGATCTGAGCAGCCCTTCCACATTGTGCTCCATGTGGGTATGGTGTGCTCTCAGACTGTGCATTTGGGTTGTCTCAGCCCTGCCAAACCCACACCCATCTGCTCTGGAGAGAGAGTGCGGTGCCAGCTCCCTCCTATCTGCCTGGAGGCCTGATCCAAGGAGCAGGGGTGTCTGAGGGGATCCACACATCCCTGCATTCCCCAGCATGGCATTTTTGCACAGCTCATATGGCAGAAGACACACACAGAACTACAATACAGACAAATCCTATCCAGAGTCAAAATGTTTTGATAAGCAAGTTTGCCCACGAGAGAGGCAAGAGCTTTTAACAGCATGGAAAAAACTGGGTCAAAATCTCTTCAGCACAGCACATCTTAGACATGTGTGGAGAAATGTAACTTCCTATTGCTGTCTGACATCTCAGAAAGGTTTGCAATTATGCCAAATAAATGACTGAGGCACCTTTTCAAATCTCTACAGACTGGCATTTTCTGTGTGTCTGGAATATGGACCAGGGCAGCGTGGGAAACCTGCACCTCTTATTTCAGGGTGTCCTTCAACACCCCTTGGACCAACAGGATATTTGGTAGTGACCTCAACCAGATCCAGATCTAATTCCTGAATTTTCTGCAGGTCAGAGACTATCTGTCATTCTGGAATGTCCTGCAACCTCTACTGAGTCCAAGAAAATCTTATTCCCATAATTGATTTATCCGCATAAATCTACTGAAACCAACAAATGAGCCAGAGCTGCAGGATCAGGTCCATGTGCTGGAACTACTTCAAAACATTCTTGTAAAATAGAAATTGAAGTGGGCACAGCAACTGTAGATCTAATGGGATTTAAATATAATTAACACCAAATACTAAAAATTATGGTGTATAATCATAATGACAATTCAAGCTTAACACACCCAGCACAGAAATGAAAGTATTAAAAGCAATACACTTTCTCACTCTCAATGGAAGTATTTGAAACTATGTTTTAATACAAATCCACTATTTGAACTGAGATTAACAACTATTAGTCTTATTATAAATTTTAGTGTTATTTGCATAAACTTTATTGAGAGAGGAAGAAAAGGAGCAAAGAAATGTCAATTTCACAAGAAAACTGTAAAATTGAAATTTTTTGAGAGGCCTATCTAGGTCACTTTTAGTTAAACAGATTTGTAGAGGTAGAAAATGCTGAGTTAACATTACAACAAACAGAACCAACTGGAAGGGAAGCTACAAGTGAAACAGTTAGCTTAATAAACAGATGGAGAAAACACTTCTAAAATTACTGCCTTTGTCAAATGTTCAGCATCTTAAGCCTGGTAAGATTCTGCTTATCAAAGCAGGAATGCAATTACTGGTGAAAATGTTAAATAAAGTTTGTATTAGTTATGTGTTAACATTAGAAAGCAGAACTGTGGAACACAAATGAAAGTAAAGCAGAATAAAAAAAATCAGCAGCTAGGTTTCTCTCCCTGGGAATTCAAAGGCTGGCAACAGATAATCAAGAAAGAATTCAGTTATCTTCCAGTATTCCCCCTCTCCCCGAGCTTCACCTGCTCTGTATCTATCCTTGTTTCAAAAATATTTCAAAGGCACTGAATAAGAAACTCAGACATTCAGCTGTGCTTCCTGTCAGGAGGGATATCACGATGGGAGACTAAACTGAGCAAGGTTACCTCTCCCTGGGAGTGAGACTGTCTGCAGCTTTCCAGGTTCCACAAGGAAATGCTGAACCAAATGCACAATTCTCAGCTAATGATGATTTATGCAACGTGTTAAAAACTGCCTGTGAGGTCTGAACGTGCCCTGGAGCAGAGTGTGTCCCAGGATGGATGTGCTGCACTTCCCTGGGACTCAGAAATGCAATGAACTCAGCTATTAAGACCAAGAAACAGAAAATCTTTCCTTAATAAACAGTTGAGTTGGCAGAGCCTCAGGATGGGGACCATGAGAACGGTGCCACAGGAACTCGGCTGCCTGAAGACTGTTCCAGCTGAGTCTGGATATGGTGTAAGTGGAGCTTTGCCTGGGAAAAGTTGTTTATTTGTCTAAAAATGTGGGAGTTTTGTGTGAAGCAGGACCTACAAAAGAATGTCAAGGGATAATGAGTTTGAACTCCACTGATTTCCCCCGGACCTAAGGTTTAGTCTTGTTTTATAGGACAGAGTAGGTAAAATGGATTTATAATATCCACAGAATTTATCAAACACATTCTTTTTTTTCAGTGTTTCTGATTCCAGGTGGTGAAAAGCAGTGCCAAACAGCACCCATTTTAGTAGGCATTCAGATAATTCATAGAGCACTGAACAGTCCCCACACAGAGATAACTAACACCTCATCATTTGGGCCATACTGCACAATTCACAAGAGAAATTTTCCCTCATGATACACTTAGGAAAGGAAAATATACAGTTTTTAAAGCACTTCCAAATAACAGTAAATTACAAAGAATTTTTTGGTGAGCCCTAGAAGAATGAAGGCTTATGTTGAGTTTAATCAATATTTTTGAGGTATGGTTCCACACAATCTAAACGTCTTAACCAGAATTTTATACAACTGAGACATTCCTCCATCCATATTGAAACTAGGCAGCTGATCGTTCTGTTAGATGGAACACGACCTCTCCAAAACCAGCCCTACACTAAGAGAGCAGAGAATTCTGCCCTTAAAGTTTATTTAGAGATGCCCTGTTTACCAAAGGTAAAGAATCTCTCCCTCCAGGGACGAAAAGAAATACTTTGGAATCTTTGATGTGAATGTAACTGGTGGTGTTTCTGCCACCAATCACAGAAACAATTGGCTAATAATAAAGGCACCTCCAAATATAATCCTGCCTTCAAAGGGACCTGCTGCAATGGATGGCTTTGGTTCCCCTTGGGAAGCAACATCCAGCATGTTCCAAATCCTGCCTTTCTGTTGGAACTGCACACGGGCTGCTCGTGTGAGGGATCCAGTGCCTCGGAAGTTCACGTGCTGCTCTCCCAGTCACTCATTTCCCCACGCAGACAAGTTTTCAGGAAATGTAATTTGCTCATGATTATAAAATGAGATCTCTTGATTACAGGCTAAAAGGGAGCAGGAGAAAGACTACAAAGAAATCCACCCTCACAGTGAACTACTCACTACTCCTACCTCAATAACTCCCGTGAAAGCCGTTGTATGGGTTCATGTCAATGAACACCTTTAGGAAATAACAGTATGCATCAAGTAACTTTAAAAAGAGTAAGGTTTCATCCTTATAAGTGCCTTTTTTAGCAGGACTTCTTCCCCCAAGCCTTGCACTGCAGTAAGGATTCAGCTATTAAAGGACATACTCTTAAAATCTGACAGAGCAATGTGCTACCATGCAAGTCATCTATTTGTGTGCAGAGTGACAACAGTAATGAAACGGGCCTTTACATGACGAACCTGATGTCTACCACAAACACCCATTAACTGGATGCAGCAACCCCCCACAGGCAGGTTAATTGATACAATGATAAATGGCACGGCTTGAGGTCATGCTGAAAATCACTCGGAGACTTCGAAGCAGATTGGGAGGGTTCCAGTTGCCAGCCTGAAACTCTAACCACTTCCTCTCTTTCACTCATAAATCAAAAGATTAAGACTGCCTTCCTATTTTTATAATGACTTGCATAATTTCCTTGATGGCTGATGTACGTGTCCCTCAACTTCCTCCCTTGCCAGTTGGCCTGTCTGGTTGAAAATCCACAGTTTGGAAATTCGTGTTCCCCACAAATATAACATTTATGGCGAAAGAAAACAGCAGGTGTCCCCCTTGTTTCTGCTGGTTGGGGTTTCTGAGTTTCAGTGGTTTTCTTGTTTGAATATTTTAATCTTTACTGAGTGTTCCAGTAAAATCAAAAGTTTAATTACCTTAGGAGGCAGCAGGGATGTCAGGGTTTCACACAGGTCAGCTGCTGACTGCTTGTTACTGAGTGACTCTAATTGGAACATTTGCCTCAGAATTTTAAAAGCAACAAGCTTTGGGGATATTTGCATGGCTAGTTTGGTTTAGGTAGATCCTTGCTTATTAGATCTAAGGAGACAACATTCCCATGTTTATTTTCCTGAGACTGACTCTAAATCCTCTAAGCCTCTAGGAAGTAGTTTGTTTCTACCATTTAATTGCTATTTTTTATCTGATGCGACAGAGCTCTCTGATGATCATGCAAAGCTTGATGTGTAAGTGTTCAGATGGCTGGAATATTTTATTTGGTCTTTACCTGGAGGATAACACCTGAGCTTCACTGCAATTGAGAAAAAAAATAAAAAAAGAAAATCCTTAAGCCACTTGCTCTAAATTTCTCAATGGCCAAGTGACACACAACTATTCCCTGAAGAAATAATAAAAATATTCTAATATAAAAGAGATCATCACACTTGAAAAATACTCTGTGTGTGTGTGTCAACCTCTGAGGGCCTGAGGAAAGATCTCTGTTATTCATGCTTTTGTAAGCTCTGTGTACCTTCCAATTCTTTATATAGAAAGCTTAATGACCATGGATTATTTGCCTCATTGGTTATGGTGCTGGGAAATAAAACAATGGGAAATATTCATTATAATGCTCTTGTATTGAACTTCCACTTGGCTGAAGTATTAAAACAAGCTGCAAGGAAAATTAAACCTTGGAAAAAAATGGCAGGTTTATTTATGGATGTGAAAGACAAACTAAAGACTCTATTCCTCTTGGTTGGCAGTGGTTGTGCTGTAAGCACTCTTCACTATGGGCTTACTCTATCTATCCAACAGGTTTCTGTTCACTTCCACTACCAGGTGGCAGCCTAAGAGCAGAAACTGGGGGCATATGGGAGGTGAGATGGCAAAAAACAACAACAAAAAACCCCCCACCAAATGACTGGAAAAATAATAAAATAAAACTCCTAGCAAGTATTTCAAGAAGAATCATTTGTCCTCTCAAATTTGAAGGTATTAGTAATTAGAAAATCCAAATTACATTGACTAAACAGTCATCTCAGAAAAAGATATTAATGGAACAAAAGTTTTGCCTTGGGCCTATTATGTTGAAAATTTAAATTTCTTCATCAGTTAGCATAGATTAAGGCAACATAAGGGCAAAATTAACGGCAAGTCTTGATTTGGAGAGGCTTGAAACAGTGTCTCTGATGGATTTCTCCCTGTGGGATTCACAGGATCCCACACAGGGACAGCTCCAGGCTCAGCTGCAGATACCAACCCCAGCCAGAGAGACTGAATCTTGCACAGCCTGAGGGAAAGCAAAAACTTGCAGTAGAGCTGAAGAGGATCCAACCCTCCTGTCCCCATCCCAGGAGCTGCTGCTCCTTCGGGAAGCAGGAACAGCAGCTCCAGCAACACCAACAGACCCAATAATCAGAGCACTCCGTGAGGACAAGAGAAGGCACCTGGCAGCAAGTTGTTTATACCCATTTCAAGAACTTGAAATTATTTGTGACAACCATGGAAGATGAACTGTTTAAAAACTAGTCCACTGTAGCAGCAAACTTGCACAGCTGCTTTATTACCTCCTTCAGTCTTTCTGTGTTAGTGGAGGGGTTTTTTTCACCGGTATGAGGTAGATTACGAAATAAAGCCAAGCCTAGATGCCCAATATAGGAAATTAAGACACTTCATTTTTGAGAAACATCTGCAATATATTTTGACAAAATCAATATCAAGATACCATTTGAAATAGTACAGAAATATTCATTTATGATATTGTTTCGCTGTGATCAAAGATCACAGATTTGTCAGTTTGCTGTATGGAATCAATAGTGTCAAATTGGCAGAATGATCCCTAAACCCCTTAAACTATGCTTTGCTGAATAGTTAAACATAGGCTTTTAGTGAATGCATGTGATAACTGTCCATTAGATACAGCTGGATATTGACAATTTATTAGCTGAATAATCACCAATTACTTTTTTGACATCCTAATGGCCAGTGCTTTCTGCTGTCAATAGGATGTGGCTGTAATTCCAAATGCTGCTGTAGGTCAACACTGAGCTGAATCCACATCACTCAGTAAAACTGATAAATAACTCCATTTAAACCAGAATACCTCAAGCCCAGGTTAGTACATCTGATGACTGTCTCATTAATAATACAGCAAAAACGCTTCAGGGATTTATGGGGGCCAGAACTGATGATTATATTCTTTTTTAGATTTAAGGGTGGCATGAAAGTGCCATCTGAGATCCAGGGAGAGCGATAGGGATTTAGTCCTGCTTGCTTCTTCCTGAAGATAAGGTTACTTCTTTCCCAGCACTTTTACATTTCATCTCTAAAGTGAATTAATATTTTTAAAGGCCAAGCTTGTGGTTTCATTTTTCACTTTGACAGCTTCTGAAATGCAGATAGATTTTATATCATATAGAATGTTTCTCTTGTTTTAGTTTAGTTGTCTTTTGTTCTAGTGCCATAGAACAAAGCACTGACTTTTCAAATGACCCTGTAAAAAACCACAAGATCACAAAACAAAGCTGTTCCTGTCCAGCTGGGATATCACCTTCTCATCTTGGGGAAGCTGCTTTTTGTTCTTGTTTTCTTCCTTTCCAGCAGTTTCTTTTTAATCTGTCCTAGCAAGAGGCTTGACAACAAAGGATCTTGAAAAATCCTGATCAGATTTATAATAGTGAAAATTCTTAGAACTGAAGTTGAAGGGTGACATGACAACGAGCTGCTTTCGTTTTTTCTACTTGGTAATTGTTTTTGAGGGTTTTGCTGTGCTAAAAGGAAGCACCAAACACTGAACTTTAAGTAATTACAATAGATAAATACAGATTCCAATAGATGAACCCGTGATATAAGACAGGGCACTCATGAATTTTAGGTGGGTATCACCTCACAGGTGACAAGTGTCCTTATGTACATCAGGCCAGACAAGCTGGAAAACACTGCCTAGATAATTCCTTTGATAATTTGAGGAGAATATTGCTTTATATGTCACCAAAAAAGATACCTTGATTTCATTTCGTGAAAGAACATGCAGTTTTAAAAACAGTTTTGCCTCCCAACTGCCTGGGTGCCCCTTGTGTGCCATGGGGAAGCTCTAAGAATTGATGAAGCTCTAAGAATTGATGAAGCTCTAAGAATTGATGAAAACACAACCCTGCTGAGGTATTGAACTTCCACTTGTTTTTCTAGACCTGCAGGTAAAGGTTCTGCTTCTCAAAAGATGAAAAATTTGTTTATAAGAAAGTTGTCTATCTAATGCATGCAAAAGAGCAATGGAGGTGTCAGTCAGGTTTACCTAATACATATATTAAAACATTAGCATGAGTGTGCTGACTGTGCAGAAGATATAATTTCTTGGTCTAAAAACTTGCTCTAAGTACCGTAATTTTGATTTTGAATTAGCTATCAAACATGTGGTTTACTAAACAGTAATTAAAATTTAATTTTTATTAATGCTGCGAATATTAATCCATCCCAGGCTCATTTGTTGGCTATCATTCTTACAAAGCATGCATTGCTGCTCTCCTACAATATTTTCGTGTAGCATTTCCTCCAAGAGGGACTGGAAAAGGTCCCTGTTTGTCTCCGGCGGTTCTCGGTGTGATTTGTTTTTCAGAAGCTAACACCATATGGGCTCTCACAGCATCCACTGTAATGGTATTGGGCACCAGCTTATTTTTCTGTGCTGTTTTGTAGACACTGAGGACATGAGGTGAATGTAAAACCTACCTGGAAGGTATCAAAGTGATGGAGTACTAGTCAGTGGAAGAGAAAACTTCTCCAACTGATGATTGACTCGGGATGTGTTTTCCTGCAGACATTTTACATTGTGTAATGAAGCCATAATGTGAGCATATATTATTCTGTGTCTTCATTAGAAATTTAAACAAGCTGTAACAGCTCAGAGTACAGACCACAACGTGCACAGCAGAGCTCAGTGGGTGATTTATTATCATCTTAAATAGAAGCAGAATTGGACTTGACACTGCAAACTTTGATTCACCTGCATCAAGACAACTGTATGTCAGTAATTCCAATATTAAGTAACACTCAGAATACAAATTAGTATTGGAACAGTATTTTCCAACTGTTTCAATCTATTCTAAAACAACAGGCAAGTCATGGCAAGATAGAAATTACCTAAAGAATTGAAAAAATTTCTGGCCAGTATCTGATGTATCCTTTGCAAAGTCATTCAGTCACATCATACAGCTAAAAGGCTAAAATTTTATATTGCCTGATTAAACAGAACGCACAAATCAGCTGGTGTAAGATGCAACACTGAAAAATTTATGTAGCAGCAGGAGAAAAATGAAGCAAAAAGTATTTAAATATTTCCCTGGGTCACAGAGCAAATTTGTGTCAGCAAATGGTTCTAGAATCCTCACTCCCAGGACAAAGCTGTAATTGCAAATCTGTGCATTTTGGAGCAGCTTCTGATTCCTAATAAAAGGCAGCTTTTTATTTAGCAAAGACATTCAGTCCTTTACCCTGCTCTCCACAGAGAATAAACTGAGGCACAGACATGGGCAGCTCAGTTTATATTTGGGAGCAGGAGGATGAGGAGGAAAAGAGTTTTTAAGGAATTGACATATATTTACTCCAGTGAACAAACAGCTCAAATACTAACTTGAAACCTCAAATAAAAAGGAAGAAACTTCTGTTTCAGCAATGGGCACCTCTTGAACTGCTGCTGAACGTTGTGCTTTGAGATATAGAAATAGGTAACACAGGCAGGGTTCAGCAAGAAAGGCTGGCAAGAGGCACAGATGTCAAGGTTGAAAATCTTCTGCTACATGTCTGAAACTTCACAGTATTGACACAGGAAAGTAACTAAATCAAACAGGACTGAACAGGATTGCCTCACTCATGGGCTGTTCTGTGCTCACCTGCACATACCTGGGCAGATGCTACCACTGCCATCAAAGTGTAGTAAAGACTTGTTTAAGATTTCCTTTTCATTCCTCCTTCAGGAGCCCCTGAGTGATGAGGGACTATCTGGCTTAGATTAGTAAGTCTTTTTGACAAGTGATCCCATACCTTGGCACTGGCAATAAATGAACAAGCAGTTCCTGATACATGAACAATTTCTGGGGCTGGAACTAATCGAAAAGTCTGTCTACTCTGAGTCCTGTGACAGCCCAGATGATGCCCCCAGTTCATGCAAAGCTCAGTGCTTTGGATTGCATCTGGTTTTAAAATTTTTACACTTTGATTCTGTCAACCATCACTAAATAATAAGTAACAGGTACCCTGTTTTCATAGAATCCATAGAACGGTTTGGGTTGGAAGGGATCTTAAAGATCATCTTATTCCAACCCCCTGCCATGGGCAGGGACACATTCCACTAGACCAGGTTGTTCCAAGGCCCATCCAACCCAGTCTTGAACCTTCCCACAACTTCTCTGGGCAGCAGAGAAGTTTTTCTTCCCTTCCTTTTGAGAAGAAACAACATCCCACATTTGTACAACAGTCAGGAATTAAGAGTTAAATGTGTTCACGAAATATACTGAAATATAACTGAAAATATCAAACTTAAGTCCTTCATGTTTTAAAAATAGTATTTGCTTTCATATGCGTCTGAATTTCAAAACACTGCTTCCTCATCTCATCAACCTCCTTCCCCTATTCTATTGCCTTTTACCTGAACTCAGGAGTCACTGACTCCTCTTATAACAAATTCCTCTGATTTGCTTTCTTTTACTTTATTTTTCCTTACTTGTTAAAAAGACATAATAACAATAATGACCACTGAAAGACCAAACCCAAGGATAATGGAACTCCAGTCACCAGCGGTACAAACTGCAGTCTATTACTGACCTAATGGTGCAAGACTGTTTAAATATGATAAAGCTCTTGTTAGGAGTTAAAGTTAAGACTAAATAAATATAAAGGCTGCCTCATTTCGGTCATTTGGTCTATCATTTCATTTATGTGAGAAATTAATTAAATATTTTATGGTCTGTGCAGACAGCAATGCCTTAATGTTATATATAACCATGCCCTCCTCACTCTGCAGACACTTGTCTTAAGCCTACACCTGCACTCAACAGATTAGTCCATATTTATCATTAACTTTAAGGGTCAAAGGGATAAATTCAATGTCAGTAACATCTGACTCTACAGTACAGCCAACCAGAAAGATGAATTTCTGTGCCACCTCAGTTACAAACAGTTTGCAGAAGAACTGGACATCAAAACTGAACTGCTTTGGTTTACACAGCCTTCAAGGCAGAACCTGACACTGATTGTTGATCCTGGGCTGAATATTGCTCCTGTCTGTGCCTTTGCTATTTTTGGAAAGGGCTGCTTTTCTGCTCTAAGACCTGCCAAGGAGTCTGATCCACCAAAGCACCCCGGGGCACATCTAACAGCAAGGAGCCCAGCACAACAAGTGATCCCAGAGTGTGCTATTATGTAGCAAAGGGCAGCAGAGGAAATCATGTTGGTTGGTGTCCTGGAAGGACTAGAGCTGCTCACACAGCCCTGCTGGACCTCATCAGCCCTGCCTGGCAGCACAGCTAATTAGTGGCAGCTCACCAATGTGCTGAGGGAGCTGCACTGATTCCAGTCCCAGCATTAACTTGCTAGTCTAGCTCAAAGCTGCCTAATACTCCAGCTGGATCTCCACTGCTCTGTGCTCCTCCTCAGCTGGCTTTTTGTCTAGAATATAATTGTCAGCTCACAGAAATTCAACTCTATTTTTTTTTTCTCTGTCTTGCCCTTCTAAATATATTTGAGTCATGAGGCTTTACAAAAGGTAAGTGAACGAGTTCATTTTAAATGGACAAAAAAGTACTCAAGAAAAATAAAAGCAGTGCTAAAAGCTTCTTGACTGCCACGTAAAACCACAGGCTGGGAGTTCATCTCCTGAGTCCATTGGATAATGCAATCTTATCTCAGGCTGTCCTGACTTACTAAACTTGCCAGCAGAAGTCAACTTCAGGTTACTCCTTCAGATCATTTATCCAACACAATTCCCACTCCACCGCTGCTCCTGCTCCGTACCTGGGGCTCAATTAGGAGGTGCCATTTACCATTACTGGGGGCTCAGTGGCTCTCAGCATCAGCTGCACTGAGCAGTGTTGGTGTCAGGGACTGTCAGTCACTACCTTGCTGCCTTAAGGATTCAGAATTTCATATTGGTAAAAGTCATCCACTGCAATATCCTTCAAAAAATTAAACTGTACTCCAACCCAGAAACACGAAAATGGGTGGAAAAATGGGGAGCCAGCTGATATTTATCCACTCTACCAGCATTTACCATGGTCAGATTAGCTTTCATTCTTGACTATATGTTTACTATGCCTTTGCTACTTAAATGGGTTTTGTGTGTGTGTGTGTGTGTGTGTGTGTGTAAATCCCTTGAATATAAAGTATGGATGGAAAAATGTGTTGCTATAAGGATAAGGCTGACTGAATGCTCATAGGTACCCAGGGCATGCAGAACTTGTGAGAAATTATAACACCTCCAGAAAGAGAAGAGTGGTCAAAGTAAGAAGTGCCTTTTCTCCCTTTCTGGTTTCTCCTCCTACTAGTTAGAAGAAGTTAATAAGAATAAAACCTAATCCTTTGTTTTCTAAGAGTTCTCTTTTAAGAACAAGGGTCATGACTAAGTGCAAAAAGGGCGTCTCCTAAAAATGTGTGATGAAGACAAGAATAAAAGATAAAGCAGATATTACAAAGGAGTTTGAGCACTTGGGCAAATAGACCCAAGAGATCTCACTATTGCCAAAAGCACTGGACAAACTGTGCAGTTGAGCTGCTCTATTTCTGTGCTCACAAGCAGCTGTTCTGCACATCAGTACCAACATCTCTTTAAGGACAAAGGATAAACTTTCCCAGTGCTACAAGGGAAACTTAGAGAGTTCTGTAAGACCGAAGGCAATCACAGATAAATTATTTTAGGGCAAAACAAGCCAAATCCAAAGCTTGCCATGCAGAAAACTGTCTGTGTGAGAGATCACAGGGGGGAAGAAGACTTAAAACTAGTGCATTAACTTACTGAACTTCCTATCACTTCCTCTTATGTCCCTCTCTATTTAAATGATTTTTTATTGAATTGCTCAGCAGTGCCTCCCCATTACAGTCTGAATATGTATAGACACAGCAGGTGGTTTAAAAATAGCTGCAAGAGTCTTGAAAAAAATACGTGGAATGTATAAGGTTGTTTAGGGAGAATTTTAATGACACCTACAGCAATTTACAGTTGACAAATTTTTATGTTTCCACGGTGCAGAGATACCCAAAATGAATTATCTTGTTTATCACTGGGAAAAGGGCAGTAATGAAACATGCTAATTTGGGAAGCAAAATTAAATTCCAGCCAAGGCAGTGTTCAAACGGGTACCATCCGAATTACATTTGTTACACCTTGGACTAATATTCTCTAACATTAAAAGGCAGAAAGGTATCACAGGTTCCTCCAAAGAGATTTAAGTTAGCTCTGCACAGGACTGGTGCTGCAAAAACCTGGGTGCAGGTCTCAGACTGCCTGCATTACACCTCAGCAGGCTTTGCAAATTACACCGTAAAGGAATTTTCTCCACGGGACATCAAGGAATAGCTGTGTCACCAAATAAAAAGCTGCATATTGGGGAAACTAGATCCTCTACTTAAAGTGGATCTCTTCAAATATATGTATAGAGTAACAACAGTGACTTCTTCCTAAAATACTTTTTTAAGGCATAAAATATGAAACAAAATGAAGAAGAGAAGAACCAAAACAAACAAACAAAAAACCCCCCAAAAGCCCAACCCTTTTTTAAAAATAATTTCTATTCTACAGTAGCATTAATGCTGTTTTGGAAGACTTCTGTGGGCACTTCTGATGCTGCCATGTGCTATCAGTAATTTATAAAGTACAATTTTACTTCTAAGGTCTTTAATTGGAACTCCCAGGTTTAATTCCAGGGAACTGTAGCATTACACCATCTTGTGAGAAGGTGATGTGTCCCTCTGTGGAGACACTTTTATTGCTTTGGATCTGCAGTCCCTCCTGTGGCCACCCACCATCATTTCTAATTATCGCTTCAAATCATACAAAGCACATCCCCTGCCATGCACAGAAGGCAGGTGGGTGAGTGGAAATCTATTATAAAAACAGGCCTCCAGGGAATGAGAATTACACTCAGCTATTTTTCTTGGTTTTGCAAAAAGTAGTGCTGTTAGTTACAGCCCCTCTTTTAAGAACAACTTAAAAGCTTTAGGGGCATCCCTATGACATGAGGAACAACCAACCAGCAAGAGGTGGTGGCTACAGCACAGAAAGAAGAAAGTATGTGTTTCAAAGTAATAAAAAAGTAGAAAAAAGACCAATTACTACAGGATGACATACATGATAAAATGTCTCCAGGACAACATAGTTGTATATCTATAAATTAATCCTGGAAAGATATTGAGAGTATAATGGCTCACATAGCACCTTCTGAGTCTGAAATGAGGATCTGGGTATCTTAAGGACAGACCAGAATTCAGTGTTTGGCACAAGACTGAACACATCAGGAAATAGGAGGTAATTGTAGTTAAGAAACAAGCACAAAGTCCTTCTGTATCAGGGTATAATACTGTCCATTATAATCCAATTTATTCACTCTCATTTAGTACAGACACGAAGCTCTTTCCACTCTACTGCCCCTGAGGCAAAACTCAGTAAGGGAAGGTCTTTCAGCACCTTCTTCAGCCTCCCCTACAACCTGGTCTTTCAGAATGCTACAAGTATTGTCTACCATGCTGAGAAAGTCCTGGGTTTCACCTGTATCTGCATTTCCCATTTGCTTTTCCTATGTATTTATCACAATTTCTTGGAGGATTAAGAAGTTTTTATCTCATGTTCATACAAGTCTGTGATGTGTTGGAGTCCAAGCCAAGCTCCCTGCAGCAACGTGCCTGCAAAGCTTTCTTAGTTCAATTACAGTGAACAGCCCACAGAACAGAGATGGATTAAATCTTACACTGCTCTTATTTAATTTATTATTTTTTTGCATAAAAGCCTCATCACAGAAGCACTAGCCTGCTTTTTTTGTTGCCTGAAATGCTATAGCAGTGCAATAAAGAAAAGCTGAATGGATCTTTCATGTAATCAAAGCTATTCCCCCACACCACCGAAAAGGGTAAGACACCCATTTCTCAATAAAGACATAGGAGGATGTGGAAAGAACTGTCTCAGTTGTAGACATGATAACAGCAACAGTGCAGGTCAGAAGGATGCTGTATCTTCACCAGACAGTTATGAAACCAGGCTTTTTAAAATAAAACTTTCACATTAAAAGAAGAAGGAGGCAAATAGTGAGCAGGGGAAAAAAAATGAAAAAATATGGCATTCTACTTTTTATGGGTCAGGGATGGTGAGATGATAAGGAACTAAGGCTATTTCAATATTTCTTTGAAAATCCTAGTTCCAGTTCCTCCACTCTCTTTTAAGGATAGGATTAAAATACCAAAACCTTCTGGGTGGGAAGTCAAAAAAAAAAAAAGTGTGCCATTTCAAAGGGAGATTCCACTGGACCTAAAGGAGAAAAATCATCAAACAACATACAGGAATCTAATCTGGAAAGCAAACTGAATCCATCAAAACAAATTTGGATAGGGGATGGTTAAGGTCAGAAAATCAGGTGCTCTTTGCACACTGTCTTTAGCCAAGGGTGTGACAACTCCCAGGTCAGCCAGGCATCAAGGCAGAGACAAAATCATCAGTCTCTGAGCTGTGTCACCTCAGAATACAAACTGTAGCAGCCGGAGTGAGGTTTGGGGTGTGTGGTGGGGGGTAATTAAAGACTTTCCCTTTTCTTAAAGGGAAAATTCAGCTTTGGTGGGTGAAACAGATTTATAAAAAGCTTTGGGGGGAAAAAAGGTTCACTCCCAGAGCACTGTGCACTCTTGGTGGGGATCAATTTTGCTCTCCCTCCAGCAGCTTTCACTGCCTTCTCAGTCTGTAACAAACTCACACAGACCTCCTAGGAGTTCTCTCTTTCTCCATAATGATTCAGGCTTGGCTGGAGATCTGCTCCCTGCTCTTTTTGTGTGTGTCCTGTTGCTCCCTGCATGAGAGGCTCTCAGCTTGCTGTCTTCCTCTCATGCCTGCACTTCTGATAGCTCTGTTCCCAAATTAACACACTTTGTTGCTCTCCCCAGAGGAAGAAAAACCCTCCTGTCACTGTTCTCCCCTGGATCACAACATGCAGGGAACAAGACAAGGCAAACCCTTTCAGCTGCCGACCTACTGTGTTGAAAAAACCACGCTGTTCCCACCCAAGAAGAAGCAAATACAGCAGAAATACCTCCTGTCCCAGGGGGTTGCTATGAAGAACCTTAAGATACTGGAACAAGGAACTAAGAATGAGAGAAGAGGGAAAACACTCACTGTCAGGGTGAAAAGCAAAGCGTTTTACAGCCAATCAGCAGCTGTGAAGCCACCAGTGACCTCTCTGAATTCTTTTTAAATACAATCCAATCTGCCAATCACGTTAATTATTGAACATGTAATGGAAAGAAATAAGTATTCCATTCATTTTATGAAATGTTTTCCCATTTTTACTCAGCCTCCAGTATAAGACACAATGTTGGCTCTCATGATAACCAGTTAGAAATGGCCTCAAGTTGTGTCAGGGGAGGTTAGTTTGGATATTCGGAAGAATTTCTTCACTGAAAAGGTCATGAAGCATTGGAACTTCCCTCTACTGCCAAGGGAAGTGTCCTGGAAGTGTTCATAGTTCCTGGAAGCGTTTAAAAAATGTGTAGATGTGGTACTTGAGGAGATGGTTTAGTTCATGGGCTCGGCAGTGCTGGGTCAGTGGTTGGACTCAATGAGCTTCGAGGTCTTTTCCAACATTAACGATTGTATGAGTATTAAACTTTTAATAATCAGAAAACATGGATCTTTGAGGACCACCATTTCTAATTGGAAAGGACCAGTTTCAGTGAAATACACATCAAGAAAAAAATTTCAACACCAATGTGGTCTCATTAAAAACAAACTCTCATTAAAAAATAGACTGAGGTTCAAGTCTTTGTATGGAAAGCACAGAGCGAGATTTCCAGGTGAATATTTTCACCATGTCACTGTTGCCTTTCATTTTTTAACAGTCTGTACTTCATCCTTGTGCTGATTCAGATAATGGTGGAAAACTAAACTAAACAGGATAGGAGAGGTGGGCTCTGTCCTACACTAATGAAACTCTTCTTAAAATCTCTAAGCTAAAAATTCTCTTTTCTCCCATTAAACTTCTGCCTTTAAGGTTTCCAAATAGGGTTCAAAAAGCTTAAAAATTGTAATAGGAACCCCTGCATTCTTATGAGCTTCTTTAACTCTCACACATAGGAGTCCAACATAAATCACACATTAAGTCACTATGCTGCCAGATGGAACCCATTTGTACAGTGCTTGGAAGACAAGGACCTTCATCTCATTTGAGCATTGCTTCTTATTAGTTACAGGTCATTCAGTCACAAGATGTTTCTAACACCTAACACAAACCAATTATGACAGCACATTCTGTGCAAGGATGAAAGTGTTACAGCCTCTCTGAGTGGCAGGCACTGCTGAAGGGGCTCTGATTAATATGCAGTTCAGCCTGATTTGATTTGTGCGGAGCAGAGCAGCCCCTGCTCCAGCGCCGAAAGCGGGATGCAGAATCTCCGGAGCTGTCCTTAGTTCTGAAAGCAACAGAAGTGTGCAACGCTCCTGAAAGGGAGAACACAGACGGACTCTATTCCGTTTGATGTGCTGTCTTATGTCTGGTTTTACTGCATTTAAAAATTCCATTTCATTATGTTCATAAAAGCTGAATCCACCACGCTGCCGAGTCTAACAGCTGTGTTGCATATAGATATTGATACCCACAGGCAAAACTCTTTTATGGGACATCTCCTGGGATCAGATAGAGAAGCCCCAAATGTTTCAACTAAGCCGTAGCTGGGATGACAAATAAATATTTGAGACGCACAGACATGTACTCAGACTTCTCACTTTTGATTTCTAAATAAAGTCTATAAAATATGTAGCAATGCCTGGAATCAAATACCTTGTACCACACACACTGAAACTTATTACCTGCCTTTTACTGCAATACTATCATCCATTTAAGCAGACAACTTCACCTAGGATCGTATCAGTGATAAAGAAGATTAGGTTTAATATTTATCACCCCTCCTGACCCACATCTAAGGCAACTATAACTGTTGATGCTTGCTGCACAAGGGATTATTTGTGTGGGATTCCAAACCCAGTCAAAGCAGAAGCTGCCTAAAATGGCACAAAAAGCTTTCTCTTGTGGGTTTTCAAGCCCAATTTTCTATTTATGAAAACTGACTTTCAAAATGGTGGCCTCACTTGTGCAGGTTTCCCTGTCAGACAAATGGAAAATAGACTCCAAAGTACTGAGCTCTTCATTGCAGTTGACTTACTGCATTGCCTAAGTACCAAGCTGTGAAACTATAAAATAGTGTGAGAAGTCACTAATTTCTTTTCATATTAATCACAAGAGAAAATGAACACTCACAGGATGTAATTTAGAAAACTGTGTAAGTGTGGTTGTGTTCAGGTTTACTTGTGTATTTTCCTTCTATTTTAATAGTGATTCAAGTAAATTTTATTAATTTAAATTTCCTAGCTAATTTTGGCCTAGATATTCAATATTTCCACACTTCATCCTTCTTATCCATCACTTATGAAACTGGAGTAATATGGATTATTTTTCCTCTCAGAGATGCTGGAAGGTGGGCAGGGGGCAATCACCTGGGAAATCCTGAATGAGAGGGGCCACAAACAGCAGAATAATTTGGAAGCAGCCACCACCGTGGAAAGGCAGTTGTGATTTCAGCTCAGCTGCTCTTTTGTCCTTTGCTGTTAGTTTTAGTGGTTATTTCTTTCCTAACAGATTGCTACAGCAAAGGACTAGAAATGAGTAATAAGAGTAATTTGCTGTTTCCCTTGCAAGACAATACAAGTTATATTTTCGGTGCCTGACAGAGAGCATTGCAGGGAGGGCACAGTCAGCAGTGAATCCGAGGGAAGGTTAAAGGGAAATGCCAGGCCTGCAAGGAACTCTCTTAGTCAAACACAGACAGGCAGCAAAGTTCAAAGCCTTGTACGGGTGAGGGCAGGGGAAAACGTGACTGCAGGCTGTGCAATTCCAGGGCAGGGGCATCGAGGAGGTCATGGCTGGAGCAGGGGGGAGAATGTTTCTCCATACAAGCCTCACAAAATTGGGTAAGTCCACAGAGAGGGTCTAACCAGGGACAGTTCTGAGCTAAGGGCTGGTGCAGAGTGCTGGAAGGTGATGGAAGTGTCACTGTCCTCACAATAATTCAAAATGCAAGATTTTTTTCCTCAATCAGATCCCATGGTTTCAACAGGCATTTTTAAGCTGGTGAACTCAGGCTGCCCACCAGCTGCCACAGCCCCACCGGTTCAGTCACCACTGGGGACAAACTGCCTGACCAGTGTCACTGGGTGACCCAGTGACCCTCAGAGAGCACAAACCCCCAGGACAGCACAGGATGGACCCTGCTGTGAATGCCAACGTGGGACAGCTGACACCAGCAGGGGCTTCTGGGGGGAAGAATCAGCTGGATTGGGAATGTAACAGATTGCAGACCAAAAACCATGTCTGAATGCAGCATTTTTTTAGCATCATCTCCTCCACCATCCAGAGATTATATTGCTGTGGCTTCCCTGTTTAGACGTTGGTTGGTTTTTTTTTCCTCTCCCCTTTCTACCCTTATTAGTGGCCAAGTCCCTGCAAGTGTGTTATTTCTCACATTTCAGCTCAAGAACAGCAGCTCGAACTCAATTCTGGTGTTATTCACTCTCCTATCATTACCCTTGATCCTTGGATTTTTAAAACCAGCAGCAGAGAGAAGTTGTGCTTTGTGTTGAGTTCACATCTAGGAATGAGCTACTTCACAACCCAGATTTTTTTGGTGTGGTTGTAACTAGTGATGTTATTCTAATTTTGCATAAAATTTTGCCTGTTGCAACTAAATACCTTAAAAATATACAGCTAATGGCTAAAGTATTTCTGCTGAAAAGAACGTGCACAAGTTTACCTCAATTAAAATAATTTTATATTGTTCATACATTAAAATCAGTATCAATGAGTAAGAAATAACATTCCTAGATGAAAGTCAGGTGTTCTGATTCAGACACAGGCATCAGTTTAAAGCAAATTAGCAGTGTCTAATGTGATGAGATGTGTGCTTCTTACACCTAATCACTGACTGCCTTTCACTTGAAATATCTCTATAATGCAGGGTCAGCACAGAGAAGGGCCAGGTAAGGAAGGCAAAAAAAAGCATCTTATTATCAGCCTTTGTGCTTCTAGGTCATGCAAATTGTTCCAAATACATTAAACCTATTCCTAGACTACTGCACAAGACAGTAAAAACACCCTTTGGAAAACTGTGTGTTCAGCATAAGATCTGTCTTTAACTTATTTTCGTGTGCCTTGAAACTTTTCAAATTCCATTCTTGGATTAAACATTTTACAAAACCAGATTCATTTAACAAGACAGATGGCATGGTCTGTGAAACCCCTACATGGGCCAAACATACATTTTGTAAATATTTTACTGGGCAGTTTAGATGGAGGTTCTGTTGAAGCAATACTGGAAGTCAGACCCTCAAACAATAATCTAGTTTTGTACATTTACTAAAAACCAGGAGGTGAAACAAGTACCAGGAAGTAAAACAAGTGCTGTGATCATATTGTTGAATGAATAAAGTAGATTTCTGCTGTTCACAGCCTAGATTTTTATTTCATTACACTACTGTAAATCCAATTTAAATGGTGTTAAAAGACTTAAAAGGCTTAAAGCGTATGTGAAAACAGGAATTATGTAAAGCATCCCCTAGATGGAGCAGGTTAGCAAGGGCCATGCATATGCAGGCACAGGCAGCAGGTGTGCTCCACACTCAGCTTCACAAACCAACATTCCAGAACCAAATTTTAGTGCAGGACACTCATTTTGCAGTTCTGGGGCACGTGAGTGCTCACACATTCAGTGTTGGTCAGCCAGGAAAACCCTCAGTAGGTTTCTGTGCTGAAAATGGCCTGTTGATTCTTCTCAGTCAGTATGTCTACAATCTTTGCCTAAAATAAGCTCCACATCGGGTTTTTTTTCAACTTTTCTTAGCCCTGTAGAGCCAAACAGAGTTACCAGAGAGTGTGATTTTAGCCCTCCCAAAGGCTCTTTTACCACATCAAAGCTCCGAGATGAATGAAGGCTCAAACAGAGACCCAGGTATCATTTTCAGTTGTAACATTTCAAAATTGTGAGGGCAGAATATAATTTAGAGCTTAGGTCTACAGGGAAAAAAAAATAATCATGGCTGTAAGGCAAGCAATTATATTTATTTGTCAATTATAAAATGAGGTTTAGGAGTCACTTGGGAATATCAATTCTTAATGCCCCATAAAGCTCTGCTAATAAGTGTAGATAACCATGATTTTGACCTTTCTATTATTTAGACTTATTTTTCCCTTCCATTTATATGGCCTGATAAAAATTAATGGTGCTTCACCCTTTAACTAAATTACCCACGCTTAAAATGTCTGCTAAAAATGATTTTGTCTCCTGCGTTTTGTTTGTTGTACAGACCAGAGCTAACAAGAAATCAAATGACCCACTTAAAATCAGAAAAGTTTTTGGAGGGTAAAGGAGTATCTGGGACAGGTAAAGAATTCTCTATTTACTGCAGTTCAATAAAACCACTTCCACAAGCACGCCCATCTAACACTCTCTAAGGAGGAGAGGGTTTGCATGAAAAGCCTTATGAGAATTTACGAGCTTGTAAACCGTTTCTCCACAACTTGGCTCTTTTTTTAATTCATTTTTTTTTTCCAAAAAACACTATAAACACGGCACACAGCCTCAGATGGCAAAAGGCAAGGTTTAAAATTAAGATCTGAGTATTTGAGTTAAAGGAATGAGTATTTCTGACACCCTAATTAACAGAATAAGAAAAGCAGCAATTTTCCTGGGGTGGAATATTTACATGGACAGGCTCTGCCACCACCTTTGGAAATGCTCAACACTTGAACTTTGGCAAAACTTAAAGCTCTTCTCTTTTATTACCTGCCTCAGGATAACAACACACCAGCTTTTCCTCCACCAGTGTCCCATAAAACTACGTGTGTTCTTTAGATAAGGAGTTTTTTGTTCAGTCTAGGAATTATTCAGGCTACACTGTCCAATATTTTACCCTTTCACTCCAGTCTTGTTTCACAAATCTGGACTATGACTGAAATTTGAGGTGCACATTTGTGCCCTTTATACTGTAAAATATTAACCTCACCCTGTGCACTTGTTTGCCTCGGGTGAGGGCCTGTACAGGCAGATAAATACATCTGGATCTGGGATTTCTCTGTAATTGGTTTAAGGATTAGTTGTCTTGAATACATTTTCTTGTTTTACCTTAAACCACTCTGATGTGCTTTACATATTAACTTAATCTTACAGATTCAGTAAATGTGAACTAAATGCAGTAACTACTAAACAAACACACCTGGTCTCCAGTATTTGCAACATTCAAAAACATTTACAACAGTCAAAACTATTCTTTTTGTAAATAATGGGGCTTTTTGAACTTATGCAGCAACTACAGTAAGCAGAATATATATATAGCATAAATAAACATAATAATAATGTATAATTATGTAAAATATGATCTAGAATCTGATCATGTTATCAAACAAAAGGAATCACCACCTTTGGGCACACAGTGTTTTACTTTAAATGCCACACAACCACAATGGCTCAAGTTTGGGAAAAATAGAAAGCCTGAAAAAAATACACCCATTTTGACAGTCAAATTTCATCTCAGTGTAAGACTCACAGTTCAAGACTGTGGACCAAAATAAGATTTCCCTGTGCATAACAGTCCTTTTGTATATGTTCCAAAGAAAATCACTTCTATCATCCATCTAAGAACAACTCCCCATCCACTCAAACCTCTCCACGATAACTGAGGACACAGAACTGCTTATTAATGTATAATAAGGGTCTCACAGAGAGCTCTGGAGTGGTGGGACCTCTGCAAGGGAACAGAGTGCTGAGAGGACTCTTATCTGTGTGTTTAAAGCTGAAACACAATGTAGTCTTGACCTTCATATATGTTGTTTACAAAGAAATTGTGTAGAAAGAAACAGTCACTGAAAGAAAGTTCTGAGATGCCATTTACCCCAATACTAATGTCTGCTTAACAAACTTCCATTTTGTTGGTGAAGTAAAGATTCAAAAGACTTCAGCTGGTGGTACAATTACCACACTTTTCCTCACAAAAGCTGTCTCTAAGCCTGTGATCTCTTATAAGAGTTCAGCATGTTTGTTTGGGTTTTTTTCTAGGTAAACATTTTTCAGATCTTTTCTATTATTTTCTTATCTGCTAAAGTGGGTGAAAGGAACAGATCAAGTGAACTGCAGGCCACAGAGTGGGGCATCTCCTGATGAAACACTTATCTGAACTCGTGAGAACCTATCATTCTGCATATCAATAGCTGATTAGCTGAAAATAGATTTTCCTGTGATTAAAGGGGATGTAATAAAAGGTATTGCTGTCTTCCTCCTTCTAGGAGCTCATTTGATATCCTTCATCTCCTTTGTATTTGTAATACGTGTCTTGGAGGAGCATTTTCATATAAATTATATTTTAAAAATATTACTTCCCCTCTGCTGATACCAGGAATATTGATATGATCATTCCATTGCCATTTCCCCTTCAGGAGATAGCGGAGATTAAGCAAATGCAATTGAATCTGACATCCTGGTTGTCTGAAATGAGGTTCTTACATCTTCCTTTTGCCAACCATGTGGAAAACAGTTTAATTTCAAAGGTGTTGAGCAGTCCCACCTGTTGGCAAAGTCAATACTTCTGAATCTCTGTTTGTTTAAGTGATTAAATATGGAGAAAAATACCTATTTTTACCCGCCTACCTTGGAAATTTTGCCTCCAGTCTGTAATGCTCAGCTCTCTCAATGCTCATATTGCCCTGTGGTCTTGCTCAGGTAAGTTACATATTCACTGTATCCACCAACCTTCCCCTTGCTTGGCTTCATTTCAGGGGAAAAATGTGGGAAAAATGACCCCTCTCAAGGACTTTACACGGGCCAGAGATTTGTGTAGCTGCTGAAGGAAGGTGTCTTTGGCTTTACTGTCAGGCTTGGACACGCTTCCAGGGGTGATCAAACCACACTTAAAATATCCAAAGGAATATTCAATGCTAATAAATAAATTCAGCACGTTCTACACACACCAAAAAAAAAAAAGAATTAAATATATCTTTCTATAAAAACCTCAGTGACTTTCCACCAGGCCAATCTTCTCCTAAAGCTTAAACTGTGAATGTCAAAGCAAGTCTTTGCAGGGTAACCTGGAACCCAAACTTCTTTGAGGAGAAAGAAATTCCTCTCAACAGTCATCAATATTCGCTCCAACACTGAATGGGGTGGGGTGCAGCAAAGCACGTGCCCAAAGGTTCTGTGTCCATTGACTCATTGTGTACCAGACACTTTTAGAGGCTTGAAATTTTATTTATCTGCTGGTTTTCCTTATGTGACTCTGGCAAATAGTGATTCCAGGCACTAACTCTACCAGATTTTTTACTTTCAGCAATATCACCATCGCTTTTTTCACCATATGGCAGCTGGTTTGCTGGTTACAAAAGGAGGGACAGAAAGAACTCCTTAATACAAGCCTCATAAATATTTACATTAAAATTATGCTTAGATTTCAGCAAACCTTGCACCTTAATTAAGTTCAAAGTGTGGGATGAAGCCCATTTGTTAGGTGTCCATTTTGAGTGAACAGATGTGAGCAAGTGTTGCAAGTCTGTGAACAAATCTGGAAACATGATTTCTGAGTAACTGCCTGGAGCAATTTCTGCAGCAATTTTCCACAGCAGAGAAGAAGCCTGGATGACTCACAAACCCTAAAACAATGTGGATAAAACAACATTTTCAAACCCTTTCTTGTTTCTATTCTTCTGCCATGCTATATGTGTTGATTTGCATTCTTTTTTTCTGAAGCACTCAATTTATATCTTTTAAAAGACTTCAGAAGTTTGATGCTATCTAGAGAGACACAGGGAAGTTTGTGCTACCTTTAAATAGCACCTTATTATCTGAACATCTGGATGATTCAGAAATGAACTTGTTCTTCCCAAGAGTCATCAGGGCTCTTCAGAACTACCACAGATGTTTTTCACCTGTTTACCTTTCCATTAAAAGCCCTGATAGGCCTCACACATCTGAGGATGCTGCTGCCTGCTGACTGATTTATACTGTGCAATAGTCCTTCAAGGAAATATTTTAATAAGTATTTTAAAATTATAGAATGGTTTGGGTTGGAAGGGACCTTAAAGATTATCTTATTTCACACTCTGTCATGGGCAGGGACACCTTCCACTAGCCCAGGTTGCTCCAAGTCCTGTCCAACCTGGCCTTGGACACTTCCAGGGATGGGGCATCCCCATCCTCACAGGCAAGAATTTCTTCCCAATATCTCATCTACTGATTATTTGTTCTATCTTTTTGAAACCTAAACACAAAGTTGCACATGAAGATTCAAAACTAAGTACTTTTAATTCCACAGTAAAAACTGTCTATCGATTTCAAAATATATATAAAAAAACACCTCCAAATGTAGGAAACAAAAGATTTTGAACCCCGAAAACTACTTTTTTCTGGCTGGTACTCTGTTCATCAATGTTTTTTTTCTTTAAGCACTCCTTTGGAAGTTGTGGGTTTTTTTCAGTTCTCCTTCAAAGGATACATGTGAACATTAGAAGGGAATTTTGTAGTGTAATCTTTGCTAGAAAAGGTTCCTGGACATTTTCCTTTATCCAGTTCCGTTCCATTACTCACAAATACAATTTACACAAGTGAGCTAACCAAAATTCTAAACTTATCAGATTATTTTTGTGCTTCAGTCTCTTCTGCAAATTTCCCTATCCCCGTTCCTCTTCTCTGTTTTCCCTAGTTCTGCTCCAATGTATGCCAGAGTAGAAAGCTGATGTATGTTTTATTATTGCAGTAATACACCTGTAACTCCTCATTATTTCTTTACTTTTTTTTCTTTAACCTCACTTACGTTGAATTTTTAAAAAACATGTTATTTACTTAAATATGTGTTTTTTCTTGGAAAAGAGAAATTCATCAGAAGGTGAGAGCCACTGAAAAGGTATTATTTATCAGACTGGAACTTTAGAAGAAAAAGGAAAACAAATAGAAACAGATGAGAAAATAGTTTTAAGATAAATAGTTCAAAACCAATCTTTTTTTATTCTGCCATCATCCATCCAGTTATTTCTTGCAGACATAAATTCCTAACATTCCAGTGTTCTGTTGCCAACCACCCAAGGATTAGCAGAGGAGTAAATCAGGATGGCACCAGCACAGGAGTCTCTGGTCCTCCCAAGGAGACAATCATAGACAGGAAAGATTTCTTCCAGAGATGGATTACCCAGGAAAAGGTGGGTAGAAAGGCCACTTGAGGTTTTCCTCACTGCAGGGAAGGACTGAACAAAGAGATAA
Organism: Chiroxiphia lanceolata; assembly: GCF_009829145.1. NCBI lineage: Eukaryota > Metazoa > Chordata > Aves > Passeriformes > Pipridae > Chiroxiphia > Chiroxiphia lanceolata. The sequence goes on along the minus strand of NC_045649.1, from coordinate 5,629,399 downwards.
ATCCTAGTGGTGCTTTCCTTGGTCGGTCCCTACCAACACCAGCACGAGACTTCCTCCAGGATTTTGGAAAAGCAGAAACGGATTGTTCTGCGTTAGCTGGGTCCCAGCCAAGCAACTGAGTATTCAACAGCAACAAGAAAACGTGGAATAGGAGCAGCAAATGGATGTGCTCTTTTCAATGCATGTTGTTGAAGACCCAGATGGATGCCAACAGTAGCAGCAGAAGTGTTCCTGGACCTTCCACAAGCAGCCAAAACCCACAGCCCTGAGTTGTGTTACCGGCTGAGGCTCCGTGCACAACAAGCCTTGTTTTTATCTGCTAAGGATGTTGCTACTCTTTTCTGCTGTGACAGAGATTGTTATTAGACAATATAATCCATATACTACAGAAAGAAATTTGCCTTCTTGAGATTTCCAGATGCACACAGAGCTAAAAGCCAGAATGCAGGAGTTCCCAGAATTAGTTCCGACTGTGTTCAAGAGACCGAGATTTTGAGCCCACACCATTGTACCTCTCCAGATGTTTGCACAGCAGTAAAAAGCTACCCAGAAGGATGGCACAGAGAGGAAATGACCATGCAAAACTGAATTTGGCCTGGGGTCTTTTTCATTGCAACCCTTTCCACGCTGCTTTTTTGGGGGCAGTGGATGGCACAGTCACCCCTTTATCTGCGAGCAGAGGGCTCACACCAGGGGGTGTTTGTAAGCACACTTTGGCTTGTCATTTATCAGTGGAGAGAAACAGGCATTTTAACAGACTTTGTAACACACCTAAGAGCCAAACATCCCCTTTCTTGTAGAGTATATCAGTGAACACCTTGCTCAAAAGCCTAAATCAGCTTAAATCCCCTCACAAATTCTTGAGCACTTTGAATTTGCTACTCATTTTCTTGTCTACCCATTACTTTCTCCCAGAATTCTAAAAAGAACAACTATTAATTTCTTAACCTTTACTGCCTATTTGCAGGAGATTCCTTTTTGACTACAAGTCTTAAATCAGCTGTTGCACCTTTGAGTGGTTCCCGACATGCCCAGGTATGAATAGAAAATATATTTCTATGCAAAATGCTATAACACTTTTCCAGTTTTCTTCAATATTATAACTGAGTGAAAAATGTGTTTTAAATTATATAAAATATTCTAGTATGGTTTCTTTGCACTTCATTTTATGATTTGTTTTAAAGATACTGTCTAGCATTTTCTGAGATGGGTTGCACAGAAAATAGGAAATGTTCAGAAAGGTACCTTTCTTGCTACTGTTTATTGAAACTGAGAATATTCTGTTTGATCCATTACACTTATCAGTAATAGTCTGAATTATACCACATGATTTATCTTTGCTGCATAGGATTGAAAAAGACAGGCTTTGCTCCAACTAAAGCAAAAGGCATCTTCTGCTTATCCATTTCCTCAAAATATCATCTAAATTCTTAATTTATATTCCAAAAATCTATGTCAGTTTTTGGTCTTCCATCTTCATAAAACAAAAATTACACACTTCTTTCTATCATTTCGGGGCTGAAAAAAGAAATCTTGCTTTATCTGTTGGAAACGAATCTCCGCAGTTTAATTTAAATCCCATTTCTTCAAGTAGGAGTAACTTACCAAGTCACTGAGATCATATCAAACTCCCCTTTGCCTCCCAAAAATAACATTGACATGTCAGATCACATAATCAAATCCTGTTTGCCTCACATGGAGGTTGATAAACCAAATATGATATACAAACTACGAGGCATAAATAAGAAGCTGATACATTGATGCAAGTGGAAAGTACTTAACAAGGCAGGAGTTTCTGTTAAAACATTTTGGACTCGGGTGTTCCTTATTCTGCTCCTTCCACCCAAAGAGAGACCAGACCTGCTTTACAACTGAAATTCTGCTTATTTACACAGTCTTAAATGATGGCTTTGTTTTTCAAAGATTGCTTCCTCCCTCAAACCAAGCTGTGAGACTCCATTTGCAGCTGCTTTAGAAAAAGTTTGATTTTATTCTGTCTACACCTTTCCACGAGATGGGACTGACTTTTCATGCTGAGGTGTGGCATTCACAACACAACCATTTGAAATTCCATGTCCCACTTTCCAATTAAAAGGCAAGGCTGTTATAAAATATCTTCCAAAGAACTCTCAATGCAAAATAAATTAAAAATCCATACATAAAGATATATGGATTTACATATATAAAAATCTATATGTTCACAATTACTAGTTCAAGGATTCCTGTTAGACAACAAATTTTGAATCCTCCCTACATCCAGTGAACCAAAGAATTGGATTTTAAAGAATTTTTCTTACCAGAAGACACTTCTGAAAATCTTACCCAGCCCTTAACAAATTAGGCAAGGTGGAAAATCCACTGCAGGCTTGAGGCTGTTGTTAGTGGAAATGTCTACTGTGTAAGAAACAAATTCCTTTCCTTATCTGCTGGGGAAGAAGGGCCATGTTGTCAGTAATGACACAGTGCTGAGGGCATTTTTTTTACAAGGTGAAAGTGCCTTCAGCTGTGTCATTCTCCACTCAGGAGGAAATCAATGCCCCTTACAGAACCAGAGCCATGGACAGGGAATGCAGAGTGGCAGCAAAATCTGAAATACATTACAAAGGAGAAAGTGTTGTGCCAGCCTTGGCTGCTGCTGGAGGAAGTGCAGTGTAACTCTTGGAGCTTTGTTGAGTTTGGTTCGTTGGCAGCTTGTTTTTTTGGTTGTATTTTTTGGGGGGTGAAGGGTGTCATTAAAAATTTTGTTTAATGCGAACTTAATATAAAGTTAACAAATAAGCTCCAGGCACTACACATGCTTGAAAGAAGGAACATTTTACACTGATAAAACTACATAAGTGAAAGGAAGTCAGGAGCCAGACAAGGGGATCACCCAAAGCTGCTGAGCTAAGGAAGGACTCACTGCTGCTGAGAAAAAAAGACTTCCCATCCTGTCCTGTGCTCAGCCACACAGCTCCATCCCACGAGTGTGTCAGGAGGGATCAGGAAGGTCTGAGTCAATTCAACTCAGCCACCCAGGAAGCTTCTCCAGCTGGTCACCTCTTGCTAGGGCAGGAACCAGACAGATGTGTGGAGAGACCTAACATGAAAGATGGGGGTAGCAGAGCATCCCTCTTGGAGCATCAGAGTGCATCAGACATCAGTCACGTTGTCCTGTGTGCCGTGACCCTGACAGCTCCTCAAACCCTTGCAAACTCAAACCCACACAGAACAGTGCCTAAAACTTTCTGATCAAACTTAGACCTTATTACTTCTCAGAGAAAACACAGACTTGAAAAAAACCCCAATGTTTTAAAGAGCTGGGATTTTCTGACTGAACCCCACAGCTTTGTTTCTCTAAACCTCTCAGAAGCACCTCTTCAGCCACACTGCTAAAAGCAATGATTTTATCTATTGCCACGCAGAAGTGCTGCCTTTGAGTCTGACATTCTGCAGAGCCTGGTGATTATTTTTCTTTCAAGGCAGGAACATGAAGCCTTAATGTAATAATTAGGCCATGGTGAGAAGTCAAGAGCCCAACAAAAAGCCCCTCAGCAGCTGCCTTGGACCTGCTGCAAAGTCCTCAGCAAAAAACCAAAGGTGACAACTCTCCAGTTACCTCAAGAAAGTCTAAATCAGACCACTGTTACCATCAGCACAGATTAGACTGCCTTTCTCTTGTATTCTCAACTATTTAATCACATTAGTGGAAATCTCTGAACTTCCAAATATTAGAGGTGTGTTTTTGACAAATTCCCCTGAAAAACTCTCTCTCATTTCATTTCTTGCCACCTGTCACTCACAGTTCATCCAGAAGGCACAAATCCTCCAGGGAAACAGTGATCTCCCTTCAGTTTGTCTCTTCTGCAAGTTGTGTATTTTATCAAGGATACATCAAAGAGAGTACAGAGAGACAATTCAGAAATTTCTGACACAACAGAAATCAGGGTAAGGAAGGATAATGGAGCCAATAGGATTTCTGTCACTTCTCATGTCTGAGACAACACAGCACGGAAACATGACTCAGAGCATCATTTCTCCTCAAGTCACTCTTTCTGCTGAAGATTTTACTGCATGCAGCAAAGTGCCAATGCCAAGGTAAATTCCAGAGTAGCAACTGCTTCGCTCCTGGAATTTTTCTTATAAAACCACATATTATTTTTTATTACTGTGAAGACCCTTTTCCTCTCTAACGTGCAACTTCCACTGAATTGTTACCTGGATAGCTATTTAGAGCTGCATTCCTGTACCTTCTGGAGCTTCACTGGCTGGTGATTTTGTCAAAAAGCATCATGCCAAAAAAAGAAATTATTCAGAAGTGGGATATTAGGCCAAACACCTATATTTTATCCCTCATAAACTGGGTCACTGTTTCAGCACAGAAAGCCACCACCTGTGACAGCCACGGTGTCACTACTGTTGTCCTCTGTGATATTTAAATTAAGATACTAATAGAAGAAACTCCTACTATGGGAGGTCTGAAAGCTGAAAATTAAAGTATATTGGAAGAAAATTTAATTAGGATCTTTCAGCTCATCAGAGGACTGTGGAATGAGTGTGAATGAACTTGCAGGACTACAGAGACTCGTAGCTCCCACAGGGATATGATTCCACAAGTTTCCTTCAACACTTATAAAAGAAATTCAGCTGTAAAAAAAACTGTGCTAAACCTAAATTGAACCAAAGCAGCATATCTAATTTTTACAGTCTCGTTACTGCTACTATCAAATATTCATTTCTCTCAACAAGCAGGTAACTATGGTAACAAACACACCATGGCTGTATGAAAAGGTGCCAAGTAACAAAAAAAGTGACAATCTTTACATTTATCTCAGGTTGGGGGTTGGATTTTTTTTTTTTTTTTCAGAATTGCCTGCACTGCTATCAACTGTCTAAAATATCTGCAAATGATTAATTTAAGTAAAATATTATGAAGACACTGAACAACTTCTGTACACAATGGGAAGGACCCCATTCCTCTCTGAAAACTGCAATCAAAAGTAATTTCCAATTAAAAATTTCTGACAAGAAAAAGAAAATTAATTTAAATTTCAGCTTTAGGATGAAAGGAGAACGAGCAACGTCACGTTTCATTTTCTTCAGCCTGTCACTTCAGTTCTCTTTTGAGGAGGACTTATTTTCAGATGATATAATTACCATCCTGAAATGGCAGTTTTAAATATACATGACAGATGTTTATTAAATTGAAATACATTTAGAATAAAATTTACTACTTCTCTTCACTGCAGAAGCAAAAAGCAGAGTCTAGGGCCTCTTTTGTGCTGCAGTCCCTTAAAGCTGGAATATTTCCATGACTGTTAATGGAATTATCCCTCATTTCAAAGACTAAGTCTCCTTGCTACTACTGGCATTTCACCTGCAGAGTGAGTGTTGCCCAGCCCAAGTCTACTTCCAAACTTTATGCAAGGCAACATCTCAGGATAAATACTATAAAGAAAATTAAAGTGGCAAAGATATTCAATTCCTGTGCTGAAACCATCTCATCTAGGGCAGGTTGTGGCCCAGCATTCTAAAAATCATTAAATAAACAGCATCAGGCCACATATTCTGAAGACATCAGGTGTTGTTTGCCAAAAAAGAAAAGTCACCATTCATAAATTCTGCTCCCTGGTACCATCAGCCTCCAAGGCAGAATTCATATTTTAGCATTTTCCATGCAGGTACCTATTTGAGGATGATGGCATAATATGGTACAAACTTCAAGTGTTTACAAATCACTTTTCTGAGTGAGCAATATCTTCCCTTAAAAGTGATTTATATGTGGTCTCCAGGGAGCCAGCTTATACTTGTTCTGCAGGCAGAATGATGCTTTATGGATTTCCTCTCAAGGAAGCAGAGTTTCCCTTAAAAAAAATTTGAAAAAAATTAAAAATAAAATAAGAATCATGGCGAAAGACAGACCAAGTTAAAGATGCCCAAAACAAACTGTAAAAAGGAATCAGCAAAACTGGGTTCCATGCACAAACAGCAGCACTGTGATCACTGACAGGGAGTCAGGAAGTGCAGTGATCTTCCAGCAAGGGAAAAAAAAATAAAAAAAATCAATCACCAAGGGAACTTTCATAGCTCTATCAAAAAAAAAAAAAAAGTATAAAATATATGTAAAGGAAAAGGCCAGGCCCTCTGTGGTAAATGGAACTTTATTTCTCCAGTAATCCGTGACAAAGCTGAATGTCTTCATTTATGCTTTAGATTTGGAGCTTCTGAGACGTTTAAATGTACATAATATGGATGTAATGGGCATTTACAGCTAAAAACAGACTTAAAGGCTGTCACTGGTCTCTCTAGGATGTTGCAGCTATATTTTATTTAAGATTTCAATTTTTGTAATTTGCTTAATATGTAAAACTTAAAAACAAATAGGCAAAAAGTTACATGAATGTGTTACAAGTGAAATACTGGTGGGTTCTCCAGTTCAAAAGAGAAGCAGGGGCAAATTTGATTAACATGACTTTAACATATTTATTCACATTCTGCCTACTTAAATTACCTTTTAATTGATGTAGTGAGTATATAAACAAGAAACTAAAAACTAATGTTATTCATGCAAACTAAGAGGGAGTTACTTTAAGCTTGAATAGAATTTTATTTTTATAACACTCTATAGTACAAAATGAGGATTAAGGGATGTTGACACAACCACATAGAGAAATGTTACCTAATGCATCACAGAAGCCAAAAGAACACAATTACACTGAGAGTAAAAGCTGAACACCCCCCCCCCCATTTAATTAATATTGTTGTAATTAGATACTCCAGCACAAAAGATAGTTAAAATTAAGCAGAATTTGGAGAGAAAACTTTCCAGTTGATGCTATTAAGACACGACCTCCAATAAAGCAGAATATTTTAAATAATTTTTTTCTATGTGAGCTCTAAAAATAGAAAGCCATAAAAAAACCAAGAAAGATGAGCCTGTTTTCTGGTGGGATTTGGGGAATCAAAAGCAACATACCATTGATGCTGGAGGAATTATCCCCCAATAACACACCGGGAAATTGGAATTGTGCTAATGGAACCGAAAATAACCTCGTTGGATTTGACAAAACCCTTTTTCTGCTAAAAAAACATGAGTCATGTTGGCTGTAAACTGACCACTTCCAAATGTTTTCCCTGAGCGCTCTGAAAGTAAATCAAAGTTTTAAGATAGAAAATTCAAAAGGGCCTTTTTTTCAAGCGTTGACTTTGATACATCCTTACTACTGCTATAACAGGAAGGTCATCTCATCCAAACAGCAAAACCTCTTTGGAAATGGGATACTTGCAAGAAAAAGAGGATTTATTGGGATTAATCAATAGTGACTAACTTCTTTTTGGAATCATATTCCTTGGACCTAGGAAAGGGCTGAAAAACATTGGCAGTGAGAATAATTCAGATTTTTCTCACCTTTTGGCCCTTCCAACCTCTCTCCCTGAACTGAAACTATTGCCCCAGACACCTACACAACACATCGTATGTCTTCAACCTGGAATTTCTAAGTTTTAAAATCTCCCATCACAGATGAGCTTTGGAGACCATTGTGCTCTTTGTACTGACAGAATGTGAGCCAGCATTTGGCAATTAAACAGCTCTTCTGCAAAACCAAAAAGTCCTCAAGCAGCAGGTTTAAGTGTACCTCTTCTCTTCCCCTCTTAGACAGCCATTTGTCACGGTGGAACTTTAACATCTAAACATCCCTGGAGCTAATATTCTTTTCAATTCTTTGAACAAAGAAACTCTAGCCCAAAAAAAAAAAAAAAAAATAACGTTCCAGTTATCAGCCTCTATTCAAAGCAGCTGATATGTTTTGTGTCACTCTTTGTAAGTGTCTTCAAGATGATATATTTTAAATCTCTCTGCAGTGCATCAGTGTCAGAGAAACTCAGGATGTTTAGATGAGTGACATGTCTGGAGGCTCAGCAAACTCTCTGCCCCAGGAGGCAGTGATACCAAAACTCCTATCCTAAACCATGAGAGGGAGAATAGAAATGTTTCTTAGTGCAGCTACAGAGAACTGATGGTTTGAAAAACCATATTCACATTTTCTTGTGGAAAACATGGAGCTTTTCCAGCCAACAAGCTATGATAGGAGTGTATATTTTACAATGATGCTTAAAATCATTGAGAGCTGAGAATCCCCTGGTTTTGTCACCCTGGTGGTTAACATACTGGAAGAGTGAAGAGCCAGGAGCCTATCTAAGACATAAACCAGAGATCCTAATGAAGAGCCAGGAATGATTTCTTCCCTCACAGACAAGCACAGCAACAACAAATAGAAAAAGATTCCTTTGTGAGAAGGCTTGGAATGTCATGTGGATCACCTACACACAGCAATGTCCTTGCAGAAGCTCTGCCTGTTAAGTGATTATTTATCACATTTGCAAACTCCAGTTTAAAAAGTTTAAGTATATACAGTGATTATCCCAGATTCTGTTGGATGAGATTGTAAAGAAGCACCTGCACAGGGACAGTGGGCAGCAGAGCTGGTAGGATGACCCACAGGGGTCTGGGGGGGGTCAAAGGCTTCCTACCTGCAAAGTTGTTTCCAGCAAACCAGAGTTGAGCACTGAAACAGGAACCAGGCCTAAAAGAGTTAACTGAGACATCTTGGCCTGCTAAGAAACCCAACACCTGTTTTGCTGGAAGAACATTTTAGGAGCACTGATTGATATCATGTTTTGTTCTGCTCACTGTGCCAAAGGTCTCATTATAGAAAGAATAGAAGTAGTTCACACACAGTAATAAATTAGTAAACTAGACATTTGAATAAGATCTAGAAGGCCCAGAGCCAGGATTTTCAAGCTTGAAGAATTCAGGTCACCTAATTGAAGAGGTCAAATTGAGGAAGACGTCCATGGCAACCACCAGAGGGATGAAGGCTCGAGAAGACCCCTCAGCAGAAGACTGTGCATGTCTGGAAAGACTCTGCCCAGAGACCAGCCCACATATTAATATGGATAATAAATGATGTAACCATGTGTCTAAAGTGTATAAAATGGCTTAGTTTTGCACTTGCAAGTTGAGCAAGTTTGCCCAGCGTGAGCTGGCTTGCTCCCAATGTTGAATAAACAAATACCTTGCTGCTAAAGATTAAAAAAATGTCTCTGAGCAGTCTTTTGGGTCGATTTTTCAGATTCAGCGCTGCAAAGGACACAGAGGGGCTGATGCAGGGACAACAAGGGAGCTCCAGAGGTCTCCAGGGTCTGGCAGCCAGTCCCAGTGGGAGAAGGGAACGCGGCACACACAGAGGGGAAGCAGGAGAGTATTCAGGGAGCCTTTCATTTACAAACAAAACAAACCTGTTTGTTCACCCAGGGGTTATTTTTTTTTTTTTTCCCAGAGGTGGGATTCTTGCATGTTGTGCCTCGTGTTTGGAAGAAAAGCCATTCAGTGATTTATCTGCCTGGGGATCTCAGCATTGTATTCCCTGCCCAGGAGGAGACAGGAACATTGTGCTGCAATGGCTGCCTGAGAGGCTCCTGAAGTGATGTGTTCATCCCTCGTGGATTTTTATAGAAAAGAAACTCTGGTCCTTTTATTGTCAGATAATTGTCTTTTTTTTCCTCGTTTTTTTTTTTTAAACAAAATCTGACTATCAATCTATGTGATGAATTAAATTAAATCATCAATTATCTAACAATATAATGAAAGATTTGCAGAAATTCTGTCACAAAACTTCAAATAGATCAGACTTTTTTTTTTTAAATGAACATTTTCTCTTCTCTCAATAGGAACCTTTACTATATCTAACCTAAATGATACTACTCATATTTTGATGTATCATTTTTACTTTTATTTCTCTTTTTCACAGTTGCTTTCAAGATTTAAGAACAGGTTAATGAGCTCTCTCATCAAAAACGGAATAGGAATCAAACTAAGAATTACTGGTGCATCTAGTAAAATAAGATCCTTTCTCATTGCAGGCATTTAAACCCAAAACCTTAAAGGAAAAGTTCATCATGAAATTAAATTTAAATTTGAGTTGATGTCTTATTAAGAGGCACTTTCCATCTCTCTGTCCATTCGTCCATAAGTAGCATTATAATTGAAAGATTTCTTCAGCCCATTTTTCTACTTTTCTAATATTTAAGATAAAAATGAGCTACAGAATAATCTCTGAAAAGAGGTCAAAGACCCACAACTTTTCCTCTCATGCAAGACCCTCTGCTCCTCTACAAGCATCAGAAACCATAATATAAGAAATGCATTAATCAAGGGAAAAGGATGAATGCCTTGTTTATCTTGTATTTTAAGCAGCAAGAAAATATGAGATATTGCTATATCTGTCACTAAAAACCCCTAAACCATAGAAATTGAGGTTCAGCTACAAAATTTACCATCTTGCAAAACAAGTTAAAGGTGTGCAAGTGGGAATTCTGTCAGAGAAGACAAGACAAAATGATACAATTATTCCAACTCGGAGCTGCTACGCTCCAAGGTATATGTTTTCCCACAATTGCTGTAAATATGAATATTTTAGAGGTTAATATGAAGATCAAATGTGGAATGCATTTGCTGGGAAGATTAATATCTTTTCATTAAAAATGAGAGTGCACTGTTGGTTCAGCATTTGCATTTAGATCGAGTAAGTAATAAGTATATTGACTGCTTAAGACACCTATCTCCAAAATGGGAAATAAGGATAAGGAGGGTAGTGTCCATGTGCAGAAGTGGATGGACAAGCTTTTTCTATTTCCTACTGCTACCCCTTCAGAGAACTCAAGCACTATCAGCATGAACAGTGTGATTTACTTATCACAGCAGAGCTGGGCTCAGACTGTAAAGAACATTCATGCCAAGCATCCATTGCTGCTCGGGAGCAGCGTGTTGGTGAATATGTATCAGTGGGCTGCTGAGGTGAAAAATTGCTCCCCACCCTACAGTCATTCATCACTGGACAGGCAGGAATGGGCATTGGGTGGTTGTTATACACTCCTTTTTGTTGCAGCTGTTGTTTAAATCTTACAGCTGGTGGTTGAGCGGCAGGTTCAGCCAGTTAGTGCAGAAACACAGAAACTTTAGGGTTGGAAGGGACCTCTGGAGATCACCCAGTCCAAGCCCCTGCCAAGGCAGGGACACCCAGAGCAGGTGACACAGGAACACGTTCAGGTGGGTTTGGAATATCTCCAGAGAGGGAGACTCCACACCCTCCCTGGGCAGCTGTTCCCGTGCTCTGACACCCTCTGTGGAAAGAAGTTCTTCCTCATCTTGAGGTGGAGCTTCTGTTTTACTTCACAGTCATTGCTCCTCCTCCTGTCACTGGGCACCACTGAAAAGAGTCTGGAACCATCCTCTGACACCTGCCTTGGAGATATTTATAAGTGTTGATGAAATCCCCTCCCAGCCTTCTGTTCTCCAGACTAACCAGGCCCAGCTCCCGCAGTCTCTCCTCATCAGAGGAGATCAGAAGCTCCAGGCTTCTCATCACCTTTTTTATCACAAGCTGTTCACATAAACACGAGCAGGATGGGCTGATGTAACTCCAGCTTTCTCACAGGTTATGGCATAAGGCTTTCAGCTCCATTTTTCCAAGTCACAAAGAGAAGAAAAGGTTTATGTGATTCAAGCAATGGCAGATTGAGGCACCAAGTTTGGTTCAAGTGGTTACAGAGCACGGCACTTGCTGACTGAGCTGGTGACACAGGCAGGAGCACTCATTACATGTACCTGACTCTGTCCCAGGCTCTCTCAGAATCACAGAACACTTGAACTTGGTTTCCCTGAGGTGTTTAAAAACATATGTGGCAGCACATAGATCAGCACGCAGCAGATATCTGAAACTATTTGCTAACTTTAACTCAAGCACAGCAGTTCCTATCAAAAGCAAGAGCAGGTTATTCCTCAAACTGTGAGAAGTAAATATTTCACTTAAGCAACTGTGGTGACAGCTTTCTTAGGGTGTCTTAGTCATAAAATTTATACAAATCACACAGTTACTTTCCTGGAGAGCAGAGGGGGTTTGTAACACTGGTAAAACAGCATTGTGGGTAAGTAGAAAACCTGATTACTGATCCATAAAGGAAATTTAAGTGTTGCTTCTACAAAACTACAAGTGTTTTCTTCACCTATGCACATGAGGAGCATTATTCTTCTTTCACTGCAGGAAAGTGTCACTTTGAAGCGAAATCTCCATCTCTGAAATACAGATTTAGGACATTTCCTCAAGGTTTCTTTCCTCTTTTTTCCCTCCTCAAGTCCTTTCCCTCCCCCTTTTTTTTCCTTTCCCTTTTGCTGTTTTCCTGTTGTGCTCTATTTCGGGTCATTTAGACCACACACTTTGATGGAGGGCATCCTTCTCCTCTGAATTTATGAATCAAAATGTATTCTCCAACGGATACCTGGAGGTATAATTTGCCCCCTAACACTCTTCAATCTTTATTACTGACACATTCAAGGATGCCTAACTCCCACAAGAAAAAAACCCAACACATCAATCTTCAAAAACATGTCCTTACCTGCCTTCTGAAAATGAAAATGGATGTTCTTTGAGAAATTATCTGAGTTTTGCCTTAAACCCCCCAGGATCCTGTACTTTTGGAAACAATTTTGAATCTAAAAAGACTTATAAATAAAAATACTCTGGTACATAAACACAAATCCCAGGGAGTTGTGAGTGTTTCTTTAGAGGCACGAAGCATTCCCTCAGCAGCCTGCTGGGTGTGATCTGGGGGATTCCCACACACCCTTTTCCTGCATATTGGAAAGAAGGGCTTTTTTTTTTTTTGCTTAATGTTTCTGTAGGAGTTCCTACCTTACAGAAATAGCTCCAAAGCACACACTGGTACCCATCTGTGCCACATCAAACGCCCAGCCAGCTCCTGCCAGGGAGCATTCCCAGCTCCAAACCCCCCATTTACCAACACACCTAATAAATGACACTGGCAGAGAATGAAATTTTAAAGGTCTGTAGGAATTTCAAATACTGTCTTTCCTTTGAGCTGATCCTTTGTTGCTAAATAAAAAAAAACTGCACAGCTGAAGTTGACCAGAAACAAGTTGATTCTTTCCTTTTCCCTTTTAAGTTTTGTTTTATTCTAAAAGTCTCTACTTAGAATTTACTTTTGTTTCAAAAGTATTATCAGAAAAAAAAGTTTTCTTTTATTTTCATCTCTTAAAATTATTAACATTGATGTTTACTTATGCATGCTAAGATTCTCCCACTCATATTCAGTTGTATATAAAAATTGAGCTCTCTAGATGGCCAAACTTGATTTTACTTTAGAGTAAATTATCTGTATTTCCATTTTTTTGCTCTGAAACAAGGATTTCTAGGCTATGCCACAGCAGCTTTTTCTGAAAATGTTGAAGCATGGAGAAACAATATGAACTATCCAGTATGTGCAAAACCTGCCAGATGTTTTCTATCTCCACATCTCAGCATCTCCCACTGGGCAAAACCCCCGGTCTCCTGCTCCCTCTGATGCACAAACATGAACCAAATGATACATAAAACAAAAAAAAAAGACCTAAAAAAACCCCAAACAATTTATATTCTGCTAATTTGTCTTAAATTTAATGAAGAGTTTCCCAAAAGCATCAAGATCCAAGCAGTGGTAAAACTTACACAGAGATGGAAAAGGGGAATGATTTTAATCAGTGTTTTAGCATGCTTTAAAAGACTTCATATAATCCTCTGGAGCACATACAAATTAATAATAAGAAACAGTTTTTGCTTTTTTCCCATGTCCATCCTAGAGAAATTTTTACTTTAATTCAGCTCCTTAATTGGTGTCTGGGGCTAATAGAGTTTTGAGGAGCACACCTACAATCACAGGTGATTGACCCAATTAAAAGTTTAAGTAAAACCTGGGAGAAGCTGCTGCTTTGAACTGGAATAATTGGATTGCCCAGAACTGATGTTTGCAGGTTCTGGACTCCAAAACTCCCCAGCAGAATCTCCCCTTCCCCCAACCTCATCTAAATATCGTGTTCTCCTTCATGAGCTACACTCAGTCACCTGCAAATGCTGCTGACTCAGATCCCAGTCAAAATGGATGTGGAACAACCCAGCTGATCCTGTCTCTTTTCCAAGCAGTGGAAAACATGAGGAAAAACCTTGCTGTTCCCTGGGTGTTCCACTGTGACACATTGTCCACTGAGAGGCCAAGAAAAGCAGGGTAAAAACTGCGGAGGTAAAACCATTCCTGTCTCCTGCTCATAAATACTCTTTCAAGAGATTCTTGTCCTCTATCTACATCTTTTTATCCTCTGATGTTACACACCTACTTGCAAGGCTTTCAGGGCAAAGAACACTTCTTTCTCCCACGTTTCTACAACACATTTCATGGAAGATTGTGGAAAAAAGCTAAATCATTTAAGATTTACAAAGGTTCACAACAATAATGCCCCAATATCATCTGCCATCCTGCAGAAGAGTGGCACATGGCCCAACCCTCTGGCCCAACACCTCCCAAAAAGCCATTTATCCAAGCCTGGTGATATGCACACACCTGATTCTCTAATCAGGAAAATAGTCAGACATTTCCTCCTCCAGGTGTTACTCCTGACTCTCTCCAGCTCAGACAATTTTTTACAATAATTCAGGTTCATGAGTTACACAGAAATACAGAAGAGTTACTTATAGAGCATCAAAGTTTTGTTGGTACCCGGATTTTTTTCAGATCAGGACCATTAGACTTGTCCCTAAAAGCTGATATTGTGGTTAAAAATAGAAGCTATACATCTTTGACCACAGTTGTCCAGTTCCACAGTTCTAAGGCATGACTACCAACTCCCTCACAAGATACAAGTGAGCAGGAAGGGGGAGAAGAGGCTGAACCCACAAATATGGCAGAGAGCACAGAGCATCTTGTGAAAAAATGGAAAACATCCTTTTTCCCAAACCATTCCCCTGACAAGACAATATGAGGCTGGATTTTACCTGCAGATAGTGTTTGGGGTTTAGTGTTAAAGTCATCCACAGCCCTACATTTTGGCTCATAAAACACACACCGTTTGCAGCAACAACAAAAATTCCTTTGCAGCCTCAACAAGACTGCAGCTCTTCATGTCACCTCCAAAGTAAAGGTATAGAACTGACTATTAGTAAAAATCATGAGGAATTCAGATCCTGCTTTCAGGATATACTGCCCAGCCACAGCACCCCTTCGACTTGAGCGCAGGTTTCTTGCACAGAGACAGAATCATTATTCCATGAATCACAGTGACCTTTGGAAGATACTGGGAGAAGCAGACATGTTCATTCCCTTCCATTGATTTTCTTATTTTGAGTAAAATGGTTTAATCTGGGCAACAGTTATCTATTAGGAATAAAAATACCTAAAACTGACTAGAGAAAACAGTATGAAGCTTTGGAACTGAAACAATAAATTTAGAAGGGAAACACCAGGCAAAAAAGGTACTGATTGTATAAACCTTAACTTAGGCATGATTCTGTGGCCAGACACCCAAATATGAAAAAAACTGGAATCCCTTTAAAGCTAAAAACACAGATCTACAGGCCCAGACCTTAGTTTTACTGCACTGAGTGTCTGGAATCTATGCCTGATTTATAAATAAATATTTGCTGTTGGAAAAGCCTGTAGAAAAAACTACCCACTGATAAAGGGAAGTGGTACAGGCAACATTTTCTCTGCTTAAAATGAGAAATAACAGGTTGAATATTGAGAACATTGGACAGTCATGAATCTAACCAACCCAGAGGACAAGTTCAGTGACAGCACATACAGCCTATAAGAAAAGAATTTGGTTGTCTCCAGGAGTCTAAGAGCACCCAGGGCTACTTAATTGTAGAAAATGGTGATTTATAGAGTAGCTGTTTAGGGTCATCACTGTATTGGTGCCCAGATCTCATACATTCTGATAACTAAACCTTTCACTTAGCAGATTAGGTGTATTTTATTATATTCTGAGTTTTGAATGGTCATACCTAAGCTTTCTGTGCTATCAATTTTTGCTCTCCTAATGTTAATGATCTGTAATAAACATAGATTTTGGCATTATTCACCTTAAAATACATGCAGACAACCTGTCTCTTTACTACTCCTCTTTGTATTTTCTTTCTTTGACCATGGGGTACCAAGTTAATTAGTCCATTAAATTCACCCATAAAAAGAAAATTCTAGAAAAGGATTTAGAGCACCAAACCACAGCAATCTCGGAGCAAGCTGTATGCACAATTAGGTATGGAGGATTTTTACTTCCAAAGAATCAGTTGGCAACTCTTGAGTGGAATTCTGCTTATTCCTGAGATTTTTGCCCTCACCATTCAGCACATCAAGAAATCATCAAGTATTAAATTTACAAACAGCAAACATACAACTTCCTACACCCAAATAAGAAATCAACAACACTCTTAAAAGACTCCTCAAAGTCAAGCATCTGAATCCCCACTCCAACAGGGCTGAGACCCTCTTTTCACATCCCAGAAGATCCCAGTGATAGCAAAGCCTTCACTCACCTCCCGGTCCAGCAGCACAGGAGACACCACTGTAACAATATCCCCCTTCTCTGGGTCGATGTAGAACATGTTTGGGGAGGGTTTGGTGGGGGTCTGTTTGAGGATGTTGTACCTCAGCAGAGCATTGTCCGTGCTGGCATCGTCAGCATCAAACGCCGTCATTCTCATCACTGTGGTTCCTGAGGGAAAGGGGGACAAAAACCAGGTGAAATGATGCTGCTTTCACCTGTGAGAGCCAGGTGGGTTCAATACCTAAATTATCTCATCAAGACCACTAAGTAGTTCCACCTGATATTTAGGTTGTACTTGTGTTCTCATTATTCTTCCTTGCTGCTCAGCCAACAGACCCAGTGCTTCTGGTTTGCAGCAGGACATGTGACTCTGACATAAACTCCCCATGTCTGCTTGGAAACCATCCTTGTTAATTGCAATTTGCTAAACGAACTACAGGTGCACCTTTTCCCTTTGAATTCTGCAGGCAGAAAGTCTATGGATGGGTATGATGAAGAAAATTCTGAAATAAGAGAAAAGTCTCCATTTTCACTGTAAAGTCTCGCAGTTTCAAAATTTGTTGGGCATCATTTCTGTCAATAAGAGATTTTGTAATTATTAAAGTCTGCATTATTCTAAGTTCAATTTGCACTGATGTATGGGTTTATTGTGTCAGTCTCAATGAAACACCCATCTCTGTAACCCCACTGTCCTTCCAGGGATGAAAGGTTTTTTCACATGGAATTCCTACAGCACACAGTTCTGCTGGGGAGCGCAACAAGGGAACAGGTTCTTAAATGCTGGACAGAGGAAAAACCTCCTTCTGCTTCCACATGACAGTTAACAGAGGACTGAGCTGCTGCTGATTCTGTGCTTAGCTGGTGGAACACGTACTCCTGCATCCCAGGGTCAAGTCCTTTCCTCTCCCTCACACAGGCACACTGGAGGCTGACACGGCCTGTAAAATTCTGTCATAAGCATTTTATCTGCTTTGCACAGAGATAATAACCGAAGAAATAACTACTAGTGATTAAAGCCTTCTGATACAGACAAGGCCTAAGACATCAGATTGGAAGTGCCTCAGTAACTGGAATGTGTATCATTCATGTACAATGAAAACCAGTGAATTTGTATTCTCTCCAAAGGTCTTGAAGTTAAAAATCAAAAAAAAACCAAAATATCGTGGTAAAAATAAAAACAAACCCAGATTTATTTACAGGTTGATATAAAAATGCCTGGTTCACTGTTAAACACACACAACTGGCTTGTTTAGATACATTTCTGCCTTTTTTTTTTCTTTTGTTGTGCTTCCCAGAGTACAAAGTGTTGTCTCTTCTTGGGGTGACCTTGACTATAAACTCTCAAAGGTTTTGCTTCGTTGCTACTTCAGGCAGAGTTACCCCCTTGAGAAAAATAACAGAGATCTGACAGCATGTTGGTTTTATTCACCAGTGATTAAAGGTCAGACAGCTCCAAAAGAAGCTTACTGCTGGATACCATGCCATGTTTTCCAGTATTACAAGATGATCCCAGCCCTGATATTTTCACCTATTTTGTTTGAGACTGTTTCAGAAGAAAACAGAAAAAAGAGCAGCTTTCTATTTTGAGGAATGAAGATTCACCCTCTTTTCACAAGTACAACACCACGTGTTATTTTTTTAGACCTTTATCGTGTTTTTTAGAAGATTGTTTGTGGTAATATCAGATAATGTGCTTCATGAAGGTCTTCTAAACACAGAACTTCAGTGAAATAAATAAGGATAAAGGCAAATCTTCAAGAGATCTTAGAGGGTGCCCAAGGTCAAGTGAAATTTTAATAGGTTTCAGTACACAATGCTTTCCTGAAAAATGCAGTTTAATAAGATGCCATACTCAAGTACATCAGACAACATTTTAAATGAATGTACCGGTTGCTATTATTATTCATCTATTAGATGAGCTGATGCTCAGGAGAGATTTAGAAACTTATTACAGTGTATGCTCAGGTAGAAATCCTCTTTATACCCTTGTCCCAGATAGTTCTACTGAAATATTTCTGATGATAAGACTGTGGAAGGCACATGTAACTTTTAAGATCGGATGTAAATCCCCAAATCTCTGGTTACTCTGGCATAGAACTGGCTCAACACAATGGCTGAATCTGATTCTGATTTGCCAGCTGCAGTTCTTTAACCTTTGAACTCACTAGACATTATCTTGTTCCATGCAATCATTCTTTTGGTGCATACAGATAAGAAATCCCAGCAACTCAAGAGTTTTACATTCATTTTGCATAGAGATGCCAGCTCCAGGAACAAGGCTGGAGAGAATTAGATCCACTTTTTTTTTTTTTTTTGATGCTGCTTCTGTCAAAAATTTTGAGCTACTGGTTTCTGGCTGCCATCAAAGTGTCATTTACATTTAAGCAGAAGTTATTCTTTTCTCACAAGTGCTCACAATGGATGGAAGAATGCACATAAAACGTGGGGTTGTCTTTGAATGTCATAATATATTAACAGTCTGTCTGTTTGGGAACATACAGAACCTACACCTCTTTAAACATCACCCATGTGCTTCCATATTTGTGGCTGATGCCTCAAAAATCACATCAGATTTAAACCAGCAGCTAAAATATACACCAGGGAGAAGTCCAGTAGCTATATTTTCAGGAAAGAAGTTTCTTATTCTAGTTGAGGTATTTACAGAGAGAACACACAATGACCACACAATTGGGGTTGGACCATCACAAAAGAGTGTTTATATAGAGATGTCCTTCCTAGAAATATAGTGACACAAATGTGTATTTTGAAAAGCTCTACAGCATGCACCAGTCCAAAAGAGTTTCATTCAAGATGCACACTTCCTCAGTATTCTTCCTTCATCACAAAGTTTTGTTCTTCATAAAATATTCATTTCCCCAGACCCATAAACCGACTACATCTAATTCGATGTCATTTTACAAATCCCTCCATTCCTGGCATCAATCAAATGCAGCTGGCTTTCAAACCACAAAACAACAGCTTGCTGCATTATCATGTTAAACAATATATATCAACTTATCAAGCTGAGGAAGGAATGCCTGCAAAATCAGCAGCTCCCCAGCGGTGCCGATGACGCAGGGACACCGGGGAGGCAACTCCCTCACTACAGGTGTGGGCACGTCCTGGTGTATCTCAATATTCAGGGTTTATTTGTCACGCTTCCTGAGCGGTTTCACTATTCCCAGAATCCCTCAGAACCTCCACTTGCCCCTCCCAGAGCTCCTCGTTGACCAGACACAGACCCCAGCAGCCAGGCCACTGCTCCAGAGGCTCAGCCATCAGTCTGTTGGTCGCTCATTTGGCCCGTAAATAGGCTTGGAAATATTGGTAAAAAGCTCCCCTTAGGCATTAAGAAGTCAAACACAGCACATGCACAGTTTTGTGGGGATTGGAGCAGATGGTTTCTTGGGAAAAACTCATTGGCATTTTGTTAATAACCTCTTAATAACCTTTCTTTTTCGTTCTTTTTTATTTTCTTTCACTTTTTCTTCTTTTTTTTTTCTTTGTCAATATGCCAAGAGTACATTACTTCTAACCTTTATTTATTTACTATACTCAGCTGCTAGATTTACAAATAAAACTGGAACACAGTGGAAGTGAGGCCTATTTCTAGCTTGATGAAATGTGAACGAATGTCTTGAGTCTACAGCCTTAAGACTCTGAATTTGAATACTCATATTAAAATATTATCCATTTTAAGGACTGATAAGTTGTAACTTTATCAGAGCTGCAATGCTCAAAAACTTCACACTGGAGTTTTCTCATGTTATTTTGACTCTTTCTGTGTGTCCCTACTCTGTGTTCAGTACATTAAATGTTTTCTACACGTGTCACAGAAAGGGAAGGTTCTATTTTCCAAACTGACATGACTTCATTGCTGAGGTTTATTTCCTCCTTTTTCACAGCTCTAAATGGATAATAATCATTTGCACAATGGTATAGTTTCCAAAAGTAAAGACATTTTAACCCAAGAAGGAGAACAAAGAATGAAAAATGAGATGAAGAAGGAAGAAATCAAGAGGATTACCTGTATCTCTAGAGCCCGACCTTCAGAAAACGGAGCAAAGGAGGACCCTCCTGATTATGTTCTCATCATAACTTAGATGTTTGACTGTCATTTTGTACTTTAAGACAAGCTCCAGGGAAGCAAAACAAATATAAGAAGGAAGGTCTATTATGGTTCCTGTCAAGGACATTTGAATTGCTACTATGGTTATTAAACTTATGTGTGTTCTTAAAAACTTGAAGGCCTTGCTCAACAGAGAAAATATTTAGTAAGAGTTATTGAGTTCAGGCTTTTGGCATATTTATATTTGTATGGAGCAATAATTCTACCCTGTGGGACTTCTTCACAGTGTCTATTTACATGTATGGCCAATTCTTTTTAAACTCTAGTTTAGCTGGCCTCACTGAGCAGCACCCTGGGAATGCCAAGGTACTGCAGCCAGCAGGTCTGGAGGGATGCACTGGTGAACTATCAACTGGGGAATGAATAATAAACAAACTTCTCTTGGTACACAAAAGAAGCTTCAGTAATGTTAAGTAGAAATGAAGAACTGTCAAGAATTGTTACTACCTGCAGAGAGTTAATGCAGGCAGAAGCACATAAATTGAGTAAGGAATAATGGGACATTCCCAGCTGAAGGTTCTGACAGGCCAGTGAAGATGTATGGGCAGGGCAACCTTTGGCAATACAGGTATTTAACCTTTTTTCTCATGAGTAGCCCAGCTGTTTTGGCAGAATGAATTACTCACTCCTCAGAACATGAGTTATATACAGGACTGTCCCCAGCCCTCCTGCAGCCACTGTCACTGCTGGAAATGTTGTCAAGAGCTTTCAGGTACCTGCTGCTCCAGGCCAGACACTGATGTGGGAAACGTCAGTAAATGAACTTGCATTAGTTGAAGTTGTGTGACACGGATGTTACTTTGGTATATTGTGCTTTGTCTCCAGTGTTATGAAGGTTTCTTTCTTTGGGGTAAAATTGTTTGGTGAAAACATGGAAAATTCATAGCCCCACCAAAGTTTCCCAAACTGTGTGGGAAACACAAATTATTATCAGCCCATAACAGGTTATGATATTTTGTGGGAGCGTATATATGCTGAAATTATGCTCTACTTTTTGCAGATGCAAGGAATTATGAAAAATGTTATTTATCCTTTCATAACACTAAAATCCCCGTCACAGATTTTGTGTTGTACAAGACTTGTGACCCCCAATTGAGATGACCTACATTTTAGACCCTGTGCAGTCTTTCTTTACAAAAAAAAAACAAAACAAAAACAAAACCCCAAACAATAAAAACACAAACAAACAAACAAAAGCATGAAGTCTTTGTATTTGACTGATAGACTACAGATAGCATGAAATAAGCAGTTCCATGAGGAGTAAAATCAATGAATTCTAATTTCCTATCTGCTGTCCAAAAGCTCATCCCCTGCACGGACAAGATGATCTCTTGTAAGTCATTCCCTTACAAAATCACCATTAGGATCTTTTTCTCCTCTTTTACTTTCGTGGCACTTGTATGAATTCAAGGAAATCCTTCTGAGAACTTTATCCCTATAAGAAAATTAGTGGAAACTCAGTGCTGAGTTTAAAAGTCTTGAGGGACTGACTGACAGAGACGCAGCTAAAAACACATGCTAAAAGTCACCTTGCTCTGATGGCTTTCTTATTGTAGTGTGCCAGTTTCTTTTCAACATGTATCTAAAGTCAAACTCAAAAATAAAAACTATTCCCAAATAGTCAGTCCATCCAGGGGAAGCAATAGGCTGTTTTTAATCTGTGTCAAATGTATTGTTTATTAATACTCCCCCTCATCTGAACATACACAGATATCGGAGCAACAACAGCAACCTTGAATTGGGGTGACAGAGTTATTAAATGCTGTTCTGTGAGAGGAACAGGGCTGATTGGTGGAAATTTTCTACACTTGTAAAAAATGTTAACTTTTCACATTTAAAAAGTAAAGGGGTTTAGTATTTTAACACACAAAATTTTTAACACCAGGAAAGTGCTGTGATATGTTCCTGAACCAAGTTTAGTGAATCTAAACATCCAGAAAACAGAAATAAGGGAAATATAAGAGGAGAGGAGCAGAGACAGCTCTGCTGGTGTAAGAAACTCCTCGCAAAAATAGTCCTACTACAACTCTGCCTTCCCCTCAACAGTTCCCACAGTTCTATTCAGTATACTGTTACCCCTTCTGCAAACCAGCCTGCCTTGCTCAGACCTGTGGAATTCATCCCACTTGTTCACTTCTAGCCCCTCCAGATGGACTGGGAATTGCAAGTTTAGGGAAAGAGGACTCAGGACAATTGAGATGCAGCTGAAAAAGAATTATATCCTTCCTCCAGATATGAACAGGCTGCAGATTTAAGCAAATCACCAAACATTTTTTTTTTTCTTCACTAGGATTCTTCCTAAGTTCTGAATCCCTCATAAAAACGTCCCACTCTCATGTCTGCTTCCCTTTTGACCAGGGAAGTTTATTAAGAAGAGGCATGAATTACTTCTTGGATCATGACCGTAAGCTATAAAAAGTCCCACTGTTCTAATATGCTAAGTGCCAATTCATAACATAATCTTCTATGTCAGATAACATAATTCATAAAGCAATATAACCCATTCTCTTGAAGTAAATGCTTTAATGTAAAGGATGATACGCACTGAACATCTCACAGCAGGCGAACATGACAGAACAGTGATTTATGTGTGAAAGAATATCTATTCGACATACAAAGAGCAAGATTCAGCCCTAGGCACACTCAGGAAGCACAAAGGACCCGTGCTCTCTCTGGAGTTTGCCTAGCACTAGAAATCAATCAGAAAAATCAGCAAATGAAGACTAGATGAGACATTAAAACACCGTAAAAACAAGGCAGGACCATCCTCGAAAAAATACACCAGAATATTGGCTTCTTCTCTGAAAGCCTCCAGTGGAGAAATTCCCACAATCCCTACACGACTTGTGAGTATGACAAGCGCAGAAAACCAGCCCAAATCCCAAGAGGAGGTTGGTCATTGCCAGCTAAACTCCAGGACACCCCTGCACTGGGGACATGGGGAGTGGGAGGCTCTTTCCTCCTCTTTTCTACAACCACCAGAGGTGAAAAGCCCGAGAGTTGACGTTTCCTGCCCGGAATGATTCCTGCTCCTTCCCTGAGCCCTTTGGTCTGAACTGCTCGACAGGGAAACACTTGGGCAGGGACGTTGCACCTCACGTGGTCCACTGTGCTGTTCTCCCACTTCCCATGGAAAATTGGAATTGCCTGCAATCATTCCAATTTGATCTCAGGCGTGCACAAGCTGTTTAAATGCAGATCAAATTTTATAGTCAAGAAGGGCCAAGCAGAGAGCTTACTAAAAATGTATATCCCTCACTTATCTCTGTTTTATAATCCAAATGTTTTCTTTTGAGCTTTTCTTTACATTTTCTTTAATAGTTTCCCGCTCTTCTGCTCTTCCCTGTTTACCTGGGTGGTATAGTTCTGGCCAGAGAAATGCAAATTGCCAATAGACAGCAATTTTTAATGTAATACAAATAAATAAAGCCAGATGTAATTTTCATATCTAGAAACACCCATGGGAAATTACCTTTTGAACGTGGTAGAAAGCTTCCCCTAAACTTCCTGACAGAAAATAAACCCGACAAAATTAGATTAATCATTTAACTTTCCCTCCAAAAAAGAAGTTAATATGCAGTTTCTCCCAGCCTCTAAGCAGGGGAGGCATTCTTAATCAAGACAAATGAAGAAAAGAAAATAGAGGTTTCAGAGACTTCACTTAGGTTAGTAAAAAAGGATTGTCAATTATTTGCATTCTGAACTTCTGGGAGAGAACTGGTCATCTTTCTCTTCCAAGCCATTTTCACCTTGTTGAGCAGAGTCAGTATTTTGAGTATTTACAGGGATAGCAAGGAAAACAAGCACAGACTCTTCTCTCAGCCCTTATTAAATAAAGCACAGCCAATCACTGGGAGCCCAGTTCACACCCAGCAACCCACCAAGCCATGAATTTGGGGATCTACCAGCACTTGAAGCTCTTGGAGCTGAGACACAATCAAGGCAACACTGGACTGCTATCATATTTTTTTTTTTAATGGAGAAATCCCATGCCAACAGCAGCTCCAACACAGAGATGTTTGCCAGTATTTTCTTTTTTATCTAGAACTGTCTCTAAGGTAAGTGCGAAACCATCTGAATAAAACTCATGGGAATGAAAGAGGTCAGCTCCAAACATAAGTTTTAAATCAGTGGTGTATTCAAATCTAATAAGACTTTGAGAATGAAAATGAAAAGAATATTTTTCCTTTCATTCCGGCAACGAATTATTTCAAAATGAAAAAAAATAGAAAAACGATGACTGTATTGACACCAAGTGCCTAATTTTTTTAAACACTAAAAATACAATCTGTGAGAACTGGTTAATAAGAAACACTACTCTGTGTCTATACTCTGCATTAGAACTTGTTCCAGAACAACAGCAAAAAGGAGAGATTTTTCCAAGAAGGTGAAGTTTTTGCAGATTTCAGTAATCCTTTGATCAGGGCCACACTCATAGATGGAAGATCTCATTCCTCAAATTATCTATTTTTGTAAAGGAATTGACTGGCTTAAAAACATCTCACAAGAAAGGCAGCAATTACACTCCCCTGCCTCAGTGGGCTTTAATCAAAACCACGTCATCATTTCACAGAAATCACTTTCCACTATTCTTCTATGTCCAAGTAAGGTACCCTGGCATCCTTCCTGATTAAAAGGTAGTAATATTACATTTTAATAAGATCTCTGAGTGCTAGGTCAATCTGCCCTGATTGGAAATGCTTTTTGAGACAGTGGGCCAGAATTTCTGTTGATCTAATTCAGCCCAGCACTTCTAAAGCAAAGATTTATATTGGGTGAGGCTATGGAATACAGAAATGACCTTGAAGGTCTGTATGAGGTATACACAGCATTACATTGCTTTTATTCCCTTTTTACCTCTAATTTCTCACTTCAGTTTATGTGAAATGAAAGAGAAAAGCAAAAGGATGATCTGTGCCTTTATTTTGTGCCTCTCCTGCATTAGAGCCTTTTTCCTTCTTGCTGCCAGCAGCTTGTACAAGTATCAGTTTTTCTCCATATGGACACAGGATAATGATCATACACCTCCATACACTGCATCAGTTACTGCACCTTGGAAGTTCTCATCTTTATTCTTTGCCTTGTTAACTAATATGAGCTGGTTGGGCTTTAATCTCATGCTACAAAGTGGGGATGGAATTGAAACCCCCATCCCTGTTATCCGTGATTCTGTCACTGTGACTCTCCTCGTCTGCACCAATCCCAAATTAACCCACAGAAGCCAAGGGGGCTTCAATATTATAAAAGTAGTGCTGATGAAAGGAGAATCAGACATCCTAATGAGGAGGTAAATTGTCTTACATACCTTCCAGCCTCATCTGGAGGAACCAGAGCACACACTTAATTCGAATGTATTATTTCATCTTTGTATTGATTTTGTAGTCAAGTCCCAGCCATTTGATCTATTAAACATCTGAGAGTTTTTATCTGAGGGATAAGTGTTTCCATCTTAATACAGGTTCTTTTTAGGTGAGTTTTGTTTTTCTTGCTCCCCCCTCCTGCCTATGAACTACTGGGTAAATTATTTGGTTGGTCTCTCACTCTCTGCCCTGTTGAAGTTAATAAAATTCATCCTGCCCAAGCAATATTTCATAAAGAATTCACTGCTGCACTCAATAAATAAATTTGGCAACTACTCTCCCTGTTCTGCATCCAGAGAATTGCACTTTTCATATCAAAGATGCAGTAATGCCTGGTAAAACTACAAACAGAAGTAGAATATTTGAATATTTTAAAGTCTCCAAGTTAGTATTGAACAAATTCTCATAGAGGATCATAAGGCATGTCTTGAAAAGATATTCTTTCCCTGAAAAAGGGTTCATTTTCCCCCCATACATTCTTCTGAACCAAGTTCAACAGCTTCCCACTGTTAAGGAGTCCACAGGGAGGGAGGATAAACACAGTCAGTCATTCTGGAAACCTCCACTTCGAATTGGTCAGCCTTTAAATCAAGGCATACAACTCATTCCCTAATAGCATTCCAGAATAATAGAAGTTGGAATGCTTTTCAGCCACTTTCCCCATCTCGAGATTGAATATCTGCATACAGAAATCCTTGCAGCCATACTCCAAATGATCTTTTTGGTTAAATTATATTTTAAAGCCACTACAGCTGATTTAATAAAGGATTCAGATGCTGAAAGAATATGCTCTGTGATTTTAAAGCAGGTCCTGGAAACTATCTTATATAAATCACAGGTTTCAAAACTCTATTCATACATTTAACAATAATACAGTTTGGAGTGTATGATGTATGTTTTCAAATGGGTCTTGATATTCTTTCCTGGATTAAGTAATTGATTAAGTCACTTAGATCAGTAAATTTGGGGTTAGACAGTGTGATCCTGTGATTGATTTCACTCAGTTACAATCACCTTAGGCTCAGATTATTTCATAGTCAAGTCTTTCAAGTTTCTTAATAGTCACTGCAGAGGGAGTGACAATTTTGGATGAAGTTCATCCCATTCTAATCTAAAAATTTAGGACAAGTGAGATGAAGCATCATTAGAAGTGATTAACTGGATGAGATCTAACTCAGAGAAGACGTCAAACTCCAGGGCACTTAAAATATGTGATGCCACTCCTGTTAATTCTGCCCATCATGACAGATGTGGAAAACTGGGTTAGAATAAAATGATTCTCCTGAACTTCTGTTCTAGTACCACACACTCCAAAACACTTTCCCTTTTCCACTTCATGACTACTTAGGGCTGCAGGGAGCTCTGGGTTGCACATCTTCCCAGTCTGCACTGACCCTTGACCCTTGCAGATCTCCAAGGATTAACAGCAGACCATGATATCACTGTTCTTACTCCCTTAGAATTGATGCATCATGTTGGGAAAGGACCTTAAGCAATAAATCAAGTTATTTTAACTTTGTGTGTAATTGATTTAGTATTGAAAGGGCTACATTATGTCCCCGCAGAGAAAATATGAGTATGGAAAAGGTTCTGTATGTCATAAAGCATCTAAATATTGACTATGGAACTCCTCGATGTAAAATTAATAATTAAGCACAGAACAGCTCCTGATATATCACTGTCAGCAATTGGATACTTAGAGATCACAAAGATTTGTGGAGCTTTGTGCAAATATAATGTCATTAAGCCACAGGCTGACTCAAGTACATTTATACATATGCAGATATTCTTTCTCAGGTGCAAAACCATCAGAAAACATGACTCAGTGCTGTATCATCTCAAGAAGAAAGACCCAAGAATAGATTTCAAGTGGTGACACCCTTCTACTTTTCCACCAAGTAAAATTCCACAGCCCTCAATCTGAGCACACTTTAAATTCAAGTTTTCAATTCAGAACTTCAACGAAATAATGTTTTCTGGGGACAAGGTGGGTCTGACCGTGTAAAGGATGCACTGGATGGAGCCATAACAGGTGAATGTCCATTCCACCCCTCACCTTTCCCTGTCAGAAATAAATTGAAAGGCAAACAGGACTTGGGAGCAGACAGAGAGAGCCCTGCCTTGGGTTCCCTGTTGACATTTGCCCTCACAATTTCCAGTGTTAAAAATGTCAATAGCAATGTACCACAGAGTTCAAAGGCAACCTGTAAACACCATTTGTCAAATACATCCATAAATCTTCCCCTAAGCCTCAGCTCTTTCATAATTTCGAGTGGAGCCCTGGTTCAAGGTGTGGGGAAGAATGACAATTCCAAATGAAATCAACCTCCAGGATGCAATCTCAGAGAGCCTGAGGGGATTTCTTCCATGTAAAACTTGTTAGAAAAATCAAGAAATATTTTACTTCCTGACCCTTGTGTTCCTGTGATTTATTTGTTTGTTTTTTCCACTAACTTATATGAAACCCTACTTTCTATGGATGTGAGCTGTAAATCTCCATGGCAGCCAAGTCAAGGTCAGCACTGAGTCACAGTTTTGGTCTCCAAGATTTCTGCTGATGTCCTTCCCTGACACTGCCATACCCTTCTCGGCTGGATGAGATCATCAATATATTTATTACATATGATATTTATATAAACTCAACAGTTGAGGACCACAAGACCCCTACTACAGCTATATTGTAAATTCCTTGACTTTTGGCAAGACCAGTAACTTCCAAAAACCCCCTCAAACTTAACCCCCACTAAAGAAAAAAAAAAAACAAAACCAAGCAAACAAACAAAAATCCCCCAAACTTATCAACTTTGATATCTTTGTAATTATTTCATGTCTGTTTATCTGCAGCAAAACCCCTGTGACAGTTACAAATGAGCCACAATGATTTGTATCTATGGATTACATGTCAAATTTGAAAAATTGTAGCTTAAATCATAGATTCATGACAGATCTGGGAAGCCTGAGAGGAGAGAGGCGTTCCAATGACATGTACCAATGTCAAATGAAGTTTTTCTGTATTTTATTACACTACCAGAAACACATATTAAAGAGCTGCAAACTCTTTTTCTCCAGGAGTTCACTGTGCTTTTTATTCAAATGTGCTACTTTATTCAAATGTACTATTTTATTCAAATGCACTATTTTATTCAAATATACTACTTTAAAGAGAGAATAGTTTGTCATTTCAGGCACTTCCACACCACTTCTGAACTCACTCATTGATACCAATCCCAGCAGCATTCTCTTAAACATATTGTGCTTTCTAAGCCCATAACAACCAGATCTGATAATGATCTTCCTTACACTGAATAGATCTGTTGACACAGTGCAACTACAAATTAAACCAAATGGGCAATTTGCTAAAGCAAATAAAAGATGGCACATTTTACAAGTTTCTCAGTTACACTGCAATGAGGCAGAATACTAATATTGGTTAAAAATTGAAAGAAAATAATCATGTATACTCATGCAAGTGTTGACTTTTAGAACTACACGACTGGTGACAAATAAGTTATGCTGTCGAAAGCACAGAAATGCAGGTGCCAATAGCACTCTGAAAAAAATTGGGGGTAAGGGGAGGATGTTCTCAAAGATGTCAGACGTGACTTCTTCTGTATATATTTCCTGAATTTTTCAGACTTTCCTTGTTTAATTAAATTCCACCTGTACTAAAAGATACATAAATACCTGGCTCAATTAGAATATACTTAATAATACACATTAATTTCTCTATTTCAGATATCAGGGATATTTTCTGTCCTCAGAACAATCATGGTTTGAGACCAAGTTTGACTTGAAATCCTGAAACTTCAGTTTCCTGTACCATGAAATACCGTGGCCCTACCGACCAGTGTTTTATTTGCTCTGCAAAAATGACAATTTCAGACTGGTTATTCTGATGGTTTGCATACAAATATAACACAAAGCCTGGCTGAATAACTAAAGTGCCTACATCCAACTGGAATAGGTTCCCTCTGCTGCCTGAAACCCAGTGTGAGCCAAAATTCCCTCCTTCGGCTGGGAAATGAGAGAGTTTTGCTAGAAGCACCATTCACACCTGGGTTCTGCACTAAATAAAATGAAAAGTGCTGCCATTCTCTGCTTAGATTTGTCCATAAATCAGTTGTTTGTTTTCTAAAATTAAGAGGTTGTAGAAGCTGTAGAAAAGCACCACTGAAGTTTTTATTCCAATTTAACAATCTTAACAGTGGTTCATAATATCGCTCAGCTGCATCCCACTTGCAGAATGACCTAGTTATGCTAATTTCAGAGGGGTTTTATCACATTTACATGGAGGAAATAAATTGATAAATGTTCTGTGGCAGAACAGTTATGGAATCCACTGTGTATAGCACCGGAGCTCCACACACAGACACTTCCTGCTGCTCCAAAACAAAAAACATTCCTGTGTACAGGAAGAAAAGTTCTATCATGAATAACACAATGTGCGTGTGCTGTTATAATTCATTCCCAAAAATCTTCTTTTTAAACTAATGCTTTGTTCCCTGATATTCCAACGTCTGGGCAGTGGGTAAAAAACCCCTCTGAGCTGTTCTGTGTAGGCCACGAAGGTGTTTTTCCATCAGGATTTGAAAGGAAATGCTACAAAGTCCAGGAGTTGGAAAGCAATTAGCAAAAAGCAGTGAAGGGAATTTTTCATCCTCTGATTGTGTGCCTGTTCCTAAAGCAGGGAGATCTATGTGCGAGGCTACAAATTGCATTATAAATTAACCACGCTACAGATGTTTATAAGCCATAATTAGAATCAACCCAGTGACCCTCAATTAAACATTTATGAAAGATTTATTGAAAACTAGTTAACCATTTATAAGGCACTTGTATGGAAACAGAGTATAAATGATGACTTTCAATTTTCTGGGCAAACTTTATAAAGCACTTTCATTTCATCTTCTGTCCTAGTTACTGCGTGTGGAGACACTGCAATACTGGATATGTGGTAATTTCTGGCAAGTTTTGACTTCATGATTCTGGGATGACACTTTGAATAATAGTGCAGGAGCATTACAGGCTCATAAAAGCAAATGAATGCTTTAAGAGCTGACAGTACATACATTCTTAAAGCTGAAATCTATTTAAATGTGCTGCTCTGAAGCAAAGAGAGATAGAGATATTTTAATATATGTATAATTATGAGTGCCTGTGTATTTTTCTTTGATACAATTTCATTTTGAATAGTACTATTTAAATATGTAAGGGAGTTAATTTCTGTATTGTATACACACGTACTTGGTGTAATATGAGATAATAGAGATGTGGAAAAATATTAATAAATAGATTTTAATGAAGTTATTTTTGATTTATATCAGTGCAAATGAATTGGGGTCTTTTCCTTGACATTTTCATCTGCTGAGTTATCCACTGGCTTGACTCAAATAATTCCAGAAGAAACCTTTATGAAATAGGAAGCTTGGCCTCTTGGCTGCTTCCAATGTCCTTCCCACGTGCCCTGTGCACCTCCAAGATGCTCAACAGCCAATTGATCCCATAAACTCCCACAGCCCTACGGAGGAGCTGCTCCCTCCTCTGCTTTTCATATTCCAGGCACTCATTTATCGAGTGTTCTGCCAATAACAGAAAACAGAACTGGCCAGTGATGGACAAAGGGTTGGAAGGGAACGCTGCAAACTCTCCTCTCGTGCTCTGTCATTGCCCCCATGGCCTGCACGACCCTCAGGCTTTGGGAAAAACACCGGGAACGCCAGGAATTTCACACAGGTTACCAGGAAGGCATCCAAGCTGTTCACTATTGACACACTGACCCGAGTTTAGAGAGGGGAAGTTACACAAATCATCAAATTCCTGAGAAATTCAAGTCCTTGTGCTTTTGTTTTCTGAAGTAGCAATATTATCTTTACCCAAACGCGCTGGTCAAAATCTTAACTCTTACCTGATCAGTCAGTTATGGGAATTTAAAAATATATGCTTTTTAGAAGCATACATTTATGGGGATATAGCATTCCTGTTGTTCACATTTTGCTGCATCAAAAGTAATTAGTATTAATGAAAAATTAACAACTACACCGCAATTATTACAGAGGAGACACAAAACATCATTTCTGCTCCTGATTTCACTAAAATCCCTGGAAGCTGAAATGTGACACTACAATAAATATATCTGTTAATAAAAGAGGCAAATCTAATGTACAAAACTGGTTATGTTAATTGTTTTCCAGGTTTATTCAGTTAGAATATTTGAAAAATATACAAATGTCTAAAGCAAAAAACCATAAATATTTACAAAATGTAAGCTATTGACGTCTATGTTCAGAGGCACTTTAGAAAGTATCATAAGCAAATTTTTCATTTAACGTTTCGATTCTCAAACATAGTAACAGAGAAGTAATTACAGAATTACTGCACTAATAAGCAGCTCTGGAATTTAAAGAGAGGAAAAAAAATTCTGATTTCCCCAATTTGTTCCATGTAGGGAAACATACGAAACCTGAACAAAAGAAAATCTAAAGATTCCTCTCTCTCTGTAAGAAAACAGCTTCATTTGCATAATCTTCTACAAGTCTAATTTTCCTTTATGATATTTTGGAATGTTTTCCTGATCAGTGAATTCCCTACGGCGCTATAAAAACTTCTACACTCAGTAATGAAACACTTTTTTTTTAAACCCACAAAATGAGGATTTGCAGTACAAACATCCCTGGCATCCTGCCGTAAGACAAAACTACTTAATTCCTTCCTTTAAACAGAATCCACATAATCAGGAACAGATTTATGCCTCTGGAATACAGCGAGTGAGAGCTTCCACGAGAGGGGGATACTCGTGCTTACAACAAACCACCTCAAAATGTTCTTCAGACCGGCTGGAGTTGTGACTCCTTGGCAATCTCTGTGCTTCCTCCTGTCCTTAATGGAACAGAAGGAAGGACTTGGAGCAGGAATTAAGGAAAAGGGAAGGTGGTCAACTAGTTCCACCCTGAGTGTGTGTAAAGCACAACCCTGGAAGCTCCTTCTCCAACTTGTGCTGCTTTCCCAAGCTCTGACCCACCTGGCTCCAGTGACAGACTCCTGCCCAGGGCTGTGATGTTCAGTTTGGGCTATTCCTAAAGGATCACACCCCCTGCCAGTAGATAACTTAGGGCATGCTCTTGTCCTTCCCTCATCCCCACCAGACATCATTTACTCGCTGACACCGGGGGAATCGTGAGCAAAAGGGCTGTTTGAAGAGCCCTGGAGCTGAGGTGAACTGAGTGACCTCTGAGTCCCTCAGGAATCCTCGGGATGGCAGCATCCCAGGAAAAGATGCTGACACAGAGCTGCTGTTCAGATTCACTCCTCTGGCAGCTGCAGCATCGCCCTCACGGGAAGGCTGTGGGTGAAGTGGGCAGGGTTGGCACCAGGCAGGGGGAGAGCTTCGCTTCTCCTGCCCGAGCCCTCCTCTGCAGCCAGAGGGGTCGACAGAAATATGCTCAAGACAGAGAAAAATAAATGGAAACATGAGCAGGGAAACTTAAAAAACCAGTCTAGGAAAACTACTACTGGCAATTCTGAAAGACAAAATTATTTATCCTTGCATAATTTTGATGGTGATCGGTCCAAGGGCTGTGCAGGGTCACGCTGCTTTATGGCCCACTGAGCTTTGATATACTGCACAACTCATTAGTGGTCTCTTACTTGGCTGTTGGAGAGTTACTTAAAAAGAATAATATTTATTTTGCTATTTACAACCTACGCAGAGAGAGTAGGCAAGAGGTTTTAGAAGGAAATACAGATATCAAAATAAATCAGCACAAGAACAACATAAAATGAAAGTATCATCATCTTTGCTGCCCTTAAATATAGGCTGTTATTTGGTAGGTTTCAACCTCCTTCAAATATTAAGTAACCACAGAATTTTAAGGTCCTAAATTTAAATCCACATTAGCCAGCAAACTGGTTCCCAAGTACTGTCCACATGAATATTTCCAGGGTAATGACACTTCTCCTGCAATGGGTAAGTCCTTCTCTGAATGGAGTTTGGCTCAGCAGATGTGCAGACATAAGATCAACTTCTCTGAAAAATTTTATTGCACATACATTCCTATTAATAGAGAAGAATTGTTAAATAAATGTTACTACTACTGACAGCAGTAGTAGTAACATGATGGGCAGATCATTATTTATTTATGTTCCACATTTCCAATTTGTTCCATTTATTTCACAACTACAGAAGCTTGAAAAGACTTCTTAAAATGAATCACAGACATGAGAGCAACAGAAAACCAATTAGATCATCAAGTCTATATCATTATTCGGTTCCTTTCTTGTTCTCTTCAGGTTACATATGTGGAAACCTTAACACTTCCTTTTAAAGGCAATTCCAATAAACTCTTTTTGCTGACATTAAATCCAGATTTTCCTTTTCTTTTACTTCTCCACAACACTCAGCAGTGACCACTGATGTATTTACAAATGCATTTATAAATAGTCTGAGCCTTGCTAGAAACATGGCAGTCCCACAGCATCCTACAGATTGTGCTTTATTGTCAGCTTCTCCTTGAAACCATAAGCAATGTTTCTTTTTCTCTGTACTGATTTTTTTTTTCAGATCAATGACTTTCAGCTGCATTTTAATTACCAAACTGTAACACAATCTATTCTCCTTATGTATACATAATGCAAAGTGCTCCAAGAAACATGTATAAGAAATGAGGCTCACTCTGAACATATCAGCTGAAAAGGCTGATTCAGTGTTTCTTCCAAAAGCAGAAGAAATGGACTCGATTTTCAGCCACATCAAAGTAATACTGAAGGTCTTCCAGCAACGAGCAAGGAGATGAACATTCAAGGTTTATACCACTGAAACCTTCCTTGTCCTCGTGGTAACAGTGCTAACTATTCTAGAGAGGAGTTTTTGGCTGTTAAGTTCACTAAACAACTCTGAACCCTAGACAAGAGAACTCCTGTACCTTAAGAGTCCTCTATAATATCTGTAGGAACTGAAAGTCCCATTGAATTCCAAAGCAAACAAAACAATTTTCTCCCCAGAAAACTAGTATTTATTTTTTTTTTAACTGACTAAAAAAAAAAGTTGAAGAAAACAGATATGAGCACTTATCTCTTACTTCAAGGGTACCTTTCAACAGGGCTTGGTGCCCTAAAGGTAGATGGACAAATAAATAATATTATTTTCCCTTACAAACATAAGCTACTCACACTCTTAGACCATCACAATCACAGCTACTTGTGCACAAAAGAGGTTTATACTGAAATCTTTAGCCAAACACATCCTGCCCTTCAGCTGTAAGACACACAAAATATCCTCCATGGTCATTCAGTCCTACAGTGGAATCTCAGCAGTAAAATCATTCCTGGATTCTTCTGGTTCACATCAGATAATTCTGTGTTTGAGCCACAGGGAAGGTGGGACTGGCAGCTCAAATCCAGGCAGGAGGGTGTTTGACTGCAAGACTCTTCCTGCCTGGCTTGTGATCCAGGCAGTTCTCTCTCCCTAAGAGTCCTGCAAAAGGTTGGGCTTCATCTCCCCTTTGCAGCGAACATTTGGGGATGCACAGGAGATCCCACTGCACAGAACTCTCTGGCTTTTCTGATGAGATCACCACTGAAGTTAAATTTTGATGTAAATATATAACACATATATATATGGCTGGCTGCTGCTCTTTGTGCTCTGCTCAGCTGTTTTGGCAAGACTCGTTTCATGGGGAAATTTGACTGCACCTGCATGAAAATCATATAAACTATAGGGCAGAAATAAATATTTTACAAATGTCAGCCTTTTTTGTTTGTAAACTTAAACAAGAGGACTAGTACAGGTTGTTTGAGGGAGCAAATCTACATAATGCCACACGTGAGAAATTCCTGAAGATGAAAATCGACTCCTGTGTTTGTTATGTTTCCACCCTTGGAAAACCTGCCTGTATAATAAAACACCCAGAGTTTTTCTGAGGCTGATTAACTAGCTTGTTTCCAGTAAAATTGCTTTCCCCTGAGAGGAACATTAAGATTTTTCTTTAATGCAATCTTCAGCCATTACCATTGATTATGGCTTCATTAAATATGAAAATGAGGATTTACTCTTCGCAGCAGATATCGCTTTTCTGCATAAGTGAGTAAAGATTTTCCTCTGCGCTTCACTCGGAGAGAAGCGTGAACAAATATTTTATTTATGGACAGTTTTTGAAGGAAGAAATTGCCTGTGGCAAAACCACAGCTCACTGGAAAAATCCTTTGCCAACAGGATGAAAGTCTGGGCTCCAAACCACTCCAACCTGGGCAGCCTCTGTGGCACCAAGTTAAATGCAATAAACGTTCATTAGCGAGATAAGCTGATTAATCATAAAACTCCTTGTTTGTGAACGAATCCATAAGTTTATTAAAAGGCTGGTTGAAGACAAAAAGATATTTCAGTCAGTGTAAAGCCAAGTGCCTTGGTAATAGGAATGGATCTCTGGTAGGTGCAATGGCTTCATCTAAAACGTACATAAAATAGCCATAATTTAAGGGAAAACAGAAGAGAAATTCCATATTAATGTGCTAATAGAGCTTGAGCAGCGAAGATTGTTTTTTTAAATGATCATTCTTGCTAAATATTTTTTGGAAATGTCAAATTTAATCCCGTCTTTGAAAAAAAAAGTCTTTCAGAATCTCCTAGTACTGAGCTTTCTCTAATTAATACACTGTTCTATAATCAATATTTACTCCATGAAGCCTTGAAATGTTAAATTTCGGGTATAAAGACAACAGTTCTGCCTTGCTGTCTGAGTTGCCCAGCATCAGGTGAGCAGGTCT
Source organism: Chiroxiphia lanceolata (assembly GCF_009829145.1). NCBI lineage: Eukaryota > Metazoa > Chordata > Aves > Passeriformes > Pipridae > Chiroxiphia > Chiroxiphia lanceolata. The sequence continues at coordinate 5,592,741 of NC_045649.1, read as the reverse complement.
TGTACTGGTTTTACAAAACCAGTTCACACTCGTGGTTTAATGAGATATTTTGAAGATCAGAACCATACTCTGCCTCCACGACTTTTGAACACATTGTAAGTAGACAAATTCACCAAATGCTTGCTGTAAAGGGTATTCCCAGTTTCCACATTTATCAAGGAGATTTTTTTAAAGGGCTGATCTATAACCTCAGGGATCAATTTAGACAAAAGCACATCAGATCAATAAAGTAAGGAAGAAAAAGCAAAGTGAGCAAGGAAATAGAGAGGAATAGGAAGGTATTACTTGTCAGAGGCACTGCCTACATCCCCTCACAAACACCAGTTATTCCCAGGAGCAGACAGTCTCACTCCTGGCTTCACTCTAAACCAGTAAAAAGTGCATTTTTAATTCCTATCCTCACGTCTGAGTGCCTGACATTGGTTTCTCTCTCAGGGCCAAGCACATTTCCATTGGTAGACATTCAGCAGCTTATTATGGAGCAGTGCACTAAAACAGCCTAGAAAATGTGCCAACAGTAACCCTGTGCATGATACAACACTGATATAAACGCCACTGGTAACTAATATTCACAAATTCCTGGGGAGGGAGGTATATCCACCTATACTGAGGTCCCTAATGCAACTAGTCCAGCAATCACCAGAGGTGACTCGGTGGTATATAAATGGTAAATGGAAGTTTTGCCTCAATTTAAATGTCACATACTTCGTCCTGGGTTCTCTCCAGGATTTATTAGCACAGCCAGAGGGCACTTCAGTTTGCCTCTCATGTAAAAAGCTAATATTTTACCCTCAGTGCCATATGGGAGAAAGAAACTACACAAACTTGAAAGCATACGGCGAGAAGTCGGCTTCTAAAATAAACTTAAGAGCTATAATTTCAACGGCATATAATAAATTGTGCTTGAAACAAGGTGAAATCATTCTGTCAAAAAGACTACAGATTGTCAATCAACAGCAATTCTTTGAAAACAGACTGAAATAAACATAACAAGAGTTCCATCACGAGGACTGTCTGCGATTAAAAATGTTACAATGGTATCATTTAAATTCTTCTAAATTTGGGAAAAAAAGAGGGACCGTGGAAAACACTGAATACAAACATCAGCAGGCAAAGTGTAGACACATATTCTCTAACCCTTGGACCACTGTTTTCAAAGGAATTACAGTAACAGGGAAGACTAGGAATCAAGGCCGAGAGCAGTAAGTGTAAAAATTAAAGGATGTTAATTGGAACTCTTCCTCCATTTGTAACTCTGCATGGGAAGTCATTTCACATTGAGAGCACATGGATGGTCCCCTTTTTTTTTTTTTTCATTAGAAAGATAAAATCCAAACACAAAATATGCAAAGAGTTAATATTTCTTGTGGGAAGCTCATACTCACTTAGAGCAGTCTATGTTTTTGGTATAACTTTTGACCAGTACAAACTAAGAGCCAAAGAATGGGGTGATGGAACCAAGAGCTTTGATATTCATGTCAGAGCAGGGTCCTCCACTGGGAACAGAACCCTAAAAAAGGACAAGTACCTTTACAAGGTACTGCCTAAAACACATGATAACAACAAAAGAAATTTCATTGCAAAAGTGAAATGCTAAATAAATTATCAATGTCCTGAACTACCCGAAATTCTGCTTTTTATCCATCACAGAAATCAGACGGATACAGCACGAGAGATGGACTGACTGGGTTCATCCATCTTTTAAAAGAAGCTGGTTTCTTTGTGTGAACTTGGCAAAGCATACAAGTACATTTTTAATTTATAATAGATTTAATGGAGCGCTGAAAAGCAGCTGCTTAAGTATTTATTTGTTTATGATGCTTTTTAATACCTTTTGTTTATTACCCTCATGGATATCCTTTTACAACTTGCTCGTCTCTGCCATGAATCAACAATGATTAGCGTTAAAAGCCATACAAAATTTATCACAGCAATGTAGCTCCTGCCTAAGGGAAGGAGCTAAAGAAAATAAGGATTTCAATCTTAAAAAACAGACAACACAACATTTAAAGATGTTTGGCCAAATTTTTTTTTCTCCACAAAGGTAGAAATCCGGAAAGTTCTGTGATCAGAGCAGCTCTTATCTGACAAATCAAGACAGAACAGAAACAAAAAGGACAGGTTTGAACTAAATATAGCATTGAAATGGGAACAGAAGGATCTTTGCAACTCTGATAAACATCCAATGTCACCTGAAAAAAACCCCAAAACACGTTATAATCTTCCTCTTTTTTTTGTTATGATCCCCCATTTGTAAAATATGCTCAACCCATATAAGGACCATACAGATGATGGGCTGGAAAACATTTAGACCAAATAAGTTATTTTTTTAGAGTACTTTCAACAGTCAACTCAAAAGTTAAATAAACACACTGAAAGCATAAGTAATTTATACATAAGTATGACACAAGTCCAACACCTACTTTACCAGAAGAACCCAAGACCAAAATGAAGTAAATGTACACACATTTTAAAGATCACAGAGTATTTCTTATCTCCACTTCTTTGGCTTAAGCAGGAGAAATACCAGCTGTGACCAAGTACACATTAAGGGTATCATAACTTATCATCAAGCTGAAAGAAACCATGAAGGTTTTATAAAGATTTCCTGATCAGCTGGAGACTTGAGACATCAAGGTAATGACAAATTTTAAGTGAAAACAACATAGGTGGATTTGAAGTCCATTTTCTCATTTGCACTTCAATATAAATATTTTTTTTAAGAATATGTTTTCTTATTAAAAAAAAAATCCCACTAGGCACTGCATTCTTAATAAAATAATGAGATGCTCAGGATAACATCTTAGGTGTCACTAACTGGTGGTTTGAAATAACACTAAGTACCTAAACAATCATAGAATCATAGGGTGGTTTGGGTTGGAAGGGACCTTAAAGATCATCTGGTTGCAACCCCTTGCCATGGGCATTTAATGATGCAATCACTGCTCTAGTGCTCATGGTACATTACTTTTTCTAAATTAGAAGCCTCCAAGTGTGGGAAACCCCTTCTTTTGGCAGGTCTAGTTTGACTGGAAGAGCAGTCAGATAACGTGGTGGAAGATGAGGCCCGTGCTCACCACAGCTTCCAAAATCAAAGCTAAAATTCGAATGTTTCAGGGATTCCAGCTACTTTTTCCTAAGTGATTTTAGCAAGTTTGCTAAATATATAGAATACCTGTCTCTGAGCAGAGAACTCATGAACAATTATGTATCAGTCAAGTGTAATTAAGCACCTAAGGAGAGTTTCAAGACCTTTTTTCCAAACCCTTGGTTTGTTCGTGTTCATCTCTCACTCTTTGTGTCTCTCACCTGATCCAAGAGCAGCAGAGTGAACACAACACTGATGGAAAGTCCATATCCTTTTTCAGTTTTAATTAGGGGCCACTACTGGAAAACCTTCACTCAGGTTGATTTTTTACCTTTAAACCTCTGTGGTTTTAACTTTTTTTTCTGGTGTTCTGGTCACAAACCCCTCAAAATTATCCCCCCCCCCCAAAAAAAAAGAACCCACAGGAAGGAAAATAGTTTTGTATTAAAGCAGCTCGGGAAGCCAATGGGGAAAAATGAGAAAGAGTTATTGGAATGACTAATAGCACATTAAAAATATATTAAAAAGGTGTAGTATGAAATGAGATAATAAAAAACAGGTTAGTAGAAATTCATCCCCAGTGAATCATAATTTTAAAATATTTGCAGAAACAAATGGAATTACAATATAAAATCCCAATTATTTAGAATCGAAGTGAGTATCTTCCTGCCTTGCATATTTACCAGAGAACTATAGAGATGCTGAAAAAAGCATTTTAAAATATAAAGTAATGAGAAAAATAATTTTCTCATAATAAAATCTTCAGCAAACAGGTTATGACTGTATAACAAAAAAATTCACCTATTAAAACTTCCTAACTGCTCAAACTTCATGCAAATGCACTGAAAGCAAGCCTTGGGAGAGGTGTAGAAAATCTCTTTGCTGCTACAAGATTCCAGCTGGAAATTTGTACAGAAAGGTTAGTAATGGGAAAGTGTTGGTTTCATGCTTTGCTCTGAACAGTTCACACACTGACTAATATCTGAAAACACAGTTTTGTGGGATTTTTTTGGCAGTAATAAGCATTTTTGGCAGCTTTTTCAGCATTTCATACAACTGCAAGTTTATTTGAGGTATTGTTGAATTTTGATTTGATTGCAGAACTTGCACTGCTGGACAAAATCTTCGTTAGGGAATGGAACTTCCTTAATTCTTTTGCTTTATGGGTTGTTGCAGAAGATCACAACATCAGGAAGTGTTGCTTCCTTTATCCTAGAAATGGGGAAAAAACCTTTTTCTTCCAAATATGTGCTATCTGTGTTTTCCTCTCAAAGGCTGCAAGAATTTGTTGTGAAACCCACCCCAGAGTTCAAGGCTGTTAATTAAGAAGCAAATAGTCGAGTAGCTCAAAACACAGAATCACCATGGTTGGAAAAGACCTTCAGGATCATCACCTCAAGCCATCAGCCCAGCACCACCATCGGGTCACCACCAAATCACACCCTCAGGTGCCACATCCAGGGACACTTGGAGGGACACTTTGGGACACTTCCAGGGACGGTGACCCCCCCACTGCCCTGGGCAGCCTGTTCCAAGAGTTCAAATCACACTTCCCGTGGTGTTTTTGCAGCCCTTCCCAGGCTCTCTGTGTCTTCTTTAAAACATTTATCACTGGTCAACACATGGACAAAATTTCCACCTCGCCATCATCCCCATCCACGGCCTTTTGCCATCACAATTAGCACATTAGTCTCAAAATGACTGTCCCTTCTTACTCTCTGTCTAACCATGTGATTGGCAGCTGGCTAAATGTGATGAAGAATTTATTCCTGAATGCACTGCATGCATGTATTCGTTTGTGTTATTGTCATATCAACTGGATATATGTCATTAAAAAAGAAATTTCCTGAATGGCAGGTGGGAATGGCTGTAATTTATTCATTCTTTCTGTAAATCAGCTGTCAAAATATCAACCTAAAATTATATTGTTAAAAATAATAAAAAAATATATATCCAATAACTGAGAATTACTTTTTTTTTTCCCCTCCTAAGGACTGGAGGCAGCAACCACATTTAGTCCTAAATCATTTATCCAGCCTTAAAATTGTTGTTGAAGTGTCACTAAGAGAGCTCTAGAAAAACAGGAAGGGAAACATCAGTGTCAAGACAATATTTTTTTCCAGTGAACTCAGTATATCAGTTGTTATTCTGTGTTGCACTGGATAACAGCTGCTGAATCAGAGAGGGACCTAAAGAACATGGTATCAGCCCCCTAATGCACATCCACAAAGTTCTGCTGTTTGAGTGCTGTAGAAGCAGAGCTCTCAACTCATTTGATAAATACTGTGAAAATCATTAGAGAGCACAGGAAAACACCAAGAAGGAATGTCTCTTGGCACAGCATCTAACCCAAACTCAGCAAAACCCTGACAGTCATCTCGAAATGCCAGAGGACGATCTGGAACCCTTTGACTGAGAGACACGTGTCTAGTTTTGCACACTGGCTACATCCCAGCTCAGTAATAACTGAATTAATTTAATCAAATTGTAGCCATGGGAAAGTTAAACACACAATCTAATGCCATAACCCAAATTGCTGTTAAAGTCAAGGAGAGCAAGAATCCCTTTGGTAGTGGAGTTAATCTGCTGCCCTAAAACCTCTTTGAGGAGGAAATGAGTGGTCCCCAAGAGTAAATAACACCTAATTTTTTATTCAGTTGGAATTCAGGGGAATTAGTGTTGTAATAATTCTGCTCTGAGCCAGGTGTACCTCACCCAAACCCTAAAAAAGCCTGACCTTCACACCACCACCCTCACTGAATTTGATTCCTGTGTCCAGACCAACCATCCTGATCCCCTCTAATCACCTCCTGGATCCCCTCTATTTCTGTCCCACTCAACAAGGAAGTCAATCTTGTGAGGTGCAAAGGCAACCTCGGTGAAAAGCTGAGCTCCTTTCCTCCCACAGAGTCAAATGGATGCACTTCAGCCCCCTGGAGGGTCTGAGCCTTCCGGGGAAAATGAGAAAATTGCAGGAAAACAAATTGTCGGGATTTGAGGCTATAAAGCCTCTCAAAAGTAATGAAAAGATGTCACTCAACAGCAGGACAAGGTTTTAGATTTTGCTGATAATTTAGATATCAGTGAACTTTGTCTGTTTACAGATCCCGAGAGAAGCAGCCACGAAATTGCATTTGCAATCCAGCAGCTGGAGAGTTTGATTTGAGGAAAAAAAAACCAACCAAACATTAAAAAAAAAAAAAAAAAAAAAAAAAGGGATACTCCCCAAACTTAAGGACCAAACCCCTGAAACTGTGAGCAAGATTAGACTGTTCCTTAAGGAGATCTGCACATACAGCTCCAGAGGAGGGATTTATTAAGGAACCTGTGCCTTAACGAAGGTGTGCTGCATAGATAGATCTCCTAAACAGAATAAAAGCTCTCTTCCTGCCCCTGCAGGGTCCTTCAGCTGAGTCTGTCTGATTTTTTTTTTGGTATATCACAATCACATAGAAAGGCAGCAGAGGCTGTGCCAAAACCAAAATATCATCTGTACAGTTAGTCAGGAAAGTCATCTGCCAGAAATCACACAAACCTCCAGATGGCAAAACGTCTACAAAAACCAGCCAGTGCTGGCTTCTGCAGGAATACTGAGTAAAGAAATGAAACTACACCTGGATTCTATTCCACCCATGAAGGTGAGATTCAGAGCATTTGGCATATTCTGGTATTCTGGAGGAAAAAATGCTCCAGAGTTCAACAAGGTTAATACAAGGGAGACAAAAAAAACAATTACCCTTTTTTATATAAACAGTCATTCTGCACTTAAAATTTATCTTTGCCTATATTATGTATTCTATAAAGGTACATATGCATCTTCAACTCCAAAAATACTTGATATTTCCGCCTTTATCCACTGTGACAGCTGACAGTTTTTAATTCCCATTCTCCAGAACTGGAGAGGGCCACTGTCTCTGACTGATGTCTGCTGCTACTTCTTATAACTTGACTTAAACATGGATTTGTTCTTCAAAGTTCTGCTTCAGCAGGTGAGCTGTACCTCAGCTGGAAGGATGCTGCATGAAGGTTTAGCACAAAGCTCACACAGTAAAATAGCTCTTATTGTACATGAGGGGTTCATATCCCTGCCTAATCCTGCCCAAACAAGATAAAGGCATAAGAAAAAATCAATAGGAGATGAATCCCAGAAAACAGCACAGCCATTTGTGCACTGTTCATATTTTATTACTGTGCTCAATTCATACTGTTCTACTTGTTTGTTGGGACATCCTCAGAATCAAGTTCTGAATATTTAATTCAAGGTGGTTCAGAGAGAAGAAATCTGAAAGTATTTCATGCTCAGAAAGCCAGAGCCCACAAGCACATGGAATGAAGTCCACCCAGTTCCACCCTCACAGCTGCTGCAAACACGGCAGCAGAGTTTTAACTATTTTGAACACAGCCAGGAGTTCTGAGCTTGAATAAAATATATGTGCAGCCCAGGTTTGCCACCTCTTTCAGGTCTTTCTAATGATTATCCTGTACAAGCAATTCCCCAAAGAACACACAAGTTGTTTAGACAAGGTTGCTGATTCAAGAGACATTAATATTGTCCAAAAGTTGGCTGAGTGAGTCACAGATATCTTGTGTTCAACAGGCAGCTGGGGAAAAACGTGGCTTAGAGCACACAAAGGGCCACTGAAATCCACAGGGACAGGCTGGAACACGACTTCAAATGACAACTGAAACATCGCTCTCATAAAGGAGGTGTTTTTGTCTCTTGCTAAACCAATACAAAAAAGATCCATTAAATTTTTTTTATTATTTGACCACACTGATTTAAGGAATGTTAAGCTCATGACTCAGGAGGAATGATGTTAAACTGAAATAGTTTAGAAGTAATTTCACATCCAAAATCATGCAAACCGTGGAAAATTGTCATTGTACTATTAAAAATAAAACGTGCTCCAAACTGATTTAAGCTCTGTGGATGAAATACAGCTTTCAAAATAAACATACATCCAGAAACAATCTCCTTAAATCTGAAAAGCTGGAAAAAGCTCTGACATTACTTGTTATTAAAGGTGTTTTTCATGAGTCTAGATGATTTTGTGATTTATCTTTATTTTCCAACTGTAGTTCCAAGTCCAACCTACAATTTCATGCCAAAATGCTAAGTAATTAAGAAATGATTACACCCTACTGCTTCTGAATTTTTCTGTCCTTCAGATAACTGCTAATTTAGCACCAAAATGGCACATTAGAGAGCTGGACCTAATGGCTGTGGTTGCATCTTGATTTACAGAGCCCTGGAAGGGAAGCACAGAGCGATGCTGTGGCAGAGCTGCAAAATTATTCACTGTTTTCACTCGCTGCTGATATTGAACCAGGAACATTTCTATAGGATAGGAAATAAGGACAAAATATTTTAGTTGTGTTTCCTTCAAACCACACCTGTGCACTCTCCCAGTCATGAGTGGCAGCTCCTGCTGTACTTTGGCAATTCCTGTGTTTAGGAATACAAACGAAAGTTGCTCCGTGGTTGGGCTGCTGGTGGCATTTGGGGAAAGAGGGTTTGGAATCCCTTCTGTGCTGGGCTGAGCTGGGAGAACATTCCAAACACGGAATGGACCACTCTTCTACCTCATTTCTATCAGAAATGGGAAAGCAATGGATCCGGCTGCTGGTGGAGACCACAGGGGCTCCAAGCAAGGACCTGGAGCACTGTTCCCGAAGGGAATGTGATCCTGTGGTTTCCAGGCACTTGTGGCACTGTAGCTGTGGAGTGAGTGGTATTGCTTGGATAAAAAAGCTCGTTATGATCATAATATTTTCTGTAAGTTCTCCACTGTAGCATTTGGCAATTGCCTATGGTTTGAATTACTCCCCAATTAATGAGTTTGCAGGGAACTACCAGCCAATATTTTCTGTCATTTAATAGTTCCTCCTCTCAGTCCTTTTCCATTTTTTCCCCTACTCTCCAGCAACTCGTAGTCTTTGTTAGACATTGGTATGTATCTTTTTAGCTTTTATTTAATTGCTTTTTGACTCTCAGCTACCACAGTGCCCTTTTTCATGTAACAACAGACAGCAAGGACTGCCAGCAAAGCTGTGAATCTTCAAGGGTTACTGTAATTTTTTTTCTCTTGTAAATCTATTCCTTATGATAAAAGGAGCAGTATACATCTGTTCTGCAATAGAGAACTCATTATCTTTTTGGGCCTTCTATTAGCTACAAGCTGTGCAACATATTTTTTTTTTCTACAAAGGATGGTCATTTGCAAGTGAAGCAGGGGATCTGTTGGATACATTTAGCAAGAGATTTCCCTTGTCATTTTTGCTGCTGGAGTGTAATGCCAAAAAGTCAAGAAACTAATGAAAAAAAAAAATCCACAAAAAATGCCACAGCTTAAAAGCTTATAGGAGGTGTGAGTTGTCTACAATTCACCAGCTGCCATCAAGAAAAAAAGGGTTCATGAGACACAGAAATAAAGAAAAGGCTACACTTGTATAGGGCAATCCCATAACCATAAATGTATAGATGTCCCTCTTGTTTCTCACTACTTTTCATTTCTCTCTCATAGCTTAAGTGAGGCATTAAACAACAGATCGAGTTTTTAATACTCTGGTTTTTCAGTATATTTAATACAGTGGAATGATGTCACCTTCAGTAGTTCTTGAATATCATTAATAGGTGTCTCCCAGCCTCTCAAGAGGTTCTATTTCAGAAGATGTCTTAATTATTCCTAAACTATTCTTAACAGAAATTAGCACATCAAAGCCATGAGAAACCAATGAGAAAAAATTCCCTTTGTAGAAGTCCTGGAGTTCACATATTGAGCTCTGTGATTATAAAAGGTACCGTTTCTGTAAAAGTGTTGTAAAAAGAGGACACAGAGAGACTGATAACGTAATTTTTTTCTTAGCCCCTAAAAGTTCAATTAAATGAAAGATGCCTTCAAAACTCCCAATGTTTTACAGACTGGCTGCTGTAATGTAGCTTTCCAGAGCACATACTTATTAAAAACCACCATCAAACTGGTTTGTTGGCTTAATCCAGCTCCTGTTCAAGTCAATGGTTAAGCTAAAAAAGAAAAGCATTTATATATATATATAATTCTTACTTATGAAGTCCTAAAAGGCAGCCTGAATTTATTTTTCTCGGTACATGGCACTCTTATTTACCTTAAATGGTCAAATCAACCCCTGCTGATATTTAGTAGCAGCAGATTTGAATTCAGTCTCTGATGGGAGCTTTGTCCACATCACAGTGAAAGAACCTGGTATTTTGATTTTACAAATAATTCCAGGATGGGTTACCATATTAAAAGCAAGAAATAAGAAGCAGTCAGTTATAATCAGTCATTTGATAATTCCACTCCATAAAAGAGAGCTCCCAATAACTTCTCTTATCCGATGCCACAGCTGAAAGTCTTGTTAACAGAGGTCTCAAGGCAAAGGAGTTCCAGATCATTGGGCATTTTATGTCACTTTAATGTTTAGGGAGGCAGCTGAGGAAATATATTGGCTTACACTGATGTTCCAGCATTCCTAATAGATAGAGTTTATAAGCCAAATGAAGGACCAGGTTTTTTTTTTTTTAATAGATGTCTGCAATATTATTTCCATGGTATAACGTATAATTAAATTCAAATATTCATCCTATTAAGCCTTTCAGCTTTAGGTCGAATCAAGCAGAGGGATACATTTGCTGGCTTGTTTTGCCAAGCTGCCTGTCTGCAGGGAAGATTAACAAGGGACACAGGCTGGGAAGCAGATTCGTCCCAGTTCTTGTGGATCTCAAGATTAGATTGGCCATTTGTTTCTATGCAAAATGTAAATGCATCTGCAATTACTTCTAAGAGAAAGCTGAGCACTCATAAGATGTGATTTATATGGCAGGCTGCTGGATGGAGATATATAGCAGTGCTTTTCCTTTCACTTGACATTCAAATCAGTCTGTGGTAACTCTGTCACTAATCGTATTTTCTGAGTGAACTGGGACCAGCAGGGCTGGCAAACTCCTGTTCTCTTACACACACCCTTTTGAAACAAAACCACAATCAATAAACCATCATTTTTCCCCCTCTCATGAGAAGGAACGTGTGTTTGATGGCTGGTGTCTGTTCAGGAGTCAGCATTGCTGGTAAGTCTGATGTATATGTGAGTGGAGGAAATGTGTGTGTTGGGATTTGCCTTTATTCTTTGGCTCTTCCTTGTGACTGAGGGATAAAAAATTACAGTAGTATCGACAAAATAATAATAATATCATCATAAAATGCACTTGTAGGAAGATTTGTTGTCTGCTATTAAATTCACATTCAAAGCTGAGCAATCTCATCAAAGGCAACTCCAAAAAAAGCACTTTTCCAAGTGTACCAGTTGTCACAGCCCAGTGTGTAACAAGGCTGGGAGGGTGACACTGCTGCTTCCTGGGTAGAACAGGAACAACAACAGTCATGACAACACCTGAGACAACACAAAACACAACAAGGACAACGCCTACAAGTTCACTTTCTCTTGAGTAGTGAAGGGGAAAAACATAAAATCAAATCTATGTTAGACTACGCAGTTTTCACCTACAAACTTTTCCTGGCACAGTAACAAAGGCACTGATAATAATAATCAGAATTAAAGCCTCAAATTAGAGTCTCAAGCATTGCAAAACTGTGTTTAAAATTCCATTTTGGGACAGAAACTGGAACCTCACACAGAACAGTCCTTTTCCTGTTATTCAGTGCTGGAGTAGCACCAAAGACTATCAAGACTTCCTTCAAAACTAATAGCCATGGAAAGTTTTAAGAAAGAAAACCTGGATCTTAAAGTGCCTTGGACCTGAAAGTCTTTCTGTCTGGAGAACCCAGACGAGAACATCCTTCTGGAGAACACTTTCATCTCACCTTGCTGAAAATGAACTTCCCTGGCCAAATGTCAGCAGAGGACTCTGCTGGAGCTGCAGACAGAACAAGGCTTTGCCAGGGTGATCTCGTGTCTCCTGTCCACAGGATCAGATATTTCTTCCATCCCCTATAACTTCTTTGGGGCCTGGGGTTTTTTTGGAAAGTTTAATACCACAGCTATCCTCCTCTATTCCAGACCTAGACTTGGTAGAATCTGAAGAAGAGCCTTTGCAAAGCAGATTTAAGAGGACATGCAGAGCTGATTAAGTGGCAACTGTTAAGTCAGAGAACTTTAAGAATCTTGTGAGGATAAAGGACAGCATTAGCAACATAATTTTTAAAGAAGAAAATACCCAGAAATAGTGCCAATCTACCCTCAGATTACCAATTAAAATTTTTTACACTCTGGCAATGATAGTGCAAAGTTATCAAAGAACTTCCGAATTTAAGCCTGATAACCACCAACATCCTGAACAAAATGATCTTTATTCTAAGGCAGTAGCCCAGCACGCAGCACATGCAGAGCCATACCACTTTATATCTGTCTGCTTTTCCATTTTTACTGAATCATTCCCAAATACCCAGCATCCAACAAAGACATAGTCTGGCTCTTTCTTCATCCCTCTCCAATTCCCCAGCATTAGATCTTTGCTTATCTCTCTGGAGTTATACAAAATGTTTATCTCTTTAGATCTTCTCTTGTCTCTTCAGTGTTATAAAAAATGGAAGCTGCTTGGGGAATCATGGCCCTACAAATGACACTGGGAGTTAAAAGGAGCATTGCTTTCAATATTTCACTGGGTTACAGGCCTGGATGAAAATGAATTAATCAACAGGTATCACATTAAAGGTTATTTGAGATTTCTTGTTGGAAGACACGGGGAGAGCTAATTTTATAGAATAGTTTGTAGAACTCCCAAATAACCAAGCATACAAGGGGAAGCATCTTACTCAATATAAATTAATTGTACTATCAGCTTGGTTCTTACTGAGGGCTTTTATTGTGGCACTGCTAAAGAGTTGTTATTTATAAAAAGATATTGGAGATAGAGAAGATAGCCTTAGCTAAGCTTAAATTACATTTCCAGTCTGTCATTAACTCATCTGTGGTGAATATCTTAGAAAAAGGTATGTAAAAACCAAGAACTCTGTGCTGAACCTAAAACAAATGAGTAATGTGCCACTGGTGTTATTAAGGTGATAGTTGTTAACGTTAAGCAGTAAAAATAACTAATGTTTAGCAGTAAAATAAAAGTGGGTTTGTTGGGTGCTTTTAATTCTGCTCTCAGTGCCTGGTTTATTCACTGTACACCCTCTTTCCCTTCACATCCCCTGCCTTTTGCAGTAAATAAGGTGAGTTTTACAAAACACAATGTGCAACCATGTGAGCAGCAAAGGAAATGAAGCCACAGGCACACGGAACGAAGAGAGTCAACACTGAACAACCAACCCTCATTGTGTCCTTATTCTAGCTTTTCTTTCAAGCTGTGATAATAAAAAACATGCAGAAAGACTTTGTGAGATTAATTATTAGAAGCCAAAAAACCTGAACAGGCTCTAAACTTTCTAATTTCATGGTGTATAAAACAGAAGGAACACAGAGAGTTATCTCACAGGAAAGAACTCAAGACCTGTCCTACAAAAAAGGTTGGTAATCCTGCAATATTTCTACTAGGGACAGATATAGTGAATGTCACATCACCCAGACCAGAAAAATAGGAGCTACGTGATCATCTGGGAACTGAATCTCATTGCTGGGTTATATATTTCACTTACTTTCTTACTCTTTACCATTTCCCTTAATTTTATTTCACATTCCTTTACCCTATATATCATGTAGGTATAATGCAAAAAAAAATAAAAATTAAAAAAATGGAGTAAGCTCAGCAATTTGTACTGCATTTGGGATACTTACATATGGGTATTTTTATAGAAAGAAGAACTTCCTTTTGACTTCTATCTTTTCACTACAGGATTGGGTGATTTTTACGGTATGAACAATCATGTCTTTTATCATAGTTTTGTATTTAAAGTAAAAGGATATTTGCTAAAACCAAACTTAAACTGAAAGCATACACAAGCTTACAGTAAGCGAAATATGATGAAGTCAAAACCAAATCTAATCTTCTTAAAGTAAGACTTAGTCTTAGTGAATACAACTACAGAATGCTTTGTCATTGGTGAACCAAGAAAGGAGTATTGACAACCACAAGATCACTTATCTTAATGAAATATAAGAATTAAAAGAAATACATAGGTGTGTAGAAATGCTTCTCATATTTGAACTAACGCTGACGATTTTCCCTGTTAAATTTTAAAAGGATGTTATAACTTCACAAACCTGCCGTTGTCCTCAAATTGAATAAAAAATTGTGCAAAGTTTCAGCACGTCAAAGGTGCCCATTTGAGACCCTCCTGTTGTGCTCACAGGAGCACATCAGTCCTGACTGATCACAGCTCCCAGCAACAGCAAAACAAGTAAATAAACGAGCAAACCAAAGATGAATCGAGAGCAAATAGAGAGGATTTGAACTTTTCCTTCCCGTTTTTTTGTTTCTCTGTAGCACAATGTGATCATTACGAGAATTGGGTATCTGTGATTCAGTCACACGTGATTTAAAAGTCTGAGTAACCACCCAATTGTTTACCCTTCCTAAATAAACATATGACAGACGTCAACACCAATTTCATGACAAACGTTGCTTTGGCTTCAGCAGTTGCCTGTTTTCAGCCTGCTGACACCCAGCTTAAAACACTCGGTTACCCAGGGTGACATTTATTTCCTGGGACTGGACATTTCACCGTTTGCAATGGTCACACCGGTTCACTGGAGGATTAATCACCCTTTGAAGGTACCTATTTCTCCCCACCGACTCTAGAGGGAAGTAGAGGACCGAGCTACAACACACACCTCCTGCACCACATCAATGCTCGGGCTTTCCAGCCCTGTGTGTTTTCCTGCCATACTTTGAAGATGGTTGCAGAGGTGTGTCCCAGCATCCTCCACAGTTTAAATTCTTGCCTCTTTTTTTTTTCCTTTGGATATTGACTGTGGTAGGAAGTTTGACACAATACCTTAAATATTTTTAAGAATGAACTTTAAGAGTCTTGAGTTTGGTGGCAAAGCTCCCAGTGAATTCACCAGCAGCAGTATTTCACCTTGGAGTGAACAGCATTTTAAAAGAAAAATAAACCCTAAACTTCTCTAAGCAGCCTTTATATCTCAGTATTGTTTCTATTATGACAATATGTGCCAACATGACCATTTGGGTTTTGACAACCATTTAAAAAAAAACACTAATAACTCATATAATATCACAGATAAAGTATTACATCTTTCTCCAATAATTAGAATTGTGAATTCCTTGTATCTTTCTGTAAAATTCTGCTCTATGTAATAAATATTATAAAGATAACACTAGGTTCAACATGATTCAGCATTTAACAAATAATTTACATAATGTAAATATTAATGTAGCCTTGATCATTGTAGGACTAAGGAATTCTGAACACTGTGCCTTTCATGACTTCCAATATTGCAACAAGTTACTGCATGACATGAGGGAGATTCATGAATACATATTAATATAATAAAATATAACATGAACTTTTTAAAACTCAGAACATTCTACTAGAACTACTTAAACATCCCTGAATGATCCCTTTTCTATGCACCTTTATTGCCACTATTGAATGATTTGGGACTGCTCTTCATTGGAGCTCTCTCCAAAGTGTTTTGGTTAATAAATCTCAAAGGTTTAGGATTCTGGTCACAGGGCAACGCGACTGATAACAGAGAAACAATGCTTTTTTTTTTTTTCTTTTCCCCTCTGTACTGAGCAGTGCTTTTCAGACACAAATAGGAAGGGTAAAGCAGGGGTTTAATCTCAAAGTAGTCTCTCGAAGACTACAGTGTTAAATATTTCTTTTCACTGCTGGGTTCACAAAGTTATCCATAACAGCAAACCGTATTTGAAGCCAATACGACACACTGACTCCTTTCAGCTTTGAAATACACAATTTTCAAAAAAAAAAAAATCAGTATATGTGCGGGGGTGTCAAAGAAGAGAATGAGGTTTCAGTGTCAATCCCATTAACTTCCATCATCTCACTGGCATTTTCCATTCCTGGGAAGGCCCTGAGGCAGCTTTTCGGTCCCCCTGTGACCCCTTGTTTCAAACACCGCTGCCCACCCTGCCAGCTGAACCTGATGGGTGAACTCTCAGGCACCGAGAGAGAAACTGCAGCATCTCAAAGGCTTCCCCTGGATTGTTTGCATTTCCCTCAGGAACATAAGGAATATACCCCAGGAATTCCCTGACTGAGCCTTACACAGCGTCAGCTTTCAGCTTTGCTTGGAGTGAGATCACCAGGTACTGTTCCTTATCTTAGTAACACCCAGCTTTGTGTATCCAGGGTCTGACCTCAAAACCAGGAGATTAAAATGAATTAATAAACAGGAGTCTGAAAATCAATTTAATTCTTCAGTCTCTTGGGCTAATTAGGGCAGTATTTTTAAGCTTTTCCCCGTGACTTTGGAACGTGGTGAGTTTTTATTCTGGTGTATTCTCTTGCTTGCAGAACTAAACTTATAAGAAAAAATATGAATTAACGTGCAGCTATCTCTTATAAATTTTGGCAATATTTGAGTTTTCTGACAGTGCACTGAATTTCCGAGATGACAAAATTGGAAACAATGAATAACAACTGAACAGCACTTGTCTGAAAACATAAGGGAGGAGGTTATGGCTGCAGAGTAGGAACTCATTTAATCTCCTTAAAGGAAACTGCTCTAGTTTAGATATTGTACAAGTCCTTCGGTGACCTGTGGCAGAAGGACAGATTTCATCAATAAAAAGCATCTGCCTCCCACCTCTATTGACTGGAGCAAACTCTTAATATGAACTTTTACGAGAAAAGGAGCCCATGAATATGGTCAAACCAAACATTTGTTCAGAATTTGAATTTGTGTGGATTTGTCTGGATTTGTGTGGCCTTTATTCCACCTAAATAAGCTGTATTCTCTCTGAAACCAAGTTTGCCCTTTAGAAACTATGCAGAAATCTGGTTTAAGTTGTTTCTATGTCCCAAAGGGGCTTTCCATGACAGTTTTTGCAATATTTTGACTATAAAGTTGGCCATGCTTTGAGAGAGGGGCTGGATCAACCAACCTCCACAGGTCTTTCTTTCTCCATTATTCTGGGTCTCCACATCCTTTACAGTTATTTATTCTAAATAGCTCATCACAGGCTGACCTCACTTGCAAACTCCTCCCTGAGTGATTTTTCCAGTTAACACCAGCAAGTGCTTGTTCTCAAATATGTAGATTTTCACTATAAAATCTATGTATAAAGTAGTCAATATTTTCTCAGTAACAGAAAATTTACTCTAAGCTCCAGTGTGGCCAAATTTCCCTGCCTGCTTTTTATTAGACCTACACACAGCTGATGCACTTTTTGCCAACCATCTCTGCTAACATCCCAAATAATAAATGAATTTGTTTGACCTATAAGGAGGTAACTTTCATGTTTCATAATAATTTTAAAACCAGCTGTGGGTAATGCAGAGTTATTTGTCCAGCTCTGAAAGGAACATTCCAAATGGGAAATGTGAGCCATTTTATTTAACTATAATAAATATTAAATCTCAACCAAACAGTGGGAATTTATGAATTAAGGTGTGAATATATCTATCCACACTTCAGGTATGTGATGAGTATATCTCAACATCCTCATTCACCTTTTAAAACCTGCAGAAAATATCTCCATAGCAACTTGCAGTTCCCAACTGTGGCAGTCATTTCCAACCAAGCAAAAAAATTAATTAGTAAGCAAGAATTTATGTTCTTGAAAATTAACTGGAAAAGTCAAAAGTAGGAGTAACAACTTCTATATGTCAGTGTTCTCCCAGACTGGCCTAAAAAGCTCAAGTGATGTGCTTAAAAGTAAAGACACAAAAGTGCTCAGCAAACTTCAGGAAAAATTAGGAACCAGCATCTCAGAGGAGTTTTCATGGGACAATTCCCAATGGTGATTTGCAACAAAAAACATTGCACATGTGTTTACATGAGCAAGAACCTATTTCAAAAAGTGCCACCTACCAACACATAGAAATATTCATTGCTGGGAAGCTTATGGGCAATAAAATTCTAACTCTGTCACAGATATTACCAACAAGGTCACAAATCACATCCAAGCTGAGACTATCAAAGCCAGTTCATATATCCAAGATGCTCCCCTGGAAAAAAATCCTTACACGTCTTTTAAAAAAAACCAAAAAAAACCAAAACAAATTTCTACCCTTTAAGAAATAAATTAAACAGAAGCACAGTTAAAAACAGTTTAACACATGAGAGAATCCCCAGCATATGTGATGCAGAAGAGGCCAATGGTGCTGTAAGGCAAAATTATTTCAATTCCTGACTTCTCCACGTTCAAGCTGGGCCCTCCCAGCTCAGGAGCACTTTGTGACTATTCCTCAACCAGAACCACGACAGAAGCAGTGCAGGGGCAGGGAGGGGAGGAAACCTGCTGCTCTGGTAGGGATGAGGCATCCCACATTTGCTACAGCCACGGGAAGAAAAGATACCACAGAGAGATCAGAAAGAAGCCACAAATCCAAGTCTGGTTGGAATGGGGCAAACACACCCCCCCCCCAAATTCTCCTCACGTTATCAGTCACTGCAAACATTTCAGTGATGGGCTCTGCACAGAGTGGTGGGTGGACATAGAGTGGAGCGTTTATTTGTTTAGTTTTTTGCTTTTTATTGCCCCCAGGAAAAAAAATCAGTAAAAATAACACTTTTTTTTTTCAGTCTACTTTCCTTGAGCAGTTATTTTCAGTGGGCAAAATTTTGCAGTTGCAATTTTTGTCCAGGATTTTTATTTCTTAAAACTATCACCCGCTTTGTACTATAAAGCAAAGATCAAAGATGTTAGTTTTTTAGCTAGTGGATAAAAGCAAATGCCACATATTGATAGAAGTTGTACCAAGACTGCAGGAGATCTGTAAATGCATCTATAGATGGAATCTAAATGGATCCACAGATTAAATCCTGCCAATTACAGGAAGTCATTTAGAAGTAAAGGGACTGGTTCCGGTTTTCTTGGGAATGTGACACAGATAAGAATTTTGGGAATACAGCAGGGAGAGCTGGAAAGCAAGCACAATTCCCAGCTGGCACATTACCTCGTCCTTGGCCCAGGATTGTAAAGAAAGGAAGATAAAAGCTGGTAAAATTAATTTGCACACCTTTAAAATAAAGGAGGAGAATGAGGATGCCCTACCCCAAAAATCTTTGTGCCCCTTGTTTCCGTGCACCAATAGAAAGGGAGATGACATTCTCAGCTGCAAATTGGCACAGCCCACCAGGAAAGGGGTCAAGGAGAGGAGAATTTAAGGACATCCCATGGCCATCACAAGTCTGCTGTCAAGACTCATCCAGCAGCCATGTCCCACTGTCTGTTTTACTCAGAAGACTCATCAGATCAGTCTGGGGAAAAAATGTGATTTAGTGCAGACTTAAGAAAACAAAATAAACTGAGCAAGTGTCTGAGAAAAAAACTTTTGCTGGAGCACAAGTCCTCCTGTTTAGCATCGGGCCATTAAAATTCTTGGCAGCAGCACACAGGCCCGGCTTGCCAGTGGCCCACTTTCATGCAGTCTATTTTTGTTTAGGAAAAAGAAATATTTCAGAACATCCTGAATATTAAACCTTTCTTCAAGCTATGATGATCAGGGAGATTAGCTCTGATCAGCAGTTTTAGGCCATATGTAAATTCGGTGTCCCTAGGCAGAGCACCAAACCATGAAATATCCTGCTTTTTTTTCCTTTTGGCTGCAGTAATAAGGAGTCTGCTCCACAGATCCTCATTAAAATTGGTCCACACCACCTACTTAGCATTCAACAGGTTGTAATTCCTGGACCTATGAGGGACTAGCCCCCAGCTAAGGTACAGCAGATTTGCAAGAGAAAAGCTACAATAACAAAGAAATCTTTACTTCATTCGGTTTCTCTTAATTAATGCTTTTTTAATGTTTTCATTTCTTTGGCAGCTGCAGTCCAAGCAAATTTAGAAGTGTTTAAGCAGCATCACCACAGCCCATCCTCACAGACATGCTTATGAAAATGCTAAAATCCATTAAGGAAGATATTTTTCCTCTCCTCCAACACACACTGTTTAAAACCCTCAGGACACACCAAGTAATACCAGCCCTGAGTAAATATCACACCACTTTTTATGGAACAATATATCTAATATAGAGCCATGGTGAGAATGAACAATCTCCCCTCTCCAGCCTGTGTGGGGGAACATCCCTGCCTGGGTGAGGCCTGAGAAAACAACCCTTGCCTTTATCAGAAAATTTGATTTATTGAATGTAGAGACATCTACATTCAAACCACTCTGAGTGAGGGTTCTTGGAGAAATGGTTTCCAAAGTGTAGTGTTGGAACTGCTGGTTTAATCCACATAATGATCAAGGAGAACATCCAGAATCTTGATGCTCTTCCCGTTACACTTTCCAGTTTGAGTAGGTACCTGTTAAAGAACTGACAGACAAATTGTGATCTGGAAACCAGCAAGAGGGGGAAAAAACAAAAGGCTTGCTTGCTTCCAAAAGGATTCTTTGGTTTGAAGAAAAAAATATTAAAAAAAAAAAGGAAAGAAAAGAAAAATGAGTTAAAACTTTATTCAATAGCAATGAAGCCTGAAGCTGATAATTTCGACTTTCTTGGATACAGCTGTAGCAATGAGAAAATAAGAGCCCAAAGGATGGATAAACTATATTATCTTAACTAGCAAGGGCAAACCTTCAACATATGAAATTGGAAAAGCTACACTATTAACTTTTTTCCCTGTCTAAAAAAAATACGATCAAATTTTCAATTCTCCAGTTCTTTTCCACTGAGCCTGCAGCATCCACCCAGCTGCTCCGAGTGTAACCTCCCCAAATGAAACTGCCAAGTAAGCAAGATTACAACAAGCCCAAGGGGCATGTCTATCTTTTTGTCTTATAATTATTTTGAGTACTGTGGGTTTTTGCGAACGGAAACTATGACGGAGTTCAGCTCAAAATCAAGAAGGCAAAACTGTTTAAATTAAAAAAAAAAAAAAAAAGAGAAGTTTGCAAAACAATGCTTGCAAGTGTGTCCAAACAGTAATGTATGCAATTTCATGAGCCATTACACTGTCTGTTAAAGAATGCTGAGGTGTCTCCATAGGTTTTGTTTTCCAGAGCTCTGGCCCTTCTCTGCTGCAGCTGGAAACTGAGCTCCTGTGTCAAGTTTTGGCCAAGTAGATCTGGGGACTCATCCCATCTGCACACAAAGCTGACATAACAGTCACAGTCCTGCCCACTGCATATTGGTTAAATCTGTTATAAACTTTGCTTGCTAAACCTACATTTGTTTTTCTGTCATTGTACAGCAGTGATGGCAGGCACTGCAAAATCCATTTACACACAGCCACACCACAGGCATTTCAGTATCTCAGTTCCCTTCATTAACTTAACTACATTATTTTAGTGTTATTTCTTATTCAGTGTCTGGCCACTCTTTAATTAACAGAAATTCTCGGAGTGGCTTTAGGATATGAGCTTTCTCTCAAATAGGATTTGTCTGAGTATTCCTCCAAATTGTTCATAAAATTATTGCACAATTTGTCAGATGAAAACCCCAAACCGGTTTTATTTACTGGTACTGGAGTTAGTGTATCTGAGTGGAATGTTGATCCCAGATACCAAGTACCTAAATACCATTTTTCTGCCTTAAAACAATGAATTGTTGTCTCTTAGTGGAAGAATACAAAGCAAGTTCAGGTGAAACACATCAGTAGGATGCTCACTCCTCTTACCTTCATCCTGGTTTAGTCTTTATAAAAAGGAGGGATAAAGACCTTTTGTATAAGCAACAGGACGAGGGACAATGGTTTAAAACTGAAGGAGGAGAGGTTTAGATTGGATATCAGGAAGAAATTCCTCCCTGTGAGGGTGGAGAGGTCCTGGCACAGAGAAGCTGTGGCTGCCCCATCCCTGGAAGTGTCCAAGGCCAGGTTGGATGGGGCTTGGAGCATCCTGGGCTAGTGGAAGTTGTCCCTGCCCATGGCAGGGAGTGGAATGAGATGGGCTTTGAGGTCCCTTCCAACCCAAACCAGCCTGTGATTTTACAATCCCAGGGCTTGCTCAATCCCAGCCCAATCCTGTAAATGTTCCCAATTCCTCGACTGTAGCACTTGGACAGCCTGGGGGAGTAAGAACCTACTCTTGCATGCAGGAAAAAACTCTCTATTGTTTAATAGTTTGATTTGCTATTATATGCTACTGTGTAAGTTTTATTTTAATATCATGCAACTGCTGTGATGGCATTTTTATAATTGGTGCTCTGCCCCAGAGGAGAACTTTTTGAAGAGTAAAAAATGCTACCTTAGGTGCTGAATCAGAGAATTTACAGAGTGCTTTGGGAAGCAGTCCTAAGCTACGAAGCTTCCCAGCAAAGGTGCTGCAGGTGCTAAAGTATTCAAACCTCTAGATCAATGACATTAATTAATGGTTCAGGCAATAAAATAGAAAAGAAAATTAAGGGAGTGAATTAAATTTTAAAAGAAAAGTCCTGTACAGAATCCAGCTGATGCCCTTCTGTAATCTGTGTGGATTTTACCAACAAACCCGGGCCTAAATTATCTCCACATTCTGAATGGAAGAGGTGGTGATGTAACAGGAAGGATTTTTTTTTCTGTGCTAAAAAGGGATCGTTGCACGTTTCCTCTCCAAAGACTCGGATTTGTAGTACACGGGCTTTTAGCAACAACAAGCCTGCATGAATTTCGTTGACATTCCTACATCCATTGATTTCACAACATGCCAATCTCAGCTAACACAAAGAACTGTCATTTAACAGGAAAACACAAAGAGATCTTTCATTAACACTCCTTTTAACTTCAGTGTTTCAGATGCCTTCCAAACTTCTCAGATACTCGGGAGCACAGGGCTGATGGCAAGAAATGACAGATAAAAAAACTTTTAAATAACACCTCTTAAAAAATTTAAAACTGCTTTAAAGAAACACGCTATATTTATAACTGCCAATGGTAAAAGAAAATGACTGTTCAAGAGACATTTTTTTTTTTAATCAAACATCATGAAATTCAGATTGTAAAATCACACTGAGAGTCTGGCAATATTTTCAAAGCCCAAAGGAGCTGGTTGTCACTGTAAATGAGAGATTACAGCTTGGAGAAATAAATAACACATCTTCAGTGGAGAAAAGTAAAAGAGGTTTGACCAACTGAATGTGCAGTGTTGGGGGTTTTTGGTTGCTTTTTTTGTTTGATTGGTTTTGGTTTGGGGGTTTTTTTTCCCCCCAAACCTAACTGTGAAAAAACATATCTTTTACCTTGCCCTGTGAGATCAAGCATATTCGGCCCTTTCAAAGCCTAAAGCAATGAGGCCAAGACATCCTGTTTCCCTGTGTGCTTAATAAAATTACACCCTCGAGTGGACTGGAAGAACATTTATAATATGTATTAATTGAATGAGTAATCATATGACCCCTTAGACAAGCCCTGCAGTGTGTCATAAATTATTTCATTAATTAAGGTAGCTTTGTCTTGAGATGTCTCTCAATTTCTAAACCATGTCAAAAATAAATTTCCCTGCCAAGTTTCCTGACAATGCTTTTGATGATGAAAATGAAATCATATTAAAAATAGACTGTGCTCTTTACTTTTATAGTAAACATGATATTCTGCTTTCCTCTCCAAGATTCCACAGAGGAAACTGATCTATTTCTCCCAGGAATGTCCCACCTCTTTTCTCTGAGGTGCTGGATGTGCTGCCATAATGTTTTCATGGCAAATATTGCTATTTTGTACAAAATCATATTTTTTATAACATTTCTATTTCTTAGAACAATTATCAAATACTGTGCTACTCTTAAGAAGATGTTTTACCCACACTACCTTTTAGAACAGAACAGCAGTATAAGCACACTGTTAATGAACAGATGTGGAACTGGGACAGAACAATCCAAGAAAATATGCACTATCCTCACCAGCATAATTCTTAGCACATGGTACTATCCATTTGTAAACTGGCTTGTAAGTATAATAAATGGGGACTGTGGAATAATCAGTTAAAATGTTTTATCTAAGTTATTTTCTACTTGCACTTTGGAATCAAGGTTTGTTTTGGTCTTCATAGTGTTCACTTGTACAAAACTGAAAACATGAGACTGAGGTCCCATAGTTTCCATCCAAAGGATGTCCCACACATTTTACTGCTGGATGTTTAAATCAGATGAGCTACAACTGCATTCCAAAGAAATCACTGTCCTGAATCTGGATCTGTTAATATTTTCTTAGATCCATATTTAAAAGACGTTTCTACTGGGAGTTTCCAATCAGCAGAAGATGGATGGGAAGTAAGAACTGGGCACCACTGTGAGCTTTCACCTTGGACCTGTCTGTCACATTCCCTAAGTGTGATTCTAACTCACTCATGCATTCTCTGCACATCACACACACCAGCTGACAGCAAATTTTCCCCTCCTGCGAGAAACCCAAAAATAAGCTTTTCATCCTTACTAGAATATTCTTTGTCTACAAATGTGCCATTTAAAAAAAAAAAAATCCCTTACTTCTGAGCATGTTAGTGGTGCTCACTAGGAGGGCTTGATTTCTAAAAATAAGTGTAATTTCCCATCTATTTTCAGTGGACAGCCACAGAAAACTATTACATGGAAATAGCGCAACTATGGGTGGAAATGAATGGTGGTGTGCAAAGGTGACATTTTCTGTATTTAAAAGATATAATCTGAACGAAGAAATTAGAGTTTCATTTTCTAGAAGTTGGGCTCAATGTGTGAAAGCCATGTGAACTATTTTGAATATTCCCATAAAACCCCACAAACTTCTCATACTGTAAAACTAGATTACCTGTCATTATTTCTTCTGTTTGCTTTTTCCTAGTGGGTCATTCTCACTAAGGTTTCTTTTCCTATTGCAATTGCTTTCACTCTTCCAAATGTAATGTGCAACTACCCTTTGACTTCACGGGATTACAGACTGCAATTTAAACCTCAAGCACTATATTTAATAGTGGGAAAAGGGATACTGTGAGTGCCTGAAATAAAGGGGGAAATAAGAGGGAAAAAAGCCAAGGAAATATGAACCCACAGTTGAAAAAGAGCATCTCTTTTCTATCTCTTTTTCTTTTTAAATACACTATCTACCTGATAACAGCTATCAAATAACATTGGGAAAATTAATCAAATTATCCTGCCAGAGAATAAATAATCCTGCCACTCTGCACCGGTCAGTTCTCCACTCAGCCATGGATCTCTTCCATAACAAAGGATGGATGGATGTGTCTGTTGACTGATCCTGGCACTGCACACCAAGGCAAATCCTGCCTGCACTGACATTTTATAGGATTTTTTCATTTGGCACTTGGAGCAGCAGCCACACCACGGAATTGCTGCCAGAGGAAACGATATCCCACTGTTCCAAGCCCTGGGAACACAACCCCAGGATTTACATCCAGCTGAGGGGGAGGACACGGTGGGCGGGAAAGGGCTTCAGCTATTGCCTCTCCTGCCATCAGTCCCCAGATCACACCATAAATGTATGGCACGTGATTGCAAGTTGTGGGCGTTTATCCCCCTTTTCATGCCCTTTAAAGGGTCTGAATGAACCCCATGCAGTGTTCTGTGGTGACAGTGCACTGACAGAGCAGGGCCACTCAGCCTGACGGGCTGCTGGGCCTGCAAGGAGCTGATGGGAAGGCAGCGGCCAGAAATGGTGATTTAGAAGAGTATAAACATAAACTGAGGTTTTATACCACTAATAAAACCTATCAAGAGGGCATCCTCCTCTTCCTCCTCCTCCTCTGCACAGCCACAGGGCCAGGCATTTTTCCATATAACACTGTGGAATCTTTCAATTAACAGATGACATGGATGAGGTTGTCTCGTGTGTCCAGACTGCTTGGGGTTTTAAAGCTCATCCTTCTCTTTTCTGAGAGGACATAAGGAGATGTGTAAAACAGGTGCAAAAGCCCAGGTGCAAAAGCCACTGGTAAATTTATTTTAGTGCATAAATTTCCCTTTGCAAACAATTACACAGTGAATTACACAAACTCATTTGAGCCCTTGGTTTTCAGTACCCACCAAGGACTCCAGCGTTTTTTAAAAAATTCATTTGTACTGTAATTAAGAAACATGCTTATTTTTATTTAATGAACCTGGGTTATAATGCAAAAAGAGCCAAAAGCACAAACCACCAGTGCTTCCACTGTTCTGTGCATGGAAGTATGAGCACTTTATTACATCAATTGTCCAAGGGAGAGAGACCATAGTGTTTTTACAACCTTTAACATCAGGCATTAACTCTGATCTGACCATTAGACTGATTTTTGCTATGTCAAGTGTATAACTACAGAAAAGCAGATAAAGCTCATTTTAGCAGGAGGGACAGAGAGCACACAAATCATTGTGCAGTTAGAAGGAAGTCAAAGGGAATTTTCTGTCTGGGACTGAAGAGGGTGACTCACCATTTCCAGTCCTCACAGACA
The DNA here is from genome assembly GCF_009829145.1 of Chiroxiphia lanceolata. NCBI lineage: Eukaryota > Metazoa > Chordata > Aves > Passeriformes > Pipridae > Chiroxiphia > Chiroxiphia lanceolata. The sequence goes on along the minus strand of NC_045649.1, from coordinate 5,566,246 downwards.
GACCAGTAATTCTGACCTGTGCACCTGAGCTGATCTGGAGCCTTTTCTGAGTTTAACCTCTTTATGCCAAAAATCAAGACTAATTGAACCCTGGAGTGGGCTGTAGAGTCCTGTTTCCAACACTCCCATCACAGACTCGAAGTGAACTGCTAATTACTACAAATGAGATTATTTTAATTTTCTCAAAATGTACTGGACACCTGTTAATTACTGGATAATACTTTAATGGGTTATTCCTCAAAAAACCCACAGGCAGATTAGAGTGCATGTGTACCTTTATCTGCCATAATACAATACATTATTAGTAAATCCATAGCTTTTCTTTCCATCATGTACATACACAGCAACTAAAACATACCAGGACCCTATTAAGGGACCAGATAAGTAATTGTGCCTACATATGCTCATCTCTCTGCAATATGTGCCTATCATATATATGCTATATGTACATATAAATATACATCTCTACATCCACAAAATACACATATTCATATGCAGCTGTATTTTATTCCACACAGATATGAGTAAAAATTCCTACTGGGATATACAAGCAGCTGTGCATAATTAGCCTGGCTTCTGCTTGGCAATTTAAATATTGACATTACAGATGTTTCTACCTAGTTCAGATCTGTTACATTTCCAGACCAGATTACAAAAGGCACTGAGTATATTTTTGCTGAAATGGAGATGATTAATCCCAGGAAAAGATTGCTGAAAGTTTGCCATCAGCAAGTTTTAAAGTATGCCCAGAACTGCACACATTTGTAAGCAAAGGAACTTGAAAACTGCTTTGTTGAGTTGTATCCAAACTGGGCACCCCATCTTCAGTAGGGAAGGACCAGGGAAAAGATATGTTAAACAGGCTTGTTTTTCCAAGTATAAGACTTTTCTGTATTCTCATGCTTTATCCATCTTTACAAATAATTATTTTATGATACTGAAGAACACTCTTGGCTATTCTTCTTAATTCCTTCTGCTTCCTCTCTAAATGCCTTCAAGTGTCCCTTTATTTCTAGCAATTATTTATAGACGTGTCAGTCCAGGCTCCATGGCTGGAACTCAATGTATCAAGGCTATTGTGCAGCACAGAAAACAAGCTACTTTTTTAAAATGAATTTCTCCAGCAATTTTCCTAAGCACTGCAGTTAAGGTTTTACCCCACTGGGTTTGCAGCATATTGTTGTAAGTCACATAATGTCAAATGTGTTTAAAATAATTTCTGCTGAATGCCTGCAGCAAGTTAAATGAGGTGGCTGCCAAGTTCATTTAACCAGCCTTCACTTCCCAACCTCTAGAGAGTGAGACATCCAAGGGTTTGTGCCTATGGAATACATAAGATTACAGTCTCTCTCATTAATGTGCTGAGGTGAGTCAGACACAGGACACAGATCTTAAAACCTTGAGCTGGATAGATCAGGGATCTATAGGGATAAACTGTGTCACACCTTACAAGACAAAACCATGAGAAATCAGCAGTAGAGCTAACACAAAACCCATTACAGTCAGTTAAAAAATAGTCACTGGTTCAGGCTCAGCTATTATTTTCCTGAATATACAGCTGACTTCAGTCTCATAGAGCAATTAGAGATGTAATAAATAAAAATAAATGAAAACTATTTGCATTTAGTGGACATTTACACTTTGATCCGGTGAACATCAAGAGACAAATCCTTTTTGAGCATCCTTCATTTTCAGCAGAACTATTTTAGTGAAAGGGTTTGATTCAGAGCTTGAATGAAGATGAAGGTGGCTGTGATGGAAACAAGGTTATGCATACAATGCAAAACCTTTTCTTTTTCCAGCTTCAAAAAAAAAAAATACAACAATGCAATTGTAATCCAAAAGGAAGGAATCAGGAATCTTACACACAAACACAGGCACACAAAGATTTCTATCCAGCTCTGCAGTGCAACCATTGATTGGGAGCAGCCAGACAGCAGAACCTGGTGAATAATTTGAGAAATACGCCATAAAATGTGAAGAACTATGGAAAATAGATGTAAACAATGTGAAATCTTGGCTGACTGGATGCCATCTGCACAGAGAGCTGTGACTGATTCCAGCCAATTCTGATTCTACAGGTTCACTTGTGAACAAAGCAATTTTGCAAGCGCTGGTGTTCCTGACACCAGGAAAATGAGATTATGAAGTTTAGTGTGATGAACACCTGGAGGGAAGGGGGATAAGATGAGAGAAAGAAAGTTGAGAAAAATTTTTCAACTTTGACTAACAGGGAAGACAATCAAGACGCTAAATGATACATGGATCACTAGGGAAGGGCAATGAAAGAAAATGGATGGAAGCAACTACAGAAGAATTCACTGGAATTTGGACTGAGAAACGTGTCTAGTGAATCAGAACCACAAACTTCAACGTGGGAAATCAAGGATAGTTTGTAAATGAGCAAAACCAGGGAACTGTCAGTTTAAAATAAAAAAAAAAATCCATGGGAAAGAAGAGAATTTTGGTATAGAATTTGAGAAAAGAAAGAACATACAGCAGGGGACAGTTCAATGTTGCCCCATAGCCTGGAATTAGCAGTCAAATCTAAACATTAGACTAACTATTGTTTGGGTGCATGTGGTACATAAGAGCTGTAAACTTCTGCTTTGATGGAGGGAGATGAGGCCACTGAAAGACTCTCAGGAGCTCCCAGCTCCCAGCCAGAGCTCAGGTACCACCAGCAGGATTAAAGCTGAACCGCTGCAGAGTTTGAGCTCTTTGGCACCACTTTCTTTTCCTGAAATATGAATATGGAATGAATGTGAATCTCCTGAACTACATCACCCTGCTCAGTGGTCTAGGAATGTGTATCTAAGTGGGCATGACAAGAAGATGTTGCTGTTTGGGTGAAAATGTAATAAAGTTGGTCCCTCGATCTGATTAGTCACTCACGCTGTGCTACAACTATTGACTGGCTGTGCAAAGGAATCTGTGGCATTTGTGAGCAATGTGTTTGAGCTAATCATGAAACCTGGAGGGAAGTGGAAGTGGGACAGTCTAGGGAAGTTTCCTCTGAATTCCAAAGAAGCAATCAATACCTGAAATAAATTAAGAATGTGTACCGGAGTCCTACAATAGAAAAGAGTTAGTGTTCCACTTGCAGCTGTACTCTCAAATATGAAACACATTCCCTGTTTGAGTGAAAATATCATCAATATAACATCATAGAATCAACCTGGTTGGAAAAAACCGCCAAGATCATCAAGTCCAACTCTTGATCCAACCCTGCCATGGTTATCAGACTGTGGCACATCCAGTCTCATCTTAAACACCTCCAGGGATGGAGAACCCACCACTTCCCTGGGCAGCCCATTCCAATGGCTGATTACCCTCTCTGTAAAAAATTTCTTCCTAATATCCAACCTAAACCTCCCCTGGCACAGCTGAAGACCCAGCCCTCTTGTCCTACTGGGAGAAGAGCCCAACCCCCATCTGGCTCCCCCCTCCTGTCAGGGAGTTGTAGAGAATGAGGAGGTCTCCCCGGAGCCTCCTCTTCTCCAGGCTGAACAACCCCAGCTCCCTGAGCCTCTCCTGTGTTCATTGCACACTTGTCACAAGTGAGGTAAATAAACATTCACCTTAAAATTTTAACCTGGTGAAGGAGCAGCTCACAATGCATTTAATACCTGCAGCTTTTCAAACACGGGGAAAGCAAAACTCACCAGAAGGTTATGTGATTTCTAGAAACTGCATAAATAATAAAATAAGGACAAATAACTTCTAGTCCTATGGGTATGTAATACATGGGAGTAAAGGCACTGTCTATCCTTGTTCAGAGTAAGCAAAGCAGATGTCACCACATTAAGCTTCAATGAATATTAAATATTCATGAAAATATAATACACTTGTTTCCAGCTTTCATTTGAAAATATAAGTCCATCGGCCAAAACCTTAAGCTCATGCTCATACCTTCAAGTATATAAGGAGGATAAGGCCCTGTGTTCAGTGGTGTAGAGACAGACATCCAAATATATAACCCACAACTCTGATCTCAGTGAAATCACTGCCATTCCACTGGCATTAACAGGACCTTCTTCTGGCTTAGATTTCTATCACCAAGAGCCAGGTTAACACCAGCAGATAATCTGATCATACAATTACTGCTTAAGAATGCACTGGAGATTCCTCTCAAGTGGAAGTGAAAAGCTGGTTAATAATTCAACAAAACCCCACAACAGTTGAGAACAACAGTCGAACCAAACTAATTCAGCCTGTGGGAAGAGTTTTTAAATAGGATGGTTGTACCCAAATTGAAATTTGGAACAATATCTTATTCTTATAGAATTTCATCATCAGATAAAATCAACAGTAAATTTAATCAGAACAATTCATTGCTAACTTTAATTCTCAAAGTACATTTTTTATTTTGTTGCAACCGTTGTATCTGCATTTACAGCATCTGTTTATCAACATTGTTCAGTATTTCAATCTGCCCTACAATATTAGTTTATTCATAATAAGCTTTCAATTTATTTCTAGTATTTACTATACTCCTGCTATATAAACAAATAAAAATTATCCTTCCAGTAGCTAAACTTACAGAAAAAAAGGTGAAATTCCCACTCTGAACAGAAATTTTACATCTATTTGGTCTGAACCTTAATCATATCCTAAGGGTTTTCTTAGCTTATTCAAAAGATGCATAAAAAAAAAAAAAAAATGAACCCAAATCAAAGCTTTTATTTCCAACCTCTTTTTTTTACTTTTAGAGCAGAGACTTTGTTTTTTGGACTTGCTGTTCTAAAGGTTTGCTGGTCCCACTTCTTTGTCCAGGGGAAGGATTCGCCGAGCCACAAAATCAGCAAGAAAAATTGTGCAATATGATAATAATACATTTCTCAAAAGCCAATTTGTGCACTATTTATAGAGCTATGATTGCCATGGACTCACCTGTGGGAGATCCCTCCATGACATGCCCCACATAAGGCCCCTCTTTGAACATTGGCCTGTTGTCGTTCTGGTCAATGACAGAAATATCCAAGCGCACTGGGCCGTCGATGGTTTTCCCACCCAGATCTGTGACCTCAACTTCAAGCTGTAGGAATGAAAAGAGAGGAGTAAATTCATTAGTTCACCATCACAGGGAGCTGAGAGTAAGAAGAAACCAGCTCAGATCAGTGCTGTTGGAACCAGATCTTGCCCAGGGCGACACTTGCAGCTCAATCTGCTGGAGCGGGCTCAGAGCAGATTTCTAATCTAAGAAACAAAGACAGATGGACATTTGAATTAAGATGATATCTTGAAAATGGCATATTACCCAAAGAATGAAAAGACCAGAGTGTAAGAAAACAAAGACCCTCTGCAAATTTGATACTAATCGTGTGAAAATTTGGTTAGAGTTTGTTTCTTTGCTTTATTTTCAATCCCATTTCCAGTGCGCACGTGTAGAACTATCTGGAATAACTGACATATCTCCTAATGCTCATTTTAAAGGCTTTTTAACAACAAACGAGCAAACAGGAAACAAAACAAAACCACGAACCTGCAAGAATTCATTAGACATTACATGTATTTTCTCAGTGATGGTGGCATGGAGCACTAAGTCAGGCAATTTTGACACTTCTCCAGCATTTCTAGGAAGGTATGGAAGGATAAAACACATGCAGTCTCCTATAAGCAGAAGACATGCAAACTGCAAACACCCACAATCCCAATGTGAGAGAGCACCTGTTGAACAGAAAGCTGACATCTGCAGCTGAGGATTTGTTTGGACTTCCTCTGCTTCCAAAAGCTGGAGAGAAAGATCCTGCTGTATATCTCCACCCTCCAAACCAGGTGCAAGGGAAAACCACAATGGGTCACCAAAGCTTTGTCTGTTATTAGGGCAAACCAAGCCAAAACTTGTTAAATATTAGAAAAGATCAATTTTGATTTTTCAACAGAAGAGATTACAGCTGTGTGCTGTACCTGCAGTTCTCTGCCCTCACCAAGAAATCAATAAAATACAGCAATAAACATGTCAGAGGCACCACTATCATTCTCACCTGCCCTCCCCATCCCCAGACTCAGCTCTTTAATGGAGTTAAGCCAGCCAGAAAATGAACCTGAGCTCCAATGTTAATATCACTCTCTTCCAGTCTTTCCTGAGAAAGTGGTAACAGCAGGGGCTGGAAGTCTCTGAGCATTTTGTTTATACTGTTAATTTATTCTTCATTGCCATGTCTTATACCTGTAAGTTATTTATAACTTAGTGATAAATCCTAGTGGGAAAGAATTAGGTCAGAATTTTAATTCCTTATTAAAATGGATGGCTTATTATCACCTCTCTCCGTATTTTGTTCTGCTTATAGATACTTTCCACTTTTTTAATTCAATGTGTTGGGTGTGAGTAGGAGTATTTGTTACAAGTCAACTACCTACTCAAATACACTGTTGTAAATAGTGTCACAGTCCATTTTAACATCTACTCCCTGCTTATTTTCACTTCTCTGGAAATTGTTCTTGCAAGCCTTTCACAAGCCTTATTTATCCTTTACATATATATTTATATATTTCCCTATATATATATTTATATATTTCCATATATATATATATATATATATATATATATAAGCTAACAAATACTCTGATTTGAAGATAAATAATTCCCATGGCATTGGCACTGCTGAATTTTTATGAGGGCACACCCCCCTTTATCTTCCAGGCTTGTTTAACCCTGTATTCCAAAGTCATCGCAGGAATCTTTGATGGCACATGATCTGATGGGGACTAGGAAGAAAAATAGTCTTATTTCTGAACTACATTAATGTCAGATAAAGTTTTAGCTACAGTTGGAAACTGTTGACAAAATGAATCATAAAATAGTTTGGGTTGAAAGGGACATTTAAGGATCATCCAGTCCAACCCTCCCACCAAGGACAAGGACACCTCCCACTAGGACAAGTTGCTCCAAATCCCTTCCAACCTGGCCTGGAATGTTTCCAGGGATGGAACACCCACCACCTCTTGGGGCAACCCATGTCAGTGTTTTACCACCCTTATTGTAATTTTCTTTTCCTTACATCCAGTGTAAATCTCTCCTCTTTGAGTTTAAAACCGTTCCCCCTCATCCTACCCAACAGGCCCTGCTAAAATGCTTGTCCCCAGCTTTCTTGGAACCCCCCTTTAGGTTCTGGAAGGGACTCTGAGGTCTTCCTGGTGCCTTTGCCTTCTCTCCTCCAGGCTGAACCACCCAACTCTCTGAGCCTGTGAGGTGCTCCAGCCCTCTGATCATTTTTGTGGCCTCCTCTGGACCAACAACTCCCTGTCTTTCCCATGCTGAGGACTCTGCAGCTGGACACTTTTCTCTTGGTAAATGTTGACTCACCAAAACTTTGTTAATTGCTTTGGGAAGTGAAAGAATAGCAATATTTCTCTGTGAAATTTCAGCAAATTAATTTTCAAATTCAAGATAATTTGCTCTTAATCTCTCTCTCAATATCAAGTGACTATTCTGTTCACTGGAAAGAACAAAGGCTTTGCTAAATTTAAAAAAAAAAATCTATTTCAGCTGCTTTATCAAAATTGTAAGTCGTTTAAAGCAAAGGCTGATCTAACAGTAGGTTTTAGACATTTTTCCTAGAGTAGAAGAGATTAAGGAAAAGAATAGGAGATTCTGATTAATGACTGAAAGGGATTTACTTTATCATTGCCAAGTCCACTGCATCTGAGAACAACTGTCCAAAAAATTTGGCCTGACAGGTCCATAGGAACAGTTACATGATCTCTGCCTCATTTTATTAAGCTGACAGAGGACTTTATTTTATTAATCTTTGTACAATAACTTTCAGGCCTGCCCTTAGCATTATGGGTTAACTCAGCAGCTCTTTTTAAACCCATTCTCCTGCAGTGTCTCCAAAATAAAAGCCTGCAGCACTGAACTTATGACCATTTATCTTTATATGACTAGTTAGTGAAAGAAGCTGTCTTTTATCTTGCTTCCTCACAAAACAAACAAACATATTAAAAAAAAAAAAATCCATAAAGTCCCACTGCTCACAAAATAACAGAAATATATTGTTATTTACAAACACCCAACACATGCAAGTGAGAAAAGCATTCAAGTAAGAGACAGTATTGGCACTTGGAGCAGGCAGCGAGTGGAAAATTAGATGGGGCCTCACTATCAGAAGAGGGAGATTTCAGTCTTTCAACAGAGAAGGCAGGAAAGCCTATCTGGTTTTAATGCAAAACTTGACTGATGTATGGAAGAGACTCAATTAATTCTTCTGATAACAACAGATTGTGATGACATGTTCAGAGAGTGTAAGTTCCTACCTGACTATAACAACAGAGCTCCAAGGACAAGTGCTAAGTATAAAGAGAGATTTGGACAAATTAATAAAAAAACGACCTGCAGAGCTCTGTAGCTTTTTTATTTAGTGAAACCCTGCTATGTTTTCACTGTTTCAACTTGAAAGTTATGGAATTATGTTCATAGGGGGTTGAAACTAAGTGATCTTTAAGGTGCCTTCCAACCCAAACCATCCTATGATAATGATGAAGTTTTGTTGATCATAACCCAAACCGATCATATTTTCAGGAACTCTTGAGCCTAAATCCCAATTTCATTTTTGACACAAGTGTACCTGCAAACTACAGAGGATAATCAAGGCTTTAGGAGAATGGTTGAACCTCACAACACAAGTCTCCATGACAGGATACAAAGCAGACTTTGGCTATTGCCCCTTATATATCTGAGAAACACTGATAAAATTAAGCACACCAATGGAACAGGGAAAAGCAGAATAAACCCCAAAACTGCAGGCAGGAACAGACTTTAGCCTGTCTGACTAACTCTTAATTAATACTCTCCCTTCTCAAAATGGTTTTTTTGACTCCCCATCCAATTTCTCTCACCACATCCAAAGCAGAATCTTCCATCAGCCCAAATATAATGACATCACCAGAAGTTTAGAAAGCTTATTCCAAGTTACACAAACCTGTTTTAAACACTCTGCTTTATTTCACAGTCTTGAGTCCTTTCCACTCTGCAGTCACCAATAACATTTACAGGAGAGATAACCAGCCTCATTCTTACCATTACTTAAGGTAATTTCAAAAGTTTCTCTTCACAGAACAGTTGTTTTCATTCATTTATTGCTTTGGGTGAAATGATTCTGGATAGCCACCTTCCTTCTCTGCATATAAATGTCTATTTTTACTTTGCAGCCAGCCAGCCAATGGCCCACATAAAATTACCTCATAAATTTGAAGTTTTTCATAAGTAAATCTGGAATATCTTTTAATGCTTAATTATCTTCAAAGTCTAAGGCAGGCTATTTAGTCATTACCTGCCTCCTTATTTTAATTTCCAATTTGTTGCTGATAAGAATGTTTCTCCCAGAATTCTTCCAGTTGTTTCAACAGATGGTTTTTCTACAGGTTCCTCAGCCCCAGCTTCACAGGAGCACTGTTGTCCATAGGTACAGACCAGTGCTGGCTTTATTTATTCCTAGTTTGATCAGAATTATGACTGAGGATACTTGTTAGGTTTATGTATCACCAATTTTTAAGTGTGGATTGACAGTAAGGAAAGGTGACAGACTTAAGGATCATTCATGTAGGCAATTTGTGGTAAGGAAAAAAGAAATAAAGCCACCTGTTCGTAAAAAAACAGTGAAGAAAATCTCTTTATAATGAAAGGTTGTAGTAAAAATGTTATGCAATTACCTAACAAAGCTCGGAGAAGACAACAATTCAGACAAGCAGAAACTAATTACAATTAAATTTTCCTGATTTATGAATATGAATAAAACATTAGCTAATTTTCATGTGGCTCAAGAATAGACAGAGGGAGAGGATACAAACCAAAAATCCACTGTCTCTCATAGGTAAGAATGATTCCATCTCAGACTACTTGATGGCAGGGTATTGATTACCACAGCATGATGCAGAGGTGATAGCAAAAATGGCACCATTACCTACAATGGGAGAATTTAACCTCACCTTCAGAGTCAGAGCCGAGGTGGGAAGGTGTTAATTAGCCACTCTAAGTACTCCTATGAGTATCTTCCAGAGGCTTTACCTTGTTAATGCATCCCTCTCAAAAATTAGGTTCTGTTTCCTCTAAAAATACACAACTTATTACTCTAATTTTACTGTTTTCTTATCTAGCAACTGGGCTTAACTGGTTAGTTATGGGAAAGTCACAGGGAACAAAGGAATTTGGAGCAGAGAAAGGGAGGCCCTGGTGTTGTACAGCTGTGCAGGAAACCCAACCCTGCTGGGGCAGCAGGACAGGGTAGGGGGGGGTGGGCAGAGGCTGCCCCAAGGTCCTGCCATCCTGGCAGAGCTTCCCCTCAGGCTCTGGGTGAGTGTGAAACCCTCCTGCACCCTCCAAAACGCACCAAATCCCATTTTAGGGGTGGGCATAAAGGAGGTGTGAGGTGCTCAAACTGATCAGAAGTGGTTGATGATGGCAGAACTGGTGGAAGCAGCTGATGCGACACAGCAGAGCGTTCCCAAAGAGAATCAGCCACATAAATAAGACAGGCAAAGGCTGGGAGGAGAAACAGAGATGAAATAACTTCACCAAAGCTGGAGACCAGACAAAATTTCAATCAAGCTTGAATCTGGGCTTTTGATCTCTGGATACAAGACTGATTTCTATCTCTTGCTGAGCAAGTGATGTAAAATTAGATTTACAAAGGTTATTAAGCTACCAACATGGGCACAGTATGATTTTTCAAAGTGCCTTATGAGACTGGATAATATATTCTATTAAAAGCAAAACACCTCTGAAAGAGCTTTGAAAACCTGGTTGTCCTCTCAGTGTATCATTTTTTTCCCTCCATTACACACTATTCTACAGCTGTAGGGACACAAAACCACAACTGAAAATAATGTTATGCACCCTCACAACAGAAAGCCACAAAGAGCCTCTCAGATAGCCACAAAAAAACTGAATTAAAATACTTCTGAAGGATATTCCTGTTAAATATTATCTGTGAGCTGAAATGAGAATGTCCACTCCAAAAATAACCTCAGTGAACAAATGAGAAGAACAGCCCTCAAATCTGTGGAGCAATACAGCTCTTCAAGAAGGCATGTGTACTTCACACAGACCAAAAGTATTAAGGATGATCATACAAATACTAATTAAAATCTTCCCATATCACAAGAGAACACATGTTGATCCCCTCAAAAGAGAGCGGGGTGGGTGGGGGAGAGAGAGAAGATATCAGGACTCACCAAAGCAATCAAGTCTAATCACTAGAAAAATATTAAAGAAATCAAAAAGAGACAAAGTAGGACTGAAATAAAGGATTAAGACATAAGCTGTGTCACAATTTTTAGACTCTGTGCTGCACCACCAAACCAACAAAGACACTCACAGAAGAAAAATTGAAAAATGGCTTTGCACTTTTAAATAGCTCCTGGCAGTGTTCAACACTGCTCACCCTTCTCACTGCTCAAAAATAACTCCAAACGGGGAGGAAGTGGCAAGAGTTTAACAAGTTTCATCTCACAGAAGGATTCCAGAAGTAACAGGGTCAGAGAGAGCCCGTAGCTAATCAGACCAAGAACAAAAATGCAAGATCTAAAATGCATCAGTGACAAGAAAGCTGACTTATTTAGGCATAAGAAATAAAGGTCAGTGTAAATGTCAGGTATATATCACACATACATATATTTTGCTTTGTTATTATTGCTTAAAATATCTGTTCCTTCAAATGAGTAGAGAAAGGTCTCAGAAGTCAAGGATCACTCAAGCTTATACCAGGCTAGTACAGATGTAACCAACCAGGTCTCCCTATTTTTAAGCAACAAAACAGGCAATTACAAGAGCACTTGTACAGAAGCCTTTGCAGGCTGGACTTTACAGCATCCTGCTGCCTTGCTGCCCAAGTCCCTGGCTGTGTCAGCATTCCTGGGATGACAGCTCATCCTCTCCATCCTGTCAGTGCTCGAGTGGTGGAGCTGCAGCCAGAGCGCCTCATCCAAGGAGAGAATAAGAGTGCTTGGGATGGAAGTGTCAATGAAAAGTTTGGAAGCAAGGTTTTCCTACTGGAGTTCCTGGAAAGATTTGCTTATCCTGCAAATAAATTGCCCTTCCATATTTGAAATTATATCACCGTATTATATATAGTCACACCCTTGTAAGATACAATTCTGTAGCCTTTCTAAGCTTCACTTTTTTAAAGGTTAGACTCTGGAAGTCAGATAAAGAGAAGTCAACGAGATTTATTTGTCTCTCTCTGCTTTATAGGATCTTGATGATCCTACTAAAAAAAAATACCGAAAATCCTAAGGTTTGTATAATGAAACCCACCCAAATTTCAGAGCTGCAAGACTCCCATGACCAAGAGTCTCTGCTGTGAAGTGCTGGGTTATGGCACAAAGTGTCTGTCATTCCCCTTTTCTAGACGTAACATGTCATGATGATAAACTCTTAGGTGTCCTGTTTCTGTACCCATACAGTCCCTTTCTCATTTATTGATTTATTTTTATTCTGCTGCTAAGTCTTGTCCCAACTCCTTTCCCAAGCTCTGGCAGCCTCTCACATAACCGGTGCCTCTTCATCACCAACCAGAACCTGCCTGTCCGACCACAGACCTGAACTACCTGCCATGGAACACAACATATTCCTCTCCACTGAACATTTTGTACTTTGCTGACTGTTTGCTAAGCCCAAAATGACACATTTCAATGCTGAGGATAAAAGGTTTGTGGAACATCACCTTCACGACTGGCTACGTGCTGTGTGTTTGGTTACACACCTCAGATCATCGACCACCCTCAACATCATCATCATGAGAGACTGTAAACTGTTCTATGATGAAGGTTGAATTTTGACATCTGAGGGGTTAAATACATCACAGAAGTATTCAGAGTTAGCACTTTGCTCTCATTCCACCCCACATTCCATGTCATGATGCGTAAGCACTGAAGGTAACCAAGCCCTGTTTGTCTTGCCCCATTATTCTGAACTAAATGAGGTTTTGCTGATTTTGTCTACAATCAGTTTTACTGAATTTCACATTATGCCCAGTTGGTTTTTTTTTTCCCAAAAGGATGTCTGTGGCAGATATTTCTACAATTCAGACAGCTGATCTTCCTGCTAAGAACAGCTAAAAGGATTAGCACCCCCCAGATCACACACATTTAGCAGTTTCTCCATTTCAGTGCAAGAGTTTAGTATATATATTTCATATATATATATGTATAAAAGGAAATATCTGAATGCTTTCCACACTATTATAGTAGAAAAATAGTTTGCAGACATGAATATAGCGGAAAGATATGCCAAAGGCAGCCTGATCCAAAAAAATATGTTGCTTCTAATTACCCCTTTTCTCTCTCTAAAATGAACCTTTCTCACTCTTAACATGTTGGACCATCTCTCTACATTAATTGTGAATAAAGAAAGATTTAGTCAATGAGTCTCAAATTAGGTAAATTAACACAGTAATAGTCTCTTCTGAGGATCAACAAGCCTCTGTTATGTAGTGACACAGCAAAGGACAGAATTTATTCCATGTTCTTTTATTTCCATTGGTTACATTTCACCCAGGAACTTTCTGAAATGCTTCAGTGGTCTTCAGCTCTCGTGGCAACATTACCTGTTAAAACTATTAATCTTAAGGTATAATTAGCAGTTCTAGGACGCCTCACTGGACTGATTTATTTATAAATACCTCAGTCAACCATAATTTACTGCATTGAACATGCTAGAAGGGCACCTCCTCAGTAAACTATAAGCTCACCAGCACTTTCCCTTAATTCTGAGATCTCACTTGATGTTTTACAGCATAAACCAGTAGCAACTCCTGTGCTGAATCTTCATAAAATCAGATCTCAGATCAAATCCACACAGATCTGATTTACTGATTTCTCACTACCTTTCAGGACTTTATCCATAGTGCATTTCCACACCTATTTTGTTTCTGGAGATAAAGTAGACTGCTCTTTTCTCTCCCTCATGCTTCTCCTAAACTCCAAACTATGACAACCTTATTGGAGCAATTTCTCTGGATTCCAAGACTCACAACGTAATTGTCATTTTTGTTTTGTTGTGGTTTTTTAACTTTTTCAAGCCCTTTTATTATTCACCAATGACAACAGAAATTATTTTGAGTCCAAAAATACAACCAAAAGAAATTTTGCAAACACTTTGGAAACATCTATTTTTTTCACTGCTTGCATCAAGCTGCATTAACTGGAAAAAAAAAAAAAGCCTATATTACCTGATTGGCAGCAAAGGGAGAATTGGAAAGTCATAGTTATTGCAGTAAAAAACAAAGCCTGAATAGTCAGTCACAAAATTCATTAGATGCTCTTTGCACCAAAAATTGCAAATAAAAAAACCCTTTTGAATTACAATAATCAGCAAGACCCTTTTCATGTGTCCACAAACCAAATGATCATAAAAGGAATAACTTCCAGAGCTGTTGCATTAACATTTTACTTTTCCTATTGCAAAGCTGTAACTCAAAAAAACAGGAAAAGTATCTTTGTAACCCACAGAGATAATCACTAACAGAATACAGGAGTGAATTAATGGCAGAACAGAAATAAAGGTATGCCCTGTTACAAAGTAAGAGCAATTAAATAAAGGCAACTAATTTTGAACAAGCAGGTTTACTGTAATAAGACTGGAAAATTAAACATACTGCAGAAATAAACATGCAAAGGAAGAGAAATCTTGCATCATTTTAACCTGTTAAAATCTACGTGAGTGCAGCAATTCTTTTAAACCTGAAAGGACCTGGAACAAGAAGTCCTTGAAGAGACCTTCTGAGGCTTATGCTCCAAACATCACGGTGACTTTTTGCACAGACTCTTCAACCTCTTTGTATTTAGTTCCAAACTGGCATTGCTCTCACAGAGGAATGGAAAATGCCATGGTGTTTTACTCCATTACACTCTCCTGAGGCTTACTATGGCAATGAAGGGCCTTAACATCACAGTACACATCTTTTCTAAAAATAATGGGCCTGTGTGTACTAAAATCTGAACTTTTTTAAAGCAATAGGGAGGTATTTTAACAGTATAGTATGATTTACATCAAATATATTTAATTATAGCTTGAAGTGTCACCATTGTTACCAATATAATTGCCAGTAGCCCCAGTGAGTACAAAGAGTGTCTTAATGCACAAATTTCTGTCTAAAAAGAGGAAAACAAAATAGCACCTCGTATTTAATCCCCAAATTCTGGTGTGGGCTGTGACTAGGTCTCCATTCCATTGTTCCTGTCACCTTCTTGATTTCAAGTTGACAGACATGGGACACACAATGACTGGACTTTACCATTCAATAAAACAACAATTAGTTGCAAATTGCATAAAAGTTCTTCTTCACTCCATCCTGCTACATCACCAAAACATGGTTTTCTCCTTCAACTTGGCAAGGTCACTTTTCATCGATATATTGCTGGTTCAAACATAAGATAATTTCTTTTATTTGGAGTAACCTATTTATAAATCCATCACCATTAAGTGACTCGCCAGCTCAATGCAAAACACACAGAGAAACTCGGCCCCATCGATCCCAAGACTTTGATTTTTGAGCTGAAATCAGCAGCAATCCATCAACCATATGGAGCCTCTCAAAATCAGTAAAACAGGTCTGTTTGTAACTGAGGTGTCTTGTAGAACCAAAGGTTTGTTGTTGTGACACCAAGTAAATCCTCTGGAGCTGGAATTACAAAAGGCACCTAAAACCGTGGAGCTAAACCCTAAAGGGCACGTTTGCAGGCAGTGCAGGATCTGAAGGAATATGAAGGGACAAAGAGATCACTGTAGTATGATCACTGATATAAAAATTATTCAGTGAATTCACTGAAGACACAAATGAAATAAATATGTTGCATGAACCGGTATAATAAAGTTTCTCATGTGGGATAAATCCCTTCAGGGTTGTTCAGCCTGGGGAAAAGGAGGCTCAGGAGGGACCTCATTGCTCTCTGCAGCTGCCTGACAGGAGGGGGCAGTGAGGTAGGGGCCTCTTCTCCCAGGCAGTGGCAATACGACAAGGGGAAAGGGCCTCAATTCGCACCAGGAGAGGGTCAGGGTTGGACATCAGGAAAAATTTCCACACAGAAAGGGTGGTCAGGCATTGGAACAGGCTCCCCAGGGAAGTGGTGGAATCACCATCCCTGAGAGTGTTCAAAAAATGAGTGGACATGGCAGTTTGTTCTATGGTTTAGTGGGCACGGTGACCCCAATGATCCTATGATTCTATAAGGAAAGTAAAATCAGCTGCAAAAAAAACCCCAACTTAAAATTACTGAGTCTACTTAAGAAAGCAGAAAGATTTCCAAATATTTTCCCAAACCTAAAGGAGGCAAAGAAGAATTATTGTTTCATTTTATGTCAAAGAAGGAAATGAAGGAAAACACACTAAAATCTGTTGTAGGCTGATAGTTTTTCTGTATTTAAATATTTTATACATATGATTGTGTCTCACCAGGGCTGCTGGCTCACACAAATGTTCAATAGATGGCACTCTGTGTTCTCCTACAAACACCATTAAATGGAGCAGCTGAGAGACAGTGAGGGGGACTGAGTTTACTCACCTGCCCTAATTTTACTACAGACACCACTTAAAAAGAATTACTTTTTATCAGAAGATAAATGAGCTTCATACTGAACAATTCAAAAAAAGGGGAAGTTTGAAACACAGAAACACAGAAAATATAAGAAACATATTTTAAGTGATCAGACCTTCATCTCTCACTAAAAGGTCAAAAAATAAGCAGGTATGTGGATTGTCTCTTCAGCAAGGAAACAAAATTGTATAACAGGGACATATTCCTGCAGAAAAAAGATATTTGGAGAAGGATTCTCTGACTGTTCAGTGGAAGGCTGGAAAAAATCTTATCAAAATGCAGACTACTAAACACAATATTCATAGCTCATCAAATCCTGACACGTTCTGGAATAGATAACACCAAACTATGTCGCTCCAACTGGGTTTGACAGCAGGTAAATTATATTGTGTAAGAGTTTAACTAAAATGAAGTTGTTCACCAAAAATATCTTGATCTATACAGGATTTTTAATGTTAGAAAACTGTCCTATTACTAATGAGACAACAGACAAGAAAAGTGACATTAAGTTTATTTTTCTGCTTCTTATTCTGCTTTACCCAGCAGATCACAGAGAGCAGAATGAATAAATGTATGGAAATAGCTTTTTTTTTTTTAACCTTTTCTCTGAACAGGTTCCTTTTCAGAACCACATCTATCTTTTAAAATTACCCATCAAATGCTGTAATTGAACATATTTCAGCCTTAGTCCAGAGCTGAACAGCTGTGCTGACTGATCCCTTCAATCCATGGCATGGCTGGTACACCCTGACTTAACCTCCCTTATAAACATTTAGAGGGCTGGAATATCCAACTTCCAGCTCAAAGCTTCATGGCAGCGTATATTGGTGTGGTTACCCTGTCCAACAACATGAGTATTAATTTATAAACACTCATATCAACACCAAATTTCTTAAACTCACACTGTTAGAAAAGAGGTGCAGAATCAGCCACTGCTGCCATCACAGTAAACCTGGGGTTTGCTGGACCAAGAAGTGTTTGACTTGCTGCTTGTTCAAGGTTCACATCATACAGCTACTTTGGGCTTTTTCATGGTATTTAACACTGGTATAAAATATTTATTCAGTAGCTGGATAATTTAACAGACACAACCCAGTAACCTACAAATGGACTTGGGTTGGAACCTGCAGTGCAAAATCCTATTTGCAGTTGCCCACAGCTGTGAACACCCAACTGTAACCCAAAAATGGTTTATGGGTGGTTTTGTTGATGGAAGTGTCTTCAATCTTCCATATTTTCTGGAAGAATGCAAACTTTTTTACTGTGATCTCGCCTTTATATCTGTTTTCCAAACTGATGACAAGAAATAAGGTTGGTGACTAATACAACACTTGGGCAGCCTGAAGGTTTGAAGCTTAGGATTTTTTAAAGTCCTTCCCACAGAGAGAAACCTGTTTCAGGGGTCCTTTTTGTCAAGTCCCACAGCATATAGAGGTTTTTTCTTTCAAGTATAATGAAATCTTAATTTGTACAAGTAACTTAACCTCTAAAGATGGAGAGGCCAACTAAAATGTGTATCATAATCAAAGAATAAAAAAAAAAAAAATAGGAGAATTTTGCATTTACCAAGGTGGTTATCTATACAAGGGACTAAAAAATAATTCTCTAATGGTCATTCAACCTTCACACCCCTATTCTTTGACTTTTCTGTTACCAAGATATACATACATGTTCCCTCAAGTAAATTTGAGTCCAAATTTCTATATTATTATTGGTAATATTTCTTAGACTTATCTCTCATTCCTTCCAACAACAACCACAAAGGCTCATTTACCTTATGCAGAATGCAATTAGCAGGTATCCTATTTATCTGACAGCTTTCTCATTTTCTCAATTCTATGCAATTTGACAGGGACTATTACAGATCTGTAACTAGTCTTTCAGAATGACTTTCACAAGGTTAGTTCACTTATTAATTGACCCTTGGTAATGGTAATTTAAGAAGCATATTAATCTCATCTGTCAGTTCTAACACATACTAGATGTATAAAATAATTTGTCTTTTGCAAGGAGCCTTGCAACAGAAATGAAGTGTCTAAATTTTTAATTAATATGCATTTTCTTTCAACAAATGAGACTTTGGAGTGGAAGGAGACTTCAGTGTTTTTCTTCATTCTACTTTAAAGCTCCTGCGTATTCTTGTTGTGAAGATAAACACTTTCACCAGTCAATAAAGACTATGATCTAAATAATCTTCTACAAAGGACATTCTGGTGTTCTCAACAGATCCCTGAAACCTCAAAATGTGCAAAAAAAGCATTTGGCACTTCAACAGCACTGTCTTATTAAATATACAGATCAAAGGTTTCTGGAATTAAGGAGATTTAATACACTAAGAACATTAACCAAAAGATTACTATTCAGAAATTGAAAACTTCAACCAGCATCAGATGCTTGAAGTTGTTATAATCTCATAAAATCTGGTTTCCTGATGCATCATAGGTTGAGCAGAGCCTGCAGTTTGTGTCTAAGAGGCATCCAACATTCTTAATCCCAAGTATTAGTAAGGGCCTTATGTAACTTCTCCTTTATCCCATTCAAGAGGTAAATTATGGGAACAGTGTAAATTGTGCCCTTAGTGTGTGATCATCTGCACATTTTAACACATGGATGAGAGGCAGCTCCTCACCTAAAAACTCCAAAGGGTCTTAAGGTGTTACTGAGGAGTGTGCACAGTTCCCGTTAAGGTCAGCACAGGCTTGAGGAGGAATAAAAATCCTGTGGGCTGTATTTAAAGCAGAGAAGTCATGAAAATACAAGGTAAAAGCTGAGGTGATCCTCTGCCCCCCAGTCTATTTCTCCTTTTGTGTCCAAAGAATGAAAAGATCATCTAAGACATGACTTTACAAAGAGCAGACCCTTGGCTGCAAACCCAGGGAGGTTGTGCTGAGAGAGCAGGTGAGGCCAATGCTTCTGCATCACCCTCCAGCCTCTCCCAGCCTCAGCCATCCTGTCCTTCACGCTGCCAGCACACTTCTGCTCTTGACATCGAGCAGCAACACGAAATCCTATCAGTTCTACAGGGTCCTTTACCAGCAGCAGAGACTCTGTTGTGCAGACACCTTGCAAGAGTAACCCTGTGGAACAGACCCAGTGCTTGCAGACACCGGGTCCACACCACACTCACAGAGGGACTCCAGGGGCAAGGAAAAGTCTGGAGAATGCTGAGAGTGGGTCCCTGCCCTGGGGGACTGCATTCAGCCCTCTGGACAGGGGTGGGGGACCAAATGTCATGGGAATCCATCTCATAGGGCTTGTTTTCTTCCATGGAAAGCACTGCAGATGAGGAATGGGAAGTAAATCTAGAGGAGTCTCTGCTAATTCCTCAGATTACTCCACATGTGACTGTTTCCCCACTGATGACCACTGTGAGTTATTTAGATTAATCTGGTTCCAAGTGGAGCAACAAATATAAAGGAAGATGTTATCAACCACACTAACAAATGCTCCCTTGCTTAAACTACTCCAAGTTCCACATGCTCTCAGATCTGGCCAACAATTTGTTAAGAAGTAACTGTTCATGAAACGAAACAAATATTATCTATAAATGCATTAGAGAAGATATAAGCAATAATACTATGATCCCCTGGTTTACTGAAGCTTATCTCACTTCAGTATTTAAGGTGCTAATAATTTTGATTATTAAAAACTGGAGGCATCTAGACCAAAAACACGACTTTGACTTTACAGAATTTTGCAGGAATACGAATATCCATTCCCTCACAGTCATCATGACAGATTTTGTTGGCATGTATTTCAAATACTTTAGAAAAAAAAGGAAACCATCTTATTTATTGGCTGTATCTTCACAGTGTCACCCCCACTGTTACAGTCTACCAAGTAAACAGGTATTCAAGCAATTCTTTAAAAAAACAAATTACTCACTTGACAGACTATAGTGTCTCTTTCAGAATCATTAGTGTCAATCATGCAAGTACAAGTTTTAAGTGCTGTTGAAATGCAAGCTACTTAAACAATTGATCATCATATGGAACCACTTAAAGCTTCATAGAGCCCATGAGCAAACCCCGTGTTGGAAACTCGGCTCTAAAACATCATCTTTATTTTTAACAATAAAGTAAGAACCAACTGTAAGAAACAATGCCTACTTCTTCACTCAGTTCCTTAATTTTTAACCTTCTAAGTTTTGAGAAGCTGTGATTTTTTATGAAGATCAGAGATGTCAGTGCACACAAGGGATGACAGTTCAAGAAAGGACATGGACCCTGTATGTTGGCGTTATAAGTCAGGGAAGTCACACCAGACTGTAAAATCAGTAATAATATTATCTTTTGATTCCTAGGATTCAACGGCATCATGCATTGATTTTTACCAGCTGAACATTTGCACTTCATTTGAGGATGTGAATTTAAAATGACTCTGAAGACTCTCCAGTGTCAAAGAACTTTGTACAGACAGAACAAGCTTTTTATCTGTTGCAGTTCACACTCCTACCAGTAACAGCAGCAGAGATCAAAGGTGACTCAGACCACGTATATCCTCTGTCACCATTATTCCAAAATTAGAGAACTACATTGTAATCAGCAAAAATGCTGTTGCTGAAACAGTTCATGACAGCTGGAGAATGCCTCCTGTTACTCACTGTTGTCAACAGCAAGTGGAGAAATTAATCCCATTATTAAACAGAATACATTTCTTCAAGCTTTTTAACTTCTCAGTCCCCAACTTCAATCCAGTACATTCACCCAAGTTACTCCAGCTCAATGTAACAAAGAAATGAAAAACGGACAAGGGGAAGGAAAGGAGGACTCTTGGACTTTCAGTGAAATCATTTTCATACATTGCAAGGTTTCTGAATAACAAAAATCCATATCCATACTCTTTGTTCATTTTTATACTCTGTTGTAGCCTATTTTCTGATGATCACTTGTCTTGTATATTTGACAGGAAACCCATATGCCCAAACAACTTTCTTGACTTCCTATTAGGGAGAGCAACACAAATATTCACACTCACAAACATAAAAAGAACATAAACAGCAATACATTAAATGTTTAGTTTCTGCTTTGGATAAAGTATGACCCTTTTAATACCAGAAGCAAAATCTCTCTCTGGAAAACAGGCTGTTTCTGAAACTCAGAAGAGATGAATGCCCTATTTATTACTTTTAAAAAAAGCTGAATTACTGCACAGATTGTCATCACCTTTGCAGTTCTCACATAATTGTAGAAAAACTTCACACAGGGTTTTGCAGACCTAAGGGAATTTCATTGCATTTTATGGAACCCCTTAATAATGTGAAAGGAATCCATGCTTGCAAGCTAGTGTGTGTCTTTAATAAGAGAACAAACAATTATTCCCAGTGGTGTGATACAGGGGGTTGTGTTCAGGCAGCAGGAGCTCCGGGAGCAGAATGGGCCAACAGGAGATGCACAGAGCCCAAGTGAGGGATGAGGACCCGAGACCTGCCCTCTGCACATCTCTCTGTTCCCTGCTGATGAGCTGGAGTGTGAAAAGTGTGCTCCCAAGCACGTCTTTCAGTTTGCTTTCATTCTAACAGAGGCCAGATCATGATCCCTGAGCTTGCTGCACAATCTGAACCAAACCAGAGGCAGAGGAGGGAACCGGAGGCTTCATTTCCAAAGCTGCTTCCCAGTCTAAACCAAAAGCTAACGAAGAGGCACCCCCAGGTCAACTCCACTCTTTCACCTACTTGGCACCACAACCTGTGCCCTGCAAAGCCTCGTGCAACTCATCACCAGATGCACCTTCCAAATCAATTCAGTCTGGATGGTGCCCACTGCTGACCTCGCTTCCTCACAAGACGAGCCCGTGGTGTGAAATGTTTGCATCCTGTCTGAACAGCAGGTATGCAAAAAAAACCCTCATACATAAAGTTGTTTGTCCTTCATGAAGATGAAACTCGAATGGAAAATATGCTGTTATGTAGAGAGGGCTTAATTTATGCCTCCCTGTACAAGCTGGAATGAAAGCAGCCCACAGAAAAATCTAAATATTGAGCTTTATCTGTGAACAAGTCAGAATTCAAGCTTTTAATGTTCATTTTGCCTTCCTCTTTTTCAAGCTGTCCAGGAGAAAAAGATAATAATTGAACAATTTTTCACACAAAATGTGCATTCTGAATAGCCATTAGCTGACAAAAAAGAGTGAGAGGAAAAGCAGGTAACACATCATGTAAATCTTGGGTGGGAATGGAAGCTTCAGGAAGATGTAAAAGTCGGTGTGGTAAACACCCAGATTAAATGGAATTCTCAATTACCCAGCTTAAAAATGAAGTGGGTATGAATCTGATTTGTCTGCAGCTGCAATCTTGTAGGTTGCTTGGTAATGGACATTGACAGATAAGTCTAAAATCAGTGATATCTCTTCCACAAGTTGCAGGATAAGACTGTTGGAGGGTACCTATGTGGTGAAGAGTTTAAGGGCAGTTTTCTCTATTATTGGAATGGGAATGCTGTTTATGTATGCAGAGATTAAACATGAACAGTGCACAGGGTAAGATAAGAGGGGATAGATTTGTAAAATCCCATCCATAACTTTCTAATAAGCCAAGCCAATTTTGTAAACTAAGCTTTAAAATGTAAATTGCCCTCATTCCTTCAGTAAACTGTGAGCACAGAATTTAAGAATGTGAAAGACAACATTCTTAAAGACTGCTGACCAAAATCTCTGCTCTCTATTTTCACATTACTTCACCTTATTGCTGCTTATTATTTCTATTATGGTAATAGCAGGAATAAATCGGGATCCTTACTGGGATGAGCAGCATGGAAACTAAACCATGGGGTTAGAGACAGGCCCTGCTCCAGTAAGCTCGAAATCTGAATTTAAAAATACCCTTGTGACTACAAGAAAGGCATCACAGTGCTATTATGTCAAACTAAAATACAATCTCTGAGCCTGATTTTGGAGTAATCTTTCAGAAACAACTTATGCTGTACTGGCTGGACACTGTGCCACGGTCTGAGCTGGGAAGAGGGAATGTTAGCCTTGATTCTGTCAACCGAGCCCTTTGAAAAATCCATAGATAGGTTTTCCTAGATCTTGATAGATCCTCACTTAGGTGTTTCCTTATCCCTGCAGGAAGCACTGAAGGCAGGTCAGCCTAAAGGGAACCATCTACAAAGGAAGAGGAACAGTCTTACAGATGAGCAGTTGCTGAAAGAGCCAAGAATTACCCCCGGCTTTGGGAAGTCAAAGCTGGCACAGCACTCAAAATCTAGGGATTGACTCACCCAGAAAAATGTCTGTGATGTGGCCAGACATGATGAAAGCAAAACAACAATTAAAGGCATTGGATGATAGCAGCACAATAACAGAAAGACTCCTTTCAGTTCCTTCCCAAAGATTTACAACCAGGCTGGTGAAGTTCTCTCTTCCTGCCCTTTCTCTTCCCTTTGGCAGAGAGATGTTGAAACAGCAAAGCACCAAGTGATATTGTTCTCCATGTCATCAATAAGAACCCTATTTATTCATGTTATGTTTGAAGAATTCATGTTGCATTTGAAGAAAAAAACCAGACAATTTTTCAACACATTCTGGCCACTGTGTCCTATGACTCTTCCAGAGTCTTTGCTCCAGTCACCTCTGGTCTTTTTTACCAAAATTGCCAGTTGTTGTGAGTTTCTAATTTTTTGATGGGAATTGCTGGATTCTGCAAATGTAGAGATTTTTTCCAAGGTGCTAATGGCAGCTAAAATGCAAATATTTTCCTTTTCAAATTAAGAAGAATTAAGACCTGAGACAACAAACTGACAATTGCACTCGCTGAGAGCAGGAGAGGAATCTGGCTTGGGCTGCAGGACAGTCAGGATTTCACCTTGGAGGGGCAGTCTGAAAGTACTCTGTTTTCCATGTTTTGTTTGCACCATATGGAATGTAAATATAAAAACTTCCCTCCTACTCCAGAGCACTCAGCCTTGACTACAGCCACACCTAACATCTTTGCACAAACAGATGGCAAGTCTCTTAATATTTCGTGGTGCTGCCCCCTGTAATTGCAGGGTTTGCACAAATAAACAAAGCACACGTTACGCAGCACTTTGTGTCTTGCAACAAACTAAATCAGTGGCAACATTTAGCACAAGTTTAGTACATGGAACAGAAGAGCAGAAAATAAGGACTGTTATTTTTTTTAAAAAAACATTATACAACAGACATTCATTGCCTGCACTAATTCTGTGACTTTTCAATAAGGAATGCCTTTGTGAATACACTTCTAATGTTATGAATGTATCACTGAACAATAATTACTGCCATAATAACTATAATGTGTAATGCTCTACTTGTTAATACTTAGTGGTTGACCCCTTTGCTTGTTTAATGCTGTCACTTCACCAGGGTTATTTAATTACAAATGGGTTCTGTTATCTCGTATTAACCAACACATCAAGTATTATTATCCCATTAGTGAAGAGCAATTATTTACAAAATAGTAATAGATGGTATTTACAATGAACTGGATGAATATTAAAGGCACATACATATGTTCAGCAAAATAAGCTCAAGAAAACTAAAAGTCTGTCCCAACAGTCCCAAGAAATTTGACAGTAAACCAGTAACTCACTGATTCTGGGAACTTCTCCCTTTAAACTGACTTGAAAGACATTAAACAATTTTTCAGTCAAAAACTATTTTTGTGTATTTTAACGATTTTGGACATGAATTAAGGAAATGACACTCAAGATGAACAACCACATTCACATTTCTTAACATTAATTCTCCGTGGATTCATCTCTCACCTATGAATTACATGTTTAGAGTATAATCCAAGGACCATAAAAGCCAAGGGAAGTCTCCCTTATTCCTTTGGTATTATTTTGCTACACTATTTGCTAAACTAAACTCCACTGAAAACATGGCAATATGTCTAATGAGGTTATCAGTTCTATTGTCTTGCCACAGGAACAGGCAGCCACGAGAACCTGGTAGGGTTCTCAAGGTGAGAACTGGAGATTTTTCTCATCTCTCCCATGGCATTTTTGACATGCAAAAGTCAATTAACCTAAACAGCCATTTCACATAATTTCGTGCATCCTTCTGCTCTGTAGAAAACCCACGGGGAAGGATATTTTATATGACAAATATTTAATTTCCTGAAGCCCTTTGCAGAGGGTTGGTATATTCTGAGCTGTGATGAACACCACTGATGTCAAAAGTGTATATTTAAACAGTAAGGAACACTTCAGAAAGAGCAAAAGGAGTAAAATCTGGATCCAGGATGGAAATTTCTATGTGGTGAGAGCTGTAAGGCTGGGCCAGATTATCTTTTTCAGGGCTTATTTTTCCCCAGACTGCTTTTGCTTTACTAGCCACAGAGTAAAAATAGGAGTCTATGAAAATGCCACTTGTCAGAAAGTGCTCAACTATCTTTAAAGTTCTTTCCTATCAGTAGCACTCAAAGCTATTGTTACAATATGACACATGCACACATTTTCTTTTCAGAGTGGAAGAAAGTAGGTCTCTAAAACAAGCTGTGAGTAATTACTTCTTGAGGTTCTATTCATAAAATGCATCTGTTTTATAGTCAGGTCACATTTATCCCACATGTTTTTGTGTGCAATTCAAGTTGATTTAGTCTATTCAGTAAGAGGGAAAAGAGTGGGTTTCTTTTCCCAGTGAAGACTGGGATTTTGCAACGAGTGGTCCTTTACTCTCCAGAGTAAAAGTACCAACAATTACTGAGAGAAATCAGCCATCAGGAACCCTTTGTTTCCTCTGTGAGCTCCCTGCTAATTGAAGCCCTGTGGTTCTCCAGCCCATGTGTGTCTCACCCCATTCAATGGCTCCTCTCAGGATCACCAGTTCTGAGTTCTTGTTGCTAAGAGACAGTACTCGGTTATATTTGAAATATATATTATGAAAAGGTGCTGCTTTCCTTTGTGAAATAAATATGTTGCCAGATTGACAGGCAGGGAAACAGGCTGAGGGATGTATTGTTTCCTTCAGTGTTCACAATACACCAGCCCTGCTCCCTGATTAAAGCATTCTAAACTGTGAAATGCCTGTTTAGCTGCTGTCAGAGAGCTAAACCAGCGACAAAGGGTGTTGAGCCGGTTAAATCCAGCCCTTATTATAAAAGGTGTTTCTTCCCATTAAGCTAGAACCTGAAATTTGGAGCTCATACATGTGCATGACATACACCTGTGTGTATCTCTCATCTCTGTGTCACTGTGGTTGTTATGAGAGATAAAATGTGGGTTTTTTTGGGCGTATCTTGAGGTTCTGGGATGTCTGGGTTTCAGGAGCTGAACTTGGGTATGGGGGTCTCTTTCGGCAGGATGGGGGAAATGAGAGAATTCTTAAAAATTAAATCTTTTAAGGCCATTTTGTACACGAGGTTCCTTTTCTCTTTGGGCTAAGAACAAAGGAAGATCCATCACCTTTGACAGGGGATGGCTTGTAGCCAATTGGGATAAGGGGAAGGCCCCTTTTCAGAGAAAAGAAACCTTTTTAGGCAAAAATGAATGCATTAAAACTTATCTGAAAAGGGTGGGATTTTGGAAAACTATAAAATGTATGGAATTTAAACCGAAAGGGTCGTTTTCCCCAGAAACTCGGCGAGAGAAAGACTCAACATGTTGAATAAATTCTTCCTTGTTTCTTTGTTAAGTTTATGCTGTCTTTCTAAATGTAAAGGTAGGGATATTTCCCACAGTGTGTAGAGGTCGGTGTGACAGCAACAAGATGTGCCACTGCTGTTCTGGACCAGCCACATCCCCCTGATGCTTCACTCACTGCAGGACATTATTTCATCAGGACCACACTGTTGCTCCGAGAGACAAAGAACTTAAAGCTTCACACCTTCCTCTCCACTCAGGCAGACCCCTCTAACCTTTATCAGTAAGTGAAGTATGTGAAGTAACTCCAGATGATTGTTAAAGAAGAATGTAACAGCACGGTTTGTTAAAAGACATTATTTTCTCCTAGGTAAGAATAAGCAAATAATTGAATACAAAAATTCATAGCATCTGAAGAGTGCTACTCTTGACCCCAAGATTTTAAGACTATTTTGCATTTCCTGCTTTAATAAGGTTATTTTTTGCCAGCACATTAGTTGTAGTCATAAAGCACACAAATTGGGACGAGTCAATTAATCTTGAAAAGACAACATAAGATGAATCTCTTTTTAAAAAAGCATTAAATTACCACTCATTGAAATACAATAAAAAACTAAGACTACCACCTTTTCAGTTCCATTGAATCCCTCTTTTTTTTTTTTTTTTTTTTTTTTTTTTGCAGGAGGATGTATCTCCTTACAGGTTGTTAAATCTCTTGTCCCTTAGTTATAACAAAATTCAGGAGTTCAACAATCATGATTTACCTCATTGCGGTTGCTCCTAAGGCATTTAGAAAAGCCTTTTCCAATGGAAAGTTATTCAGCATTTTACCTCTAATTAATTAGGGCTGAATTATCACCCTCATGAGCTAATGATGACTTTGGTCACTCAGATCCTGCAAGATCCTCTAATGTCAATAGGGTCTGTAGGAGAGCTGCATACATTGACTTGTTAAAATCAGAAACACTGAATGATCACCTTCTGTGATCCTCTCACTTGAAATGATGGGAGGTTGAACAAATTAATGGCCTGAAGAACAATAATAGGAGCAGAAAATCGAGTGAGAATTGGCTGACGTGAGCAAATTTGAACAGAAATAAACACATTTTTGATTGGTGCAGAGTCATTCCAACTTCCTCAGACTTCTCTCATTCTGTCCTGCACTGAGGAACCTTTAGAGCAGACTTAAATTTGAGATAAGATGTGGAATAGAAGCCATCTTGAAAATAATTAAGGCTTTATTTTGTTTTACCCCATCAAATAAAGGGGTTTTGTTTTAAGTTGAGGTGTATACTAAAACCCTTACCGATACAACTATTTTGCAAATTCAGATTTAATTTCCATTCTAAAATATGTGTATGTTCATATAAATACATACATAGGTTAGTATATTCTTTTTAGTGCAAGGATGTAATAGTGATCATCACCAAAACAATAAAATGACTGTTCAAAAGAAAATGAAGCAGAAAATCACTTGGACAAACTGGGAGAGTTCAAATGGTTTCAAACTGGTTGGTACATCTGCACAAAGTGAAAAAGCAGAACCCACAGAATGTTCCCAGGTTGTTTTCCCTCAAAAATACAAAGAAATATTAGGCAGCTAAGAGAGTCATAACAGCAGAATTGAGTCTAGATTCTGTAAATACAGATTTTATAATTTTAAGTCAGGTAAAATTTGAAATTAAACTCTTCCACACTTTAAACTCTGATTCTCTTTTCCTGAGGCACAACCCCCCTTCCCAAACATGTGGAAGTTTCTTCAGTCACTCTTTATTTAGGTTTGAACCAAATTCCCTTCCAATAAAAGATATCCAGTGTGCCTTCAACAAAGGCTCAGCGTGTTAATGAGGTTACTTAATGAGCTTAAAACTGTTAGCTTTGGTGCAAAGGCTCAGACTAGCTGAGATGGATCTTAACACACACACTAAATAAGTGATTTCATATCACAGTACGGTTTATTTTCAAGACGAAAAAAAAATAAAATTATAGATTAAGACAGAAAGAGAGCTCACCAGGACTTCCAAACCAAGAACACAACGAAAAAAGCAATCCCCAGGCTGAAAGAATAAGCTGATTACTGTCAAAAGTCTGTGTTCTTACAAGCTGCAAAGTTATAACCTGGGATTTCAGCCGTGGTTGAAACGTTGGGACGTCGGTCCCCAACTGCCTCACGGGCTGCAGGCAAGACACAAATGTGAGGCCTCAGTAGGAGACTTGCCAGTGCAGTGCTCCACTGGAAAGATAAAACACAAATCTGCAGTTCCCATATAGTAGGGGATAAAAAGCAAAACAGTGCAGATAGTAGCTCTCTTTTAGAGAAAATTCGGGAATTTTGAAACTTATTTTTTTGGCCGGAAATTGAAGCCAAAATTGGGTTTCAATTCTATGAAATATAACTACGATAAATTATTAAGGAAATTGCTCAGATTGCTTTAGGACACAATAAAGAAGAATATTTTTTTGAAGTTTGTAAGAAGGAGCTGAACTGGATCTTCACAGACTTTTGATCCCTGGCTGCAATATATCAATTGGAATTAACTTAATTAAACCAACAACCTATATGAATTTCCTGAACAGGATCACTTTTCAGACAGTGAATTTGGAAAGTCTGGGGTTTCATTTAAACTTTTCTTTAAGAAGGCACCATTGCATCCTCTCTGACACCAATTGCCAGCAATAGATTAATAGATTAATTGTCTGTGGGACAAATGTCCCAGTTCAGTTTCCCTTGACACCTTCTATTAATGGTATTATGGTATTAATTCAGAGGTGAGATTGTAGGTCAGGACACTCAGAAAACAACTGCAGAAAGAACCTCCTACTTTCAAGAGGTAAATGTACTTCAACCTATCATCTAAAATCCGTCTACATTAAAATTTAGTTTCCCAAGGGTGGAAAAATGGGCTATTAGAAAAGCTGTTTGGTTGGCTTGGTTTTTTTCATGTTTTGGGGTTTTTTTGAGGGAGAGGGGTTGTTGGGTAGGGTAGAGAGTTGGGTCTTTTTTTGGTTTCTGTAAATATTTAACCAACAAGAGGAAAGACCATTCAGGTAAGTTACTGCCTGTTCCTGCTTCATGACTCCCTGAGTACCTTTTTTTAAGCTGTTTGGATCAAAACTAAGGCTCTTTGATCCCAGAAAGTATTTCATTTTTTAAAAATAAAATTGGACACATAGAAGACAGTAGAATTCAAAAGAAAACCAATGCCAGGCTTGACATGACTATGCAGGAACAACATAATGTATACTCCAGAAAATTCTTTCATCTCTCCTTAATTGCTTCTCCTTTGAGAAGCATGGACATAAAAAAAAAAAAAAAAAAAAAGAAAAAAGGCAGTTAAGTTCAGTTTGAGGATTAATATTTGTATTACTAAATATCTTATAAAGGGCTTGGAATGGGTTGGACACAAAAAAAAGCAATCCCAATCCATTTCAAAAGGACAATTTTGTTTTCATGCTGCTGTACATTTCTTCTGAGTGAATAATAATAATAATACATAAGATTGCAAGGAGAGGTTTGCTGTGGCTGAGGCTACAACTAAATGAGAATTGAAAAAGCAGACAAATAAGAGCAAAAAAAGACTATTTCCCAAGCCCCAAGCTCCGTGTTACCGAGACTATTAGTCCCTCTCACAATTCGAGACAGAAATGATCCGTAAGAGAATCCATTGCCTTTCCACCCAATTAAAAAAACAAATTCCTACGAGAGAGAAACAAAGTCAAACCAAAGTTCACATTAAACACATCCAACTTTTGCTGTTAAATCTTCTGAGAAGGGAAGGAAGAGCCAGAGGAGTTGAAAAGCTTCAGGAGTTCACGGAGACCCAAAGTGTGGCAAAAGGGAAACTTTCCCTGCTTGGAGGAAGCAGATGGGAAAACATGGGAACTTCTCAGCAACCTCTTCTTCTACCACACTGCTCCTCAGACATGAGCCAAGAAATTGGCTCATTCTCTTGAAGTTCACTGAAGAACTTCCCATACGGGATTTATTGGCAGTTTGGATATTACTTCAAGCTTGTTGTCAACCACCTGGTTTAATCTTAACATCAAAGAGCTGGGGATTTAATTTATGAAACTTTGTTAAGTTGGGTTTTTTTGGTTTTTTTGGTTTTTTTTCTGAGCCCATAGCAGCTAAGAATGTTTCACATCCCATCTGCTTTCATTCTTGTTTCCTCCTCGCAAGGAACTATTCTGGTAACAATCACACTTGGGCAGAAGTGAAAGCCAGGAAATGCAATAAATGAGTATTCTGAAAAATACAGAAATGAGGAGCATGTTCATATCTATCGCACTGCAAAGGAATTACACTCATAAAAAATTTTCTGCAAAAAAATTATAGAATTGTTTCATAACCATGAAAAGTATGTAATCGAGCTGTTCTGAGGGTGAGGTGAAAAAAACAAAGAGAAAGGGGAAAAAACAAAGGGAAAGAAGAAAAATAAGTACCTGCTAATGCAGCTAGTTTAGAACAGTAGAATTCCACTGCAAGCACTATCAGGTATTTCCACTTTTTCAGACCGGGCTAGTTCACAATGTTATATTTTTTGATGGTCCACTGTGCCCTACTTTTCAAAGCTACTTCCATTCCTGGCGTACAAAGTCACATTAATGTTCTCCAATGTTGTAATGAATGTAACAGGCTTTTAAAAACATATCTATGACCATGTAGACATCAACTCACTCTACAAAGAAGGTCATTTGTTTCATTACCCCACATGTTGGATCCAGCATCATCTGGAGATTGGAAGTATAACTGCCCTACTTTTGTTACAATGGAACAGACAGAAGGTACTGGGAGCCCAAGAAGGACAAAAGGTGTCTTTTATTAGATGCACCTACAACTCAGTAAAACGTATTCCTTTAAATAAAGAAACCCAGATCTGCTGGTTGTGATAAATTAAACAAAAAGATTTGGATACAAATCTACTCCCCACCTACCCTGTCCTGCTTCAGGCCTCAGGAAGGACCTCACTGCACTTTTTGAACTATGGCAATGGACTTTTACAAACTTTTTTTACCTTAGTCTTTGCTCACTTCTTTGGGTCAGTTTTTAGTGTTAAGCAATGAAAGGATTCTCAGCTTTAGGAGAATTGGCAAATATATCTGTTGCAGGTTTTCTTTTTCCCTGTTGCTTATTTTAGATTATTGCCCTGCTGTGAGATAGTGTCTAAAGAAACAGTAATGTATCTCACTGGCAGTTCCTGAAAGTTAAAATTCCTGATACCGTGTTAATTAATTTCCACAGGGACAACAGTTTACTTTAGCAAAAAGATTAATGAAAAATATCTAAGAAGAAAAAAAAAAAATTCTGCTAGGCAGCTCCAGAGCCAGATTTCCTCTCACTGGAATAGACTGAAGTGACTGTGCTGTCTGTTACTGAAACATTCTGCCTTTTCCAGGCTGTTGAGCTTCACAGAATCAAGGGCTGAGGAAACTGCTGGCCCACAACAGATAATGGAAGCAAGTATTAGCCTGTTTAAAACTGATGAAAATCAGTAATTTTACTGCATCACTTTATCCATGTAAAGAGTTGGTTCAAACACAGCAGCATTATTTGTCCATCTGTATATTTAGAACAACATTTACCTGCCTTGTACTAACCAGGTTTGTACGTGGAACCATATTTCTTGGAAACAAGCATTTCACATGACTGTTGTTATATTTGGACAGTTCTAAACGAGCACATGAAGGAAAAAGTACAGGAGGAAAGCAAGAAAATCAACGCAGTGTTGGGTTGATTGACAGCAGGAGGGTTGAGTTGTCTCTATTGACAGGGAAGATGCAAGGACTAATTCGGAATTGGCAGCAAGACATCCAGGAGCACATGTCAAGGAGAAAGGTTTTGATATAAAACTTCATCAAGAGAGAGGTCAGGGTAGAGATGGAGCTGTCACTGAATGTATAATTGGAATATATATAATATATAACAGGAGCAAACAAAGGGTGCAGAGACAGAAGGAAGTGACAGACAGAGGATTCGTCAGAGATGCTCACAGAACACCCAGAGGTAAAAAACAATTAGACAAATATGGATTCACTAAAGATGAGGAAACTGAGATTTCCTTACAGAAGGATGATGGACAATGCCCAAAATAGTATCCTTCTCTTGAGGTGAACCAGAATTTTCTTCTCCTATTTCACAAACCCCCTTGGTAAAGGGGTGGGAAACATCACATGTGACATTTACAGTGGGACATAATGAACCACCCTAAAGTTTGTCCAGCTTTTTAAAAATAAGCACATTTCTCTCCATGCCTACTCAGAACAACAACTCTCAGCCATGTGAAAACAATGACAGCCCATTTCCAAAGTGCCAATACAAGGCACAGTAATTAAAAGCACCATTTCAACAACAATAATATGGATATGAAAGATGTACCAGGAGTTTATAATAACGTGATGTGCTCTATACCATTAAGTTTTAATTAACTCCAATTTTGCCACAATTAAACTCAATTAAGGCTGAATGTCTGACATTGCAATTAGCTGTATATAAACACCCCAGTTGGTGTCACATTGAATTAATGTCTCCTGGTGGTGGACTCTCTTTCCAAGGATAATGGATTTAC
The DNA here is from genome assembly GCF_009829145.1 of Chiroxiphia lanceolata. Taxonomy (NCBI): domain Eukaryota; kingdom Metazoa; phylum Chordata; class Aves; order Passeriformes; family Pipridae; genus Chiroxiphia; species Chiroxiphia lanceolata. The sequence goes on along the minus strand of NC_045649.1, from coordinate 5,532,603 downwards.
CACCATCAGACTGTTAATTGGACCTGGCACCTCATGTGTTGTGTGTATCTGAGACATAACACCAGAACTTAGTGTCCTGAACAACTGTGCTTGTCAGAGCCACACAGATTTCAAATGCACCCAGCCAAATTCTTTACTGCACTGTACATTCTGTAATCATTCCCATATAGAAAAGCTCTAAAAAATTTTGTACATCCTGGTTTTTTTAAATCCCAAATTTTACATTCGTTTTTCTTCTCAATTTCTCGTCAACAATGAAAATGATTATACTGTAAAAAACACCATAACAGGTGTAGAAAAAGAAATCACATCTATTAGCAAGCACCACGTTTAATGCAATGAATTGTTTCTTTTTGGTAGATTTTCATTCAAATACTCTATTTTTTCTGTCCTTTTACGTGTTTGAAGTCCAACTCTTTCTCATGAACAGTCCTATTGAAATTATTGCATTATAGTCTCAATGGGAAACAGTTAAACAACAACTAGTCTTAGTTCTGTTTTGGATTGCTGACACAATTATGCTGCCCCAAAGAGAGATATCAAGACAAAAACTCCCATCACTTCACTGCCAACCTCACCAGTGCTGAGCAATGTGTGTGTGACTTACACCACTTGGCATCAGTCAGAGGCTAAATCAACATTTACTACTACTAAGTGCACTGGTACTCAGCTTTCAGCAGCCAATCTGTGAGATTAAGGTGACAGCACAAATAAGGAAAGAAAACTGATCCTGACACCTTGAGGAAAATGGTTATTTAACTCCTCTGAATTCCCTAACAACTGTTAGGAAAAAAACTTATACCCAAGTCTAACACAACAGACAAGTGAGACTGAAACAGTGGCTTCACAGATGTAAAATGAGCATTTACTTCCTGCCTTATTTAACCCTAAAAAATCTGCAGCAAAAAAATGACACAAAAAGTCCTATAAAATACAGAAAATTGGAAGATTATCCACCACACCTTTTAAAGAGCTAAATCTTGTTTTGAGAGGTTCTTACATCTAACAATCTAACACTAAATAAAATCAGTGGCCTGTAGAGTTATATAAATGCCGAGAGATTTGGTTGCTGGTTTGGGGATTTTTTAAGTGATACATTTCATCTCCAAATTGTATCAAACCTGTGGCTTCCTTTCCTACCATCCTGACTCCTCCATTTCATTCCTGTTTAGAGTAAAGCAAAGAGCCTGTACAGAAGCTGGTGAATTCTCTATGCTGCTCATATAGGACAAGTTTTGTGCTATGAAAAGGAAAACATTCTCATTAATAAGCAGCTTTAATAAGTCCAGTTTAAAAATGATGCTTATAAGTTTCATACACATGTCCTGGTGTTCCCTGTGAACAGATAAAGGAAAATTGCCCTGGTGGAAATGACTTGCCATAATTATATGCTTCTGAAAAGTTTTGGGATTGGGAGCTGAATGCATAATTGGGTCAAATCATACCTTTTACATTCAACACAAAATACTATAATTTATGGTGCTGAATAGCAAAAATTAAACCCGAGTAGCTCATCCCAGCACGTTTGCTTCTCGCTTGACCAAAATGACCGGATCAGCAGGAGCAAAGGATCCTTCAGCATCGCTGCAGGTCGAGTCACTGCTGATGCTGTATGAGGGGCAACATTTCCTAAATCACTAAAACTACTTCTGTGGGGATTAGAGTGTGCTCTGGGTGCTCAGGGGGTGATGAAAATGTGTGTATTTTTCAAGACCTGCTGAGATCAAAAAGTTGTGTTGTGTGGCCATTTCCAATAGCGTCGGACAATCACATGCACAGAGAAGGTTGGATGAGGGAGATGGAAATTTGTTCAGAAAGACATGGGTTTTTTCACCCAGAGGGTGGTTGGGCACTGAACAGGCTCCCCAGGGCAGTGGTCACGGTCCCAAGGCTGCCAGAGCTCAAGAAGTGCTTGGACAACTCTCTGAGAGACAGGGTGGGATTGTTGGGGTGTCCTGTGAAAGAGCAGGATTGGACTGGGTGATCCTTGTGAGTCCCTCCCAGCTCAGCTTATTATGTGGTTCTATGACATTTATGAATATTCTAATAAAGCCAGGACAAAACAGAAGGAAGGAAGGAAGAAAGGGGCAAACCTCATAACAGGGCAGCAAAATATTGCCAGTCTAAGGGATAAATATGCTCATAAAATTCTTGACATTTTATCTGTCATCAGGGAAGCTTCTGGTTAACTCACAAATGCAAATGTGCAGGCCTGAAGTATGTCCCGAGTCTGTTATAGCAAAGTACATATCAATACACTGTAAATACTAATTACAATTGAATATACACTGCCCATATTGTCATTATAAATACTTTGAGCAGAATCTATTGGGAAAAAATCATTATATGCTACTGATGGCATTTGTTTGTAATTATGTTCTCTGAATCACATCTTCAGTATTTTCAAAAATCAATGGAATTTCCTCTTTAAGCTGAAAAACTGCAAAAAACATATCACATCTTTTTGGTTTGGTAATTGCTACTAATCTAAGAGTTTGATTTACAAACAGAAAAAAAAAGCCACGGGTTATTGAAAACAGTTTTTATTCTTAACGCAAACCTTTGTCAAAAGCCTGTAATCTGACTGCTACACTTTGGTCAAATGACTTTTCTAAGAGATACAATTTTGCCTTTAATTGCAATTTTCGTTCAGAATTCAACTAATCAATTCACTAATCCCACTGCTAGAATTTAGGAGACAACTTGCTTTTGGTATATCAGCCCTGGTAGATCAGCCAGGAATCGACCTGGGAAATTATTTATACTCTTGCCCCTCCGAGTTCAAAGCAGGTGGCAGAGGCAGCAAAGCACAGCATTGATCAAAGCTCCCGGGAAAGCAGTGGAGGGAAATGAAATGCATGTCCTCAAACACCTCCATCCCTTTCAAGCATCCCTTTAACAAATGCATTGCACAAATCAATTGCAAACAGGCCTAAAACAGGAACTGAAGATCTGCATCATCAGATGGCTCAGCACCTTAAAATTAATAGGGACTGTTAATTTTGCAACTGAAAACCTGACAAAGTGCAGTGTGCCTTTCAAATTAACACACAATTAATGTAGCAAAGGGTACAAATACAGCTGCAGCCTCCCACTCCTGTGGTGCCATGGCTGTGTTCTGCAGAGCTGACTGACAAGTGACACCTTTGGAGAACCGGTTTGCTGGGTCTTACAGCCCCTAAACATCAGACTGTGCTTTAATTGTTGTTTTGGGTACAGCAGATCCACGATTCCCAAAGATCAGAGGCACTGGGAGTATCCTGAAGAGCACAGAGCAGACGTGCACATCCCAAGATTTGAACTCAGGAACGCCTCAGGCCCAGCAAGTACCAAAATTGCTGGTTTTTCTCCAGGTCTCTGCTGGAAACCCTGATTTTTCTCACCAAGGTAAAGGATTGCAACCCTCTCTGAGGAAGAACTCCAGTTGCTGGGTTCAGGCCTTCAGACCCAAGAATCCCAATGTTGTTGAGTGAAACTCATCCTCTCTGTACCCATGGGAGATAACTGATCCCAGGGAAACCAGAAGCTCATATAAAATGGCAAGAGGAGGGTATTCTGCCATATCAAATGTTTTCTTTCCTCTTTAGAGGGGTAGACATGAGATACAATGAAGTTTCACAGCATTTAGAAAATATATGTTATTTTTAGAACAATTTCTTTAGCTGTTTTCCGGCCTCTCCACTAGGTTTTCTTAGCAGCAAGGGAAAAATGGAAGTTTTTTACAGGTTGTTTTAGACAACAAGAAAAATTGGTGGTTTAAAACTGTCATAGTTTTCCTCCCTCTTGGTAATTCCTAAATAGTAAACCATAATCTTGTTATTTAATTCTATTAAATCCTCTAAATCTGACGGAAATATAACAGCAATACATTGCTTTATTTGTTCCCATCCACAAATAAAATCTGTATATGAATACAGATCACCTGGGTATTATGGATACATAATATATTTAAGAGATATCTACAATGGCAGAGCCTTAAATAGATAATAGGTGTTTTCAATGCATTGCATTCAGATATCTGAATTACCAGCGTGTAAAACAAATATAAAGAATAATGTCAAGAGCAGAGGCTGTGGAGAATTCTGCAAAGATGAACCAGCTCTGGTTTGCAAATTTAAGCTGCAAACACAACTGCAGAGCAGGGTACACCATATCACACTTGTTAACAACAAAAACTAGTAGAAATATCTTGTATTTCTCCAGGCTTATATTTCTCCAAGCTTATATTTCTCCATGCATATAACCTGTTCAAGGAAAGGTTTCTGGCTCCATAGCACCTTCTCCAATATTTTACCCTTCTTTCCCACTCAGAAGCCTTCAGTCCCAACTGGAATGTTTGAAGTTCTATGTTTTAGAGCTGCACTTCAGGAGAGTTTGAAGCAGAACATTTACCAGTCCTGGCTTCTGCTGCCAGCAGACTAACAAATTCAGACAAAATGTTTTGAAGATGATAGAAATGCTCTCAGAGAAGAAATGTCCCTATGGGGAAACCTCAAAGGAACAGGATTCCATTAATGTGACTGTCCTTGCAAACTTGCAGTCACACACCTGCACAAAATAAGCTTTGTCTCTACCTACTGAGACCTGTTCTGTGCTCTGCAGAAGAGCTGGAAAAAAACCTCAAAAGAAGAGGATCCATCATGTGAGTCTAAACATATGGTGTTTAACATGAACTGAGATGAGCAAATTATCTGATGAAAATTCCTAAACTAAAGTCACATCTCTCATTAATGAGCTACTAAAAAAAATGAATCAACACACTCACATAAAAACAGCTTAATTTTAAGGAATTTATCTAATTAAGAAATAATTAGTAATGACCTGAATAAACCAGGACAAATACAGCAAGACTTTTATTATTTACATGCTAATAAAATGATGCCAAGTAAAATTTCCATATTGGAAATCTCTTCACACAGTGCTCTCTAAATATTTATAACTTCAATCCTCTAAACCTCTCTCACTCACTTGTTCTTATGAATGGATCTTAAGAAAGAAAACATGTAAACACAGAGGAATCACCTGTTTCCAGCAATGTTTCTATCACAAGTGACTAATAAAGAGAAAAAGGGAGATTCTCTGCTCACAACGTGCAGTGTTGCCAACTCTCCCTTTTTTGAGTTTCCTTAGTTATTGGGTTTTTTTGCTAAAGTTCCACCTGCCGAGTCCTGTCGTGTTTTCACTTTAAAGAATTAAATATACAACTGCCGAAAAGAATTCCAGAGTTCAGGTGGCGTGGATCAAAGAAACCCACCCCGAAGCCAGGTTAGGAGGAACTCGACACATCACTCAAAACTCTCGTGCAAGTTTTAGGGCTCTGCCATGTTTTAAACTCTTGGGACAGGCAACATTCCAGATGCTGGGAGTGGGATCCTTAAGATCCAAGTCTCCATAAATAACCCAGAAACGCTGCAATTAAGAAATAATGAGAGTTTGGTAGTGATTTCATGCTGTCAAGCACAGAAAGAAGGTTTCCAAGTGAGATTTGAGGGGAATAGACGAGATAGTTGTATATAAATCTGTGAGGATGTGGTAATGTTTATGAGATCACACATTTGTGTTTATGCACTGACATGTATTTTAGACATATCTCTGGGTATTTAATCAAAGTACAGCAGAAAAGCAACCTGAACATTTACACATATGTAACAGTCGGATGATGTGCAGCTGTAGTTTTTTTAATGGATTGTTACAAAAATTAAACCAATCTTAGTGTTGGCTTGATATACGAGTCAGAAGTGTAGTGACAAAACATGCATTTCCTTACATTTTTTCTTTTTAACACTACAGAGTTCACCCATGATGCAACATGTCATTTGCTACCGTGTCAGTAAACTCAATTTTTTTTTTCATTCTTACTGCTGTGTATTCCCACTCCCCACTCTTCCCTAAGACCATACTAATTTCGCCTGGTGTTTGGAGTCTGCGTTATTGTCAGGATGGAAATCCGAGCCCACTGCCTTGTCTTGACAGTTATGGGTTCTAAACAAACCTTTCTGATTTTTCCCTTGAACAAAACCTCGCTCTCCTCCTCCTACAAATGACATGACAGTGCTGCTGAACAGCGGGAACGTCAAAGCCACGCAGGCAGTCGGAACTAAGAGCAAAGCAAATGCCCGCCAACAAAACTAACTGTTGACTTTTGCATGTTTTCCACATAAATGGTATGAGGATGCTACTGGCTTCTGAAAGGAATCACAGTACCCTGCTGATATCTCATAACCTTAAGATGTATTGAATAACACACAGTATGAATTGAATGGACTATTTCCAGTTAAAATGGCAAATTGGAGAGTTTATATACAATATTTTATTCCCTCAAGACAAAATGGGAGAATATACATAAGAATAACATGAATTTCAACTTCATTTCCTGTCAGGTTTTCTTTTTATCCCAGAAACCAACCTCAGGAGAAAGACAGATATTTCCAGTAGTTGGAAATCCCATTTATATCCTGGCTGTGCAAGCAATTATTTAAATTGTAGTTCTAAGAAATGGGACTCCACTTAAAATTGATATGCTCCCAAGTTAGACTTATGCACTCAGTTACAGTGATCACCTTGGTTTTGACCTTGGGAAACAATCAATGGCAGAAAGTTCCCCATGAATTCAGGAATCTGCCCACACAGATCTCAGTGAAGGATCTGGACCTTTCCTTCTGCTGGGTTTGTTTCTGCTTCCAGGTTTGATGGTGTTTGATCTGTTAATACTCAATCTTGTATAATGGGAAAAAAAAAAATAAGAAATACTAATTATGTTCAAGAAACAATACCTGGTGTACTCCAGTTTGTGGCATCCTAAAAAAACACCCCCTGTGTCTAAATCTTGTCAGCTTCTCACTGAAAAGTTCATGTAGAGGGAACTAAAGTGCAAGTAATGCTGCCAGAAAATACTAATGGCTCTTTGAGTCAGTGTTCATTTCTCTCTCTCTGTAGTCAAAATATAGAATTAATTCAAAACAGCCCTCTCTGAATTTACCTGGTACCCTACCATGTGAACACATTAAAGAACTTATATGTAAACACAGCAGTATAAAGAAAAAACATACATCTCATGCCCTCTCTGCACATACATGTGGAACACAAAATGCAGAGATCTTCTTCACTGCATCTCATGTACATAAATAATTTTCTATCTCATTAATAATTAGATTTTATAGCTCCAAGAGAACTCTTTTTTTTATTTTTTGGTGATACTTCCTTACTTTTCCCCTCGTTAAGTAGTCAGGATTCCTCCCTGAAACTTTGCACTCTGCCATTACTGCAAACTTTTTTGATGGAACAGATGCAATTTGAGAGCACCAGTGTTTTAACAGGTTTGCTCTGTGTATTAATGATGCAATTAAACCAATCATATTTTACTAAAATTTACATCCCTACAAGACCTAATCCCTCCTCCCATGAACGAGTGCCTTCATTTTTGGGGATATCAGTGGGAGATGACTGAGGTCTGACATTCCCCATCAGGTTTCAGCTCAGGACAGAGCAGATCCCTGACACTTCAGACCAACCTGCCAGGGCAGAAAACCAAGACTAAATTACATTTCAGACCAGCCTTGAAGTCAGAGGCAAGGCCACAGTTTTCCTTGTGAAAGAGCAGCATGTTTGTGTGCTGTCCATAGATCTCCACCCTGCACATTGCAGGGATTCGGTATCAGGGTATGATAAATCATTGTGGAAAGGATGTGGCTGCACTAAACCAGGCTCACACACAAGACAAATTCGTTCTTCTGCACACAATAAATTACAGCTGTTCCCTTCGGGGGCTTCGCTGCAGCAACGCTTTCTGGATCTGCAAAAATGCATTAAAGCACTTACAAATCTTGTTCACAAAACACTCCTCAGCACCTGACCAAGCTAGTTTTCCTCCTCACTGTGAAGCATTTCCATTATTTGTTGCAAATTCAACACAGAAATAGAGTCCATTAGGACTGCAGCATCCCCCTCAGTCACGTGTACCCTGAAGGGAGGCAGCTCACACTGAGAGCTGGTGGCTGTTGATGGCTCTGAAATCTCTGGTCCCTTCTCAACCTACTTGTCATCCAATTTACAGAAACAATACCACCCAGAACTACATACTCCCAATTTGCTTTTTCAGCCCTGTTAACATAAGTTTTCTAAATATCTCAGTCTGTCACCACCAGTTGCAAGGCATCCTTTAACAGAAGTGTGATCGTCGTTATAAAAAAAGCTGAGAGCCGATTTCACACCTCTGCTTGTTAAGTATTTTCTAAAGCAAATAAAGCTCTTTACTTAAAAAATAATTAAAACTAACTCTTCATTAGCAGTTCAAATTGCCTAGGTAAATTTGGTCACAGCTCTAATTTGCACACTGTCACTGAACAGTTTTATCAAGCTGCTTCCTTTCATGCTTGCAGAGGATCACTTTGGGATTATTTCTCTTCCACACATATTTACACTTGGCAAGTAGTTATGAAAAAGCCAATCAACAATGGCAACACCCTTTAAAATCTTCAGATTGGAACCTCCCAGTGGCACTTTGCCACTGATGCTTAAGAGGTTACAGAACTGGGTTTGTCCTGTACTCAAGGAATGCCTAACCCAAAATCTCATGCACCTCAGAAAAAACTCAATGAAATATTGTTCCCAATTCTTCTGTACCTAACAAACTCTGAGTAAAGAACACGTAGTTTAACTCAGCAACTTTGTCACCTTGGTCATGGTAATCCATCTATGCAACTCTTCCTGCTTTTACCTGCATGAAAGCATTCTGCCTACAAATACATTATCTAGGCAAATGTGAGGGCTTGAAAATGAGCTCATGGGTTTTAATTAACAGACTACCCCATAATCACTGGTTTTCAGACCTCTACTTTCACTGGCCCTCTATTTGACCCTTTGTTTCCCAATTCACTGGTGTTTTATCAACACTGAACACAAGTAGCCTTCCAGCTTCACTGGAATCCTTTAGCCCTGTTATCACAGCTCTTTATACAAGCACTTGATTTATTTTGCTCAAAGACAGAACTGAAAAGTCACCAATATTTCTTCCCTGCTGGAATCAGGAAGGACTGTGGGTCTGAAGTGAACTCTGAATTGCACAGATTATTGGTAGTTTTTGGGTGGTGTGTGCCTCCTTGATTTGGACTAGAAAATCCATCTTAAGTCTCCCCACCAAGTTCCTTCATCTACTTTTACACATCTGCAGTTTTCAATAGGAAATAAATAAATTATTTGCCATTGTCTGAAATTTCTGAGTAGCCTTATTTATTCAAATTTTGAGAGAAAACCGAATATGCTTGAGAACACATTTGTACAACTGAACACCTTTTGCTCCCACTAAACAGGGGCTCTAGGCTACCTCTTATCTCCCCAACCCAGAAGCAATTCAATAACGTGCCCACAGCCTGCTTAAGCCCCTTCTTCAGAGCATCATTTGGTGGTTTTGCCAACAGGCTGTAGCAAGCCCCAAAGCAAAACCATTCAATGTAAATCCCCTGGTGTACTCTGACCCAGAGAATTCCTATCAGGATGCTCTTTATCAAAACTCTTTAGTAAGAAAATGAGTTACTACACACTTTCCTAAAACAGGCTGGCACAACATCGGCCCTGCATCCTCCTGCTCTTCTTCAGAAACAGCTCTCACTTAAAACTGAGGCTGACTGACATTCTCTGACCTTTAAGAAGACAAACCACAAAATTACAGGGAAGAACACACCAGGAGCATCTCCCTTTTTCTGCTGGTAAACAGGATTGCATTAGCATAGTTCCACACACACGAGAGCAAAGATTACTAATCGTTACATCTCACCCTGGTGGCATTTGGAGCTTTGCTATCTCACCCAGGCACAGGTTTATTTTCTCAGTAGAGACCATCACATTTTCAAATTTGCAGGTGATTAAGTTAGAACTGCTTTGGCAACTAATCCCCCCAACATTAATATTTTGGTGAAATCTCACTTCCTTGTCCGTTTTTGATCAATTTAACTGAATTCCTAAAAAATAAACTTATAAACCAATTGCATAAATAAGTCTATTTCAAGGGGGTGTCATTAATACAAGCTGCCTCATATTCCTCTTGCCAGCTTGAGTTTCTTTTGCTAAAAAACAAATTTTAAACTCCTCTGAAAACACAGCTGTCGTGCAAATGGGCAGCACCAAAGAGATGGCAGGCCCTCACCCTCAGACAGAATTTTTCATTCTATTTCAAAATATTTTCCAGCTTTTACTAGAAATAAAACACTTGCAGAAAGAAGGGATTAACTCAGACAATCATCTCTGTGGAATCCAGTACTCCTCTAATTTAATAGTTTTTCTCCAGTAATGAATACACAAAAAACTCCTACAAGTTTTCCAACATTCCTTCAGGAGAAAGAAGGCAGCAAAAAAACAGAATTTCAAACATTCAAAGAATAAAACCCCAAATTTTTATAATCGATTAAATATTTGTAGCTAATGTAAAACATTTTGAGGTGGTAAAATCTGCAAAGTTTTATGAAATTCTGTGATCACCAAAGCTCTATTTCATGCCTTGTTAACATTTTTAAACTCTCACCCCTTGAGTACATATGCATTAAGCACAGGGAGTAAATCAGTGCTCAGGCACAGCATCCCTTTGTGTAGCTGAAGGACTCAAACAGATTTCATCCTTTTATAGTATTTATAAAATACTTTTTATATGTTATTTTATATTATAATCATCACTGATTATACCCTTGATAGCATGATGACTTGTAAAGAACTTGCATTTTTTCACAGTGATCTATTCTTTCCTTGTTTGCCTTTTGCTTTGAATTTTCTCTCAGAGCATCAATACTGGGCTCAAACAAAACCAGAAAACACTTTCTGAGAGAAAGTTAAGGACTTCTCAGGTTATTCATCTTCCAGAGTACCAAGGAAATCAGGGAGAAAATTCTGCTGTCTCCCTGATGCCATAACACATCTTTATTGGAAAACGATGGGCTGGACTCAAAGACAGAGTCATCAAGCTGAGGGTTCTCCTGCACAACTTTTCAACTAGGTTTTGCTCCGCAGGGTGCCGGGAGCCTGCTGAGCAGAGGCTGGGGAACAGCTTAGGAAGCACTTCAGCCTGTTAGGCTGCACATCCACATTGCTCTGGATAATCTGCTACAACACACTATTTGTGTATAACTCACGTGGCTTCATAAAGGGTCCTGCAGGGAAAAGGTTTTGTCTTAATTTAGGTGTGTCTTTTGCCAGATCAGATAGCAGGGCCATTTGTGTTTTGATGCGTTGAGTTGAAAAGTCTACTCTGGTTTTCCAGCACAAAAATATTCAAACTTTCTACCAAACACACTAAGGTGGGAAGCTACTGATAAAATAAGAAACAGCTGGTAAATGAAGACAAGGCACAGTGTTAAAAAGAGAAACTGCAGTGTTTTCCCTGCAAGAAGGACGTCAGCATCTCCCATAAACCCCGTGTGAGCGGTTAACATACATTTCACTGCAGACCCACAGAAGAAGTGGATGTTTAAGTGTTGAAAACCAACATATGGTAAATTTTAGCAGTGCTGTTTGAGGAAGGATGACTAGTCATCTGACTGGCAAACTCTCCCAGAGGAGGAGGGACAGCACTGAGAGCACAAGTATTGATCACAGCTCAGCAGAACAGCAGAGGTCAGGGACAGCAGCCAGGGCTGTCCCCAGAGCCAGTGCCCCACCAGGTGCTTCCTGCTGCCAGAGGCACTGGAGATCAGTCCCCCAGGCTGTGACACAATTCCATGTGGAATTCTGCTGCTCCTCTGTATCCAGGTGGCCAGACACAGTTTATCTGACTGCACATTTCCAGGGTAAGATAGAGAACATGAATTGGCAGACCCTCTGTTCACAGTATTTCAGGACATTTTTGAGCAGTAATTTTGCAGATCTCAGAGCTCATTTGTTAGAGGTTCAATGGAGAGAAACACAGCATTTATTGACAAGGAAAGGAATCTTTGTAGGTGATGTACATCTGACAGAAATGTATCTGCTAACGTTTTCATACTATCAGAATCTCCTTTACCTCTATTAAAGATATCCATTACTAAAAGTGGAGTTCCATAGTACATTCCATTGACTGTTTGACAATAATGAAGTATAACCCTGTAGTACCATAGTGGCAGCTTTCCCAAAAGATGTCCTTTTGTCCATATAAAATTTCATATTCACCAATCAAACGCACACACAATGTTCAGGCAGCATTTCTGCTAAAGATAAACGGCAGAAGTTCCGTTCAGAAAGCAGAGGAGGCTTTCAGCTGCATGTGAAAATAAACACATTTACCACTTCCAAAAGGACAAATGCTTCTTCTGGAAATTTTCTAGGACAGTAGCTGCAATTCAGTCCTCAATTTAACTGCACATCTTTCAAGAGCAAACACACAAAAAATACACACCACTGACACGGAGACAGAGATGTTATTGCTGTGAGCACTCACCTCATAATTGGCAATGGCTTCTCTGTCGAGGGTTCGGGTCACAGACACATCCCCGGTGATCTCATTGATCCTAAAAATCCCTTTTGGGTCTTGATCCACTCCCTTCCCAGAGAGTCGAAATTTTGCTCCCTCTGTCCCTTCACTTCTGATGACCTGCGTGGCAGAAAACAGGTGACAGCCATAATATAACATCTTTGAAAATCATTCTAAAAGCACTGCAGTCATTTCAGTCTTTTACCTAATGCTGAGGTGTATTCCCTGCCAATAAAATGGAACTATAAAATAGGATTTCAATCATGCAGAAAACACTGTGCAGTTTTGTGCTAAATCCTGTAAAAGCTACTCATATTCTTAGCCAGTTACTATGTTATATTGAGTGTCTTCTATTTAACCACTTAAAGTTTCTACTATTCCATCACTACTGTGGTCACTCTGTGTCTAGAATTTACTGTTTTATTTAATGTTATTTTTCAGTTAAATTGATAAAAACAGCACAAACTTACAAAAAAAAAAAGAAAAAGAAAAGAAAGGAGATATATTGTACTGATTGCCATGGGACACATTTCACAACAACCTTTACCATATTAGAGAGCCATCAAAAAGATTTTCCAATTGGTCCATCCTTTTTATTAGCCATTGTGAAGTCACTACAAACCACTATTTTCAGGTCGGTTTTTTTCCCCCTTTATTCCTTTTTATACTCTTCCTCTCCCAGGATCCCAGGATTTTAAATTAAGGGAAAAAAACTTCACATGAAAATATCTGAGCATCCTGCCCAGAACTCTGCTTAGTCACACAGCTGGAATCAGTCCACTTCCCAAATTTGTACATACAGATGTACACACAACTCCTTGTTACCATCACCTTATTTCCCATAGGAAAAAAAATCCCTAAAAATCCGATTTCAAGTCAGTCTCACATTAGTGACAGCAGCATTTACAAACTTCCACAGCCACACAACGTTGGTTATAAGCTACATGCTTTGCAAGTTTGTATTTGTACATCAGAATCTGAAGGATTAGCAATTAATCTTGCCCTTCAAGGCTGACTATTTTGCCAACTCGTTCCTTCCCGCTGCTGTTTCATGTTCTTTTGTTTTCCAGCAATTTCAGATCACTAATATTTCTGCAGAAATGTTAAATCAAAAATTTATATGCTGGTCTGAATCACAGCTCAGGAAAAGGAAGGGAGAAAGTCGCCTTAGAAGTCTGGACCTGCTCCAATTTGGAGATGATAAATATGCAGGTTGTTTAATAATGTCCCCGAGGAAATAAATGTTTGCTGCCCTATTGCTGTGGGTTCAGCAACACTGGTTTGCAGATTACTGGGCAGTGAGATTTTGACTTAACTCCATAATCATTATTCCTTTATTTTAATTGAGAAAAAAAATTGCCACAAGTTATGAAATAGGAAATCAGCATTTTCAGAGATAAAGTTTCCATTCGCAAACCCTTTGGGGATGGGAGAAATTTCAAAGTAAAAACCTGTTTCACTTTTTTTTTTTTTTAATTCCTCCTTCCAACACTCAGAAACGCTAATGGAAGAAATTTCCTTGTGCATTTGTGAGTCTGGGATGCCAAACCAACACTGCAGGTGACAAAAGGGCAGAGTCACTTTGCGATTTCTGGTTTTGTGATGAGATTGAAACCTAATGTCTCCTACTGAAAAGTCACCTGCTGGTCAGTCTGGTATTTTTTTTACATAAAGCCTAAAACCATCTGTTTTTCTCAACACAAAGCTGTGCTCGAGATTTTGCAGTGCCATGATCATTACCCACTTTTTTAGGAAAAAGATGAATTGATCGTTTTCTGCCCTGATGTCTGAGACTTATTCCAAGCCAAGTGCACCTTCCCAGGAGCAGTGGTTTGAAAGGTCTGAAATCAGCCCCAGGCCAGCACAAAAATCTAACTCAGAGATGTTTCCACTGCAGCCATTTCCACCAGAGCCATCAAATATTACCTGTTTATGACAAATTTAAGATGCAGTATAGGCACAATGTCCCAGTTCTAAGAAGCCACAGAGATAAAGCAGAACAAATGTTGAGCACTGCAAGGGAATTTATCAAAAATCTGCCAGACAGAAAGGCAGAAGTAGAATAAGGAAAAAATAATAAGAAGAAAGAATAAGAATGGGCCCTGAAAACCTGACTGGAAGGAAAATTTCTTCTCAACTTCAAATCTAGCAAAGATCTTAACCTTGAATTTGATTGCATGACATCCCAACGTGGTGCCTGAAAGATTTGTACTCCTTGGAGCTCTGACACATCCCATACCTCAACCCCACGCGAGCAGCATCTAATGTACAGGAACAACAGAGTTCCCAGCCAGCAGAATTGTTCTGGATGTGCCCACTCAGCTTTTTTAAAGCTTCGGGGATCTGTCACATTCTCTGTGCAGACCTTTCTCTTTTATCTGTGTTATATACATGTCTGTGCATCCAGCTATTGCACAGCACCTTGTGCTCGATGTTTTATCACAGCCCAGGAGCTGCTCCGTGTGCCACGGCATGGCTGTCATCTCACGAAAAGGAATTTTCAGATTCTTAAAACCGCTTAATTAGCCACAAGAGGGAGCTGCAAACTCCCAGGAATACAAGGGAGACCATTAACATCTCCTAATTAAGATGCTTATATAATGGCTGCGTAGTTCAAAGAAAGTGCATTTCCCAGTTCGCACTAAGCTCAGTACAATGAAAAGTTTAATAAAAATCAGGCTTAATTTGCCATATGGTTTGGTGCTTCAACAAGAGCAAAGAAGAAAACAGGAGGATCGTCTGACATCTCCTCTGGCAAGACTGATATTCTGAACACTGGCATAAACACATGAAAATGTCCTCGTTCACAATGCCTTTGCAGAACAATGCTCTCCCCATTTCCTGGCTGAGATAAAACAAGGCCAGATTATTACTGCTGGAATGTTCACTTCGGGGTTTCATTTTTTACATTTCTGAAATGCACAAATGAAATCCCACAGTTCCAGCTACCTGAAGGCCCGACAAGAAACAGTTATTTTCATCGGGGGTTTTTTTTCACAGCTTCAGGAACTTCAGTGCAGGCTCTAAAACTGGAAATGTCTGCACCACACAACAGTGTTGCATAGAAAGACTCTTCATTCTTAGGGATGATCATTAAGGCTTCACAAGACCCTATCCCCCACCCACAGAGAATATGGAGAAGGCAGTCATACCCTCTTTAGGTTCCCACTTTCTACCTGTTTCATTTTCCCTTGTTTTGATCTCACAGTTCAGAACAGCCTTGACTTTGCATGGGCAGATGGCACAGACAGAAGAGATGCCAGCTGAGCATCCCACAATAATACAGATTACTGAAGGCTATTTCCTCACCCAGGACCCAGGGGACAGTCCCAGATGTAGACTTAGATGCCACTCCCTTCCCCACATTTTTCCCATCTCGAGGTTATGTCAGAGAATAAATGTACTGGGAAGTGAAGTGATCCACACCAGCCTTGTCAGGGCCACAGATATAACACCATGACAGAGCAGCATTTTTATTTTCCAAAAAGGCAGAGACTCTATGATTCTGCTCAGCTAAAAGACACTTTCAAGAAAACAGAGCATTACGTAGGTGACAGGAGCTGCTTTTTGCTGAACCATGGCCAAAACATATTTCCCAAGTGCTATTTTTCAGCTGACATTATGTATCCCTTGCAGCTAAACTCATTTCTGCAATGTGATCCCCCTGTTGTTACGGGTTTATCACAAAAGTAAATCAGTGTTCTCAAGAGAGGAAGAGAAATGGAAGTACAAAAAACCCACAGTGCCCCCAGAGAGAAACTTCACAGTTCTGCAACCCCAGCAAATCCGTCCTAAGCAGCACCATCCTCCTTTACCAGTTTCATTCTTTAAAATGTCTTTGCCTCAACCACTGCCATGATTTCTTAGTTCTTGACACCAGGTGAATTCAAGATGCATCATATTAGTTTCACTTTTTAATTAGAAAACAAATCCCACCCTCAGACAGGAATATTTGGTTCACACTCCGGTTCTTTTCATTCCAGAGTGTTAGAGTGTCTCACTGGTGGGTTTTTTTTATTTTTATTATTATTTTATGTAGGGTTGTTTGGTTTTGGTGTTTCCCACTTCCCCATGCCTCCAAGGAGGCAAATTTATTCATGGAATATTTAAAGACGAACTATTTTTTTCCCTTTAATCACTGAGTTCCACAAGAGCAAAACAATGGTTTAGACCAATTGTTTAGATACTGTATAAATATTTAAACAGGCACTTCCTGTCCTGCCATACTGAAAATCACTCTTTACAGTCAGAGGCTCCATCTGCTCCACACTGACTCAAATACTCTTTCAACCAAAACAAATGCAAAATACTCCCGTCGTTATTCAAAAGCATTAACCAACAGAACCTGCTTGGGTGCTGCAAGCTGAACATGCCAGACCTGGGGCTAGAAAGGAATTCATATGATCTGCTGAATTTATTAATTTATCAAGAAAAATGATTACTTCTATCTCCATTAATTAAACCTGACCTTTGCTTTCTCTCTGATTAGGATTTTCTCCAGATTCACTCCATATACAGGTGATAGCCAAGAAAATCCAGGTGATTTATTCTCATCATGGTAGCAGAAATTATAAAGCTTCTCTGAGCAACTCTGTCCTTTGTTCATGATAACTATGGATAAACCCAACACTCTGTATATGACAGGATACCTTTCAGGTAACACTTTTTCATGTTCACAAACATAAACAGCCTGGCTCTCAGCTACATTATATTATCAACCAAAACACATCTGGACAAGTGCCCATTCAGGATGTCATCTCAAACAACAGCTGAGCTGATGGAGACAAGAATGAACAATATTTCCAAAGTTCAAGTAAACAGCAGAACAAAACTTCAGCAATTAAAGGTGTTTGTGCAATACAACAACTCAGGCAATGTCAGTCTTAAATTTCAAAACATTTCCAGATCAGTTTTCAATCTCCAGTCTATGGATGAGGCAAGATTTTCAGAGCTGTGAACATCTCCACGTGCTTCCACTGCAAAGCTGAAATCAGCCAGTCACTCACTCAAATCCTAATATTTGTGCACTCCAGAAACCTTGGACACAGAATGGAAAATGAAAGTCAACCAGCAATCTGAACATACAACAGTGGCCCAACCTCCCAGGGTAACAGAACACAAAGTTAAGGTGAAGAGTTTGGTTTCTGGGGGAACCAAAGCTGGGGGAAATTATATTTATTAGAGCAGAGATTGTTTCTGTGCCATCAACTCCAAGTATTTTGCTTGATGCTGTTGCCAGTCCCAATAAGAATGCACATATACAGATCTCTCAGAGAAACAAAAACGTATATAGACAACAGACTTAACTCAGTAAAGAAAGCCATAATTTGGTTATTTTCAATTTTCAAGGTCTATTTTCTATTTCAGATCCCCAAGACTTAATTTTAACTGAGTGAAACACATGACTGGAAAATGTCTGAATGTTGCACTTTAAGAAACACATGACTGGAAAATGTCTGAATGTTGCACTTTAAGATACTGATTCAGCTGAATTACTGCATGATGTTTTCAATCAATGAGATCACTTAAAACTTTAAACACAATGTCATTAATCCCTTAACTAAGTTTACATTCTGTGTTTGCTCCTGTGGATTATTTGTTATTTATTCTTATACACTCATACATTTTAAAACATATTACATATGTTAAAACATATTGCAAGATTAACAATTACTTTCTACTACATTCTTTTGCACTGGTTCTCTTAAGATTCTTATGAATTAAAAAAAAAAAACAGGAGCACGTGTCTTATTGCAACAGTGCATCCCTAAATTGAAGTTTTTTTAATAACTGTATAAAATATCTGAAGTGTTGAGTGCTGGGTGTACCAGCACTGGACACTTTTTAGCATCTTAACTACGAGCTTTGTCATGCAAAACATTTCAGGAAGTGGCAAATTTTGGAACAATGTTGTGAGAACCAAAGCACAGAGCTTTAGCATATTTTTGCTGCACGTTTCCGAGACTGACTGGGGGCTGCAACAGTATAAATGTTCCTCTCCTGAAGCAATGGAGACAAAACTGCAGGAATTCTTATCAGGTACCACATTCAGAACTTTACACACACAAAAGAAATAGAACTTGCACTGCTTGAAAAGCAGGGGCTTTATTGAAGTATTTTTGTTGGACTTGGGCTCTACATCCTATAAAAGGTACTATACCAACTATGATTTCATTGCACCAGAGCAAATATAACATTTTACCAACTAAAACCAACTTTAAGGCTGAAATTCGCCGAGGTTAATAAATTCCATATTTCAACAACATATCTTAATGTATGAAAATGACACAACACATTAAAACCTGGTGAAGTTGTTCCACCATTTTTGAGGTCTTTTTAGGATAATCAACACAAATGGGATATTTGATATTCAACCAGAAAACTACCTCCTCAACATAATGGCTTTTCATCCTAATTATGCATAAATGTTTACAAAATTCAGCTCAACTTTGCAGTAGGATGTGCAGGTGTTCAAGGGAAACTAACTGAATTTGTACACCCTGTGCACTGGTGGGGCCCTTCAGTCCGAGGTTCATTATTGCAGCTGAACACAGATGCAACAATTCCCCCCCAAGAACCAGTTGCAGGGGTTTAAATGTGAGGATTTAACCCATATAAATAGCTAACAGTGAGCATCTGCTCATAGATGGGAGCAAAGGAATTCAATAAACACATTGAGATGTGCATTATCTTTTGTTGCAGGTAGTTTATCAGCTCCCCTGTGTTCTTGATTTATAAAGAGCAAGGAGATTCATTATCAATAATTTTCACTTCCCTTGTTCTTAATTGTCTATTCCAAACATATTTCTCCAAACTCAGGATTCTGGACACAATAACATCTTCCTACTGACAGCACAGAGTTTACAGTTTTTTGTGATCTCAAAGGAAAAGGACCTAGAAGCGTTACTTGTCACAGAAGGTCTTGTTAGTTCACTGGCTGACTTGGCTTTTTAGTAGTCATTTAATCACCATATTTTAATTACCACTTAAGCTACTAACTAGCAAACCCTATTAATTGAAGGAATTCAAGGACCACTGTCTTCTGAGTGACAGCCAGATGGAGCAGCTCAAAAGCTGTGCTTAGTTGGGAAAAATCTGACTGTGATTGACAATATTAAATGAAGAAGACCTCAAAAGATCCCCTTAAAAAACAAACAGACAAATGGATTATTTGGATTGGTCTGTAATTGCAGAAATCAGGACATGGGACAGAATACACAATGTGCTCTTACCACTCATGGAGCTGAAAGCACAGGGAGTGGGAGAAAAGAGAACAGACCCAATTTACAGCACCTTTCCCCAGGTATTCCACTGTACTGTTTCTTCTGAATAAGATCAAAATCTTAATTCATTACTCAAGGCCACTCTTGCAGCATCCAAGCAAGCACAGGGCACTCAGCTCCAGCTCTGGCAGCAGCAGGGGAGCGTTTCAGCTGAGCCAACCCTCTGAGAAGGGCTGCACAACTCTGCCCTGCGTTGTCCAAGGAATACCAAAAACCTGGCTGCTCCCCTCTCCCTGCAGCCACATTTACTGCCCACGGGATTTGGCTACAAAAGTTATCTTTAGATCCTCCGTGCAAGCAGCAAAGAAAGAAATCAAGGTCTGGATTAAGTGGGAACCTCCAGCTGGGCAGAGTAATTGGAATTGCAGAATAAGACACTGAAGTCGCAGAGCCAACCTGAGGAGGTGAACAGGAGTAGTAAAGTGAGAGAAATGGAGCTGATGAGAATGATTCACCTAAAACCCCTCTTGAAAATTAAGGCTCAGTTTAATTTGAAGAAATTTTTTGGAAGACTGTGCCTAATTTTATTTTGGCTTTAACTAGTAACCCGCCGAGTCTTGACTTTTGAAAATATTTTGCAATTAAAATTAACACAGAGGAATAAGTACTCTATCAAAAGTATTTAATTTTTCAATTGAAGATATTAAAAAAGAAATATCACGACGAAGGGTATCTTTTGCTAACTTTGGTTCCATTACATGAAGTCTATCTAATACTTCTGGACACTTTAAGAACCTGCTTAGCACCCAATTCCCATTTGTAGCAAGCAACCCACAGATCTAATTATAGATTTTCCTCAGTCACTAGTTCCCTAGGAAACAAATCCATGGCTCATGTCTTGTGCATGGAAGGTCATAGGAGGAAGATAAATATTTTTCTGTGTATAGAAACTTATCTAGAGGTCACAGGTCTGCGTCTCAGCAGATGTTGGTGCTTCTGTCAAGGACAGATGGCAACAACATCTGACATTTATCTGGGACATTTAAAACTTTAAACATTTTAATCTGATGAAGCACTTAATACTTTTATGAGTAACAGCGCCCTATGATACTTCATGCTGTAAATAAAGGATTTTAACTTTGGTTCTCTAAACTCATTTGAGGTTTTAACGAGTCCACCTCACTTTTCATCTAAGATGATTAACTATCAGATGTCAGTTCAAAACAGCTGTAAGTAGCTACAACTTATTAAAAATGATAGGCAGAAATGTAACAAAGTCATGAATGGTAAATATAATTTGTGTTTTCTCATATTGGCCCCTTAATTAACAATATGATCACAAACCAGCTCAACAATGTTACCTACACGCCTGTAACTGCAGTAGCCTTAGGGGAAAAAAAAAGAATAATTAATGTTACTCTACTTATTATTTAGTTCTAATTCACTGCTGTAAAAATAGACAAAATAGAATTCATTGGAAACTCAGATATATGTGAATACAGAACTTGAACAGGGGTGAATTAGAATGAATTCAAGGGTGGCAGAGGGAAGCTTTGTCAGATTTTTCCTCCTCATTTGTAACACAAAACCACTGTTCAGCTCTATCCTGACCCACCTACAATGATGGCTTTAAAGGTATAAAATGAGGGGACAATCCTGCCTACACTAAGGATAATATTCAGCCTGACTTCAGATCAAATAAAGGTTTTAAGCTAAGTCAGAGAGGGAAATGAGAAGGGAGCCTGTATTGTCAGCACGTCTCAGAAAACACGCAGTGACTCATGACAACTGACTCCCAGGTTCTGACTCCAAGTCTTATTCCACTTATCCTCATGGAAAGGCACCATCCAGATCCAAGCTCACCACTAACACCACAAACCTGGACCATTTTCCTCCCTGGATCACTGGATGGTCACACAAATGGCTGTAAAAATACCTCTGGGGGATGTTTTTGGCTCCCTACTTTGTTCTGTTAAATTTACAGACCTACAAGAAAACAGCAAGTCTTAAACCTGCAACAGGAATATCAAGGTTTAAAACCCAAATCTCCATGAATGCACTTTCAGGTTGACTTCCCACCCCTCTCTCCTCCTTCATTTACTACCTGGTGTTACTGTAGGACATGTTGAAGTTCATTTTAGCAAAGAGTTTCAATTCAACAACACAGGACACACTGTGACCATCCTCAACTCCAAGTCTGTGAGTCAATAGAAAAGTCTCCTGTAAGTTCTGTTTAATCAGGTCCCCTTTGCCTTGGCTCTGTTTGGAGATCTAACACAAAAACTACTTGGTAGGAACTAGTGATAAGGTTATATACTCAAAAGAAAGTTTTAAGTACACCTTGAGAAATTTGACTGCTTCTAACTTGAAACAAAAGCAGTCTATAGTGATTAAATTACAGCATTAATGCCTTTCTTTAATCTAAAAATAGGCAATTTGAAAAATATTATATTAAGCTATTGTACTAGTAAGAAACCTTTTCATACTACCATTGAAAAGAGATTTAAAAACCCACAAATGCAGCACCTACCAGTCTGCTTCCTGCCTGGTTTGTGTAAAGCCAGTAGCCAGTTCATAAAGAAGAATCATTGCTTAAATATATAGAAAAAAGAAGGGTGAATCTCTAATAATCCCTGATAATTTCACTGGAGGTTTTACCATGTATTTCATAGCAGTTTTATTTCTAACTAATTTTCAATGTAAGGATGCTGTATCTAAAGATACAAAACACAATAAATACACAATACCTTGAAGGGTTCGTAGAGACCCAGAACATGGAATATTTGTTCTTTCCAAGGTACTTGACAAAAATACAGAGGGGTTTTGGAGTGTGCATTTAAAACTATTGATAAAGCTTTAAAAGCCCACAAGTGGATCGAGTGTAATCACAAATTTCTGGTGGGTATCATGAAATCAGAAGGTTCTTCCTACTGGTGAGCACCAAGAACTCGTTCTGTGTGTAGACTGTAAACAGGTCTTGCCCTGTTTGTGCCTTTACGAGGGCTCTCTGCCACAAAATCACAGACAATAAGATATTATTCATATTTCCTCACGTCAAGATGGCTCAGTAAACCTAATTCTGAACTTGCACAACTATTTAATTCAATTTTGCAACAACACCAATTACCCAAACTTAATTTATGCAGAAAACAGTCGCTCTGGTTCAGTGTGATAATTCATGTAGATTTTAGAATTTCCTTCCTCAAAAGAGTAGAAGCTGAGCCTTAAAATTCAACCACGCAGAACATCCACATTCTCTGACTCAGCAAGCCAAAAGTTGTCTTTGTTCCAAGCTGAGGGTGTCTTTGTTTTAGTCTCTTCTCCTATTGAGACAGATATTTGTATAGATTTGTCTGCACTAACATATGCGTGTGTGGACAAAGACTGGTGTCTATCTACAGATACAGTTTGATGTGGGATTGAAATGATATCAAGAATATCAGCAAGAACTGAACAACTGCTTGGTTTTAGCTCTGACAGATTATAAATAGTATAAATAAGATTTACTGATATCCCTTTGAGAACAAATAACAAATAATCCACAGAATGAGTGACCAATTACACTGTATTTAAAGTTTTCAATAATCCCTTTGATTCAGAAGCCTTATGCAAGAAATCAGCCAAACCAATGTCTTCTTGACCATCACAAGCAAAAAATACCAGGTGAGGCAGATTCTTCATTTTCCCAGTTTTCAAAGTGCATCGATAAATACAGATCTTTTCCTCAAGTTTCACTAGTGAACAAATAAATCTACTATGTAACAACATGAAGCAATGATTGTCACAATCAGCAATGCCCACTTGTGCAAAAGGCTCCAACAATAAAAAAAATTAAACCTAAAACCTCATAATTTCATCAAAGCTCTAGTAATGGCTGCCTTAAAGATTACACATGGCAATCTTTGGATGTTTTAACCAATATTTATTGGAGGGTTGAAAATGTAGATGCTCTTTTTAAATATGAAATATTCCCAAAGATCAAGAAGATCTTTACAGGAAGCTCCAGATTGAACCCATTAATACACCACCCAGGCTGCAGCAGCTTTACCTTTTCTAACTCTGACAAAATTAAATGCTTTCCAGTCACATAGAATTGCTTGCCATAACACTGCTCAATGTGAAAAAAATACTATTTAAAGCTAATAATAAGATTTTGTGAAAGTTTAAGCTTTTAAATTATTAAACTGTTAGGTACATAGGTTTGGTGGATAATGGCTGTGTGTTCTTTGTCTTGCAGAATGTAAATGGAGCTAATAGTGTGGAAAAAAAAATCATTTTAACACTTTAGTTGAAACTGAAGGAAAAAAAGAATAAAGATATTCAAGAAGCAAAAGTCTTCACACTGAATAAACCAGAGCAAAAAAAAAAAAGTGGGATATTTGTATAAATTATTTTAAATATTAGAAAGAAATTCCCTCTCTTGCAGCAACAGGGTCTTGCTTCTAGACGAGCTCGGGGTGAGGAGGATCTGTTCCATCTACCAGGACAAGCCTTAGCAATTTTAAACCTGTCTTAAAAAGAGCTGCTCAAAGGGGTTTAGTAGGAATGAATGTGACATAGTCTGGTCCTGCCACTCTGAGACACATCAGACTCTGGGAGAAAAAGCCACATTAATCCGTGCTCTGGTGATGTCCGGCACAACAGGGCCTTGGAGGTGGATTCACATCAGGGCTTTGTGCTGTTCTGCCCAACAAACACACAATCTATCCTCTAATGATGGGATTAAAACAGAAGGCAAACAGAAACACAGGTCTCCAGTGGCATTTTAAGCTGGCAAAAATATAAATATCCAGCCAGTAACTGCTCTACCTGTGGTGGACTCAGCTTTGTTGTGCAACTACTGTTAGCCACAAATAACAGCCACAGCTATTCTGGGCCTTGGTTTTACACCTTGCTCAAAACCAGGCCTTGGGTTTACAGCCATAACAAGGCACTGGCTTACAGCTAATAAAGAGTAAAGAGAACACACACCTAAAACCGAAAACATAATTTAATTTCCCGGCTGCTTCCACTTCATACAACCACTTCTTACTGATAGTGACATTATTAAGTGATAATCTATAATCACTTAGGGGGGAATCCAAAACGTACCTGGTTGTCATAGACATTTCTTTAACTCAGTGTCAACAAATAGTCCAATCCATACTCACCTGTTTATACAGATTATTAGCCTAGTTCCATTATTTTGAACAAATTAAAGAGTTACCAGATATTTCTGAGGTACCCAATTGCTCTCTCCCTCTATTAAACTGCAGTTATAGTAAGTCTAAAGCATCTAATTACAGCAAATATTAAGTATGTTACTTATAACACTGCACCTGTTTTAAACTTACTATATATCGATGTAGTAACTTTCATATTGCACTTTCAGGCAAAAGGATTGAATTTATCTAAAATATTAGTGAGTCTCCTATGAAAATAGAGTTGAAATATTTGGGGATCCTTCCAATAATATGCTGACACCTATAAAGATGAAAGCACAAGACTACACCCATCCCCAGAAAGAATTCAGCAATAAACCTAAAATATATATTCTCTCCTCTAATTTAAGGGAAATGCAGGTAAAACTGTAGCAATAATTAATGAGGCAAAAGAAACCCCTAGATTAATGAAGGAGGTGAGTTTCCCCAGAATCACGTTTTGTTGTTTAACTCTCACCAAAAATTAAGGCCAAAGGCATGTGATCACAATTCTCAAACAGAAGAAAAAAAAGTATTTAATGGTATTACGAATTTTTAAAAAAAAAAAAATTAGTCAACACCACATTGTGGAGGTACCAAAATAATTTAACAAAGTCTACTAAGGTTATTAATAATTAAAATCCCCTTAATATGTGTGTTTCTATGGCTACACTTACTGTGTTTAGAATACAGAAAGCTCGTAAAACATTCCCAGGATTAGCAGCTCATCTGAAGAGCAGAGATCATTTTGAAATTGATGTTTAGAAAGAACAGTCAAGTCAGTTCAACTATGAATCATTCATTTCAATTCCAGCCAGGGAAATCAATAGGCAAGAAAAGAGATCTCTCATCAGTAAGGACTGATTTTCTCCAGGTCTGTCACTTTGGCCTGTCTGAGGAATTTCCAATTGGCAACACGGTATATCAGTCGTAAACTAAATCTATAGAAAAGAAATATTAGGAGAAATTATATCAGAAAATTTAGCCCATCTCCAGGAAAGGAAGAGGTAGAACTGAAGCTTTAAATCACCCTGTTAAAAAGCCCACGTTCAAATGACCCGCAGCCTCCAGACGCAACTGCACAGTTAACAAATTAGGACAATTTGACCTGTAAACAGTGTGTCTGTCAGCCCTGATTACAGGTGTGAACAGCAGAAAGGAACCAAATTAAAGGCCAGGAGCCCTTTACGATACAAGACAGCACTTGTCTCCAAAAGAAGTCACCCAAAGACAAGGGACCTCTTTCTGAGCAGCTCTAGTAATTCCACAATATTCAGGAGCACCCAGAGCTTCCCCAGAGGCTTTTGGGGGTCTGTTCCAGAGATTGTATCAGTGCAAGACTGAGTGGCTCAATAATCAGATATTATAGTACCTCCTTTTACACTACAGGAGCCCAAATTATCACAAATACCAGAAGAAGTAAATGTTTAACTCCTAGTTCTAACTGTGGACTACACACACTGTCAGGCTGAACGAAATGAGGCACCTCAATTCCCGTGAAAACCTGGGTCTTGGCAACTTAAATCTCACTGCTTTCAGAAACAGCTTTTTAGTTCTACTATTGCCAATATGCTTTTGAAATGCAGAATGACTGTATAAATAATAAAGCAATATTTGAAGACAAATAATGAATCAGACATTCCTGCCCCCCTTCTCTCTGCTTTCCAGATACATTTGGGTGATATAAATTGTACTGAGAAGAACGAGAACTTAAACTTGAGGTGCTTTGTGGGAACACAGATCTGCAAGGCAACTATTTGTGCAGCCCCCCTGAAATTTATTCAATTTGTTTCCTTTACAAAGAGCAGTAAAAATAACAAGCAACTCAAGGGTGAACCATGCACAGCAAATGACACGGGAGTGGCCGTGGGTCAGACCCAGGACACGTCTGTATTCTGCCTTTAATGGTGACCAGTCCCATCCTGCACCGACACCAGAGCCCAAACCATCAGGCATAACAGCAAGAAGGACACCCTTTCCCTTTGGCCTCTACATCTTGTGACAATTTATAAGAATATCACAATGCTTGACAAAAATTATCAGCAGCCTCAATCCTTCGGTGCTGTTAAATCGTTCTGCAACACCATAATCTTTTCATTCCTTGTCAGACTCGTTTGGGATGATCTGCAAACTCTTGTCACCTCACTGTCTCCTTTGCCAGATAATTTTTGTTGTGTTAAACAGCACAAATCACTGTAAAGACCCTTGAAAACATCTCCTGGTAAAACCTTCCCTATGAAAATCTATTTCCACGCTGATGTTTCAATCTCTTTTAGCCGAAGGAGTCATTTCCTCTCAGTGGAGAAATCCAAGTTTCTTGGTTTATTGATCAGATTTATCCACACCTGTGAGTCCTCCACGGATCTTTATACATTTATGAGATATGATTTGCCTTCAAAAGCTCCACATTGACGTTCACTTCATGATCATTCAAAGGTTTATCCATTCCAGTGGCTGCTACATCTTGGCTTTGCCTGATCTCCTGGTGCAGGAATGGGATTTAGTGGGCTGTTGTAGTTCCTGACGTTTTCCAAGGCTTCCTAGGGTGCTTTTTAAAAAGAATGAGAGGTATGTGACACCCACATTCCAGTGCAAGTGAAGCCAAGGCCCACAAGCAGTTCCATGGCACAGTCAGGAGCTGAGAAATTCCTGCTTTGAGCTCTCTTCAAACTTGGTCTTCGCTGTTTTATAATATTCATTTTTTCTGGTTTGCTCTGAATCCATTCCCCTTGACACTTCATTTTGAGATGCTCCTTCAGACTCCTGTCCCCTTCCTTCTTTGACAACATCTGCAGAGTGGCACAGCCTCCCTTGGAAGGGCATGTTGGTTTCCAAAATACTTGAGAAAAAAATTTTTACTGGTGGTAGTTTAGAGTTTACTCTTCCATTTCAACAGGACTTTCACTTTATTAGGGGAGGTTGGGGATTTTGAAGAACCTTCTTTTTGAACCTCCAGTGGAAACAAAACTGTTTCTATTAGGTTTATTTTTTAAAAAAAAGTATATAATTTATTAACTAATAATTAGGATTCTCAAAAGAAAATAAATTAATAAAATTCAGTACATGACCTTTTTTAAAGAAATAATATGTATAATAAATTCTATTCATTGAAATTGATTTTCATGTTCCAGTGACCCTTAGCAAATTCAGCTTCACCAAACAGCACATTAGTAACAGAGTTGATTCATTATGTTTTCCTATTTACACCATTTCATCATGCTCTGTACTGTTCAATTCATTGTATGACATTCATCCAGATCCTTACAGTTTTTCCTTTACGTAATTAATGATTTCCCCACTGCTTATGACTGATTTAACCAAAATCCCAACCCTACCAGGAACAGCTTCTCCAGTAACGTTTGAGAGCTTCCTTGTCAGGCAGAAAAGGATCTGTTGAGGAAAAGCTGCTGTGCCAAACACCTGCTTCCTTAGTCTGATCTCCCAAAAAAAACCAGCATTCAAGTGATGATGCTCCCTGATCCATTTTCAGCCTTTTGCTCAGTTTTACCCAAATTTGTCCAAAACCAACCCAAGACACGAAGTTCCTCCAATGCAATGCAAGCGAAAAGACCCACTGACACCTGTGGAGAAAGGGAGGAAGAGTTTCCATTTTGCACATGGATATTCATGGATATTTATTTTCCAGCCAGGTCAGCTGGAGCTCCGGGATGTGCTCCCTCTTATCCCAGTTTGAAATGTCAGGAAGTAGAAAATAACACCAGTGGTGCTGAGGGCACTGTGGGATTATCTAGGGTCATTGTGCTCGAGGTGTTATCACAGACAAGAGGACCTGGGTCTGCTGCAGGAAACTATTATTTGTAGAAATGAGCTTTCACCACTTCAATTATCATGAAAATACTTATAACATATTGTAAATCAGGCTGGAACATGAATTTCTGTTAAATTAATATAGCCCCTGAATTCAAGTTGTAGCCACACTCAGCTACACCCACACTTGCTTTTTTTTTTTTTTTTTTAATATATTAAAACACATGTTATTGGATTATAGGGATCACTACTACTTTCAATTTCTGGCCTTCATTGTTGAACAGATTTCTATTATCAAAACCCATTCAGAGGCTCAATTGAAAATGTAAAGCTTAATAGCTTCGCCCGTGCTTTGTAGGAATGAAAAGAGAAACTTCTGAAGCAGTTGGAACCTTGATGAAAATCCTATTTTCCAAGTGTGCTTTAAAAAATTTTCCCTAAAAACATAGTGAATAAAATATAACTTGATGTATATACGAGAAGCTTCGTCCAAGCATCAACCAAGGAGGGAGTTCCTGAAAGTCTGGATGGGTGTGTATCAGTCTGTCCTCATTTTTATGCACCTGTATATATAAATCCAGTTTAGAGGGCATAATTCCTGGATTTCTATTCCAAATATAGAAATTCCAATAATTAGCACAACTCCACAACAGCCTCCAAAAACATAAAGAACACGATGACCAAACCAAAAATCAACGCTCTTGATAATTTAATGAGAGAAGATAAAAAAGGAGGTTGATCCAAAAGTACAATTGTCTGAGTTTTTCATTTGCCTTTTCCTAAGCGATGTTTCAGTGGTAGAAAGTGATTTTTCTCTTTGTGAGTGAATTTAAAGAAAGTTAATGGTCAAATTAGAGTCTCCTTTTCAAAAGATAAGCCAAAGGAAATTGCTTATTAAAGGGTTTTCTCTAGCTGGAAATTTTAGGTCAACAGTGGATCATTTGATTACAATGAAATAATTCACATTTTTATATATTTGACCCTGATAGAAAAACAGGTCAATAGAGTAGAGCAACATTTACTTCCAAATGACATATTATTAACTGTGATAAAAGACTTTGGCTTGTCTTTAAAGAAGGTAAGGCAAAAAAAAGATGTCCTCATTATCCACTTAAGCTGTGATGATTCTCCAGAGCCATGCAAGAGAAAAAAAAAAATCAAGAATCATCTGTGTATGATAAAACCAAGAACAAAACACAGGAAAAAAGGTTAAAATTAGTTACTAATCATTGAAGAGAACCAGCAGTTAGTCAGAAGGAAGAAAATTGCTATTGTTTCCCAAGTGACAGCTATTTACTCCACCTTATAAATGACCCATTACCATACATATAATTTTTCCTTCTGGAAATACTCTGCCAACCATCTTTTCTTGATACCACTTTAACAAGCCACAGCTGGTAATATCAAATTTGTTGCCAGACCACTCTGCAAAATGCCTTTATTAAAGTCTTTCATTAATGGAGGCACCAAGGTTGACAGTATGACAGTATTTAGTTTGCAAATTGGCAGAGATAAGTTAATTTTGTCCCTAAAATGTCATTCATTTGGATATTGCTTTATATTACACCATAAACTTGCTAAGAACTGACTGTATAATAAGAAACCAAAGGAATTACTTGGAATGAGACAGGAAAACGATTGGGTGGAGAAGGTTTAGTATTCAGATAACAAACAGGTCACATCTGAAGGAGTCTGAACCAGTTCAGAGCTATCAAATAAATATCTTAATTGATTTAAAGGAACCTCTGTGTTCATGTTCTCTCCCCTGAGTTCAACATTCTGCAGCTGTCATCTTCTTACTATTAACTCAGCACTCTGCAAAGTAACACTGTGTAAGTCTGTTGAATTTCTCATCCTACTTTAAAATAAAGTGTCCCCATAAGTAGATTTGTAGGAAAAAAAAAATTCACAAATTAAAGGTACCAAACAGAAATGCTGGAACCAACCATCCCATTTTCCCAATCCAGGATTACAGAATTAGGTTCAAACTTGGCTCTGCTAAGAATGCAGAGACCAAGTCTTTGCTCAAAAGTATCCATTCAACAAGAAAATAACTTTTAGAAACCGGACAGCTTGAGTGGGCATTCCAAACAACTGAATTAAAACAGGACAGAAAAAAAAGTCAAGTGGATAAAAACAACCTCCCACTGGTCGACTCAGGATATGGAATCATCTTGGAAGATGGTAGAGATGAAAGTTAACCAGAAAATCAGTGTAGTTTCATGAAAAGCACAGAGTTGGAGAATGGCAGAACTGAAGGCAAACTTACTTTGAACAGTACAGAGAGAATAAAATGTAGTATTTTCTACAGTACTCAACTAAAGTGTTTTAAACATAATCCTATGTAGCTTGTCTAGTCAGGTTAATGATTTATCACATAATGTGTGGCTACTTGTGGAATTTTTGCCCTTGCTAAATAGAAAACATTTGTCTTTGCCATTTGGCTTCCTAGTATTCTAGGAAGAAGAAAAAATAACCTTGTGAGCTTTTGCAGTTTGAGTATTGGAATATAACGTGTTCTCAATCACTCTTACAGTGTTTCTCTTCCTGTCTTTTTAATAGCATCTTTTTTTCCCCCTCTGTGTTTTGTACCTCTGTTATTCTGCAGCCCTGGAAGGGGCTTTTGGCTGCTGCTGTCAAAGGCACTCTCCATTTATAGGAACAGCAGGGACAGAGTCACAGCCCATGGGCCCAGGGTTTATTTAGGGTGAGGAAGCTGACACAGACCTGGAATTTTGGGGAGATGTCTCAGTTTTGCTTTTGCAAGATGACCATAATCAACCATTTAAGAAAAACACCATGCAAAGGTATCTAACACTGGGTATCATTAGATGAAATAGCTGTTATGTCTA
The DNA here is from genome assembly GCF_009829145.1 of Chiroxiphia lanceolata. Taxonomy (NCBI): domain Eukaryota; kingdom Metazoa; phylum Chordata; class Aves; order Passeriformes; family Pipridae; genus Chiroxiphia; species Chiroxiphia lanceolata. The sequence continues at coordinate 5,501,150 of NC_045649.1, read as the reverse complement.
AAAATAACCCAAATATTTTAAACTTGACTCTACAATTACATTAAGGTGCCAATGAAAAATTATTTGTCTGAGTTTTTCATCTTAGTTAATGTAAATAGGAAATTTATTGACAGGGACAGACTCTTTTTTTCACCTCAGCCTTCATCTGCAGCAAAGTTTGTGAACATCAACTTTTGAGATCAAAGTTTACACAAACAATGTGACAAGTTAAACTGTTTGTACTTTACTGAACAGCTTTAGAGCATAAAAATCTCTTGTTTGCTGCTCTCCTTAAGGTCATTAGCATGATTTATTATGGAGCAGGAAACTAGGTACTGGATATATCAATATTGGTCAGAAAATTCAATTCCATCATTGCCATATAACTGCTTTATCTCCAACAAACTTGTAACCATAGTAACTGGATTAGAAAGTATTCCTGAAGTGTTTAAAAATTCTTTTATTCTTATTAACAACAATTATTATTCTTATAATTCTTATTGCTTTCCAGTTTTCCAAGGCATCTGCTACTCAAGATCCTTCTGAAGGTCTTAAGTAAAGGGGTGTATTTTAACAAGGTTTTCCCTTAAAATTGTATCAACTGAAAGAGAACAAATGTATTCTTTTGGAACTGCTTATGAGATTATAAGTATTTTTCAAAAAGGGAAGTTTGAAGAGAGACCTCTCAGAGAAAATCTGAAGCGCTGCTTTCACTTAATGCTTTGTTAGGACATCAAATACATACCCTTTAATGAAAATTAATATGCTGTAGCTTAATAATTCATGTACCTGCATTGAAAGCCCTTTAATTTAATGGAGTGCTGCTCCTTTCATTACACTCGTTGCTCGGGGAGGTTGGTGTTTTTCCATGAAGGTCAGAAGTGTGCCATTCCTCCATGCAAGCCAGGAATTTAATCAGGTGTTCAACTCTGACACCTCCAAACACCAGCTCAGGCCCAGCTCAGCAGGATATTGCACATTTTCCAGAGCACCAGAGCTGCAGGAGAACTCCACGTGTCTCTTGTGTCGGGATCAGAAGCTGCTCTATCATGCAACTGTGATCATATATTTCTCAAACTTTGTGTTCCCTCCTCAGTACTTCTGTTGGAAATTATTTCCTCTTCTCTGGGTACCAAAAACTTTTCTTTTAATCTTATGCCAAAATTTATATCCATTAGTTATTACACCCGTGTATTCCTTCTGTTCAAATGATTTTTACACTCACTCTGGATTCACAGAAAATGCCTGTTCTGGGCCAAACAAATTGAGCTCATATATATTTTTGCCCAATCTTACTGTACTAGTACCAGAACTTGATTTTTCTCTAATCCCAATCCTTTTTTTCTTGCTGGATTTGTAAGAGCTTTATTTATAATGCTGTCTTTTATTAATACTCTCTTTATTCCCTAAGTGTAACACCTTTTCCCCCTCCTCCCACCTTTTCTACCTTGTTTGCTACTTGTTTAGACATCCTCAGCTGTGGATGTGTCTTTTCCTGCCTGGAATAACAGACACACTTTAGCAGAGTGCTCTCCTTATGCATCATCAGACTGATTTAAGAAACCTGAATTCCTTGTTCCTGAGTAATTCCATCTACTTTTGGGAAAAGTCCCTCACCTTGCAATGCTTCCTAGGAGACAATGGTTTCCCCACCTCCCTGATGGCACCACTTCAGCTCTCACTGAAATATTCTTCCCTTTTGGACAAGTCAGAAGTCCTGCTGATACCACCTCCTATTTTCTGAGCATCCTCTTTGGAACAGCACCATCATTCCATTTGATGTGGCGACGATTCAAAAAAACACAAATGGATCATAAAAAATAATTTTCCAAAACCCAGCAGATTTTTCCCCCAGACCTCAGCCCCACGTCTGGCTCTGTTGTGAGAAACACATTCTCCTGCTTCCACATCATTTTTAGTAACAGACACAAAGATTTAGACCAAGAACTGGGACTCAGACTTTACCAAGGGAGCAGTTGGTGAGCAGTCCCACAGATCTCTCTCTCGGGGTTGGAAAGGATTTTGGGTACAAATATGTTCTGCACATCATTCCCTTCTGTGCCAGCACACACCATTAGCTTCCAGGTTAGACCCCCATCCTAGCTACTAATTCCTTTCCTCCTCCACTTCTCTTTACACTCTCTCTCCCTTATCCTCTCACTTCCTGCCTAATTTTCCAGTAGAACCAAAGCACTTCTTAATTCAGCTTTTATTTCACTGCTGTTCTCATTCCTCTCTGGTCTTTCACATGTCCTCCTCTAATCTATAAACCTTCTCTCCAAGTTCTCTTCACAGGTTGATGGATCACGATCATCTCTCTCGACACTTCCTTTCAATTTTTTGCCTGAAGTTTGACATTTTTTACAGCTGCATCTTCAGTCCAGAACAATTCTCTTCTGGGAAGCATATAATTTATCCTATATAAATAGTCTCACTAAGATAGCCACTCAGAAAATAGTCAGCTTCCAGCAGCTTTTCCATCCAGTTATCTTTAGCTTCCTCCCCTCTTCAGGTTTTTTTTCGACTGCTGCATTAACAGACAAGATGTGTTTTCTCTTTGCCTTAAATTCACAGCTCAGAGGAGGAAAAAAAAAAATCCAAAAAACCCACTTCCTCACAGATCTTAAAGACTTCTATCCTTGTTGTTAGGCTGCACCATGTCTACTCTTGAACTTTTGTTGGGGTCAGTCCTGTCACCTCACTGCAGTTGAGAGTGCAGATCAGAGGTAGGAAGGACATATACAATTCTGATCCAAAATACCTGAAGGAACACCCCTTCCTTCCAGAAGGACAAAACAGACAAATAACTAAGAAAACATTTTCACTTACTGTCAAAAAAAAAAGTTTTGTTTTTTCTTTATTCAACAGTTTCCCTCAAAGTCTCATGTGTTTCTCTCTTTCTGTGTTCTGACCTTCACTGAGCATAAAAATTCCTGCCAATTTTTACCAGGCCGCTCATGGCTTCCAGAATTTGCATGCCAAGAATTACAACACTCATTCTTATGAAGGACAATTCCTTTAAATTAAAGAATAGAATCCTTGAGTCATCACATGTCCATCAGCAGCATGAGAGCAAATCCTTTGAGCCTGTAGAGGGACAGTCTCACTTTGCAGGTGTCCTTCTTTCCTAATGTGTGGAAAAAGGGCTGCAACTTTTTGGCCACCTTCACAGTCACCTTCCTGCTCCTTGATCTCTGCTTTAGTGTGAGGATTAAACTTCCAAAGTACCATCATCCAGTTCATCACCACAGTTAAAGGTGATGAGATTGTCCTCAAGTGGATGGACAGAATCACTACTCTTAAGTCAAAGAAAACATTCCCACGGCCTGGTGGTGAAGAACCTGTCACTGCAATTCCAAGCTAATCCTGCATCCCACTGGTTTGTATTTCATTTGGCTTGATGTGGACACATAACCAGAAAAGTAACATATGGAGAGAGACTGAAAATTGAATATCAGATCCCTGTGCTATATCAGCAAGAGCTCAACAAAACACATCCATAACAGCCAAGAGTTGTAGCCTGGGCCATCTGGTCACAAAGGCCCATATTACCAGGATTGTATTAAAATATTTTAATCTCACTGTTTTCCCTCAGGCACGAAGGATGATGTGCAAAATCTTGAATTCTGCTAAAAGGTGAGATTTTTTTTCCACCTCCAAACACAGCATGCCTATGGTAGTTATTTAATTAAGAGATCCCCTAATGAAGGGTGTGCAAATAGCAAGGCAATAATCCAATTCCTGGGTGGGTTTGCTGGAAAGGCAGGAACAGCACAGAGAACAGCCTCTACACATGTATTTCCTTGTTAAGCTAAATGCTAATTCAAATTTTTGTAATTGATTTAAACAAAGCAATGTTTCCACTTGTCCAGTGCAGTATCTCCTTCCTGATACATATAACCAAATGAATGAAGTGCTCTAAAATCCCTTTTTTTTGAGTGTGTGTGGTATTTTTTTCCGAATTGTGAAATAAAAATTAATTGTCCTCTCCCTTCTCTCCTATTTCTGCACATCTGCCTTGCTCCCAACTAAGTGCTAAAAAGAATTCCAATTATTGGCTGCTGCAATCTCTTCCAAACAACCTTGTGCATTTCCAGCCAACATAGCATGGGGTGGAAAGCAGGAGACAGTCAGGACAGATGCCTAAAATGCACTGGTAATTCCCTAAAACAGGCAAAAGAAAGGGAAAATAACATAGTGGAAACTTAACTGACATGTGAACATCCAAACAGAACGAGTCCTGTCTGAAATATAGTTCATTCAGTCAGGAAAGCTTCACGTTCCTTCTCATTTTTGAAATTCTATTACAATGCACAAATTATCCATTCTCTGAATGTTTTATCTCTTCCCCAAAACACCACAGAAAGCACAGCTCCTGAATCCATCTGCAATGTCCCTCTGCAGGGATCACAACAGACCAGAGGTGGCAAAGCTGAAGCTCAAGAGAAACCCATCCCCAGCAGAAGCTGCAGCTCATCAGCCTGTGTTGCATCAGGGGTGCCCTGAGGAGGCCTCAAAATATTTTGGAAGAGGAAATGTGTTCCTCATGCCTTACAGAAGTGGACAAATAAATGTTTTGGGTTTTTTTTCAAATTCATGAAGCTACATAAACTTAACAAAAACACCTAAATTTAGGTGAGACAGATGATCAACTTTTTCTACACTTTGTGCAGGATCCATGAAACAAGTCCATGAAATAAGTGATCTGGGTTAATACAGGCATTCATTCTACTCAGGAAGAGTTCACAGCCCATCTTATGAAGATCCGTGACAAGTCAAAAAAAAAAAAAGAATAAAAGAATTGCTTTTATTTTATTTTAATGTCATTTTTGCATTGACTCCAACTGCATTTCTTAGTTGGGGAACAACAAACTCTCTTCCCTCCCATCGGTGTTTCTGAGGCTCCAAAGCTCTTTATTTATGCTTTGTTCAGAATTCAGTTGCAAATTACTGCAGTCCAAGCTAAAATTCCATTCTTTCAAACACCTCTAAACTTTTTGTCTCGCACGACACGTTTACAATCTATTTTTCTACTCGCAGTAACCGCAGCCAAAATACTCAGCTTGATATCTAAATTAGAACTATGCTGGAAAAAAAAAAAAGAATCCCGTAAAGAATCGTAAAAATTATGACAGCTCAGAGCGTTTCAAGGTGCTGATCATTTGCAGCTCCTATAATTTAAACATCAGTGGAGGACAGGTTTTCTCAGGGTCTTTGAAAAACAGCCCGACAGATGCTTTTCCACTCCTTTTTTTTGCACATCCTGTTGTGATCCCCCAGTAGCACTTCAGGAATGGCAACAAATCAGGCTGACAGGATGTGAGGAGAACATTTCAGCACAAACAGGACCTGACTGGGCTCATTGGGCTTCAGGAGCCTCAGTCACCACAGCCATCATCCCAAACTTCCAATAAAAACAAGGAAGGCATTTCTACAAAGCAACTCAGGCTACCTGAGATCCAAATATTCAGTGTTCACGAGCAGAAGAGATGGAAGAGGGCTGGGTATAAGTAACCTTTTCCATTCTCTGACAACTTTAAAATTGAACAAGTCTTAAAAATTAACTATTTATCACAACGATAGTTATTGATTGTCGATTCCCAAAGACTGAAACGTGGAGGGAGGCCTTCACTACTCAGAAATAGCTTTGGAAAGTATAGAAAAATGTTAAAAAAATGGAAAACTTATGGAAATTTATGAAACCAGTATAAATTATTGATGGAGAGAGGGGAGAAAAATGAAATCCTCATAGATTATTTTTTTCTTTTTACTGATAAGGAAACAAATTTTCCTAATCATTTAAGTAACTGATTAGGTGCCTGTTGGCTTAATTACATGATTGCATCACTAAATGGCATCAATTGCAGAGTAAAATCGTGCCCTTGAGCTGTGTATTTGGCTCCAGCAATCACACAATGGGAGTTAGGAACAAACTCCACCTCTGTGTGTGCCACCACGGCATTAACACACCAACTAAAGTCTGAGGGAGGCAGAGCAGTCCCTGTGTCAAAACTGCCAACATGAAAACTATATTCATGTAATTATAACCTCTCATGCCTTCATGGCCATTTCAACAATTACTGGTGGTTTATTTTTTATTATTTTGTATATCTGAAGTTCTGGAAAGGTGGCTGTTAGGACCCTCATCTGTCTAATCACCTGCAGACATGAGAAAAAAACTTTCTACTTGTTTGTCAGACATTTACAAGCAACTAAAAATAAAAATGGAAACATCTACTAATATATATTGAAACATCTACTGATATATATTTTGCCTTTGGCCATGAGAAATTAACTCAATGAACTAATGTAAAGAACAAACAAAAAAAAACGCTTTTACATGAATACCTTATGATCTCCTTCCAGGAGTTGAGATGGAAACAAGATATCCCATACCATGCAGTGGGATATTCTTCATAACACTCCTGGCCAAGATCTCAGCCCCAGCCCAGCACCCAGACACAGAGGTGGGCAGCAAACCCTCCTGAAGAGAGCAGCTGCATTAAAACCACACCTCTGATTAAAGCCCTTTCCTGTGAAAGCCTGCCATGAGCACAAACTATTGCCAGCTGCCTGCACAAGCCATTGTCATTTGTCTACACAACACAGACAGAAAAACAATCTTCCTGATTCAGTTTGATATTTCCAAATGCTGTTGGAATATTACCATCAATGTGACAGGCACTGCAAAGCCTTAAGAGAAGGAGCTCAATTACTTAATAACAGAATTCTATCCAGATCTAGGTTGACTTACCTTCCCAACTAGTCTGGGGAATGGTGGTCTTTGATTTTCAGGAATTAATATTGGAGTTGCCAAAATAGCCCTTTTTTGTCTTGGAATTCCAGCGTTGCCTTCTAGTTTTAGGATTTCCTAAAAGAAAAGAAAAAGAGCAATTACAAAAACTTCCAATCCACTATTCAGTTGTTATTCCCATCCACTGCATCTTTAGGCAAAATCAACGTGAACCACCACATTCTAAGTTTTGTGTTACATGTTTCCCCAGCAATTAGTGATAACATATCAAACCAGGTATTTAAATCTGTCAGGTTACTGTACTTATTACAGTGACAGCAGACAGCCCATATTCATTTTCTTTTCATGTAGACAAATTACAAAGCTAAGAAAGTGTGTTACCATCCTAACCTGATGACTGCTGAAATCATAAATCTTAAGCAAGGTCTGGCTTACCTCAAATACTTGTAACAAGACCAGTAAAAAGCCACACTTCAAATATCTTTACATAATTTTCACATCCTAAATTGGATCTCTACTCACTTGCTCCTCAGTCCAGCCTTTCAATCTAACAGAACTGACACTGAATTTGCAGACACTGTCAGCAGGTAATGAACTCTAAATAAACACCAAAAGCTTGTAACTTCAAAATAGACTTTAAAAACCCAGGTGTAACTTAAAATATCAGCCAGCAGGTTAATTGGTGTTGGGGTGCTTTGTGTTGGGGTTTTCTTCTCCTTAGAGAAAATTTCTCCTTAGAGAAAATATCATCAGAAAGAACAAAAGTGGAAGTGGTTTAAACACAGGCTTTGCTTTCCCTGCTGCATTTTCTGGAGTATTTATTTCTAGCTGAGCTTCAGGCAGCTTTTATGAGCCACAGTGAACCCTTCACAGCGGCCTCTGGCCCCTGGAAAACTTTGTCCAGCACACCTTTGCTTCCTCTGCCCTTCTGCTTTCTGATCCTCTCAGTGCTCTCTCTGCAGGAGCTGCAACTTCCCAGCTCCACCCTCTTTTTCTTTTTGCTTCCTCCTACAGTCTCTGCAACTCTCTTCTCCAAGCACAGTCACTACCAAGGTCAAAAACAGCCTCTCCCCATCTCCCAGAGCTCTTCCCTTGATCTAGGCCCCTTTTTAGGAAGGAAAAAAAAAAAGAAAAAGAACACAAAGAAACCCCCACAAAACAAATAAACCAACAAAAAGCCCCAAACTAACCAAACCAACCAAACAAAACCCCAACAAAAGCAACAGAAGTACAGATTTGTAGTGCATTGGGAACTGTGGAACTGAAAAAGATTTCGATCACTACTATTCATTCAGGTTGTTTTGACAATTTTACCCCCAAAAAATCACAGGTTGAATTAAATGTCTAATTCCAATAAGGCAGTTACATCCTACAGATAACACTTTGATCTTTTAATGAACAAAATCCCAAAATTGAAGTTTCTCAGTCAGTTCTGGAATCCACGTTTTTGTTTTAATAGCTGATAGTTCATTACATAACAAAAGCACCATCCCTAGGCTGTATTTTTATAAAACTCCAAAGCTGGATGAGTTTTCTTGGTGGCACAAAGTGGATCCATCAGCCAAGATCTGCACAGGCTGCTCCTGCTGCCGTCTGTGTCGGTGCCTCCCCCCTAACAAGTCTCCCATCATCAAAACTCTGCTCTACCTCCACCAGCTGTAGCATCACTTCTCAAATTTGACAACAAACAGCAGCAAGGGAAACTCAAGTTTTCACCCATTTGCTTTAGTCACGATAAAGTCAAAGAGCAGTGGGAACCACACAGAGAATCCCTTCTCACAAGATTGCCAATTTTCATAACTTTTTGAGGCTCCCCCTGACAGAGTTCCCGTCTCTCCCAAAGGCTTTGCCACTTCTCTCTAATCTTTCAGTCTGAAGGCCACTCGGGTCCCTATTTTTGTCTTTCAACTCCTCTCCCAAAAGAATTTTCCTTAATAAAAATTCATGAGAAAGTTCAAGATAAAAACATTTGAAGTGTCAACTAAAAAGGAAAGAGCTGAATTCTGTTCCAAAGGCAAATGCCCAGAGCAGTGAGCTTTCAAAATCACTTACACTGTAAACACAGCAGCTAGATTGGCTGGCACATGCCTGGGACACTTCTGAGGACAGGAAGGGGGACTATCAGCACATCCACAAGGAGACACCAGTTCTGCAGCTCAGCAGCAAGGCTTAGCTGCTCACAGCTCTCACTCCCACCTTCATGGTTGTCCTTCAGCTCCTGAAGGTGTCAGGGAGAACTCCCAGGCATGTGCTCCTGGCAAATGAGGCAGACATTCACATTTACATAGCTTTGTATCATGAAGTGGTTTGGGCTGGAAGAGGCCTTTGAAGACCACCTAGCCTAAGCTCCCTGCAATAACCAGGGACATGCAATCACAGAACCACAGAATCAACCAGGTTGGAAAGGACCTCCAAGATCATCAAGTCCAACCCTTGATCCAACCCCACCGTGGTTCCCAGACCATGGCAGTGATGCCACATCCAGTCTCATCTTAAACACCTCCAGGGACAGAGAATCCACCACTTCCCTGGGCAGCCTATTCCAATGCCTGATTATCTTCTCTGTAAAGAATTTCTTCCTGATACCCAACCTAAACCTCTCCTGGCAGAGCTGAAGACATATTCAACCAGATCACTCTGCTCTGAGCCCCATTCACCATGACTTTGTTTCATGTTTCTTCCTGTGCTGGTTTGAGGAGGAAAAGGGAGTTTTCAGATGGTTCAATACCTAGATTTCCCAATTTTGGTAGTCACAGACCCCTAAGCAATTAGTTCATCCCTTTCCTATGACAGGTTATCCTTACACTTCTCCAAAGGTCTACAAATGTAAGAAAAGTCCTAATTATATTCAATGAGTCAACACTGAAGTCATTAATACAAAGAAGTGAAGTTCTAAAGGAAAGCAGCAGGGTGGACTTAAGGCCTTAAAGTCCAGATTTCCCAGCAGAACTTTGGAACAGGAAAAAAAAAAAGTAAATAGAATTATCTGTTTGTTTATTTTTGTTTCTAAGCACAATTAGTCTGTTGCATGGAGAAAAAAGCTTATACAGACTGGGCAGAGAAACATGAGTGCTTCTTCTCTGAGTGTGTTTATTCTTCAAATCTCACTGTGTTTCTTTTAAATAGTGATTTTTCATGATGATTTCTCTCTGTCTTATCATCCCCTGGTGTCTAACAGCAATGAGTGATTAAATGAGTAGCCAAAAGCATCACTGTGGAAAGCAGGTAAACAGAGGAAAAGAAAAGGTCAAGAGCACTTCACCAACACTTTCAATAATTCACTGTTGTTTGTGGTATCATAATGATTTCCCTGTTTGTAAAGAACAGGGGAGAAGAAAAAGTATTTTGCTTAATGCCAAGCAGCTGCAACTGATGGTTTGATCCTCAGTTCAGTATATAAAACAGAACCCATGGAATTATGTCAGCTTAGCACCTGGTTCAACAGTAAAAGCACTGACAAGACTCTCCTTCATGGGTGGATATATTGTATATGTAATAATTTTCACTGAATTCACCTATTGAATTTCTTGAAGAAGCAACTCACAAGGGATATGAAATTACTCCAGATAGAGTTGGTGATTTTGCTTCAAATTTTCTTACAGTACCAGGCTGGTGTTATTACAGGAGTCATCTTTTAGCCCTTGCCACAAGAGAAACCCACAAAGGAGTTTTCTTTCCATCCTCTTTGCAGGAACCAGCTGATCAAAGCCTGCAGTGGTTACCACAATTCCAAACAAGTGTTTTTGTGCCAGGGATCTGGAGAGCTTGGAAAGGCAACCTCCCTGGTTGGTGGTGTCCAACCAGCAACCAGAGAGAGGATGGCCACAGTCACCATCTGCTTCTTCCACACCTTCTGCTTTGTACCAGGGACAGAAACATGAGGTGTGTGTCCAGAAACACCCATCCACAAGCAAAATTTAAAATTATTATAATAAATACACACCAACATAAGAAAATGTACCAAAAAAAAATCTTTCTGACTGTTTTGGGGTATTTTAAGCCAAAATGGTAGGAGAGAAATCCTATCAGCTTCTTTACTTGTGCTATTTAACTACAATATCACATCTGTGATCACTATATTTCCAGAGCCCTTTTCATGGTCAGTGGGTCATCTGATCAGAACTAACATTTCACTGTCCACCATTTCAGAATCAGCTTTTACACCCTATTTTTTACTTCATTCATTTCCCTTTCTAGGCATGGAACCGGCACAACAAAAGTTCAGCACCCAGTGTGCTGATTCACTGGCAGTAAAACCTGATTCTCTCTTTATTACAAATAGCCTCCTCATTTTTCCAGTATTTAGTTTAGATTTTTATTGAGAGATGCCAATCTGCCCCAGCTACAGTGCTAAGCAAGTTGCAATTTCCCTGCACCCCTTCAGAACTCTCCTCTTTCTTTTGTTTTTCTTTCTTTTCACCAGGGGTTCTTGGGAGTGTCCAAATGCTTGAATATTTGAATAAATGGCCCAGTCACTCTCCAGCAGCAGGAACCATTATTCTTGACAAAGAAAATTTCATTAGAACCTGTCATGGGAATGAGGTGGCTGAATACTCGTATCGATTTGTCACAGTAAGGGTTGGAAGCACCACTGGAGTGGCAATCAGTAATCCACCATGGGCACCAGAAAAATCCTGGAGTTTCTTGCCATTCAGTTGGTTTTATAGACTAAAGTTGATGGTATAAAATAGGGTCAGTCCTAAATACAAAAAGTAAAAGTAATTGGATGCTCGTTGAAATAGGATGTCGTAATGAGAGGTGTGTCAGTCTTCCTAGAAAATAGCATCTCCACATAATATTGGATCAATTAAAGCTGCACACAGATCAACTTAAGAAGTCATTTTACACAATTCTCAGCTGAAATTTCAAAATGTACTGTAATAATTAGTTCTTTTATGTTTGTTATTTCTATCAGCAGAATGTTGTTATTATCAGCAGTATTAATAGTAAATTATTTCTAAAACATGTGCCAAAACAGGAAAGTATTTTCTCGTGTTGGTAGTAATACAAAAATCTAAGGAAGATGCTGGAACTTTATTCATGAGTTAATGAACAACTGTCTAACAAATAATTAACTCAGTGAATAAATTGAAGGAATTTAAAGGTCAATGGCATTCACACAAACATCTGCTCAAAAGTATACTGTCCTCAAAGCCTGCAAATGTCACCTTAAGAATCACTTTGTATACTTGGGAGGAACAAACCCAGTGAAAATCCAGCTTGCTGAGAGGGATTGGGTGTTTCAGAGAACATAAGTTTCCAAGCTTATGAAGCACAATCAGATACAACATCTGGGTAATGGAAATTGCTGGTGGAACTTGATTTAATTACACTGGGTGTTTCTACAATTATAATTGGTGCATAAACAGAGAGGCCCAACCTTACAGTACCCAGCTGATCCATCCATTAACTGCACAGCCCCTTGGGAATCTCAGAGCACAGCTTTGCTCAGGTGCCCTTCATCTCCCTCTGCCAGATGCATTTTTCTAGGATGGAGGTTCCTGTTATCTTTAGAGTCAAGAACATGTTAGGAAAAAAATTTATTCCTGTTCAAATCACTTGGTCATGTGTAAATCAGAACTATTTTAATGCTAATATATTCTAGGGTATTTTTTATACATAGGTGACAGAAACTGTCGTGGAGACACATCTGAACCCTTGCTTTGTGAAATGATTCATTCAATTATTGCCCTGAACTTCAGCAGTATCTTTTTGTGATGGAAAAGTCCTCTTTCTATTTAAGTTTCACTTATCTTCCCATCTGCCTTATTCTGTGTCAGGGAAAAGTTTTTCTAAGATGATAACAAAGTGCCATTAACTTTGCTTTTGTACACATTAACCATGGGAGTTACCTGTACTGAGAATAATACATGACCAAGAGCCATTCCCTTTTTTAAATTAACATTTCAGACTATTCTTGTCGTCCTTTAGAGTGTTATTTTCATTTTGAATCATATGTGAGTCACCCCCTCTTACAGGAAATCTCGTATTGGTTCCACACTGCTCATTAAATATAATGAGGTGTCCCTTATACACAAACAACCAAATATGCTCTGACTGCCTCATCTGTCAAACTCAGTGAAATACAGGCTTAAGGAGAAAGACAATTGCTGACCTTATGCCTCTGTCTTCACCAGGATACACTAACAGCACATCACTTATCACTGGTAAAAATACCCTTTTCTCCATCTCTCCTGTGCTTATATTTGTTGCAAAGCAAAGAAAATCAGGCTGCTTATACAGCATGCCAGGAGAAATGCAAAATTCTTCAAGATGTCCCAAAACCTTCAGATCCTTAAGAAAACGTAATTTAAATAAGGAAAGCACTTGATGATGCAATTGCCAACACATACAAGCCTTATGAAAACTGTCCTGTAATAAAAATTTACATGGAAAACAGGAGGTTTTGACTTTGTGGGTTTGGGCTTTTTTCTCATTTAATGACAGCATCTGCCATTGGGTTCCATACCAACCTGCTCCTGAAAATAGCACTGGACGCACAGTGGAGTTCTGAAGCAATTCAAATATTTCAAAAATAATCTGATCCTTTCGAGCTTTAACCAAGGCCACGTGGAAAATACATCTCACAGTATGGACACAAGGCCTTAACTTTTTACTCTCAATATTCCTGCTGAGTCCACTGAGTGGACTCCTTTCTCCACTTATATTGGAGGAATTCAAAAGTCAAGAGCTTCCCTTCACCCCCAGCAAGGAGGGAAAACATCTGAATGAATGGCCCAGTCGCTCTCCAGCAGCAGGAACCATTACTCACAGAACACACCTCTCAGTTCTAGGGCATGTTAAATGAATCAAAGATGAACCCTTTTGCTGGGGCAATAACCTCTAAAAGAGCCACAAAATCTGCAGGTCAGTAGCACACAACTGACAACTCCAAATGTGGAATAACACAAGGAGAAAGGAACAAGCTGTTCATTGTTTCGCTTCTGGGATATAGAGACAATTTCTAATAAAGAAAATTTATTTCTTATGTAAAAGAAATGCTATTCATAGAAGAAGTTGTTTTACCTTGGAAAGCCAGCTTTGTGTGTCTTGCTGCAGGGCAGGCAGCTGTAAGTATACAGCAGAAAACCAACACATTTTATAGCCATGTTCTGGATTCAAGTGCTGTGGAATTCACTGAATTCTAACAGTGCTGCACAAAGGCAATTCCATGATACCCTAAAGCAAAATAAGTATGATAAAGTCATGTATGCTGTTTAATAGATCTGGCAGCTGCAGTGCCAGTGCTGTGTCTGTATGGATGCATAAACCCTCTGCTTCCTACCTCCTATGAGCTCCAAGCTTGTACAACTAAAGCCTTCTCAGTCCTGCTCCCCAACTATTCTCTAAAAGCTCTGTTGTCATGTATTCCTTGTTATCCCTCAATTCCTTCATCTTTTTCATTCCCTCAACTAAACAACCCCTCATCCCATAGAACCGTACAATGGTTTGGGTTGGAAGGGACCTCAAAGCCCATCCAGTTCCACCCCCTGCCATGGGCAGGGACACCTTCCACTAGCCCAGGTTGCTCCAAGCCCCATCCAACCTGGCCTTGGACACTTCCAGGGATGGGGCAGCCACAGCTTCTCTGGGCAGCCTGTGCCAGGCCACCCTCACAGGGAAGAATTTCTTCCTAATATCCCTTCGAAATCTACTTTCTTTCAACTTAAAGTCATTATTTCTTGTCCTATCACTACATGCCTTTGTAAATTCTAATTCTAAACACTGATTATTTACCTTGCAATTCTTTTCTAAACTCTGCACAATCCTTCTGTTCTTCCTGTCACCTCCTACATTCCCAAATAACAACTCACTTTCTCTTGCTCCAGCTCAGTGTAATTCCACAAGTCCCATTTTTCTTTCAAAAATATTCATTCCTTAACATTCATTTTGAATTTGTTTCTCATGAACATTGGTGATACAACTTCACCCAAAATGAAGCCATCTTAAATTTACATTTCTTTCTTTCTTTCTTTCTTTTTTTTTTAAATAACTCTTTAAGACAAGGTAAGTAATTCCTCATAATGCCATATTTTAATCCCTGACTTTCTCACTGGGAGCTGACATGACATACATTAAATTACTACAGCAAATAGATTTGTATATGCCAGAGATCACTCTGGAGCTTGTGAAATCCCACCGTAACATTTCCAGGACCTTGTCCTCCCCTCCCCTGCCATTTTACCAATGCACAGCCACCCAAGCCAATCCAAGGAATGCATAAATTCTGTTAAATGGCAACAGTGGCTTTTTAAATTCAGTGTGCATGTTGGAAGCAGCAATTCCTGAAGTGGGACAGCAGACAGAGAAGCCCAGTTAAGCTCCCAGCAGACACAGGGTTTCCAAACCTTCCACATCATTATTTGTCACTTTAAATAAAAGCAGGTCTCTATTTAAAATGAGAATTCATGACATGTTGGACAGATACACATATTAAACATTATCTCTTCCTTCTCTCACCATCTATCACTAATCCTGACTGTCCAGAAAAACATCTTATTTTCCCATGCTATCAAATCCTCAGGAGGGAATGAGAAATTCAGCTTTTGGCCTGAGATTTCACAAAACGCACCTAAAAAATCACAATGCAGACACTGACTGTATGTCCTACAACCCTCCCCTGTACATTTGGACAACCTGAACTGTGAGTGTCCATTAGCTGGGCACATCCAGTTGAATTCTGCTTTTTGCACAGCACTAATTACATACAGGAGACCCACTTAGGGGCAAATTGCCCATTACCTCATGCTGAAAAACAAAACAAGACCCCTTTTATTAATAGTCTGAGAAGTCTGTTTCTATTTTCAAGGACAGTTTAACTGGGAGGGACTTTCAGTAACTTCCATTAGAACTGGTGCACTCAAATGTAATGTAGTGCTGCAGTCACACACCTGCACCACTTCCCTCCTCCTTTCCATTAGAGCAGGGCTGTACTGACCCCCCAGCAAAAATAATGTTCCCTAAGACTGCCAAGCAGGAATGCACTTGGTTTAGACCACAGACCTGCACAATAAACCAGGTGGGATATGTTCTGTCAGACCTGACTGTGCATGCAGGGTGCTCTGCAGAGCTGCATTGCCTGTGCTGGCCTGCACAGGAGCTGCCAGACTGATAAATGAAGCACTAGCCTGTGATGAAGACAAAATGCCCACTTAGATCCAGGCTACAGCAAAGCTCCTCATCACCAAGCTGGGTTTGGAATTTGGTGGAAAGCGCTGCCATGGTAGTGCATTAATCCACTTCAGCACTCGGCCCGGCTCCTCGGAACAAATTAATTAACAGGCATTAACTGAGTCCAAAAAGCTGAAATTGCAGTGTATTAATCCACTTCACAATTTGGGCTGTAGTGTTACTCTTCAATACAAACAAATTAACAGCCAGTACGTGGCTGACAGCAGCAGCTCAGCTCTGTGCTGTGCTACAATAAAGAGACAGTGCTGGAGGTTCTCGTGGGCAGCTTCTCATCACCACCCACTGGGGTTTGTACTGAACTTAAGCTGCATTTGTCAGAGATGAAAATACAACACCTGAACATGCCCTGTGTTATTTGTTCCCACCACAGTTACCTAATTAAATTCACAGGACAATGCCTCTTATTTCCAAACCTTTCGTTAGTCTGGACAGTCTCAGACCCACGTGGTACTGCTGAAGAACAGAGAACACAGGTGAGGTTCTAACCAAAAAATTCACCTGCAACAAAGCAACTTTTTAAAAAGTATTTCTACCAAGATATGTAAAGAAATCACAGTCATTAACTCAAATTTGACTTCTAGAATCAAATTCTACAGATCCTGTAAAATACAACAGTTAGAAACAGCAACATTAGTTTGGTTTTGCTGTATCTGTTTTGGGGTGGGAAATCAAAGCTCAGCTTTTTTTTCACAGAACATTTCTGAAAGAAAAGTGAAACATGCAGGATGGGACCCAGACACAGGCTTAGAGATCTTGGTGGATTCTCACATTTCTCCTTAATCACATGCTGGCAATTAAGTCTACTTCAGGAAATTCAAAGATTGTACCTGTCAGGAATCAGAGGCAAATTAATTGTTGTACTGGAACAGATCAATGATTCATGAGCTGTAGCATCAAGCTGCTAACAATATTAATTGCCACATACTTCAGGGAAAAGAGCCTAAAATGGCAGGAGTATAGTTTACAATGGTTTGAAGTTGTTTTCTCTGCTGAAACTCAAGTCGAGCACAGCTTTACAATACATGAAATGTGACACCCATAGTTCTCCACTGTATATCATTAAAATTCATATGTTTGGATGGGAGCATTTTGCCCTAACAACCTGCAGCCATAGGAGCATGGAAATATTTATATTCCTTACTTCACACCTGCTGACCTTTAACTGAGCATCTCTGTGGGATGAGAACAGTCCCCACCTACACAAGCACCAAATAAATAGGTTTTATTAGAGTTTGATGGCCAAGAGAAGACAGATCCAAACTTACTCCCCTGCATTAGTTTGGCAACTCCATTGCTACTTGTTTTTGTAGCACTGGCCACGTGTTACCTACTCTGTGTTTCTGAACAGTGGGAAGCAGCATCCAAGATTATTAAAAAGAAATAATAGTCTCAGAACTGTCAGAGCAGGGTTGGAACACTCCATAGCTCCCTGTTGACTACAGTAGAGTGACTGAGCAGGGACAGACAGCCCAGCAGCCAAAGCCTCCACAGGGGACAGAGGAGACACAGGTTCAGTATTGTTCTAATAATTGCTTCCAGAGACCTTCAGTGGATCGTGTTATTTTAACACTTACACTTCACAGGCCTCTTGATTTCTAATCCAGTGTGTTTCTGAGAAAGCAGTGATACATTCAAATGCATTCAAAAACCTGGGCTCTGACCAAAACAGAATATTATCCACCCTTTATTTCCACTTTATCTCTTTGTTCATATTTCATATCTGTTCAGTTCTGTCAGAAGAGCTCTATTTTTATCTATACACATTTTCTTGCTCCCAAAGTAACTGAAGTCATTAAAGCCAGGCCTGTGATGTCTGCTGCCTTTACTGGCATATTGGAATTTAAACAAGACAATTCCAGAATCAAAAACCTGAGTTCTCACAGCTTGAGCTAAATCAGCAAAATGTCTCTACTCCTCATAATTATCCATCATGCAGCCAGCCCCAGAAGAATCTCCACTGGATGGTATTTAAATGGCTTTATGAATCTGTAAGATGAATACTTCGGTTCTCATTGCACATGCCGGGTACAAACGTTCTGCCTCAAAATGTGACCAAAGGCCCATTGTGTCTGTCAGATCATGCACAGCGTGTTGCTACAATAAAGTTCACAACTTCCAAGGAATGGAAGAAAATTCATTCTACTCTGTGCTATTCAACTTTCTTCACACCATTCCCTGTGGTGTCTGAAGGGAGCTCTGCTCCAAAACCAACCCTTCAGCTCAGTGCTCGAGGCTCTGGTTGCTCTTTGCCTGACCATCACACAGTGGAGTAAAATTGCTGTACCAGTTTCTTTGCTTAAAATAGCTTTGTTTTGTTTAACTCATCTAATGCAAGTTAATAAATTGCAGCATTCATAATTTGATACATTTTTGGTCCTGTCTCAGTTTACAAACTGTCCATTAACAGACCCTGAAATCTGTGAACAAATACATTATCTCCCATTATACGCAAGTTTCTCAGATGAGTAATTTTTGATCTTCAGATTGCTCAGGCAGTTGCTTGGAAACATTTGTCTGTATTAGTTACACAAGTCATGTGGTAATATTTGTCTTCTCAGATTGGAGGGCTTCTGTGAATAAGCAACAGAGCATGAAATGCAAATTTCATGATATAAAATTCAGACCTTGCTTTTGGCAAGGATTTGATTTATTACATTTACAGCACAAGATGAAAACAAAAAGGTTATCTCTGTGATCTGAATGACTTGACAGGGGAAGCAATGCCTGTGTCAATTGGAGAAGCAGTGGCGTAAATTACAAAAACAAAAGAAATTTTAAAAAGATGAAATGAGGTTTGGAATAGTCATGCTATGGACTGAAACAATTCCATTGATTGAAATGATTCCATGCAATGGAACCTCTTCTGTTGATTAGCACTGTCCAAGGAATAATATTTTTCCAGATTAAAACATAGGTAGGTCAGAAAAAAGTCACGGGGACCCAATTAGATTATTACTTTTCTTTTTTAGAGTTTTGAACAAGTAAAGAAAGAGAAGCAAGTATTTGTGTTCATATTGATAGTAACAGCCTGGTGTCATTCAATAAGGCTGAAAAAAGTATTCACTGGTATTTTAACATAGATTATGTGCAAACACAATAGAATCATTTTTCTGCTGATTTTATCAGTATGAAGGACTTGGAAACTCACACATTTTTACTTCTTTTAACTTTGCAAAAGAACCACTCATGTTTGCCTAAGTGTCTCTACACTGATAGCAATGTTTCTTCCTCTCTATCGGATGCAACAACTTATAAAATCAAAATCATTGGTTTGAAACTAAATATAGGATTCTAGAGGCAGAGACTGACTCTTTCAGTTGAAGAGAACCAAATATGGTAAAACAATGTTACTGAGCATACTCAGACTGAGATCCAGGCCACTTCTACAAACTATAAAGCCTACATTCGAAATACAGCCAAAGTCCTGAAGACTGAACCAAACAAACCCTGGAGGAGGAAATACTGCTAAAACAATGAAGAGAAAGTTAGAAAACCATGGGTTTGGGGTTTTTTTTCCCCCCAATAAATATTTAGACTCAGGCTGCAAGGACAGTAAAACCATCGGCAAAGAAGAAAATATTATCTGAGTTTTCTCTGCATTCTACAAGGGAATATAAAAGGATTGGGTCTGATTTTTAGCAAGACTTGTGATAGCTTACAGAAACACATCTCCTTCCACTGCTGAGGAGAGGCTGTGACTGACTTTCCTGGTGCTCCCTTTTGGAGCAGCATCTTTGCTAGGAACAAATGCCAGTGGGTCCCAAAGGACAGCTGAAGGCTGACATCAGAGCAAAATATTTGTGCCACCCATGATTTAAAACAGGCTTAGTTTGGAGTGGACTATGACTAAGCCATGATTAAGATCAAATCCTTCTGCTCGTCGAGGCAGCCCTGAGTGAGTGTGAAATATGTCCCTGCAGTTCTTGGTTACTGTTGAATGCTGTGTCTCATAAATCCCAGCAAAGGCACTCCATGAGAGCAGCCAGGAGCTGTGTCACACTCCGGGCACTTCCCTCAGAACCCACTCCAGTGCCAAGGGGTTATTAATGAGCTATTCAAACACTAAATATGAATTTGATTAGAAAACAAAGGTATAAATCTTTATTTTAGCAAAACCAAACTCTTCAGGAATCCCAAATCTCTCCACTGCATGTTTTCCATGTTTGTATAAAAATGTACACGTTTCCTAAACACCAAAAATTCCTTCTTTTTCTGCCTGCCTCCATCTCTAACACACATCTCAGTCAGACCATTCTCATCCATTTCCAAGAGTACATTGCTCCCTTCATAACTGCATACAGACACTTGCTTTAAGGAATATCAGTTTATAAATTGCCACCCTTTGCCTGTGCTCTAAATAAGGCAGAAAAAAAATAAATAAAAGAACCAACATCCAGGGCTAAGATTAAAAGCTGGATTCATATTAAAGAATGGTGCCTTTTTACCATGGAAAGTGAAGCTGTAGATTATTTTGTGCTGATAAAGTACTACAGTGGGCAAAGAACTTTCTCATAATGAACACTGCTGTAAAACAATTTATCTACAAGAAAGGAAACAAGTTTGCATAATCCATTTATGGTTGGTTCAGCTTTAGAGGAATTTGCTGTATAAATATATCTCACCCTGGGGAATTGTTTTGCCAAAATAACTAATGAAAGTGTTTGAACAACTTAACACTGATAATTAATAGGATTTTTTTCAGTATCACAATGGAAATGACATCTTCCCGTGTCTGTTAACCATCTCACCAGTAGAGAGACAAAAACTTGGCAGACTCCAAGAGCCAAACACATCAGAAAGCAGAAAATTAATGAATTAACTTAACACTTAGCAAAAATGCTAAGCTGGTGACGTGTTTCAAAAGATCCTCAAAAGGTGTTTAGAAGTACTCTCTTAAGAAAACCTTGCATAACTCAGTGATTATCAATTTTTAAAAAAATCTTAATATCTAGTTCATCAATCGTTCGACTGCCCTGAGTGATATTCTGCCATCGTGCTGAAAGCTTTGACTAACCATAATCAAGCCCCATTATGTTGTTGTACACTTTACTGGCAATCCCAAGTTATGTTTTAAGTTTAGGTGTCACTATTTAATGCTCAGGAAGGATCCCAATCTCATCAATAATGCCTTGCCAACTGCAATTCTGGGGAGACTTAAAAACTTACTGTGAATCTCACCTGCTTCTGTGGGCACATAATTATTTTTATTACGCTTTGTGGCGATGTTGGCTGCCAAAAAAGGTTGTCCTAAAATCCCAGTGTGACAAAAATCAATTTTCAGATGCAAATGAAGGTGCCATAGGTGACATTTTTCATACCCAATAAATTGCCTGTCTGTGGCTTTGAACTAATGGACACATAAACAAGAGAGATTGGTGCCAAGGTATTGCATTATAATCTTAGTGAAGTTTTATGAGACTCCTGCTACAGGCTGCAAAGAGAAAATAAAGCAGAGGGATGGGGCATGAACAATTTGAGGAAACCTGTAAGAATAGATATTTTTTTACATTCTTTTTATTTTTTTTTCCTTGAGCTCTGATTTCCCATCTAGCTACTTCAGCCCCTCTCTTTTATTTTTAATTTTAGGGCTCTTCATGACCCTTTCTGTCTGCCACAACTTTTGCCTCATTATTATCCTCCACATCTCCACTTCTGTGGCCTTTACCTCTCTTCTCAGTTCCTCTCCTAGAAAATTTGTACAAACAAGTTTCCTTCCTGTTATTAATTTTTAATTCATTTTAATTCCCACCTATTTCCAGTTCCTTGAGGTGACATTTAAAGTTCTTAAGGAAATACAAGAAATACTCTGAAACTATCATTACCTTTAAAAACAATAAAGACTTTAAGTGAACACTCTGCTCATGTCTGTCATGGCTACACTTCAAAAACATGAGGAGATCAGCATTTCCACAAAACAAATAGCAGGGTTTTCACAGGCTTGTCTGAAGCTTATCTTAAATAATCACAAACTTCTTGAGCCTGCACATTTAGGAGTCCTGTGAGATACTTGCCCTTGCAATACAAATAGAAACAACATGAAAACAATATTTTTATACTATGTTGATAGTATTGTTTCCAACTGTAGCTGAAATGAAAGGTATGATTACATAATAGCTTTTCATGCCTCTTCTAAAGATTTAAGTAAAGTTCAAATCTTAAGCTTTTGAAACTTTAATCTTGAAATAAAGAACAATCTTTTGGTTATTTCACATTTTTCTCCCGTTAGGGAAACATGAATGATACCAAAATGACACAGAACTGAATCCTTCATCAGATTTATCCCCATGCATACCCAGTTGCAAGACCTGAATAATAATTTGGGGAAAAGATTTCAAAAATACCCACTTCAACCTCTCAGCCTGGCACCCTTAATGAATTACATTATTGCTGCTGGTTCTCCTTAGCTGTGTTTTGAGTTCTGTTTGTCTGGGGGGAGGAGGGAGAAAAAGGGACTTTATTTGCTGCACCCTCCTGAAAAACCCGAGCCCTCTGAAGTCAAGGAACCCACTGCTCCTTGCCTTTGCCCAACAACATCGTGTTCAGAGCTCAAGGAGCGTTTGGACGACGCTTCAGGGACACGGTGGGATTGTTGGGACTGTTGGGATTGTTGGGGTGTCCTGTGCAGGAAGGGGAGTTGGACTTTGATCCTTGTGGGCCCCTTCCTACTCAGAACACTCTGTGATTCTGTGACAGGGAAGCAGGACTGGCATCTCATACTGTGCAGGCACAGCTTTGAAAGCGGAGTTTGGAGCTTGTGTTTATGCCGCTTGTGTGGTTGGCCAAACACCCGCCGTGTGTTCCTCGGAGGCAGCAGTTTATTGCCATTGCCAGAGCGACGCCTGGCAGGGCGTGCACATGGAATCCTGGGCAGCAAGCCAGGACCATCCCCACCCTGTCCTGAGCAGAGAAACTATGGTGGAAAGTATGAAACAGCCCGTTCCCTGCCTTTTAAGGTCACCACAGAAATTTGCTTCTCGAGCTCCCTGATATTCAAGGCTCCTCTCTCTACCATCGCTCCACTTCTTCATGGGCTTGTTACCCCTGTAAAACATTCAGAGAGCAAGGTTTTTAATTCCAAAAGTCCACAAGTGACCTTAGTGGCCAAATTTCCTGGTTAGGTTAACTGTCTGTATCGCTGCTGGTAGAGCAGAAAGGGTCTGGCAGGAAATTCCCAGGTGGTGGAGAATTCCCTGGAGGAGAATTCCCTTCTAGTAAATCTGCACCACAGAGGAGTCCCACAGCCTGTTCCTCCTCTGCCAGCACCAAAGGTACTTCAGGTACAACAGAGACTGGCATCAGGCAATGTAGAGCTCCATTTTACCCTGTTTTACAGTTCTTCCTTTCTGGAAGCAGCTTCGAGTCATACAGGCAAAAAGATCTACCCATGAGGATACCAGATAGATCCCAGGATTTTAAGGGGTTTTTTTCTAACACTGAACCATATTTGACCAGCTCATAACTCCCAGCAGCAGGAGATATCAACCAAAAGATCAACTGGATGAGATTCAACAATTTATGTGTGTAAAACAACAGCAAAACAGAAACTGGAATAACTTCTTAGATACCAGATATATTCATTGAGAGTGTATCAGGGGCAAAAGATTTGCAAACAAGCTCAGTGAAAAAATTGTGAGAGCTGGTTCTGCATTTCTGATCTCTACTACTCTGTCCAAAGCTATTAATTTATACAAGAAGTTAATTTAAAAATAGAAGATATAATGCAGCATGGGTTTATGGATCTTCACTAGGTGTAGAACCTTAGGGCTCAGCGTACTTTCATTTGAAATAATTGTATTCCATGTGTAAATATTAAAAACTTAAATATACTGGAGGAAACTGATTTAGACTTGCTTAAAGGTTCCTATAAATAGCCTTCTTTATATCACTTTTCCAGATGTCTGCTTTGTTGACAGTTACTATAAAACAGAGCATTCCAGTTTCCCTGTAGTGAACATGAAACAGTCACCTAAGGAAAACCTTCCATAATTAGAACAAGGCAGGTACTAAACCTATCCTGTGGCTTATCTCTGTATTTGTAGCTGGAGTTCATTGACTTGTCAGCACTGATTTCTTTTGAATAGGAAAGTGAAATGAAAAAAATGACGTGCAAATCAATACCAACTGGAAAGCCTTGTTCTCATTTAGAACAGTGTCAGATATGAAATATGGGGAATCAAAATGAAAATTTCTGCTGGAAAAACATGCTTAGTAATGCCATTTTTTTATAGGAGAATTATTACAGTGAATTAAGCTAGTTGCCATCCCATGATAAAAGTTACAGCATGTTAAAAGTTAAACCTTTTTAACCAACCCCCTTTTTCGTTTGTTTGTTTTCAGATATTTTAAGAAATTACATTAAGCTTAATAAATGGAAGAAGCATTTTAGAATATATCATTCATACTCATTAGTTGGCACAAAATCTCTGTAGCACATCCATGTGTGTCTAGAGAGAGACAGACATCTGCTAAATGACTTCCACAGAACTCAGCTTGTAAATCACACTGTTATCAGAAGGGATTACAAATCAGTCTTCCTGGACTAGATAATAATTATAATAATGGGGTGCCAAAGGCCAGAGGAAATTTGTTGGAGATGAGCACAAAGTGAAGGCAAAGATCTGCTGGGATATCCCCAGATCTGCTGGATTGCTTCTTGCTCTCCAGAGAGGAACAAAGCCCATCAGCTCAACCTGGAAACCTCAGGCCATGGCAAGAGCCCCAGGAAGCCACTGCCTGTGTCCCCTGGAGCTGAGCTGAGCTGACACTCACCAAGCAGGTGGCCTGGAATGGAGTTCAACCAACCCAGCCAGTGGAACAGCCTTCATTTCAAAATCACCAGGGCTCAGCCAGCAAAAGGTGAAAGGTCCCTGTTACCCTGCATCTGAATATCTCTCCTTTAATGTACTTATTGAGTATCTCCACTTCACACACAGAAATTGGAGACAGAGAGGTATCAAAGTGAAGACTGTCAGAATTAACACTTTTTCTTTTGTCCAACTTGTGTTCTTTTCTGGGAGCTCTTTGGGCAGACACTGGATTTACCGCGTGTATGAACAAGCTCTAAAGCCACAATCTTTCTCAGTGCTTCTATAATACTACAGCAAAATGAAGGAGAAATCATGTAAATGCAGAATGGTTTTGCTCTCTCCATTCCCCTAAACACAGACTCTTGCACTGGAAACCAGAATCTTATCTTCCTGTTGTCTAAAGTCAAGATTAATTCAGGCTATTTTCTCATTTTATAGTTTTAAAGACTGAGTCTTAATCAAGTCACTTATCTAATTCACAATTGTTCAGAAACACATTTTCCATTAATGAAATGGTCCTAAGTGCAGCCTAATGCTCTGAGTGCCAACAAAAAGAAAAGACACAATAATTACCAGCACTGACAAGGAATTCAGAAAGCCATTAAACAAACCCAATCATTTCTCCCCCTCTCAACCCTCTAACTATCCCATATTTTCATACCTCTAGAAGTTACAGTAATTATTTCCCTCAAGTAAACCAGCTACTTTTCTGTTTAGTAGACAAAAATTGAAGGAACCCTTTCCCTTTTATACTTCTAATATACTTCCCATATTTTTCCTCTAATTGAATTAAATATGACATGTTAAAGATGGAAACATTTCCATTTGGGACACAGATGATTGAACTTTTCTGGCAGATGTTAAATTTAATCAACATCATAGGACTGAACAGAATCTGCTTTACGTTATTTACAAATTTCAGATATAATTTTAAAGTAATTACAGTCAGTACACAAAATCTGGGATTAAAAGCCACTGAATAAATGTGAGACTTCTGAGATCCTCTGAAGAGCTGCCTGATCAAAAAAGCATTAATTTTGCAGGGATTCAGCTGAAGGCAGAAGCGACATTAAAAATAACTGAACAGATTTTTTTTCCCCCTGTTTCATAGACACAAAATATAACTGGCAGACTGTGACTACCCACTAACATTATGCACAATTAATATTACATATATCAACTTGATGCTAATAGTGTCCAATAGAAGGGACTATTCCATATGATGGTCCCACTAATGCATTTGGTTTTCCCAGCGATTAAACAACTTGGGAGCACTAACAATTAACATCAAGGTCACCCTCAAATAAATTTTGATTTGGACACTCCTCACAGCAGATTTATGAGTAGATTCAAAGCTCATTAAAGTCGGTGGAATGACTCCTGTTGCCTTAATGGGGATTGCATTTGGTGCTCTGCTTTCTGTGTTTTCCTATGACAGATTAATTACATGGTTTTGTGAATAATCTTGCCTAAAATCAACCTTGTAACTCAAAGCTCCAAGTCTTAGCTCACACATCCATGTAGCTTTGGCAGCAGTGAACTTGAGATTTATAGATGTGAGGCAAATTCAGAGCCAAATCTTCCCTACCTTTGAGCTTTAACCTTTAAACTGAAGTTTTAACATTCTCTCCCTCTTCCTGGATTCTTGATTTGAGGGTCAATATGAAGGGGAACAGACTTTTCTGACTTTCATGACCATATCAGCTTCAAAAAGATGGTTGTTGGGAGTGAGGAGAAGAGAGAAAACCATGTAACACGACACAGTACAGCAGCACAGAGAAAATGAAGTCATCTGCAGATAAAGTCAGAAAGTTCTTTAAGCTGCCCTGCTGAGCTCCCTGAGGGATAAGGACACAGAGCCTGAACTATCCACAGAAGAGCTGACAGCTTTTCCCTTGACCTGCTACTGATACAGTTCACATCCACTGAAAACCAAAAGAGGGACAAATAAAAATTTCTCAGTATCAAGTTGCAGCCATTATTGAAACAGAGTGGATGGAACAGCCAACTGTATCAATTTTAAGGTTATTATTTTAATTAAGTTGCAGGAACATGACTTTGTTGAAAAATTGTCAGATATTGTTCCTCTTTTTTATTGAAAAAACCCCAACCTATACCTATATCTTTATTATGTTTCTCAAAACAAAACTACAATGTAAACACTGAGCAGAACATGTGTTAAAGTCTCTCTTGTAAGATATTCCACACTAATATATAATTAATGTTCACAGACATGGCTGGAGATGAAATACATGTGCACAGTTGCAATGAACCTCTCAACACGAAGGTTCAGGTTTTGATGCAATCAATGACAGTAAATGAATGAGTCCAGGACTGTTGACTGAGACAGCACCAAAACAAATAAAGAAATCCCCAACTCCTAAATCAAGAATTCAGTCTGGTTTAATTTCTAGCAGGTGATGCTGCTGCAAAGGGCTGGCAGGATTAACATCTACCAAAGCAAACACAGAATATTAGTTTAATAATCACCTTAATCTACAGCAAGAGTTTCTAGCTTGCAGCAAGAAGATGATCCAGTAAGAACAGATCTAGTCTGAATATTCTTGTTGCCAGATGCTGTCACACTGGAGCACATTCACTGGGTGACCTGGTGCCACCAGGGGTTGTGTCACCAACACAGTTTTTCAGCAGTCATTAGTCTCTCATCAAACAGAAATAGCTGAATTTTTATTTCATCTCCAGGGAAAAGAAAAAAGTCACAGATATGAGAATATTCTTCCTGTGCAGAGAGAAAACTTCGATGCCCAGGATCTGTCAGCCAATCAGGAATTTTGAATTCAGTGGATGTTTTTTGTCAGTGAGAGTTCAACAATATCCAAAATAAAATGATACAACTCGGGAGAGCACTCAAGTGCCCTATTCCATAGGGGTGATGTGCTGCTTCACCCCCACCACTGTGCTGCAAGGAAACCCTCTGCATCCTGACACAGCCTTTTAAACTATTAGCAGTGCAAACATGAACACATTTCTTAGTAGAATTTCTTTTTGGGATTGGTCAAAAAAGTCAGGTGATACTAATGCACATTGATATCAGTGCAAATGTAAAATCATCTCCTAGCACAGCCCAGTACTTCATGGGATCACACCCTTGAAATCCATATACAAAGAATTTCTCTAGGTCAGTATCTGAGAAGTTTGTTACAGTCTTCCTGATTTTAAAAAAACTTGTATTATCCCCTGTCTTCCAGGTGATTAAGGGATAAATCTTTATAAAGCAAAACTGTGCTCAGTATTGTAAAAAAAGAAAAATCACTATTTAACATGTTAACATACAGCACCAAATAGGTTCTAGACGAATTAAAAAAAGATAATTGGAATGCAAATGCTTAACTCTGTGATGTTCCTTATTAGCAAAGTCCTTAAAGCACCATAAAATCCTGTAATTTATAAATGTATACTGATAGGAGAAATGAGTAATCTGAAGACAGAGTTCACACACACAAATCAGATTCTAAACTTCCACCTGTGAACACACAGGTTATGTTAGAACATGACTGATCACTTCTAAGAAACAAAACAAAACAAACCAGTTCATCCGTAGTGCCTTGACATTAACTGTAGAACAAGGTGCTTGGTCACATAAAATATTCAGTAGATCTCCAGTGGGATTGGTACCACTGGAGAGTCTTTAAATCAAGTGAAGTATTTACAGTATTGTCCTAAGATCACACAACTTAGTCCACAGGAAGGCTGGTTCACCAAAAGCTAGATCTAGCTCTCATTTTAAAAGCATTATAGTCCATTCCTTATCTTGAAAACCTGCACATAATAGTTCTGTGGTTCATTTATCTCAGAACCACAAGGTAATTCTAGAGATGGAAAAGAAAAAGAAGACAAAATGATTTCGAGATACTTTCCTGCTGAGTTGGGACTTCAGCCAAACGGTCCAACAAGGATTGGACACCACCAACCAGCAGGATGTTTGCTGACCTGCAGGTAAATTGAAGTGTGTCTGCTCCCAGCTGCTGCCTGAATGACTCTGTGTTGTTAGAACTCGACTCAAGCCAGTCACCAGAGAAAATGCTAAAAATATTTCAGCATATCTATTCCTGCTCACCAGGAAACTTCTTGTTTCCTGCTGTGCACCAAACCACAGCCACGGTGAGGTTGGGAAGAAACTGGGGGCCAAACCCAGTGTCTCTTTGCCTACAGCAAAACCATTTGCCAACTGAGAGCCTGCCAGTTCAACAGTAATGAAGGGCACTCAAGAATGTTATTGGTGCCAAAATTATCAGCAGCAACCAGTTCCTGGAATAGCAGGACCAGTTCAAATCAACCTGCTGCCCCTCCACTCTCCTCCTGTGCAATCCCCACCCCAGGGGCCTTCTCAGTAAGAAGGAGAAACTGTATAAACTAACTAGTAAAACTATTCTTTTCTAATATGGATCAACTGCTTAATGCAAAGGTTATTCAGTTTTATTTGGTGTGATATAAGTGAGGAGCTGGATGATTAATAACTCCTAGGTGACTGTAAGCATTAGTAGAGTTGCTTATTATGGAGACACCAAATTATATTAAGCTTTAACTCTGTCATTCTTCAACTTGCCACATTATTCCAGGTACTCGAAAAAAACTGGCTGCAAAATAAGATGCAAAGGAATAATGGTAAAAGAAACAAAATTGTAATGCTCAACAAATAAGGAATTTTAGGTCCAAAAGGAGCCGTCTGTCCTTGCAGTGGCAGAATCAATTCTTGGGGGAGGACAAATGTAGGTTTTTATCCTGTGATGCTCCATTAAATGCTTAAGATGTGTGCTCAGATAGGTGTTACTATAATAACCATAATAAATGTTCCTTCAGGTTTGTGAAAATCAGCATGGAACTATTGGGGCAATCATTAGGGATTATTATTGAGGTCTCTGATGGAGAGAAATGACTAAACTCTTACTCAGGGAATCATCTTTTTATGTGAATAATTTCCCCTATCATGGCTCTTTCTCAACTCCACGCTGCTTCTGTGAGCTGATGGAAAAGCTTATAGTGGGGAAAAAACAGCAATATTTTGTGTCTCTGACACCAAAAAAAGAACCTTGAGCTTAGTTTTGAACACTGCTTGGTGTGATTTCCTCTTGGAATTGTCTCTGTTCCCTAATAAATGTGAGGCCTCACAGGTGGAACTGGGGTAGTTGTCATACACCGACTGCATCATTCCTGCATTCCAGAGGAGAGAACTACCTTGGAGGAAAGGGACAATTTTTCTTCTGTACCATAAATCTCACATGTACTTCTGGTGTCTGTAACATCTCCTTTTCCTTATGGATTTGAGGACATGAAGGCTGTCATGGCAATTTTAGCATCACATCAAAATCACCAGGTCCTTTTCCCAAATTCCTCATTCCAAAAGATTCTGTTCCTATCCCGAGGTGTAAAAGTATTATGAAATAAGTATCAAAAATAAAGATATCTATACAAATACCTCTCTTTGACAGATGTATATAGACCTGCACACACACATTCTCTCTCTGTGTACTTAATAGTTTCATTTTAGGGATCTTACAGGATGAAAGCTGCTTTATAAATGAAAGACATTACATATCCTAAGAGACATCTACTTATTCTTTATGATCTTGCTTAATGTCCTACTAAATCATGCTTAGCCTGTTGCTTTCCTACTTATATCCTCATTTACTACAATAAATTAAAAATCTAAACCTTTCACCAAGGGTTTCTTTACATGTTCCTCACATCAGTGGCACAAATTGCCACACAAGTCCATCAGTCTCTGAAGATTAATGCATAGGACTGGCATAGTTTTGTCTCTCCCAGAATATTTTCAGGCTGGACTCAGAACAATAAAAACTTGAAAAAAAAGATGTGTAAGTTCACGATGGTTTATCACTAATCCACAAAATTTCGTGGATTTTTTTTTTTTAATGGATAAAAGGACAGTTAGTGTCATAGATCATAAAGAGAAGTTCATTCAATTCAAAATGTCTTTCCACAACTTATCTACCATTGAAATTCGAAAAGAGGTAAATAGGTATTTTCTTGACTTTCTGTGCCAGGATGAATTTTAGTTCTTCAGCAATCCTTAAATAATTGCTCTCATTGAGATTCATGGAAGCTTTGCCATTAGGTCTTATGGATGGAGGATAAGACCTGAGTGTGTTTTCAAAGAAAACTGAGTAAAATTGGTTGCATTCCAGAACTGCATCTGGGTCTGAGATTTTATGAAAACCTTAAGTTTACAGCAGAGGCACACCAAGCAATAGTGAAAATGTTCTATGCACAGTACCTGTTGCAGGAGGGAGAACTAAGGGAGCAGCCTAAATGCTGCTCAAGGCTGGAAGGAATTATGATTTTAGCTGTTTTTAATAAAATGCTTTCATTACAAAGAATTTTGCCTGTCACTTTACATTACTCTGTAAATAATTTGAAATAATTAACAAGGTTTGTTTCAAAACTAATCTAATTTCACCTCTGAATCACTGCTAAACATATCTGATACTTGCCTAAGCTCTGCTTGCTGCTGAAGGGCACGAATTCCCTTTTCCTGGATAAATACATCCCTGGTTCACATAAAATGTGAATGTAGATTACTCAGAGAGCAAAGCACTGAACGCTCACAGAAGTTAACACCTTGTTTCACAGTCAATTATTCACGTTTCCAGTCTATAAGACCATTTTTCTCTCCTTAAATAACCAAATACTCCTCATTTACATGCTGCAGTTGCTCACTGAGGGAAAGAGAAGCAAAGTGAGCCCACACATTTGATCCAAGCACTTTTACAGCCAGTGAATAAACCCACGAGTCACACTTGGTCCGAAAAAAGGAACATTAAATTAATGAAAGCCACCAGTAGCCCCTGTTCTTTATAGCATTTACTCTGGCATTCAACACAATATGTAATTGTTGCTATGGCAACTGCCACATCTCTTGGCACCATAATAATTCCCAGATAAATGGATCTTTGTCAGAGCAAACTCCAAAGCCACTGTATATGAAACCTGTGTTTCTTTGGTGCTGGGAATCTGCAGTGTTAAGCTGGAAGGATAAATTCAGCCCAGGCCTGAGGAAGCACAAGCCTGTCAACAGAGGGGAGGCTGTGGAGCTCAGCAAAAAGAGGAAATATATGGAAATACATGGAAAAACAGAATTGCCGTGCCATGGGACTCACAGGGTCACCCAGAAACTGCCCAGCAAAGGGGTGTGGGAGCCCTGTCCACATAGCACTGCCAGACACAACTCCTGCTTCCAGGAATCTCATCATTTCAGCAGGTTCAGGATCCGGCTGGAGGATAAAAAGGGATAGTAGGTGACTGGAATTTCTATGGAAAAGAGTGGTTAAGGAGATTTCTTATATAAAAGGAGCTCTTTGTTGTTTCCCTGTCAGCAAGCGGTCTGCAGGGAGGATTTTTATAAAAATATAGTCAATTGATGAGAATAAGTTCTTGCTTTCATTGACATTAATTAAAATGTGTTCTGTGAAACCTGAAATGTAGCATTGCAGATTTTAAAGTTAAAAAAAATAGCATCTGTTCAAGGATGGCTAAAGCAGGGAAAAGTCATTTACCAAAATACCATCAACACAAAGGTATTAAATTCTAAAATCACTTGTACCTCAGCTTTTAATGCATAAATTCCAAGTCAATATGTGTTTGCGGTGAGATAACAAAAGTAACACGAGTGATAACAACTTAATAACTTAATGTCTAGGAGAATGTTAGGATGTTAAACTCCCTGTCAAACTGAACACAAAAGTGATAAAATTACTTTTCTTTTGTTTGTTCTGTAAGAAAATCCTTCTTTATATGCCTGAAGGACACCTTCATATCCAAAGGCAAAAGTTCTCTGTGGCTTTTATGAAGCTGGTATTCTGTACACTGCTTTGATCAGTATAATAACTCATAACTGTGTTGTAGATATTGATGCACCCCTGTGACTTACTCTATTTTGTGCCTCAAAATTAAATGCAAAACATGGCATTTTATTTATGCGGCGCGGCGCTTTCTGCAGCAACTGCTATATGCAAAATCTAATAACACGGAACTCTTGGAGCCTGTTTGTCAATATCTCATATTGGAGTCCATCTTCAGACTTTGCACAGTCATTTTCAGCCTATTTGGAATTCTGTTCTAAGCTGAAAAAATGCTAATCTACGTTAATGGGAACGATTGCCTGCTATATCAGAGAGGCCGATTCTTGATCTTATTTTCCAAATAACTTATTGGATTGCCAGATGACTAAACTCAACTATTCACACTTCCACGCCTGAATATTTTTTTTTTCCGTGAGAGAATCCTGATTCATAATAAGATTATTGATCCGTTATCAGCGGTTCTAAGGCAGAAAGCCACACATGTAGGATTTATGGCTCCGGGAGCTTTTTATCTCGTATCCATAATATTTGCAATCTCCATCCTTTGGGGATAAAGCAGAGAGCAAGGCACAAATAAGAAATGCTAACATTTAAATCCAAGGAGCTTAGTTTCATTATTTCTGTTTGATAGTTTAGGAAACAGAGGCACAGGCAGAGAGCGACTCGCACAAACATCTCCATCCAGGCTGCAACTCGGGAGGAATCAGAATGTGGGGCTGCAAGGCGGCTCAGGAAGTTTTTGGCCAGGCTGCTGATGCTCCTGTCCCTGCTCCAATAAACACAGTTGGGAAAAGCAACGGTTTGACAAAGGGAAAAAGCAGCAGCAGCCTGTCTGCCCAGCCCCTGGCTGGTACAAAGTGCACTGGACAGAGTAGCAGGACGAGGGCAACTCCATTTCCTTCAATCCGAGCTGCTGCTGGAGGTGGTTTTAAACTCTGTCTACAACATGCTGTCTCGGGGTGTGCTCCTCACTCTTATCTCTGCTTTTCTTTCTCCTAGTCCTTTTCTATCTGGTGCCTGAAAAACTGTCCTGAGGGTTTGACAGCTTCTATTTAATCATTTCATCCTTCTGTATGGCAGACTGCTGAGCACCATACAGTGAAGTTACTACCAGCCTGGAATTTCCAAATATCTGCCTGCCCTCTTATCTGCTTTGGTGCCAGACTCTTGATATCTCATTTCTCTCCACCCTCACCCTGTGTCTGTAATGGTGTAACAAATAAAGGTCCTAAATAACTCCCTCTGCTGTGGGGAAGCAAAAAGAAGGAAAAAAAAAACCTGCCAACACACAGAAAAAGGCAGAGACAGATTGTTTCCCAAGGCTTTCTTTCAGCTCCTGGTATAGTAAGGGTATGTTCATTAAAACCTGCATTAGACTTCAGAGGGGGAGAAGGACCAGCAGACAAGCATTTTATTTAGCCTTAGAGGACACGGTTCAACTCCCAGCTTGCTACCTTTTGGAACTCCCCATTTATTATGAGGCTCTACAAAAGGCTGGCTATACTTTCTGTCTTCCACAAAAACTGGCTCCTTTAATAAATACATAAATCTACCAATGTCTGGAAAAATGTCCAAATGTGATGAAATTTCCAGCTTTCAGTTGTCCTCCTATTTCCATAAAATAAAGTGGGGATCAAGGACTGGACAAGACAGAAGTCAAAAATATAAATAAATATTGCTGCCAGTCATTGGCTCAGCCTGTTTGTTCCCAGCTAGGGTTGTGAGTGATTTATTTTTCCATTCAGGATTTGAGGCTTAACGATTCTATGAATTATTCAGAATGAACCCAAAGTTCATTTTGGGAATCCTGGGTGAATCAAAACATTTCTTTAATATCACCAAGCACTGCAGTCCTGGCTGTGTGGGGCTGGATCCAGTGAGCACTGGGCAGAGCAGAGCAGGAGCACAGATGTTCCCAGCTCTCCAGCTCCACTCCATGGGGAATGCAAGGGAACTTCCCATCTTTCACTGAGCACTCTGATTGCCTGAGGGTCCAAGTGTGAACACACATAACTATTACAGAGTAATGTTACACCTTCCACAGGCTCAGGGCTACTCTTCTCTACACTCACACTCTGCATGCCCCTCAGATATGGCTGTAGATTTTTGGGAATATTCTCTTCTGCCAAGACCAACAGAGACAAGTATATCTGGCCAAAATCATAGGAGGAAGGGGTAAACCAGCAGGTTGCAGAAATCAATCTAACTGGAATGTGATGGACAGATTTTTGCTCTGTAGCATATCTGCATATCTGTAGGTACAGAGATTCATGGGGTTTAGGTTATTTTGCAGTAACATCCAGACATCAGGAAGAGCAGCAGTGTTGTGTTTGTTGTTCTGTGACCAGACCCTGCAAAACACTGTGTGATCAGAGAGCAACAGCCAAGTTGGCTGATGATGCTGAGGAACCACCTCTCTTGCCATATTGCAGTCATGGCCACCCTTTGCTAGAAAGCTGCAGGCTCTGCACATCTATTGTGCTTATGCAGAAGAGTAAGGAAATGTGTCCTTTAGATGCAAATAATGGAGTTAAACAGTAAGTGCTATTCTAACAGCCACTCATTATACTATGGCCTCGAAGTTAATGTAAGTTAATCACATAGGACTGATCAGTGAGGCCAGCTGGAATCTTCCCCCATCTTTAGTAGGAAAGAACCACACCTCTTCACCCTTAGAATACCAAAAGCTTTTCTGCACACTCCAGATTGCACCTCTAAATAACTGCCATATTCCTCTAAAGTATGGCTGGTAGCAATCAGAAAGTTTTAGGAACTATGCTCTGTTCCGAGGCTCAGACTGCCAGTCAGCACATCGGAGATCATTGTTGAGAGCCATTTCCAAACACGTTGGGAATCTGCAATTAGAAACATTAACAATGGGATTTCACAGATGTAGGTTACATGCTTTCAGAAAAGAAATGGCAGTTGCTGGCAGAGGGGAAATACTTAAGAACTACTTATCCCCTAATTAGACAAGGTACTGTACTCTAAGTACTGAATGCTAAGCAGTGCTCTAGCATGTGCTCATCTTAACCCTACAGAAATATGCTGAATTACCAAGGCTCCATCTGAGCATTTCTTAGCCAAGGCTCCTTGCATAAACAGATGGAGCAGTTCTGCTGTTTCCATGCTGACACATTTAGACTGTAAAAGTACAGGATTAAGTTCAAATTTATCATAAAATCACTTTAGATAGGAGGCTGTAGTCTTTATATCCTTCTTGAGTATGACAAACAGAAAGACAACACTGTCTGTGTTGTGTTTAAAACAGGCAAATAGCTGAAAAGGTTGGGGAAAAAATACTGGTTTGACAGCTACAGAGTGCTGGCTGAGGCCAGAGCAGGACAACCAGCCTCAAAAATCCCCCCTGAAGAAGGGGATGATCCTCACTAGATGGGTTTCCCAGGGCATGTTAATGCATCATGTAACTCCCAGTCACACTTCAGACACCAAGGATCACCATCCTAAAAGGGTAATCAACTGTTTCTGAGCTGAATATCAAATCCTTAAAAATGTGACAAATGCAGGTAGAGAGGATGTGATACTACTTTGAGGAGTCACCTGTGAGGGAAGACTGGCAAGTGGCAGAATGTGCCAGATTTAGGCTGGTTTTCTCTCTCTGAAGCAACAGAAAGTGGTTGGAACAGAATCCAGGAGTGGGGCCAAATCAGACTTGGCTTTCAAATGCAGTCTGCAGATAGATCTCAACACTAGGCATTAATTAATATTGCTGGAACATTTTGAGGGGAGACTACCCAGAACCCAAACAGGACATAAAGGTCACTGGCAAAGCTATGTCATGGTCTGTGCAAATATACATTTTTTAACTCCTACTCATGAGACACGATTTCCCCTAGTTTATAACTTCCATAGAATATCTCCCCTCAGAGACATTGAAGGGCTGCTTCTCTGAGAAAATCAGATTTAAACTTCAGAATATGATTCTCAGAGAGTCAGATCTTCACACATAAACCAATCCCTTGAAGTTTAACTCCAGATCTCCTGTCAGAGATGTCTCAAACCTCTCTGTGGTTTCTGTAACTTCTAACTGGAGAATGAGAATCCCGATTTCGAAACTGCTCCTAAGATTTCAAAACGTAGGGTGGAAACAGAATCGTTTAAATGTTCTTGTGAATACACCAGAAGGATCATACCTTGCTAGTCTGAGGCACAGGACAGCCAAGTGCCCAGCTTGTTCCTACAAGTATAGCTTTCCTACTCAGAATTTGGCAGTCTGTGGTCCTAAACTCACAGCTCTTCCACCTAAGAGCCTCTCTCAAGCATGACTGTGTTAAAATTTAATTTTGTGAAGAAACAGCATATTTAAATGAAATTAAATCCCATTTCAGTGTTCTGATCAGCCTTCTGCAGTTCCATGTTCTGGTACTTTCTCTCCTGCTTGCAATCTATATTCACATCACATGCTGCTTAAAGTGCAGAGCAAAACCTTTCCTCAGCCACAGACTTTCAGAAGTTATTTCAACCTTTCTCCTAAAGCTAATTTGTTTTTTTTTTTTAGTGGAAGACTTCAGTTATACTAACATATTGTTGGAAAAATAACGAGAATGCTGGCAACAGAACATCTAAATACCAAATCAACACAACAGATCAATCATTTTTATCGTGGCTTCTTTATGCTTCTGTGAAATTATAGGTCTGTAAAGGTACCAGGCTTAATTTTCTAGTAAGCCACTGCCCTTCCTACCTCTCTCCTAAATGCCAAGACACAGAAGCGAAGGCTATCTCACTTTTCCTTTTGTTACTTTCCTGGGTGTGAAGAAAACAATTCAATCAATTTGTGAAGCACTTTTTGCCCCATAGCATGAGGTTTGTTTTACACTGACATTCAGAAGAGGAAATGAAAAGACACAGTGGACAGAGCAGAACAAAAAACAGCAGTACAAAGAAACAGAGTGTAAATATGTGTTGTTATCTGTGTAGATGTTTATACAGTTTAACACATAACAATGTCAGATAAGCAGACCTATATGAAAATTTAAATTTCACAGCATAGAATTCATTCCCACACACCTAGACTTGGAGTGAACGTGAAGGTTCTGTAAATT
This sequence comes from Chiroxiphia lanceolata, assembly GCF_009829145.1. Taxonomy (NCBI): domain Eukaryota; kingdom Metazoa; phylum Chordata; class Aves; order Passeriformes; family Pipridae; genus Chiroxiphia; species Chiroxiphia lanceolata. The sequence continues at coordinate 5,463,511 of NC_045649.1, read as the reverse complement.
CTAAATTATACATTTAAACTATGATTTTACATTTTCAGCTTTGGCCAAATTGTAGCTACCTGGCACAACATGCACCAGAAGAACCAGTCAATTTTGTACCTGGGCTCTGTCATTTGAATCAATTCTGTAGGAATATTTAGCATCTACACCTGAAGATGGAACACATCTTTGAAAACCTGGAAAATTCGCATCTTGAATTAAACCGAGCGCTGAACTCTTACAGCAACAGCTGGATCGAAAAGTGATTTTGATCTCTGCTAACAGATTAAAACTGCTTACAATCCTAGGTGGCACACGTATATATTTAGCAGCATCTCCTTGGTCCTTGTTTTTTGTCTTTTATGTTTCTCTTACCTTTAGTGCACCGTGCTTTTCGTTTGCTCCAGCGATGAAAATTTCCGCCGTATCCTCGGCGTGCTCGGAGCGAGCGCGGACGAACAAGGCTGTGCCGGCTCCTGAGAGGTTCTTTAGTGCAACCAAAGACCCGTCGCCTTCCACCCTAAAGTCTGGGTTAGAAACCTCGAAGTTCAACTGGTTATTCCCCTTGCAGTCATCAAATTTCACTGGGGGGAAAAAAAGAAAATAATAAAAAGCACATTATGAGCGTCTACTTCGGAACAGAGCCCTCAAATGTTTTGATGTTATTGGCTTGTTCTCAGATTTTGGGAAGAAATGTCTCTCAATCTAAGGGGAAAAACTTATCAAGTTTTATATTTGTGTGACTCTAATTCATAAACAAATCTTATGAATATGCATTTTCAGGAGGATGGAGAGGTTTTGACCGGGCTAACTGGGGATGTAGGAGATAAACAAAACACTCTGGACATGAACCTTTTGTGATCAATCAAATGCACACCCAGCTTCACAATTTGAACAGCAGCAATAGAGACCTTGTTATCCTCCTCATCATAGCCCAGGATCTCTAAAGGCTCTCCTGGCAAAGTGGTTTCAGGTATTGAGTACATCTTTATGCTTAGCACTGAATACTTGCAGAATATTCAACCTCAGTCTACTGTAAAAGTGTAGAAAAACCAAACTGTAACATTTCTTACTAACTGCCAGGACTGTCATACAGTATATGAGCTGCACTAACAGTATAACTAAGGATAATTTTAATTGAACAGTAGCTGTCAATAATGCTGTCTCACTTTACATGAAGGGTTTAAAATATTTAGGAAAGCTGGCATAAAGAGAAAAATGTCCCAAAGCACAAAGGTTTGAGACTTTGCTTCAAATTCCTTCTCTGAGTCCAGTAGATTCACTTTGCACAAATCACAGGATAAAATACATGATTAAGAGATCTTCACCAAAAACTTGCAATTGCTAAGTAAACTTTTCAGATTTTGACATCTCTGAACAATATATTTGCAAGTGAAAGGTTTTTCTGCAGACAATCTGTTCTGTGTTCCCTACCTGCTCCTCAAGTTACTGCTGCTGCAGACTTTTCACTCACCTGTGTGCTCTCACTATTTTGATTTTACCTTTCATTTCTGTTGCCTCTTTAAAAACTACATTACACTTTCAGAAAAGATTACAGACAGGGATACAGACTACAAAAAACCAATGACAATGGACTTTAAGTGAATATAAAGCACTTTGTATAATTGTTTAAAGTCACTGTATAGACTTCTTGTATTGGGTCATTATTTTTAAAGGAAGAAAAATAATCCCAGAGTCTCTCACAACCTGGCCAATACCTAAGCACTTTCTGACTATGAAATCTCCCTAAGTGGTCTTAAAGCACATACCAACTTGAAGACAGGGCTGCCAGAGGACCTCGAGGAGATCCTTCCTTTCTGGGCATTCGCTGGGATTGAATCCCAGTGTAGAACACCACAGGAAAAAAGAACCATTGCTAGCCCTGGAATTTGAATACAACTTCGTTTTTATGACAAATATTGATGAGAAAGGTTAAATAAAAAGTTAAACAATGCAAATAAACATCCAAACTTCAGGACAAGGCACAGAATGAGACATGGGACACTATTTGCCGAAGCAAAAGTGGAGGGTTGGCCTTGGCTGCACCCAGACCATCACCCAGCCCTCCCTCACTGCCCAGGCTCAGCGGAACTGGGGAGAAAACGAGATGGAAAAGGCCCTGAGTCAAGATAAAGACAGGGAGGCCACTTATTTGGGCATCAATGGCCAACCAGAATTGACTTGGAGAAAATTCATTTAATTGCCAATTAAAATAGATGTGGGTGGTGAGAACAAGAAAAAACTAAAACCACCCTGTCATCCCATCTGGCTGGTTTCCCCAGGCTCAGTGTCACTCCGTCATTCCCGGCTCTTCAGCCTCCTCTCCCTGAGCAGTGGAGACACAGGGGGAGCAGGGGGTCACAGTTTGTACCTCAGGGCTCCTCTCTGTGGCTCCCTCCTCCTCACACTTCCCCTGCTCCAGCCCGAGTCCCCTCAGGACAGACCCACCTGCTCCTGCCTGGGGTCCTCCAGGGCTACCTGGAATCCCTGCTCCACACCGGGAGCCCTTCCTCCTTTTCCTCCTCCTCATCCTCCTCTCCCTGGGGCTCACACCTCACACTTTCCCCCTCATTCCTTATTCCCAGGTACCATTTTTCCCGTTTCCCACTGCTAGCACAACAGCAGCTCCGGTGTCTCTGAGGGCTCAGCTCTGCCCGGCGCTGGGGCGGCTGCGGGGCCGTCTGGGGACAGCCCTGACCTCCCTCACAGAGACCCCACAGCCCCCACACACCCACCAGGGCAGCAGGAGCTGAGCAGGGATTTTGAAAGAACAAAGTTGTGACCCTGTGAATTCACACTGGACTGTCCTCTTCCCAATGACAGTCCAAACTCCGTGATAGTCACCACAGGCTTTGCATAAAAATTCCCCCAGCACCTGAAGGATCTGCTGCTGCACAAGGTTTAAGCTCGATTACGTGTTTTTAACTAAAAACTGCTCCCATTTCCTCTGCTTTACTTGAGGGCAAGAGAGCTATCCTTGGATTCACAGTGGGACCACAAACCAGAATTTCATCAGCTCATTTGCCATTTCATTGAATTTTGCTGAAAGCAAAGGGGGATTATAAATAAAAAAGAGACAAAAAGCTCTTTCCCCTCAGATACTCCAATCCCTCCAGACAAACCTATCTCGGGCTGTCATGTGGCAGACTCCTGCTTGCAAAGTCTCGCACTGCAGCGGAACCAGGGAGGAAAAGCCACTGAATTTGGGAGCAGCAGCAGTTTAAAACAATTTTAGAGTGCTCAGACTGTGCTGGTGCCCACACTGCTCTCCAAGGCTGGGAACTCCTCTCAGAAAATGTCTCGTGCTCGCAGCAGGATTTTGATGGAAGGCTCTCTGTGAGCAAGGCCTCCCTGGTGAAAAACCACCCGTTTCAGTTTATGTTGGTGACATGACAGGTGTTTTAACAAACTCACTGCAATCTCCTAAAGCTATCAACCAACAAAAAAGCAAAATTTTCCTGTCACCACAAATGTGGGAAGTTGAAATTCTCTATAGTAATCACTGGATAGATACATACACTGTATATCTCTATGCACTCCATAGATCGCAGCCTTTATGAATTACAAGTCTTTTCACTTATTCTTTTATTCTCTTGAAAAAAACCCCAAACCGTATAATAATAATAATTTAAATAAATAAATAAATAAAATGAAGCAGGGTTTTTGAAAAGCAACTTGTTGAACTGGTGGCATCCCTGCCCACTGCAGGGGGTTGGAACTGCATGATCTTAAAGGTCACTTCCAACCCAAACCATTCTATGAGTCTATGAATAAATATGTACTTCTCATAGTCAAAAACTGCTAGTATCTAATAATAATCTATTAATAATACATTAATAGCTTACAACTGGAAACATTTGGCATCGCTCTCTGGGAAATTATGTCAGGAGTAAAAATTGGAAAAAAAAATTTAAAAACCTGAAAAAAACTATAATAAAGTCATCCCTTAAAACCAAACCTCACAGTTCAGAGCTGTAGCATCACCCAGCCAAACACTACAGGTCCCTCTCAAGAAAAGGACACATTGTGTTGTACTTCAAAAGGAGGGGGACCCTGGCTGGGAGTTCACTTCTCCCACCTTGCTGCTCAACGTTCACAAACCTGGAGATTCCTGCCTCGCTGCCATCTGCGTGCACCGGAGAGGTTCAAAGACCACATGCAGATCTGACACATGGAATCAGAAGTACTTGAATCTATATTCCCTTGGAACTAGGAATTGAGCAGGTTTAGACCTTTTATATTTTGCTCATCTGTTGATCTTGTTTTATGAAACCCTGCAACTTCTTCCGACAAGGGCAGAAGCAAAGTTGCTTGAAAGTGGAAAACCGTTCTCTTACTGCACCTCATCCAAAACCATTGATGCTTTCAATTCCCAGTCCTACCACAAAAACAAGACTATTTGATGAGGTTAATAGCAAAGAGAAGGAAAGAAAATGAAAAGGCTCTGAGAAGTACTGATATGCAGGAGTGACATTAGGAGTGGGTGGAAGATGAAGTGATCACAAGGACAGAGAACACTGGAGATTATTTGGCCTCAGGACCAACAGGGATGAAATGGAAGCCAATTGTTTTGAGAGTCAAAGAGAACTGTAGCCTTAGATAAAATCCCTAATCAGAAGTTAGGAACTTTATCAGAATGATGCTGTCTCCTGGACTGGGCTGACTAGGGAATACTGAATGAGATTGCATTGCATTCCCAGCCATTCTTACAGTGCCCCTCACTGGGAATGTTTGCTTCCTTAAACTCATGTGGCTTCTGGGGAGGAGCCGATGCAAATAACCAAAATTTGCAGTACTTGAGCTGCCCACAGCAGGTTCCAGTAGCAGCTGCACAGCCAAAGGAGCTGACCCTGGCACTGAGCACACTTACCTGCCCTGCCAGGCACTCAGGAGAGATCTGAGGAGTTCCAGCTTCCTCAGCTTACTCAGATTTCCATCTGCAGCACTACATCTATCTCTTAAACAAACCTGTACATCACTGATGCCCTAAAAAAAGCATAGCCTGTTAAATATGGGGCAAATAGGCTTTTTAGTTCTTATTCTCTGGTGAAAAAAGTCTTGCTTTGTACATAAAGCCTGTGTACAAATCTCTATGCACACTATAAAGTGTCATTAATTAATTACTCCTTATTTCCTCCTAGTATTAACCAGTGTAACACAAAACTAGACAGAAGTGTGTGGATATCAGTTGTGGGAAGCTTCAGGTGGATATTGAAGAAAGATTTCCAGCTAACCATTAAAAGAAGGTGCTGGGGATATGCTGAATATTTGCCATTACAGGGTTTTAACATGAGTTTAATCAAATAGCAGCTTAATCCAAAATCATTCAACACCACTTGCAGCACCTGATCCTGCTTCAAACCAAGAGAATGAACTAGGTGACACCTTAAAGTCTTTTCCACACATAAAAGTTCTAGACCTTAATTAATATCCCTCTCTTTTCAGGTCTACATTAGGCCTATAATTATGGGGTTCATTCAAGAAAAGAAAAACTACAAAAATGCAGTGAACTATCCACTCTATTTTACTACACAGCTTATTCATCCAGCTGAGTCCTGGGCACTGCCCCCTCTCCCAAGACTGAGGGAAATTTGGGCATGGGACTGAGAACTTCTGAAAACAAGACGAACAAGCACACAGGGAAACTCACTGTTCTTCCACTGAAAAATGATCTAAATGACAGAAAGTGCCAGGTTTCAAGAAGGTATAGAATAGCTGTTTTCAGAAATAAAACATCCTGTTACAAAGAGTTCTTCTAATAAGGTCTTTTCAGATTTATGTTTAAACAATCCCCAGACACCAAAACCAGAATAGTTACCAAAATCTCTGTCAGTTGGATGGAGAGCACACGCTCTAGGGACTCTACCAAGGTTCATGGAGAGCTCCTGCACACTCACTTTGTGCTTGAGCTCAAGGAGTTTAATGGGATTGTAAAATCTTCAGAGCAAAGGCCACTTGTTTGCTCTCTGTCTGTACAGAACTTGCAACAAAATGAGTCATATTTGATACTCAAGGAGCTACAAAAGTGCAAAAAATGAATAATAGTAACAGTTCAGCTCTAGTCCCAAACTAAAACATTAGTGATGCTACACCAGACATGACTGGTGATTGTGTCTCGTCGACAAGAATTCGATGGGCAATTAAAAGAGTGATCTAATATCTATTTATGTGGAGGTGGAGTTCTCCGGTTGTTGACACGTATATGACTCTTTGGATGTTCCTAGTCGTGCTCCAGCTGCCAAATGAACATCTTTATTGTGCCTAATGTGCCACATGGTACGAGACAGGCTCCAAAACTCCACGCAAGCAGAATGAAAATACTGCCAAGCAGCTCCCAATGAAAAACAGCACGAGTGTCACTCATCGCCCTCTGTTCATTTCTCAACCTCCTATGTCAGACTTTTACTCCTTTCTGGTAAAAATACCCATTCACATGTGAATTGTACAGAATATTTCTGCCCACCAATCAGTATTCATTATTAGTAATACCTGCATACATCCCAAGGCTTTAATACTGACTTTGAGCTTATTATCATAAAAAATCCTACTGGAAAATGGTTTCTTGTGCAAGATCCCAAGTCCATTAATGTAATGATGGGAAACAGAAGCTGGAAATATTAACCTTTATAGATCTCAGTAAGAAAACTCAGGGTCCTGGGATTCACTATTTCAGTGCATCCCATTCTCTCTGTTATGATAAACCAGCTATGTGAGGTTTGTACACAACTGTGATATTTATGATAAAGAACCACAGATGTTTAAAGAATACCATTTTAAAACATTCAAAGGTTAGCAGTTGCATTTCTTGTAAACTATAAAATGAAAACAAGCTGAAATAGATTTGTATTCAAAAGCGTGTATTAGCCTGGTATATTCCTCTTCCAAAGTAATTTTTTTTTCCTGAGTTTAATTCTCAAAAGTGTAATTTGTTTTGAACAGAAATACAGACTCTGTAACCTTGTCTCTGATGAAACCGCTACAAAAGTATTCTGAATAAATAAAGATATATATTTATGTATAAGCACACCAAAACTTACTCAGTATGTCTCTATGTACAGGTATTCATATTTTTCTGTTAGCTGATCATAACTAGCAACAAAATGGCTCCTCAGTGAGGAAATTTCACATTGAAAATACAGACTTAATTACTCTATCAATGAAGATTAGGAACCTTTCTGTTAATATAACCTAGCCTTGCTCAAATCAGTGGGAATTACAGCATCAGACAAATATTATCCTGTGTATTTGTTCTCATCCTTTTTTGTGAATAACTTTGGATCATATTGGAACCACAAGTCAGAAGCTGTATCTGTGAGAGGTCTAGAGATGCAAGAAAAGTACATTCCAGCTGCACAAAGGCAACTCAGCTTCCCAGCCCAGCAGGGATTTGTCAGCTCTGCTCAAAAGTCCTCCCTGCTCAACGACATTAGCAAAATAAGAGAAGCTGGACAGAAAGTGGCGAAGCTGAGCTTCATTAACTACAAAGAGACAAAAGTGATGGTGGAAGCAAACGGAAATGATTCTGAGTGCTGTTGTTGTGCATAAAAATTCATAAAGCACCATGACCTAAGGAAGCTCTTGTTAGCAGCAAACACTGCTGCTGACTGCAGGCAGCAGGAGGGGAGGGGGAGATGGAACAGGCCCCATGGGGTGTTCCTTGTCTGACTGGCACGGGGACTCCCAGCAGCTCCACACAAAGTGCAGAAATGCAAAGTGCTGTGAGCCTTCAAGAGCTGAATTATCCTGTGGAGGGGATGAAACCTGCCTGGAACCAACACATCTGGACAACCTAAACCCATCAAGGAACAAGAGAGCTGCTGTGACAGCAGTGAACGGCACAGGGGCTGAGCAACAAAAGAAACCCTGCCTTTCAAGCCAACAACACTGTCCACCAGGAGAAACAGCTTCTTTCCCTGCCTTTGTGATGCCTTCCAAATCACCTCTGGAACACAAGTTTTGGCAGGGAGCCCACAGCCACTGTGTTTCTGCTGTTTTCCTGCAAGAATACCTGAACAGCAGAAGGAAAAAGAATAGAAAGAGAAAAGTGCTGCCCTGTGATGCTTTTGGGGGCAGACTAATGGGAGACAAGACGCTGTCAACAGTTAAGTCAGACAGGTTGCTCCTAAAGATATGAGGTTGTCATTATTTCATGTCTAAAAGTGCGCTATAAATAATGGATTTATGGCTTAGAAAAAGTACCAGCTTGACTAAAATATTTCTTTGCACAAAAATGTTATTGAACACTTCATAAAATGAGTGAAATGAATTTTATGAAAACCTTTTTTGAAGGCTTTTAAACAGTTTAATGCTAAATTCTAGCTCTGCAGTAGAATTGCTAGAGAAATCCAATGAGCAACAGTAGGTTATTATCTCCCACTGCACTTTTATGATTTTCTTGTGTTTATATAATTTCTTTATGTGCCCCTGAAGTAAATTACAATGATGCCTTATTTAGCATCCAGATAGTCAAAAACTGAGGAAACATGAGCAACATGTTCATCAGAACATAAAAAGAATTAAGACAAAAACACATTTATATTCAACTTCTTTGGAAGAATAAGTACTAAACAACAGACTTCACCCTTGCACTATAAAATCTACAAAAATAAACTGATTACCTAAACTAGCAAACATTCACATGTGATTTATGTGTGGTGATCAGATTTGTGCAGAGTCCTCTTGCAATGCAGAAATTAGGCCAGCAGTTCATCCTGTGGGCACTGGGGTGTGGATATCTGCCCTTTGGAGAACAGCCTTTCCACGGGAGAAATGGTACCTATTAATAGTCACAGTCTTCTCTGTGCTGTCAAAATTCATCCCAAGGATATAGCACAGACAGGAGATAAGCTTCCTGGAGATGAAGAAAGACAAAGGATTTCACCCAGAAACCACTGCAGTGAAAAAGTGTGATGTTTTTACCATAAGAATCACATCGGTCTGTCTCCTGCACCTCCTCTCTACCACCAACAGCCCTTGAAGAGCTGGAAGATTGTTAATAACTTGAAATTGTGTAGCACAGATCAGCTGAGCAATAAGTGGTGGCTGACTGAAGGCTCCCTCTGCCTCTGTGTCGTGGTTATGTGACTCCAGAACCAGTGACTCCCTGCCCTCTGAAAAACTACATCACCAGTTCTCTGCTCTGCCTCTCTCCTCACCTTCTATATCCAACACTGCACTTCAACATCTTTTAAGATCTCACCAAGCTCTGCCTCTCCTCTCCTGGCACATCACAGCACCACTTGTCAGGAATCAGTATCACAGCAGGGACCCTGAGCTGGAGCTGGACAACCCTACCTCAAAACCAGAAGCAGCACAACTTGTATCAGCCCAACTCTGAAGCCAAATGTCTTTGCCCTGCAGCTTTGAGGTTCCTGTTTGGGATTCCAGTGAGTATTTGCACAGAGTATGATGTGAGCAAGATGGTCCATCAGCACCAAACTCGAGGATTCCTGTCTTTTTCCTCACATGTCACTGCTTCTTCTTGCCTTTCCCTACCATACTCCCTCCTTCCTTACTCCTAGAAAGGAAGATCCCTCAATGGCTTCTCATGCTTTTCAGCAGATTTATTCTACCAACAGGGCTCCATCAGCTGCTTGAAAGCACAGTCTCTGGCTGCTTGAAATTACAGGAAAATACAAACACTTCAATCAAAAGTGAAGGCGTTCCCTCCTCCCCCCAGCAGACTTCACCAGCTCACATTACATGATACCTTCACACATCATTTTGCTGCCTATTGTCTTATTTAGGGCAAAAATCTAATCAGGTGGAAGGAGTTGTAATGAGCTGCTCTCAGTTGGAAGTTTCCTTGACTTATTCATTACAACACAGGCGTGTTATTGACTGATCTCCTGGGTCAGTGGCTGTGTTATAAGGCACGGCAGTGCTACAGCTTCTGGTCTAAACCCTAGAGAAAAATTATGGTTTCAACAAAAATATGATGTCAGTGGGTGCATCTGAACAAATATAAAAATCAGAACTTTAGATGTTGTATCACAGCCATTGATCTTCTGAGCACAACACACAGTTCAGTTGAACTGGAGCTGGAGCCTCTTTGTAAATGCAGAGGACACAGACTGATCCTACATTTGTGGACCTGCTGTCACACCTGTGGAGGAATATGACATTTCACTGTTAATGCTGCATCGATTCTGAGCAGCCCAAATGACCCCAAACCCAGCAGCAATATCTAGAAAAGACTCTTTTTGACTTTGTTAGTTACAGAGAAAGGGTTTCCCACTGCAATGCAAATGATCGATAATATTCCATTTTAGCAGATTTCCCTAACATTGTGCCGAGAACCCCAGGAGAGCACGAGATGAAATTAAGTTTAGATTCTTACAACATCTTCACTGGGAGAGTCTGAGACACAAGCAGACAGAATCAAAGACGTTCAAATGCATTCAATATGTCTGTGGCTCTGCAGATTGCTGTGAGAAGTTTGTCAATATGAAGTTATTTGTACCCTATAGTGGAGAGAGGTTAGACAAAAATCTCAGTTTGTCCAAGAATTCCCAGAGGGATATAATGGATAATTTCCTTTGAATGCTGGCTGAATAAAGCTGGAAGAAGCAGTACCCTACTGACCATGGGTTTTCTTGTCTTCTGCACAAGCACACATCTGAACTTCGAGCAGTCGCCTTAAGTGCGAACGAAATCCAACGTCTCGATGTGTGTAATTTATTGAAAACTAATCAGCTGAGGTTCCATCCAGGAGAAAAAACAGTGTCCCGGGAGATTTAACCATATAAATAAAATGCTATCAGCAGATGTCAAAAAGTAACAACAAGCAATCACTCACAGGAAACAGCTGCAGTGCAACCAGCACAGAAAGTACCTTATTTACACCAGGATGTGTTTCAAATGCCTCCAAAGCCACAAATTTATTTAGTAAGGGTTTTCCATTAACTAGACAATTAGTCAAAGGTCATGGGGATATTTTTCCTCAAGTTCACAATTAAAACTGTTTGTCTTCAAGATGAGTTTGTTATAATTACAGTGATCTGTCACTTCTTAATGTGATCTGTCATAACTCCTTTTTTTCCTTTTTTAAATTGTTTTCCTTTTTCAATGGCACAAGCTTCTGTCAACACTTAATTAACGTCATTTTTACATGAGTTTTAAGTTAATCTAATAGAAATTATGATATATTCTTAGACGAACAGAAGGTTTACTGTTATGCAAAAATTTACATTAGCTTGAAGTTTGGCCATTAGTAGAAAAAGCAAATAAGTGATAAAAATGAAATATGGGGCCTCACTGGAGAAATAGATGCTTTGTCTGCTCCTTCAGTGGGAAGTTCAAATAACTCAGTGATTTGAGGCTGGAAGTAGAAATTACCATTGTAAAAAATATCTTTTGTTCTACACCAAATCCATGGCAGCTGCTCCCACCCTTATACCCTTGCTTTTATCAGAGATGGGAGAAAAAATATTGCTTGAGATATCTGCCTTGCTCCAGCAGTGCATGGAGACAAGAAGTCAAAGTGCAGGAGCTTTTCATTACATGAGCTATCACTACCAAGTGCTTTTTGCACGTTCCCCACAGATCCTGTGCGAGGCAATATTGCCTCCACCTCCTCAGCCTGGGGTCCTGCTTTCACCTCGTGTGGGAGGTCACAACTAATCTGGGATTCAGCACGCTGCTGCCTCACCACCCCAATAAGAAGCAAAACTATTGGCCAGGAAACGTTAAAAAACCCAAAACCATGGGCATCTACACACAGCTGCCCTTCTTCTGGAACGATAATAATTATTATTATAGAAGCGTCCCCCAATGTACAGCAATATTTTCTGAAAAGGCATCCCCAGGAATGAAGCTTTCCCGTGTGCAGCTGATCTCCAAAGAGCCCTTGGTGGTAGGAGTTTGTTTCAGAAATAGAGAGTGACGCATCATTTACGATACAGCAAAGGAAATGAGAGTGAGTAATAAATCCACTGTGCAATATTTTCCTTTCAAAATGGATCCTGTAGGTTGCTGGCCTATTTTGCCAGCTGCTGAATGAGTAATGCCATGCCTGAAGATCTGCTCAAACCATTTATTCTGTGGATTGTTCAACTTTCCCTGTGAAAAACCTAAACAAGGTTCCTCCCATTTTCAGGGGAAATCTTTGGTTTCTTGTCTTCTCCATCAATAAATCTGACAGAAAAATAACAGTTTCTCTTAGTGGCTTTACCAAGTTCTCTCAAGCGAGTTGCCTCAACCTTTTATTCAAGGAAGCAGTATAAAGCTGATTTCTCCAGACAGATCTGATAAAAGCCTAAATAACAGACCTATAATCCTTTTCAGCCCTCAGTCTAAAAATCAGACACAGTTTATGAACAGCTTTTCAGAATGCCTTCAAAATCTAAATTGCATTTAATTTCTCATAATTCTCATAAAATGAGCTGGTAATTAAGCTTTTGTTTCACTCAAGTAACAAGCCAATTCCAACACACAGATCATTCTATAAACCATGTAAAAAAATCAAATGCTTAATTGCAGCCTGCTAAAGTACAAAACTCCTGAGAATAACAAGGAAAGCCACCTCTCAAAACTCTGCTGGATTTTAAACTTGCTAAACTTATTCTCATCTATTTCCAACAATACCAGTGCTTGAGTAACAGTTGCAGAACCAAATAACCTTGGTTTGAATTTTGACTCTCACACTAAGATCAGACAAGTCGCACTGCTGAGAACAATGTAATTAAAATTGCACCATGTAATCTTGCTCTGCACAGTCATTCCCAGAACAGTTTCTATTCACATCAAACACAGGCTTTTATACTTTAAAGAAAGGCAGGCTTTGGCATCTTCCACAAAAGAATTGACCTGAGGGAAAGTATATTCTGTCAGTCAGGATCATTTATAAGCAACCTGAAATTTGTTTGCATAGATAAACCAAGGAAAGACTATCAGGCTACTGAAGTTTCTGCCTCTTTTAGTAACTAAGGAACAGTGAAAAAAAAACCCCAACCAAATAAAAAATCAACAGAAAACACGTAGAGCACAATAGTAATTATTTGATGATCCAGGTGACACTGGTATTCATGTTTGCTATTTAAATGGGTGGCACTGCCACACGTGCTCATGTTTAAACAAGCAGCATTGTATAGGAAACAAGTGACAATGCAAAGTTGTGCCAATCACTTGATATGATCTGTATTTCAAATATACACTCTACTTCAGAGTGCCATTTGCTGTTGTCTGGCTGTCAACCAACCTGCACTTTGCATCACTGGAACCACAAGCTAAGATTGGGATCAGTGCAGTGTTTGATTCCAAGACTTTTTGTCAGCCTCGGGAACACGGATCAGGCCATGACTGACGGTTTACACAAAATCTGTGACCAATGAATAGTAATTTTTTTTCTTATATTCAACTCCACAGTCAACAAAAGAGTGCAGTGAAAAGCCATCTGAGCCAACTTCCCAGATATGAACACCCACAACAAGGACTGGGTAGGAAAAAGCATTACCTGAAAAACGAAAACAGGACAACTTTAGTGTGGAGATTAAGGGCACCAGAATACCCCTGGTGAATAAGATTTCTTTTCAGTAATATACTTTTATATTATTTCTGATGTGTGTCATATTCATTTTCATATGGCACTGGACACAGATCAGACAAGATGCTGCCTTACCACAGAGTAACTGTAGATTAATTACCAGGTCAGTAATGTAGCTAAAATTTTATTACCAGATAATCTCTTAGATTTAATAAATAACCCTAAAACTAAGTGAATTCCATCCACCATCATAGTTGCCAACACAACAAAATTTGCCAGTTGTTCAGTGGCAGCTCTACATCCACCCAATTTCTTTCTTTGAATTACTACTTTCATTTTTCCGAGTCAAGTAGAATTAAAAAACATGATTTCTCATCTTCCTTTTTCTCTCCTTAGGCTGGGTATAGGTGCCACTAATTGCAAATGCTCTGCTGAGTGCACTGAGGATTAGTCATACAGATTCCCTACGCTCTCACCTGACTGTGCAGCATTAGAATGCACAAACCTCAGCACATCTGTTTGAATAAATGTCTCTTGCCTTTCACATTAGAATAACTGCAACGATTATAATGCTTATGAAGCTTAAAGAGGTGAGATAATAATCAGTCAGTCTTTACTTTGCTTCTGGTTATAAAGCCATTAAAAAGAGGAAAAAAACCACAAAACCCCCGAAACCACTGAATCTGTGCATTTTTCCAGCTCGTGTGCCCTTCCAAAGCATTAGTCTCTTGTGACAAATAGAGCCCCATCCTTCTGAACACTGATATTCCTCATTCCTGTTCCACTTTGCTAATGGCTACAATGGTGACACACAGAGAATTCATTTGGTAAACCTGATTTGCCAAAAGTTTTCAAGTGACACGACGTTATATATTTCTGCACGTGGCTGCTTAGTGACTTTGTAGTAGTTCCAGCCAGGCACCGAGGCGTAAATAAATAATTATGCCATACCAGAGAGTGAAAGTGAGACATTTATAGATTTAGGAATAGAAAGGTTATCAGAATTCATCATCTAGGAACAAATATAATATCCTCAGCTCCCCTGTCTAGCACGCATCCAGCAAGAAATATGTTATAAACTCTGCTGACAAGTGAGTTTATAACTTGGGAGTTTGAAGTTTAAATGAACTCTGCAGCTAATTAAACTCAGCTCAGTGCTTCTGGAGGTGTATGTTTGCATTTTAGCCCACGCTTTATTCTGGAATAAACAGTTGCCATTCACTCATCCACACATTCGAAAGCTGACAGATTCCAGGGAAATGAGAGTACAGAAATGCCACACACTTTCTTGTGGTTCCCAAGGAATGGAGAGTGATTAGATAACTCACAGAAATCCAATGCACAGAGGCAGCTGTGGGAGCCCTGCAGACTCTGAGGACATGATCAGACTGTAGTGTCAACACAGTTCCCTCCACCCAACTTTGGTGATGATTCCAATATGAAAGATTGGTTTTACAACTCCACACTTGTCTTAAACATTTCAAAGTGATGGATGTAATTATTCACTAGAATCGTTTAACAATAGGCTAGAACTTGCATCAATGAATATTAACTAAAAAAAAAATTAGTTTTCAAGTACCAAAGGCTTTGTGTATTCAGTCTGATAGACAACTTTCATTCCCTCCCTCCCCTTCTCTTTCCCCTCAGTGTTTTGCATAAATACTCCGTTATTACAAAGTCCTGCTGTCTGGAAACTGGTGATACTTATTATTGCAGAGGCAATGGCTGCTATTGTACTGAAATGTAGAGTGATATAGGTGCAGTGCTACCATTATACTTTAAAGTTTTTCATCTTGTGTAATTTTTGGAAAGCGATTCTTAATCATCACCTCCAAGACCTTTTATTTTGCAAATCTCTTCATTAAAATTTCCTTTCAAAGCTGAACAGAACCAGATTTCGTTACAACCCTGATAGATATCCATTAATGTTTTGAAGTTCTGCCAGAGACAAGCCTGGAATGAGAATGTTCTTTACCAGGGAAGCTTTCACAGAAGAGTAAATTACAGACAGAGAGCTGGATGCTGAACTGGCACAAACAGCACAGCCCTGCCAGCCTTTTCCTACACATGGAACAGTTATCCCAGATGTATCCCATCCCAACCCAGGAGAACCTTTCCTTGCAGAAGAAAGTAGATTACCTGGCCTTGAGAAGCAACCAAGAAACAAAATACAGACTCTTTACCTTCCCCACAACTGTGCCTGTCTTTGAAGAACAAGACTTTCTGCTGTTTGTACACTCAGCACCAAGGATGAACGAGCTCAGTCCTTCAAGGAAGGGTTTCTCTTGCCATGATTTCCAGCTCACCTCTGTCCCACCAACTCTCCTTTCCACAGAGACTCCTACACAGCAACTGAGAATGAATTGTACTGCTCAACTCAGTTACCTTTCCAAAGTTGTTTCCCAATTCTACATTCCTCCTCCAGCTTTCCAAGCCATCAGAGGAGTAAACATTATTTTAGTATCACGTTCACTTGCTGTTCCAGTAGGAGACTGTACATTTCTCTTCCTTTTTCTTTAGATGTATCTAGAAAACTTGGTAGCCATGGAAAATAAACCAATTTTTACCTGTATTAACATATCAGGGATTCCAGGTTCTGTAACTGTGAATTGCTCATTTGAGCTCACACAGCCAGTCAGTTCCATAAAACCATGGAATCAGTAAGGCTTGAAACGACCTTTAAGATCATCAACTCCAACTTTTAACCCAGCACCACCACTTTGTTCACCATCAAACCATGTCCTCAGGTCCCATATCCACACAGTTTTTTGAACAGGGATGGTGACTCCAATACTTCCCTGAGCAGGTTGTTCATGCTTTACAACCCTTTCTGTGAAGAAGTTTTTCCAGAGCCAGTGCAGGACCTGCCAACTGCCCATAGGTCTGCAGGGCACTACTCTGTACAGAAGTCTCATCAGTACACCGGGGGAAGATGCCCACACCCCAGAAGAGCAGCATTTTGACACAAGCATCAACTCTTGCTTAGGAAAAAACCTGGAACTCCCAGGATCATTGATCAGCACCTGCAAACTAGGCTCAGAAAATTAACTACCACCTAAAAGCACCGTCTGACAGTAGATGGTGTCACAAAGACTGTCACTCTCAGCTTTTGGTGTGCAGAATCATGTTAAATTTACTTCATTGTCTCTGTACAGAAGCCATCATTTTTTTTATTTGCACTGAAATAGGTTTTGGCTACAAATATTGAAAATTCTTCTGTTCAAAATGCATAATATGACCTACAGGAATCAGGCACAGCCACAGAAGCTGCCTGAGAAAGTTCATCTCAAGGGCAAGCACATATAAAGAATGTTGAAAACGTTAGACAGGGATGTTCAAATTGATATTTGGGATTAAAAAAGGATATTTGAAATTCAGTAGTACCAACATGAGCATCCAAGTGCTGAATATGGACAATAACTAGACACTAATATTTTAAAAGTCAAACTGGTGCATTTAATGGTTATTAGGAGTGGAATAAAATGCACCAAAGAAGCTTCAAATACCACAGCTCCGTTCCCATTCCCAGCTAGGTAGTATTTATACATCATGGACCAGGCTCTTAATGGGCAGACACCAGTTCTCCAAATGGCACAACATGGAGTGACATCAGCAGGGAAAATCAAAAAGCAGCAATTAGATTCTGCAATGTGTTACAACATTCTGCTTGAGAGACAAATGGAAAAGAAATGCACATATTCCAAAGGAAAGTGCTACCGGTCGTTTGAGCAAGTTCTTTAATTCTTAGGCCATGGGACAGATGGAGATTTCATTAATGGTGAGAGTTGTTTCTGCATGACAGAAAAACTGCACCCAAAATGAGTCCTCCTGGTGCTGAGCTGCCAGAGCTACTTTAGTGAAAGGATCACGTGGGGGCTTTTTAATTCTGCCTCTACCAATTATTTCAAACATGAGTTTTCATTCTAGGTCAAACAAAAAAAAAATATTTAATGTTAAGAACATTTTTTAATTTAAGCAAGGGGGGGAAAAAAATACCCAAAAAATCCCTCAGATTTTCAAATTTAAACAAATTTCTGGGCCAAAAAGCACTTGTTCTCACACATGCATAATGTTAATTATGAGGCATTACTCCAACATGTGAT
This sequence comes from Chiroxiphia lanceolata, assembly GCF_009829145.1. Lineage (NCBI taxonomy): Eukaryota > Metazoa > Chordata > Aves > Passeriformes > Pipridae > Chiroxiphia > Chiroxiphia lanceolata. Next base: position 5,445,946 of record NC_045649.1, on the reverse strand, counting down.
ACTGCTTGAGAGTCACATCAGAAACAGAATTTCAGTATTGAAAAAAAGAGATTTATGCATTTACAAAAAATACAAAATCACCAGGACCCCATTAAAAAACCACCACCTTCCAGCCAGTGAAAATATTTAGTGCTCTTTATCTTGTTTCAAGTACTGCGTGAGGCAAACCAGGTAAACTATTTCTCTATTACTTTTTTTTAAACAGACCCAATATCCATTCTATGTGGAAACAAATGCTGGTGATGTGTAAATTAACTTCTTGTTTATTAAAATAATATCACGTTCCCACAGGCACAGAAGGGAATTAGGGATTTCTCTTTTCAGATGTTACCTCCTCCATAAATCTTAAAGGTTTATACATAATTAATTAAAAACTGTTGCAGTGTATAACTCATCATTACATATATCAGCTAACATTTCTCATTAAGGCTACAGATTTTGCAATTGCAGCTGCTGCATGGAAAATAAGGTCTCTTTATATGTATCCTTCATAAAACAGCCTATGTTGCAGATTCCCATTTTTTTCCTGTGGTTTGTTGTTTGTTTTTTTTTCCCTGGCAGATATGAACATTTCTGCTGTTGCTTTAAGACAGCATTTACCTGAGAAGCAGGAGTCCAAATCCAGCATTTTAAGAAAGCCCCCCCTCAAAAAAAAGAAACTTCTTAGCAAACATCAGAGCAGAGCAAATAATTCACAGCAATCCTTTATTTATGGGATTTGCCATTTATTTTTCTATTCACCACAGATTGCTAAATTCTTATATGTAAATTATTCATGAATTTCTGCCAATGCTTCTCCCATTTAAATTACTATGAAAATGTAGTTGCAATTATTCAGATTTCAACATTGGCTCTCTCAGGTTTTTGGAGCACTGGTTCTGTTCCATGATTGGTCGCAACTTGCCAGTTTGGAATTGGTTTCAAACATTACACTTGAGTACACAGTTCAAAATTTACTTTGTCAGTTCTATACTTGCAATTTGTGCTCTGAATATAATGTTTTCTGACATTTCCATACTGACAAAAGCTCGAGTGTAGACACAGCCATATCTTGCTTCAATGGGCATTTCAGGGGCATTATTTCAGTCATTCTCAGTGCCAAAGCCATTACCAAAACACATAAGACAGGCAGGAGAGGGTTTAGACATTAACTGCCTCTGTGTTTTCTGCTATTTATGAAGGTGTCTGAGTCAGTAGGGCTTTGTTAACAATCCCAGCTGGTTGCTGTTCAAGCCATCCTTAAATTTGTACCCAGCCCTTCAGGGAGGAAAACAACAGATCACAGCACTGGAGCCCAACAGGTGGCAAAGAAATGTCCTTCCAAGCAGTAGGTGCAGACCTTGGCTCATGAGGCCATTCCCTCCACCCAGGAGGGAGAACTCTGCCCTAAGGAGCTGTTAATCACTTTAGCTAAAGCATCTTGGCATCCCGGCAGGCCAGCCCTGGACACAAGTCCCAAATCTCCTCCAGCATCCGGAGCTCACGGGTGTGCACAGGGGGAAGCCCTCACCACTGACCCTGTCAATTTTTACCAAAAGAAAGAGGTGGGGAAACTTAGGGACACCGAGACAGTTCACTACCAGATCAAAACTAGAATTCCCCTGATGCAAGATGAGGCTGAGGGGTTCTCATTCTTCGCTCTCCTTGGGTTTTGTTTCCGGGTTTCACTGCACCCACTTCAAACACAAGTGGAAGGGGGAACGTGAGGAGTGATTCAGTCAATATCAGCATTACTGAAGGCCACACAACATTTTCATCTCAAAACCTCTGAAGCCACCCGTGCTGTGAATCAATGTTGGCACCTTTATTATTAAAACATTGCTTTGTGCCCGGTGACCCTCACATCGATGGGCCAACGACCTGAGGTTAAACAGAGATCAGGAGGGACAGGCAGAGCAAACAGAGGGACAGAAAACACTGCAAGTTTCAAAATGGCAAATCACCATTCTGCCAAACTTTTAACAGTTTACTTTTCCCCATCACTTTTCAGAAGAGAACGATTATAACAGAATCTCCCCATGTTAGCAAGTAATGCATTTTACATTAGAGAGCCTGATCTGCCTTCACAAGATTGAACAGTGTTTGCAAGCCAGTAAAGCCACAGCACTTACTGTAATACATCCCTCTCTCCCCCAGAGTGATGGAGGGGGCACTCACTTGAAAAAAAGATCCAAATATGAAAGTCTCATCATGTGAAATGAGGATAGATTATGTACTACACTCACACTGCTCCTTTCAGGAGGGAAGTTTACCCCAGAAATGCACCTTTGTAATGGTACAGACAAAATGCAGTCAAAGAAAGAGCAGTGTAATCTAAAATTAAATCTAATGTAATCTAAAAAGTCAACCTGAAATTACAGAAGGAATTGCAGCTGGGATTTAGAAACAAAGCATTTTTTTAAGAGGATGTATTTTGTAGAAGTTTTTCTTTGAAGTCCCCGGGCAGCACATCAAAGAGGGAATATAGCATGCTTATTCTCTAGGGATGGCTCTTAAAAAATCAGAAAAACTGTACTGGGGACACATTTTGTCAGTGCTCTCAGCAGAACACACAGAGGCAGGTTCTGTGTGTTGCCTTCAATGAAGATTTGATCAAATCACAGCTATTTGATAATATTTCGGTACAAAGAGCAGCACTGGTGCTGCAGAGCTGGGAATAAGTCATCTCTCTGCTACACCAGACACAGGAACATGGGATGTCACCCAGGGCATTATCCACTGAGCCACCTCACTGGGACCACCTGGAAGAAAGGTGCACTTTGGGTGATTTCTTTCAGCAGCATCGAGCTTTTTATTTTTTATTTTCCAACAAGTATTTCAATAATATTTCAACAGTACCTGCGGGATCCACCTGAACGCTTTTGGAGCCCAGATACTTATTAGAGGAGCAGAAGTCAATCAGTTAAATTAAAAAAATAAAAAGAAATAAAAAAAAATCTAGATGGTGCATTGCAAAATTTTGTGCAAGCCACTTACGCCGCAGAAAATTGATTTTCCCACAGGTTCTGCAGCTTTGCACTCCCTTTTGAAGTACAGCAGCTAGATATATTTTGCTACATATATTTCTCTGAGCTAGAGCCCAGAATGGTTTTATATTCTGCTGAACATTTTCCAGCTGATTAATGTTATGTTTACCAAACTATAAATATAGGATGATGCCTCCTTGAAGAAGTGATTTAACTTTTTTCCTCTATTTTTGTAAATTGCTTTTGCTGTGTGTTTTTAAATAAATGGTGTAAACATAAAACTAAAATGCTTTATATTTTAGAGACATTTTCTTTTTTAATAACAAGCAGTATCAAAATAGCAACACCCACCCTGTGCACAAACACAACTCGGATCTTTAACACACAACTCGTGGGGAAGTTTAATACAAACTTAATAAGTTATTTGATTAAAAGAGAAAATTATTGTGTAATTAATGAGTTGACATTATAAAAGGTTTTCTAAGTACAGTCTGTAGTTTAGTGGCTTCTCCATGTCCCTTCTAGGAAACCTTCTTTGCTGCCACAAACCCTTTTTTGGCTTTTTTGTTTGCTTTCTTGCTTCAGAGAGATTTGGGACACAGAGTTTTTGTCTGCCTTTATCTGTACACTGGAATATTTCAAGAGGATGCTCATCCTTGCCTGCTGCAAGTTCATTTGTGCCCTCTGGCAGAACTGATTCCTGGACCTGAGCTCGGACCCCTAAAGGCAAAGGGGTTTCTCACTGCTCTCAGAAGGTTTAGATTAGGCCGGAATTGGAAAATATTGTTGTTGAGATGTAACTGTGCTGACATTCTTTACTCAGAGGGTGGGGAGGCCCTGGTACAGGTTGCCCAGAGGGGCTGTGGATGCCCCATCCCTGGAATAGTTCAAGGCCAGGCTGTTTGCTCTGAGCAACCCGACCTAGCGAGCGGCAGCCCTGCCCAGGGCGGGGGGTTGGATGTGATGAGCTTTAAGGTCCCTTCCAACCCCAACCAGCCTGTGATTCCAGGATTCTGTGACATGCCAGCCTTCACAAAAGCATTTTTCTTTCTCACTTTTCTTCATTTCACAACTCAACATTGGTAATGCCCAATACATAGAGAGATTTCAGTGCCAGTGCAAGACACCCCGGGAGCAGATGACATTCTCCCCTGGCCCCACTGGGATATGGGTCCTATGAAAATGCCACAACAACCCTGGGCAAGGAAATGTCCTTGGTAATGATTTCACCCCCCCAAAACAGGGTTCCTTTCCAAAGCTCCCTACATAGCAGCTGGTTTCTCACCTCAGATTTGGACATTTTTTACACAGCTCGGTACTTTTCCCCTGTGCTCGGCATTCCGGAATTTTTTGTGCAGTGTACAGATTATAAACAATGCTAAAATTAATTTGTAGCTCATGCATTCAGCTTCACCCTGACTTAATCATTCTGCTGTGTGTTTACTTAGATAAATGCTTGACAATGTTATTGACACTTCAAAGAAAATAAGCCACTTTCTTTATGCACATACATCAGCACTGCTCACATTCACCAAAAAAAAAAAAAAAACAGAGCCGAGAGGGATAAGATCAAAAATAATCCCAGCTTAATCCAAATTCCATTTCCCCAAATTTGCAAGCATTGTAGTGCAAATATTTCACTAAATTATACTATTCTGTCCTACAAGCAGCAAGGAGCCATGAACAACAATCTGATTAGTCAGGCCCTGTTGTGAATGGCATTAAAATGATTTGTTTTTCTCCCACCTCTCAACTCCCTCTCATTTGAGAGCACCGTTGGTTTGAGTCCTTGAATAAACTCCCTTCCAAATAAACTGACGACTCCTGACAGTTATTGGGGAAAACAAATTGTTTCCATCAGAAACAAAGAACCTAGCAAGGTAGTAGTAAATAATGCTTTTTTTTTTTACTAAATGAATTGATTTTTCTGCATCAATACTTTTAGATCTTACGTTTGGGTTTAACACAGTAAAGGAAATCTTCATTTTACTATAACACTATTAAAGTGACATATCTTTACTTGCCTTACCTAAACCTCTGTAATACAATTGGGGAAAAAAAAAACCAACCTCAAGAATCATATTTTCTTTTAATATCAAAGCACAAACATTTCACAGAAGCATGTTAGGTTACTTTGAAAATTCAGAATAAAAGAATGCTTTGTTTCCCTCTTTTTTGATTGTACAGATTCATCTCACTCTCCTCTTCAATTCATGTCAACAAGCTCTTTGGGGTCCTACATAGAGCTTTCATAAATATATCCAATACTGATGCTGGTATCAGATTGGATACCAGATTTACAATCTGGTAAATATGCAAAGCAAATGTTTTGTCATTATAACTGTTGGTTGTTTTGCTGTAGAAACAGTAATGTTTCTATGTTTCTACTTCTTTCTATTGTTGTTTCACAGCTTTGAATTCTTGTCCAGATCTAAAAGAAAATAATCTTCTGTTTGGGATTTTTAATTATTTTTTTTACAAAATTTGGAAATTTCTGTTGGACAAAGATTTTTGCCACCAGGTTCTCTTTCTGTTATGGCCTCTTAGAGCACTGCAAGGCTAAAACAGGGTAAAATGGGAAGAATAAGCACTGAAAAAGCAACCATTTCATTCGATGTTTGCTTAAAAATACTTTGTGATTTAAAGACAAAACGTTGATATGAACCCTCAGTTGTCAGCAGCCACCCCAGCCTGACAATACCTCCCACCCACAGTGCACATTTGATTGCAGGAAGGTGCTGCACAACATCAGCATCTGCTCTTGCAGAGAACACTGAAGGAATACGTTATCAATAAGTGCTTTTCAAGTCAGATTCTGCTCACTTTATTTAGCTGAGTAGCCTTTTTGAAAAAGACCTTGTCAATATTAGATGAGTGTGATTTTAAACTACGGGTTTTTTTAAGTTTGTTGGGAATTGCAGGTGGAATTCCCATTGGTGGAGCACTGAGCACACTTCTAGAATAATATATAAACCACTTCATTAAGAATATCAATAATCACAATAAGTTTCTGAAACATTTTTCCATCTTGCTGGGTTTGAAATCTCTTCTACAAAAACATTCAGAAGTACAATCTTTAAAGCTCACACTACTTATTCTCTGTTCTGCCATTAGTTATGTGGTTTCCTATAATTTTGCCCCCCAAAAATTATTCAGTAGAGATGCTGCCAAACAGTGGAGCGTGTCTGCAAATATCTCCTTTATAATAAATATTAACAGTGTGGGATCCGCTTGAAACTTTTCCCTAATGCTTCTCAAATATTTAATGAATTCTGAGTGAAGAGTTTGTGATGTTCCCAGGAATCTGTGGTCAGGAAGACTGGCAGTCACATCTGGCCTCTCTGGTTTCAATGACTCTAACCCAGCCACCACTGAATGCATAAATACGAGTCATGTTGTGTGCTCTGATTCCAAATTGCAAAGTCTGAACACTTTTACAAAACACAGATTCTCCCAGAGTTCCTCTGGCACCCTGGAAAAACTGGAGCCAACTGATAAGATCTGCTGTAAAGTCCTAATATATGTAATTAATGCTGAAGCAGCTGTGCACGTGCTCCCCTCGGTCACAGGTACAGGGGTATATCTGCACACCCAGTGGCTCATTGTGTATTTACTCACCATAATTACTTGTGTACCTTTGAGAACTGCCAAACTTCAGAGCACGTGAAGTTCTGAAAACCTCTGTCTGTTTGTTTTTAGCACAGAGATCTTCTTTTCTCCGTCCTAGTTGAATATTAGTGTTGCACGCAAGCAACTGGGACTTCAGATAAGGCTGAAAGATATTTATGCTCCAAGAACGCTGTTGTGTCAATTTAGGGAGTTAAAAACACACCATGTCATAACTCTTTGAACAGTTGATCAAGTTGATCAATAAAACCCAAGAAACAGACCCGATTCAGATGTTAAGGACCACGATAAAACAAAATCCCTTGTGTTAATTTCCAGAAGTGAACACTTTGGAATTTTAGCACAGATTCTACAAAACTGCAGCAAAACACAAAAAAAAAACAACAACAATAACAACAAACCAACCTCTGAGCTTCAATTAGTTATTTATTGTGCTCCAGTTATTTATTGTGCTCTTGCACTGTGAGCTTTCCAGTGTGTTATGCACTAAGGAATTGTAGAGGATGGCTGCCTGACTATATTTTCTATACACTTGACAGCTGCTTTCAACACAGTGTTGTTAACTTGAACCTGCATTCAATAGAGCCTCTTTCTATATTATTGTGAGCAGCACATTATAGTCTATTTTTGTTTAGCACCTTTCTTTCCTTGCTGACTGTTCTGTGTGGATAGTTCAGGCTTTGTCAGTAATACCTGAAACCTGCTGAGGTGACCAAAAAATGGTGGTGGCTGGAGAAGACATTCCCACAAAGCACCGTGGTCTTGGGCTCATCAGCACAAGTGTGTGTTAACACAGCAGGATTCAAAACCAGCTCACCACACGTGGACCAGAAACAAGTATCATGATAACTGTGAAAAGTGTAAGAGGATTATTTGGCATGGAGCATTCGACACAACATTCCTGCTGTTCCAGCAGCAAGTCAGCCACCCACAGCACTGTTCTCCCAGAAAAAGGCAATCTTTGCAACAAAAAAGGAAGGGAAAGGAAAGCTCTCATCAGACATCTCCAAAGGGACTGAGACAGCAGCACTTCAATACTTTCAAAAATGGATCAGCCTCCTCCGTGGGCTTTCCCACTGATTATCCTCCCAGGAATGGTGGAAAGTGAATTCATGGGCTCTTCCAGCCTCCAGCCCCCTGAGACATGCAAGGTCACTGCAGGCTGCCTTGGGAACTGCTGCCTGCCACACTTGCTTTTATTGAGGGAATATTTTGTGTGAAGAGGAGGGATAGCTTGGCAAATACCAAGGAATGGAAAACAAAGGAGAGTTTTGAGGTCTAATTCTTTCCCAGTGAGGCAGAGGGAACACACACTTTTGCGCAGCACTGCGTGATATGTCCTGAGTTGATCACAAACTATGAACAAAGTACAAGATATTTTATGTGTTAATAACACATTTTACATGTTATAGCATCGTTCCACTGATTCTGCTACGATCGAGGTCACACACACATGAAATTCTTCAGCAGCACCAAGGCTGCTTTCTCCTTGAAGTATTATCCCAACTGAACAATAAATTATTCAGAGCAGTTTTTAAAAGTGTCTAAAAAGACACTGCAACTTTCCTTCTGTTCCTTATACACTGAATAATGGTTTAAAGACACCAGAAGAAAAGACCTCTGGGAGTCAATTTAGACAAAATAGAGAAACTTCAGGATTAGGAAAACTGAGTCTGAGTTTTGTACTTTACAAGAATAAGACCAGAAGCTCATAATGAATCATATTATCAGGCTTGAGCACTCACAGACCCTACAGAGTTCCAAGAACCAGCTATGGGCCCTAAACAGGGTTTTTCATGGCCTCTCAAGGTTTAATTCCCTCAAGTGTCAGTGCATATTCAGACTTGGCACTCCTGTTTCTCCACTTTAGCTGCAGAGAGGTCACCTGGGGGGACTGTTGGCTGCTCCCTGCCTGACCTCAGGCCTGGACAGCTCCCGCAAAGACAGAAATCCCAGCAAATACACCCACAGCACTGCAGCACAGTCACAGAGAGAGCAACTCAGACACGTGGTAAAGGCAGGGAAAGAGAAATTCAAACATCTGCTTTGCCAAGTGTGGCAAGGAAATAACCTCGGGGTCAAACCCTCCCGTCCTTTGCAAGGCAAATCCTTCTCTGAACGCCAAGAACACGAAGGTTAAGGATTTTCAGCTCCTGCCTTCCTTCTGCCTACAAAAATGTACAGCTAGGAAAAGTAAATCCCTCTGTCTGACTTTCAGAACCTTGGAGGAAGAATAATTCTGTCTTTTAGGAACTTTTAAAGAGAAACAAGTGCAAGGCTGTGTGTTAGAAAGCAAAGCAAGGAATCAGAATCAAATATTTGAACAGTTAACTTCATTCTGCCTCAAGCAATTATTCCATAAAATATATTGGTAGAGAATAGCATAAAGTGTCAAAGTTCTCCAAAAAGTAGTACAAAAGCCTGTAAATAAGAACATAACTACTAATAGATTATAATGCTAAGTATTAACATTATTATTCTTGCTACAGATATTTAAGTTTAAAGTTTCACTCCATGAAAGCTTTGTTTTATCAAACAAAAGTGGCCCTATCCACCCAGACTTTCCTTTTTCATTAAGCCTTGAAATTATTTTGCATCTCAGTATGAAGAAAAAACAAAGGTAATTTTCTTAATGCAAAAAATTCTGTAACAATTAAAAGGACATTCTGCTATGGTCAATCACAAGGCTTACAATAATGTAAAATGTAATTTCTCCAGCTTAGTCTAAAGAGCAGATACAAGTGTATGTCTGTTCATAAAGGTGTATCTTTTCCAGTTTTATTCCTTATTGGAGAAATCTATAAGTTACTGCAAACAAATTTTTTCATTTCAATGCAAATTTCCTCTGGAAATACTTTGGGGTTTTGTTTTTTGCTCGTTTTTTTTTTTCCCATTTCAATAACAACTTTAAATATAAATAACTGAGAAAGCAGATTTATAAACATATGAGCATCCAGAAGGGAAAAAAGCCACCATTTACAGTATGTCTTGATGTTAAGGAGTAGAACAACTAGTGTTTTAAGGATCTGCATGTAGTATCGTATATTAGTATTAGTATTAGTCTTCTACTCTTGGCTACTAAATAGTGCCAGGGACAATGTTTTGAGGTTTTCCTCAGACTTAAACTATCTTTCATAATGGATTCCAAAACAACTGTTCCAAACAAACTCATTAAACCCCCTTAGATTCTGGCTCAGAAAACACAAGCACATTCCACTCAGGCCTATAAAACCTCCAGAGTAGAACCAAGTTAAAAGAAAACTATGCAAGTAACTTAGAGGGAAAAGACTGATTTAACTCTTCATCTTTCATAGAGAAGTCCCACAGCTTCAGGTGAAGTTAGGCAGAGCTGTAGCATGTGTGGGCTTCTAAAGAAAATCTTGGTTACTGTGGACCTTTAATTACAGATCCAGCACAGCCACGCTGAGGTCCTGCAACATTCTGATGGTACTGCAGGAGATCTGCAACCTAGGCCACAAATCTGTAAAAATTAACACAGAAAGGACTTGAAATGCTTGAGGACCACTAATGAATCCCACCCTGCAGCTCAAAAAACCCCAAACCAAAGTTGCTGAGGTTGCCGTGTCAGGACTCGAACGAAGCCATTCCCCCAGTCGCTGTTTGCTAAGCAGGGCTCCCAGGGCTGCAATCCTAAAACACACGCTGCTCAGCAGAAAGAGGATTGAAGGTATTCTATTAAACTGAGATTGCTCCAGTGGCCAGTCTTTAAAGCCTTCTACATTTGTATCAGACAAAATAGGGGCAGCTCAGTGTTTTAGAGCTATTGAAATTTAAACCAAGGCACGCCCGAATGACAACACTTGCTGAGGCAAAGTATTTCTTCTGAAAGGCAGAGTGTTGGGGCAGTTAATCTTTGAAATCCTGGTAATTGCTGATATATCTGCCAGACTCTTGAGGATCTTTTTAAAACAGAAGGCAGAATATAGGCACAAGAAATTCTGTACAGACCCACCCTCCGAGGCGATGACAAAATTATTCTCAAAGGTCCACTGAGCACTTTCTCTGCCCTGCTCATCCTGTAAGGTCCTAAATAATGGACATAACACAAACCAGCCTGGTTTAAAGGCTTTTTCAATGAAGAAATGATTTTATATCCACAGGAATCAAATGACAAAAGATTTGTTATATATCAGGAGACATTCTTTCCCCTTGCTCCAAGCCTGACTAAGACCTGATGACACAGTGATGCAATGCTGCAGTTGGCAGTGTTTTCCATAAAAAACAGTCTATAAATATGGATTCGATGATGCCTGATGTTATACTTTTCCCATTAATTTTAAACAGCAGCTGTACCATTAAAACATACAGATTTGAAACAAAGACAGCAAAAGCAGCACAAAAGCTTCAAAGGCTTTGCTTGTTTTCTGGTCATATGTTCAAAACCCTTTGATGTTACCACGGCCTTTACCTGTACTCCTGCAAAAAGAGCTGTACATCAGGAATAGCTCCCAAGGGAACCATGGAATATCCAAGGAGCAGCTCTTACTTTACTCTCTCTGATGTTCCCTGGGGACTCACGTTATCCAAATCCAGAAAGTTCCTTGGGAAGAGGTAGCAGGGCACAGGACAACCTACAAGCTGAGAGTGGAATAGTGGGATCTGCTCTTTGGAACTCCACAGGGATAACAGGAGCTGGGCAAGAGGACAGCTGCTGGAGGGACAGGTGGAATGGCCACGGATTCCATCAGACAAACCCCTTCTCACAGCCTGCATGAGCCAGTGCCAGTGCAGTAGAGTTGACTGAGTTATAGATTTCATGAAGAACTTGAATTTCCTTAAAGCTTTGTGCAACCAGACTGGACATTCCCCAACCTGCATAAATGCAGAAAAAAAAACCCCATACAATCTGCTATTACAAATTTCTCTTGGAATTGGCTGCAACATCAGAAGATACACAAGAGGAACCCACCACTGCGAGTGAATCAAGAGCAAATTAGGAAAATTGTTGCCTATGGCAATGTTGTATCTCCAGCATCCACAGCCTGTGTCTAACATGGCCTCTCCTTGGCTGAGGACCCATCAGGACTTCCAGACCTTCCTGCATCCCTGAAGGAAGCCCAGACCCCATGGCAGCTTGTGCAGCTCTGTCACAGCCTGTTGAAGCAGCATCAGTGAGGAACAGCAGTTAAGGCAGCTGTTCAGCAGTTGGCCTTTTTATCACCAGCCAGGGAACACTAAAAACACCACAACTGAGATCAGAGCAGGAAGATCTGTCCTATAACACAAACAAGCTGCCCTGGCAGGCATTAATCAGGCTGTACAAGTATGGAGAGCTGATTAGACTAACAACTCCTCTCTGAGGCTCCACGATTAAAGCACAATGAAAATACATATACAGCCAAAGACACACCAGAGGGTACTGAACACAACGTAGGTGTCAGCACTGTTAACACTGTATTTTGCAGCAGCCATAACAGCCAGTTATTGAGCTGCTGGGCAGTTGTCTGAGCCAAACATAAGGCTTTGGAGCCTTCAAAATATTTCACACGAGGCTTAAAGGAAACTGTAGAGACCTTATGTGTTGTAACAAGGCCATTTTCAAACTGATTTCCTGCCATTACACCCAAACCCAGGCCTGTTCTGACAGTGTAGCAAACATCATCTGTAAGTAAAGCCATGTTTTCTGGTGCTCACCCTTTGTAAATGGAGTTTTAACCAGCACTTGTTCCTTCTTCATCCAGTCATCCCAGCCAAAGTTCCCTAAAGGGGTCCCTCATCTAGGAACTCTGTATTTTTGACTTGGAGAATTAAATAGCACAGCAAACATCAGCTCATGAGGAGTTTTCAGTCCCTGTCTCCTACTTGGCAGATGTTAAAGTGTATCTCCAGTACTAAAAACCTCACAAAACCATTGCCTTGTGTAGCTCCAATTCCATGTCACCAGTTTTTTACTCATTCTCCCTTAACTATGAACATAAACATAATAGTACAACATTCTGTCCAGAGGGAGACTCTGACCTCAGCATTATTTAGCACCATGGATTGTTCTGGTTCACTTTGCAGTGGGGAGAAAAAGAAAAAAAAAAAGAAAAAAAAAAAAAAGAGAAATCCCCTCTTAGTAAATGATTTCTTCTGGTTGATCCCATTTTCCTAATTGATTCCTTAGCTCCAGCAAAGCCCATCCAGATGACAGAACAGCCAGAGGGAGGTGAAAAACACAGGAGTCTTTAAGCTCCATAAGTGTCTTCACATATAATGTGATGATATTTTTGCCTCATCAAATTCGGGATTCATGCAGATTTTTCTGGTGCCTCTGCACACTGTAATGGATGTGATCTCACCCCATGGACACAGCCTTTGCTCTTTTCTAGCCTTTTCCTGACAGTCTCCTGGTAGATCTCTCTGACCTCCTCCAAAAATGTTTGTTCCAAAGCCTCATTTCCCCGCAGTTGGAGCTGCTCTCATCCTGCACCACTTTTCCTCTCTCTGGCACTAGGAACTCTTTCCCCCACCCCAGACCTTTGCTAGAAGTTTCCTTTTCTCAATTCCTTTTCAAGTTTTCTCTCCCGCTGTTAGTAGCCAAATGACAGATTTTAAAATTCATTCACCGCTGAATATCTTTAAATTGCAATAACCTGCAATTTCTATTGTGCTGTGTTTCCCTTGTCCCACTTAATTCCAGAATGTGTTCTGGGATACAGACAATGCATTAAGTGGAACTGGGAACAGCAAATGGTAAATATAAAGTTTAGAATTTAGTGTTTGCATTGAAAATGAGTATGTGAGACAGAATTAATGGCTATTACAGTATTGTCTTCTTCAACTAATACAATACCAACAAGAAGCATACTAACAGGATTTTTTAACATACATAAGCCAACAAAATATCACAATATAAAAGTTATTTTAGGTATTTTAGAAACTTGAAAAGGTTTGGAAAACTTGACATTGAAAGAACACCATTTGACGGGGGAGGAAATTAAATTATCCTTAATGTCATGTACAAGTAGTGGCTATCTTAAGTATTTTTCTCTGTTCCTATAATCCCAGAAAAAATAAACATGGTGGGTTGTTTGGTTGGTTGTTTTTTTTCCAAATGCCAGTTTTGTGCTTTAAATTATTTTTGGGTTCATTTTAAATGTTGAAAAAGACAGTTTCATAGACCGAATTGGCTGTTTCAAAGTTTCCTAATGGTCCACGATTGACAAAAAGCCCTGGCTCTTTTTCTGCTCTTAAATATAATTTCCTCTATTCAAAAGAAATGAATGATCAGAATGCAAGGGAATCTATGTCATTAAGGTGTCACAGATTATATTTCATGTAAGTGTCACTCAGCTGAAAAGGAAAAGGAGGTTTTCGGGCTCTGTGTGAGCTCTGCCTGGCAGTCCCTGGGGGTGGGAGTTCCTGCTTGGCAAAATATGCACGACAGGAGAAGCTCAAAGAATCAGAGTCAAAATCACCTCAGATTTGCAGCAGATGGAACAAACAGATGAGGTATCTGTCTACAGAAAGAGATATCTTCAAGGAAAATAAAATTGTTCGTGTTTTTGTTGTTCCCGCGTTCCTGAGTGTTTCCTCAGGAGTCCTTGGAATTTGGATGCAATACATTCAAGGGGAAACTCAGTCTAACTGGACCCACCAGCCAAACATGCAACACTGAGGATCAAGGGTTTCTTTCCAACAGATTCTTGAAATCTGTGTGTTTCTGCTTGGTATTATGTACAAGGAACTCCCAGTGAGAACTCTGGAAGAACCTTTGGACTATTTACAGCTGGAATAAATCAGTGTGAGTGTAACTTCACTCCCCTTCCTGGAGGGAAGTTTACACAGGATTTCAGAACCTCTTTTTTCCCTAATAAATGGCATATAATATTAGTTGATCCTGTTTATTTCACATTAACCTATTACGTATAAAACAGTTTTGTCCTATACAAACTACATGAAATCTGTATGAATTTTGGATTTTCAAAATAAGTGCAGTGTAGGTAGACACAGAACTATTCCACCCTTTGCTAAGTGTAGCTTAGAAGAAACTGGCCTAAAATTGTTTTTGAAAATAACCAATAATTTACAGTACACCCGAAAAACCTTTAAAATTATTCGATCATTACTGTGTTTTTACCACATCTTTCTATTAAGCAACCAAGAAACAAAACAAAGATGCTACAAAACTGCAGCTTTAACTCTTGCAATTGGAGCTGGAGACAGACCCCGACACATTTATGCAAATCCAACATCACTAATGCTATGAGTAAGTGGAAAAAATGCAAAGGAAATCTATTTTGGTATATAGATTTGCAACTAAAAATCATTTGTGTCTTAAAATAATGTCAGTGGGGTATTCTGTGATATTGATTATTTATTTTTTTTTTTAGCAGAAGTCTCCATTTAATTCAACAGGGAAGTTGTGCTTGAAAACAAAAGGCTGCAGCATGCCTGCTGTATTTGGGGCCAGCTGAGGTAAATCAGGACAACACTGTCTATTACTACTTCTATAGACATATCCTCATTTATTTTGGCTGAAAATTTGGCTTTTAAAAGCCAATGGAAAGCATTTGTGTGTCCTGCAGAAGGATGATGTAGAACGGAAACAATGACATTAATTCAGATGTCAGCTGGTGAGACACTGCTGTAGGAGAGAATTTGCTTCTAAACCAAATTAACAGGAAGTGAAAGTTGCCTTTCCAAAAAGCCAGACATAAAGCTGTCACTGTGGTTATTTGCTTACATGTTGATTTTATCTGACATGATTTTACAAGTCTGTCTGGGATCAAACAGCAGAGGAACACATGTCCCACTTCCTATTTTTCAACTTTGTCTGCTGCTGATTTGGTGATGAAAAAATTATGACTTGAGCACCTTTAACAGAACGTAACCGAAGCAGAACAAACCAGGAGGCTTAATTTATATCTGCTTTAATAAGAAAACATTTATTATCAGAATATATGCGTGTTAAAGTGCTTTGTTTAGTCTCAATGTGAGAGAATGTGTGCACTGAAGGAAAATAATGGAGCTGACAAACAATCAGGGAGATGAACACACCGTGTGTGTGTCACAGGCTGCAGATAAATCCTGGGCTGGATATTTTCCCATTATGTTCAAATAAAAACCAGTTCAGGGAAGTCACCTGACCCACAAAAATAGAATGTAGAAATAAGTGATCATAGGGGTCCTCACTGGATATATAATTTTTGAGTTTCCTCCAGAGCAGGTGAATTACTAAACCAGAAACATTTGTTGACATCACAATGTAATGGAAGACATTAATCAGGCTTTCCAAATTCATACCAACATACTCAGTAAAAGCTTGTGTCATAAATCACTTTAAAAGAGAGAATTCTCTATATTAAAGGCAAGATATAGAGAAAATACAAATAGGGAATTAATTATATTAGAAAATATTAAGGTTAATTTTCTACTTCTCCAGAAAAATCTAACAACTGCCCCAACAGCTTTTTAATACATTTTTAAAATGCTCTGATACCACCAGTCACAGTTTGAAAGAGAGAGCAGAGTGTTCTCAGGCTGAATGGTTTTACAGCACATTATCCAATGATGAGAACTGTTTGGCACTTAATTAGGGAGTGTTACTGATTGATTATTGATTCTCCATTGGAAGATTTCACATCTCTGATTCTTATTTTAATGCTAAATTTCACCCTTGAACAAGGCTATCTGCACTACATATCTCGTATCTCAGACACCAAAATATATTTTAGCTAAAAATAGCCAGTCAATATAATGTTATATTAAAGTTATTCAACAGCAGCATATCCCTGCTTCTTTTATATTCTGATTC
This sequence comes from Chiroxiphia lanceolata, assembly GCF_009829145.1. NCBI lineage: Eukaryota > Metazoa > Chordata > Aves > Passeriformes > Pipridae > Chiroxiphia > Chiroxiphia lanceolata. The sequence continues at coordinate 5,429,593 of NC_045649.1, read as the reverse complement.
AAAAAGATGATACTTTTGAGATAACAGATTTTCTGAGCTTCTGGATCAGAGAGAGATAAAAATCAAAAGGAAAAACACAATTAACAAGATTCATGGGTTTGCTATTTTATTTGGGTTTTGTCAGTCTATTACCATGACTTTTCTGTATCCAGTATCTACACTGCTGTAAGGGGGTATTTGCCCTCATGGATAATTGAAAACAGGATGACAAAAAGTCCCAGAAATTGATGAGTGGAGACTTGGGCTCTAAATTAATCTGGGAAGGGATCTTCTACATGGAACACAAAGGAAGTGTGGTCTGTGCTCTGGTATCTCTGCGTTATTGTCATGCAAATAACGAGTATTGATTGTCAGAGCAGAGGCCCCAGAAACACAAAGGCACACCCAGTTAAGTGAAAATGATACTGTTGTTCTCCAACCCATCCACTAAACCCACACTCCCTTGCCATTCATCCAGCTAAATAAAGGATAACACAATTAAGATAATTATCCCCTGCGCATTCATGGTGTATTTGATGCATGACATGCCTCCTTAGTCACTCTGAAATTACTTTATTTATTGAGAACAACAATTATGGCACCAAAACGAATTATATCTGAGAAGTGTTCTTTCCACTGGGGTGATGGAGAAAGGATGCTGGTGGCTGGAAACCCCCTCTTGTTAATTCAGTGTCTAAAAAAACCCAGTTTTCAGAGTCAAGCAAAAGGACCAAAAACCACCCGGTTTGGAAGTCGTGTTGGTGAGGACACATGGAAAAAAACCACAAACCCTTCTCTTTGGAAAAGGCCATGCAATTTTAAACCTGCCATCAAATTTGCATAGTTGAATAAGCCACACAAGGAAAACAAGAAAAGGAACATCTCACCCTAAAGTAAAAAGAGGATTTCCTCTATCAGAGCATGGTCACTTCAGAATAGACAATTTGTTTAGGGTTTTCACAGGGTGTGAGAATCCTGCAATTATAAGCTAAATTATTTCCCCTTATTTCTGTACAGGTAACAAATGTAACTAGAGAATGATCATTTAAATAAACTATGAAGCAAAACAACTTTTCACGAGAAACTTCTTCATAAATGGAACAGGGAAAAATGATAACAAATCATTGTACCCGAATAATCTTCCTGCATAAAGTGAAGTAGTAACTGAAAACTTGTTGGAACATAAACCTGTCCCGAAGGCAATGAGAGAGGTGTCTTGTACCCACTGAAATACTGGCAAAAATAATATTTAACAAGTGAAGTGCCAAATTTGGACCTGATCCTCTACGAGCTGACCAAGAGTTATTTGCCCAATTTAACAGAACACTCAAACCCTTGTATTTTACAAGCACACTAATAATCCTTCTGGAGTCAAAGTTGAATATTTAACACCGAGTGAGGCACTTGAGCACACATTTAACATTAAATAGAATCTAAAAAGGGACTTCTCAGCTTGGGGGTTTGGGTAAATTAAATTATGGATTAAGAGCTCATTCCAAGCCAACTGGCCTTCAAGTTTTATTGTCCCATTCTTTTACAGCCACTAATTTATGAAAACAGAGGTGAATCTATGCTTAGTTTGGTTTGTTGTGCATACTGCAACCACAGCTTGACTTTCCAAACCATATTATGCTTCCCTGTATTTAGAAAGTATGTGGTAGTTCCACATCAGAGATATTGCTCTGTTTTACTTATTCTGTTTCAAACTCTACATACATTGCAATTTTCTGTTGGATTTCATCAGCTATTCATGACAATAAACAGTATTAACTAGGTCACCATCACATCATTCAAAATCCTGCTTTCTTTAGGATCAGGTTGGCCACCAAATTGTTGCAAGACAGGCTTTGGCAGAAAAGGGTGGATGTTGTATCAAATAAACATCTGACAGAAATCAAAGTAATATCAACCCTATGTCTGCAGGTCACTAATGAACTTGCTCTTAATGATATCTTTTAGGATCACAGTTTAGAAATTCTTTTTCTTTCTCCTCCCTTTCAAAACAAAACCTACATTTTGAGGAAAAAATATTGCCTTCACTCTTTCTCAACGCTTTCCTTGTCTTTGATCTTTGAAGAGGCCTGAAATAATCATTTGCCTGGAAATACTTCTTCCCCAAGGATAAAGTGTAAATTTATTTTTCTGACTATATTATATTCAATAACATAAACAAAAGTCAAAAATAGATGTAACTTCTGTACATGTCATTTTTTATATTTTCACATGTAAGACACAAAATATGCATCATAATTCAGGATGAAAGAGCAATTACTCAAGAGAAAGACAACAATTTACAGAACAATTACTCGACAACAGTATCTGAAATGTTCCAGCAAGGGCTTGACTGAAAAACCTCTGAAGTCAAAGGGGATTTCTTACATAAATTCCAAGTAGAATTTAGGTGAGGTCTTTGTTTTCTGGAGGCCTTTATTTTTTGGAGAATTCCGTTTATTCATCATGTGTGGTGATGGATAAATGCAAATAAAATGCTCTCGTGGTACAGCTGCTCAGTGTGGTTTGGGGGTGCAAGGAACAGTGCCCTGAGTTCAACCAAAACAGAGAGAGGTGGTTTTGGCCATGGAATCTCTCTCCTGACCCAGGAAAGCAGCAGTGGTGCCTTTTATAGCCCTGCTGCCACGGCCTCCAGAGTATTGCCCTGCCCTGCACAAAACCACTGACGAGTCACTGAAGTGGAATCCAAATAATCAAGGGGAGAGAGACATCGATTGAGGGAATGATTGAGAGAACCAGACACATCAAGCTGGGCTAAGAGAAAACAAAAGGTGGGCTCTGATAACTCTGAACAAGCACAGGGGAAAGGGCAGCTTTCAGAAAGAGAAAGGAATTATTTAGTGACTTTTTTTATTATTCTAGGTCTGAAGAATCAGCAGCAGCAATAGGAAAAAAGGGGTGGTGACACTCCCATCTCGTTCCTTTTGAAACCAAATCTATTCCTCTTTGGTTAGCAGAAGTTTGAACACAGAATTCAGGGACAAACTCAGTGGTAGCTCACAAATAAGTGACCCAGAACCATCTGGGCACACACAGAGCTGCCCTATGGCTCATTCCATGTTTGCAAAATCCACTTGACTCCGTAATTAGGCAGAAAACCCTCCTAGGCAGGAGGGCACAGTACAGTGGAGTCTTTATCTTAACTGATGTTCAGGTTATAAATAATACACTAAGCTGGTTAACAACAGACTTTACTGGTTAGAAAGCTTTAGGCTGAAGCCTGTAACTGCAGTGGAGTTTGGGCTGTAAATAACTGCAAACTCCAGCATAGCAGAGCTGAAACATTAGGGATGGAGTAAGGAGAAAGTCTAATTTGGAGAGCTTTTGAAATCTATAAGAACATCTGTTTTATTACTGTCCTAGCAATCTGTAAACCCTCCAATTGGGAAAATTCCCTTGCAGCAAGAACATTAGTGGAAGAAAATCAACAAAAAGAGTTCACCAAATTGCCTGCTTCAAGAAAACCAATATGTTCCTTCGTATTTTTGAACTATGAGTGGAATTTAGGTTATGAAATCAAGGCAATATTATATAGCAGGAACTAAATTTTCCAGCATTCAGTCATATCACTTGATACAATATCTAAGGTATACTTTTAAAATACTATAAAAGAAAAAGTTTCTGTGAATTGAAATTGAACAACACTATTACAATAAATAACATCAGAATCACAACACAGGAAGCAGCTCTTTTCCCATTTCACTCCAAAACTTCATTATGATGAAGTTTGTGATATTCACTTATTTCCAAGCTTGTTTTTAGCTCTGTGTGGTGACAGATGGGCTTTAGGCCTGAGTTCTGGGACTTACATTAGGCAAAGAACTTGTCAGATGGAACATTTTAACTTTTTCCGGGTTCTGAAATATTTCTGAACTTATTTTCAACCTACAAGAAGGAAGGAAGTGGGAGAGAAGAGCTCTTGGAGCTCGAGGAAGGGGTAAGTATTTAAAAAACGTATTACAAAAATTCAAATTCCTCGAATTTGACAGAAATTCAATGCTCTGGATGTCAGAGGACCAAGTCATAGGTCTGCTTAACAAAACCACAAAATTAAGATTGCAAATTCCACATCAACAAGGAAACAACATCCCTGTAGACCACACATTGTCTAAGGAGAGTAATATTCAAATAGATCAAAAATGGAACTGTCAGTTTTCAGTTTGAGTGACTAAGAACACAAAAAACCCCAAACTTTCCAGCTCTGAGACAGGAACCAGTCCTGTTTGAGATTTATCCTCTGACTTAATCTGATGATGTAAAAAAAAAAAAAATCAGACCAAACCAGAAACTTCAGTGAACGTACAGATTTTGCCTTTGAGGTGACTAATTTCATTTTAGAATAATACAAATAATTACCCCATATCTTCTTTATACACTGCCCAATCCTTGCAGGCCTCCTGGGGCATGGGACTGTACTCAGAAGCCCTACAGTCACACACCACATTTATTTGTGCCCTCAGTAAGGAAGAGAGAAAGAGAATACACCATGACCTACAACTCCTCTGTATCCCTTCAAAATTACCCCTTACATCTCCACCAGGCCCAAATAAATAACTTGGGTTCCCTGGCACGATTCACCTCCCTGACAGTTATTTACATCGTAAAATCCCGCTCATGTTCTTAGTGCCATCATTAAATACAGAAAGAAGACAAAAAAATCCCTCCAATCCAGACATTTTGCAACCTGAACGTGGCCCTTGGCCAAGGCAGAGAACAAAGAGCCCAAAGGAACAGAGATTGTGTCTAACCTTGGCTCCTCAGCCATGTGCTGTTCTCCCCAGCTTCATGTGTTTCCCAGCAGGAGCTCAGTGTTACCTGTGAGCCAGAAACCCTACGTGCTTCCTCTTGAAAGCTCATTTTCTTGAAGTATGAGGTTTAGTCCTAAAAAAAGGACTGTGTTTAATTGCACGACAATGGAAGGATTTGAAGCAAAGCCCTGAATAATGGAACTTTATCCTCCTGCAAACAAGAGAGCTGACACAATGTATTCAATATTATAAATCCCGCTGCGCTGCCAAAGTTATAATAAGGCATTCTTACAGGAGAGCCTAATGATGGGGAGAAAATACATTTTTTTTTTGCCTTACATGAATTCGTAAATTTTCTCAGAATCACATCTAAACAGTAAGGTACCACCTGCAGGAAAATAAATTACCATAAACCTGTTGTGTTGGGTTTGGGTGGCTTTTTTTTTTATTTCCTTCTTTTTTTTGTAATCTGTTACAGACTATTTCTTCTTCCTCCAGAATATTGCATTAAATGTAGGAATTATGGCAGAGATTTTAACACAAGTGGTTTGAAACCTGTGGAAAACAGCTTTGGTAAAAGACTTTTCTCAGACTCCTGCGTGTTGGATTTGTTTAAATGCCTCAAATAAATTCATTTTTGATAACTCTGAAGTCTACAAGTAGGTAATGATACTTTGTTGTACAGTTTTAAGGGTCAAGTTGTATCTGCCAGGAAAGATCCCAGTGCATTAAGAGAATATGATCAAGAAATGTTCAAGAAATTCAGAAACTTTCCCATTTCCCTTTCTAGACACGAGTGTGTGTTTTGGTTCATTTGTGGGGAGAGGAAAACCCTTGGGTTTTAAAGTATAAAAGCCTTTGGACACCAAGCCAATTCTTAGTAGTGGAACAACTGAGCAAGAAGTGCTCCAGGGCAACAGAAAACGAGCTTTTTCCTCATTATTTTTACTTTGTGGAACACAGAATGTCCTTTTGTTTTTTCCACTCTCCAATAGGAAATAAACACACTGATTTGCAGTATATTCACAGGTATTCCTAAGGATTACTAAATCCCTCCACCTCAGTTTACCATTTAATTACACACAAAAGGTGTTTATTGACTAATATACTTCTCTGTTATGAGCAATTAATTAGTGTGACTATTCCAGCCAGGGCTCAGCACACACAGAAACATAACCCTGCACTGAGACACAAAAGCAAGGAGCCCTTCAGGAAGCTCCATGTGGAAGCTGAGCTAACTTTGGCTTTATCTCATGTTACTGTTGTTAGGCCACGGAATTGCGCGACCGACGCCGTGTTTCCAGATAAAACAAAATCCGTGAGAGCAAGAGGGCTTTCAAAACGTGTGTGAGAAAGAGCACCGGTCTGCAGGTCGTACAGGAATCCTCCATTCATCACCAAAAGCCACACAGAAGATATCTCAGGCAGAAGCAGGAGTCAGATACTGTACATAAAGATAAAGAGCATGGAACAGGCTCACAACTCTTACTGTACTGGGGAAAAAAGCTGAACGCTGTCATTGATTCCCTGAGCTCTAATAAGCATATTATGCTCTGCTCTAATGACAGCAATGAATTAAAGCACGGTTAGGTAACAGATTCCTCCCTTTTAAGTCCAAGGGATAAATCATATTTCATTGCAATTCCGGTGCCGTAGATATTTACATCCAAGCTCCCAGTGTTCAGCAGCCTCAAGGTGCAGAATTAAACATGGCTGGGGTGCTCGTTTCACGCTGTGGAATTTGCTCTTTGTTCATCTCCAAACACCTGCTCCAGCCCTTCATAGAGGGTTTTAGCGGTTAATTCTGGCTTAGGAAGCGCCAAACATTCCGCGCTCACGCAAGGCTAAGAATAGATCCCTCCCAGGTTGGGTTTAGTGGAGGTTAATTCTGAACCCAGCGCATATCACGGTGCTCTCTCCAAAAGTCCAGCTGTTCCTCAGCTTCATGGGGCTGCTCCAACCCCAAGCCACACGGGATACAGCCCGTGGGCAGCGAGGTTGGACCTGCTGCCAAGTCACAGCGCAGAGTTTTTACCAAAGCCTGGCACCGACAGGCACAGGAAACCTCATTCCGTGTAAGGATCTTCCCGACGAGACTTGGAACAGATCGAATCTGAGGTGATAACTATGAAAACAATAACTTGCATTTTTTGACTGCACTTTGTCAGAGATGACTGTGTGCAAGACAGCACGTTGAGAGAACCACAACACAACCAGCAGGTTCCTATTACCCAATTTTGAGCAGTCCCCTTATTCTGGACTTCAAAGCATTTAACTGGACTTTTGCCATGTTTTCCAGGGGAACAGGATTAGAGTCCTAGAAACACAATTACTAATGAAAACCTGTGTAAGAATTATCCAAGACCTCTGAAATGAGAGGACAAGTGCTTCAGTTGTTGTAAGTCAGTGAAATGCCACCTCTTTATGGCAGCCAGAGATATGCCATACAAAGAACATGTTTTGGTGTGGTTTTGTGGGGGAGGATGTGTGTGAAACGAGTTCATGACTATAGAAAGGAAACAATAATTAAAGCAGTGACTAATTCTGTCCTAAACCTTTGTATGGGCAGAACTAAAAATGCTGAATAAAAAGCAAAAAATATTCAAAGGAGACATTCTGATTCTGATTCTTTTGGGAGAGAGAGAGAGAGCTTCAAAACAGTATTTCAATGACAAAATAAAAAGAAATAGATTCTTAATAATTATATTTAAAAACCATGATTCTGAATAATCTATTAGAGCAAATTAACATAAGAGTCTGACTTTATAAGTAACGTTAGAGTTTGCATCCCAGGGCCATATGTTTCACATAAACTATCTTAACAAGAGCAGGGTTTGGGGGTTTTTTCTGCCAACTGGAATGTGCAGTTTCTCCACAGTAAAAGGACTGAATAAGGTGGTAAATATCACATATTTGTGATATTTTGCAGTAATCACATTAACAATGTGTTAGTTCCATGATGCTTTGGACTACTAATTCTATAATTATATGGCTTCAAATATGTGGGTAAACAAAAGCTATAATCATGAAACAACTACAGGCCACATTATTATTCCAAAACACCAAGTCTGAACATTTGACTCCTAAACCAAAAAACTTTGCATCAATGATATTTGGTACTCAAGTAAGCAGCAACATCAGGAAGATCAAAGGATTTAATGAAATCATAACCAGATTGATAAACTGTTTGTTCTCCTACCACAAAACATTCGTGCCTGATACATTTAACTTTGACATTTTGGATGAACAAAGATAAGAAATGCAGACCCCATTTTGTATAAAAAACACCTTTTACCTAATCTCATGTCACGAACTGATAGAGGAGACAAAAGAGCACCAGTCTGTCATCTATTTCTTTAGAACAGATTTTAATTTGGAGATCTGGAATTGAATGCCTCTGGACAGACGGGAAACCTTACCATGGGAAGATAAGGAAATAGGCTGTACTTTACAAAGGAGTTTGTGAGCAGCTGTCAGGGGAACTTCTGAGGCTCAGGTGTGATAAAGGTGAAGGCCCCAGAAGAGCAGATCTCAAAGAGCCACGTTCCGTGTGCTAATCTTGTTATAAAGAATTGCTCTAATTAAAAAGAATAAATAAAAAACCAGACTGACAAACCCCAGCATTGTAAAGTTCAAAACATGCTTCTTTGTCATTAGATAAAGTCCAGTGAGAAATACCAAATGCTTCTGTAGCACAGACAAGAGGAAAACCTCCAATAATGAAATGATGCTGTGAAGAAGCTTTGTGAGCGTGTCTGTCTCAAAAAGATCAATTCCACAAAAATGCACTCTGTTATGGACCTGAAGCAGAAGAGACTTCTAGCACCAAAAGCTTTTCTTCCTGTAGCTTTCCAGGCTTTGCCTTGGCTTTTTCATTTCTAGAAGCCAAGGGAAGCAGCTGGATTGCAAGGAGCAGCATAAGAAAAACATACTAAAGTATTAAAACTGATGCTGCATCAAAAATAAAATCAAACCCCCCCAAATCTGGCTTCTTTCACATTAACCACTTCCAAAAGAATATCTGATTGCATTTTAAAATTCTGCTGTTCCATCGTGGTGGCTTTGAAACATTTATAAGCTCAGGCTGTGTGTGTTCTAATCCCAGCGGCTGGCGGAACAACGGCCCGAGGAGCCGAGGTTGTCAGGAACAACAAATTGCCAACAAGAAACACATCCTGTAAAACACTGCCTGGGTAGTTTATTTAAATTTGAATCTGTATCTCTGTTGTTGGCACATAGCATCAGTCATGACTTAAACCATTAGTAACAGAATGCTCTCCCCTACCTAACACCCGGCGCAACAGCAGTTGCCACCACCGTATCAGCAGAGAGCAGGCTTTTTATCAGTTTATTTTAAAAGGCTAGTTATTTGTAAAAGTAAAATAACATCACAAGAACTAAAGAAAGTGTGCAGCAATCCTCAACTTGTTATCTGTTATCCCAGAGCAACGACAGAAAGCGGAGTATTAAAGGAGCTGGTGTGCCCCTTGCAATGATTTCCATACCAGCACGCTTGGCGTGGCGCAAGAGCTTCAGAACATGATAAACTAGGAGGTATTTCCTAATGGGATGGTTTGCATTAAAAAGGGAAAATGAGGGAGGCTTGCTGGTTGTAGGCCACAGCAGCAGTTCTTACTGTCTTGGAGCAGCATGATTTATGGTGTTCCAGCAGACACGGGTTTATATCAGGCTCCAGCAGCTGTGTTTAATAACCTTCACTGTCCCTTCTGCCAAGTAGAAAGCAGCCGCAAGCCAGTGGTGCAGTTGGTTGCTGTGCTCATACCTCTAAGAAACTGGTGCAATCCAGCTTGGAACACTGGGAGAACCCACTTTTCTCATGAGACTTGAAAAAAACAAGGAAAACGCCCAGAAATGCAGCGTTTTTCCACTTAATTCAGGCTTATAAAACACCTCAACAGGGGCTCAGTGAACTTAAGGTGTCTCCACAGTCAGTGGATGGATGGGTCACCTCCAGAGGTGACTGTGTCTGTGTCAGGAAGGCTAAAACCACTCCCTGATGGTTCCCATTTTTCTCCATTGATAACAGAATCATTTCCTAGAGTCCTGACCCATCTCACTTAGGTATCCTAAATAAGTTCTAGTGAAAGGTGGGGTGAGTGTAAGCATTTGTACACTTCTTTTATTCACTTTATTTCCCCAGTACCAATGGCTAAAGTCTCACCACGTTGGCAGGTGCAGAAATTAGGCAGAGAACCAGGAGCACCTGAGAAGTTTGTGTCTGAACCACTAGACATTCAGCAGCTCTCCAAAAACTATAACTTCTCCTGATTTATCACAGCTTTAGTGTCTGAGATGTAATATCTTATAAAGGATACAGTATAGTCTCTGGGAAGACCACCTACCACAAACAATGGGGCTGATGACAAAAGAGCATTAATATGAAGATATGACAAGCTGCAACATGGAGGAGTTGGATTTAAATGACAAAACCACAATGATACCAAACCCACAACTTTTAGGTGCAGCAGGGGCTGAACATGCACTGCATTTTTAGCATCTTTCACTCCTTTTATCAAGTCCCTCAGAGTCTGGTACTTGGGCAGGAACAACAAGCCCAACTGATTTGAGCCTTCATAGCAATTCTCCATTCAGAAAGTGTAGAGAGCCTGCATTTGTGGATGTCACAGGAATAAATTCTTCCACGCAAACTTGTTACTCTTCCACCCAAAGAGAAAGCTAAATTTTCCAGAAGTTTGAGCTTATGTTTTTGCTCCTTTCACTTAGTCTTTTCCTGCACTTGGAATGCATTTCTCCTGATCCAATTACCTCCATCTCTGCCTTACAGAACAGCAAACCACACTGCACGTGCTACTTTGACGTCCCAACCTTGCAGCTTGTCAGGTTTTCACCAGCCCTGGACAAAACTACTCGGCTCACACAAACTCCCTGTGCCTCCCTCCCCCTCAGGTCCAGTTTTGGCTTCACCCTCTCTTTTGAGCCTTGCAAACACAAACCACTTGTAGCCTGAGTGCAACCACGAGCGTGGCTTTTTTACAGTAAATAGTTTCTCTGCTCTTTTCTCAAGGTCTCCAGTGGTCATGAGTGTCTCTTTTGCTTGCAGTTGGCAATAAACACCTTTGATTTAGCAAAATACAGGAGAAAAGGGAATAATATACATAATACAAATCGTTCATGAGGACATGAATTCTGCCAGTTGGTATTAAACAGAGATTCATTAAGTTTTTTCTGTGCTCAAATGTTTGCAAGCAAAACAAGTTAAAAGAGAGAGAATTAAGAAATAAAACCTTTAATTATTTGGGCTCTAGAAGAAGCAGATATTTGAGGTTGAAAGCATTTTATAAATGAAATTAGGAGCTGATAAAGCATAAAATTTTTTCTCTAAAGTCTGTTGAACGACAACGAGCGAAGGGGTGTTTGTAAACAAACAGCAAATTTGATCACAACAGACCTGTTAATTTGGAATGGACTCAAATGCACAGCCAAATGGACATGTATTCTCAGGCTGAATTTTCCTTTAAGCCTCCTGAGATTTTTATTAATTGCTCTGCAGGCAATGTGTATGTCCCCGAAGGTTTTTCATGTACTTCCTATGTTTATTAGAAAATAATTACCGGCTGCCTCTTACTCGCTTACATTTGCAGCTTTGAAGAAACCTACACTTTCATATAATGCCAAAATGAAAACTGCAACTGTGTCCTCCAAAAGCAGTTGTTATAATTGCTTTAGAACCCTTGATCAATTTAAAATATGTAGCTCTGCTTTGAACTAATAAGAGTCAGTCTAAGCAGAAACACTAAAAGTGTGGTTCAGATCTGCTGCAAAGGTGACAGGCAGAGAAGCCGGAAAAAGCTGCAAGAAAGGAAATCTTTAATTCCATGGAAATGGGATTAAAGAAGGAATCTTAAAATAAACATAAAGAGAAAAGATATTGAGCTCTAATCCAACACAAGTGAGCTGAAAAACATGTTGTACAATGTTCATAATCATCTGTTTTGACAAAAATGTGCTGTGGTGACTGTTTAATATGCACAGTGTATATTCAAACTCTTTTTGTAAATAAAAAAGTAAATCTGTGAATGTAATTGCCTTAAGTGTACACTGGAAACAGCAATTAAAGAGAAAAAATAAGGTAAGAATTGCTGTTAAAACAAAGATACAACAATCTGAAACTTAGGAGCTTGGTTCTGAGTTTTACAGTTTCTCCAGATTAGTTCTGCTGCTCTTCCCCCTCCCTCCAATGTTTTACAAAGACATATCTGCAAAGGGCTGCACACATCACACATTGTTTAATAACCTTCATATTCTTTATGTCTCTTTGCTGAGGCTGAACTCTTTCTTCCAGAAAGCTGACTACTGCCCTTTGTTACTCTGAAATATAGGATACTTCCCATCTCTGCCACAGAAGTTTCACAACTTTGCTTACCCTGGAGAATCACTCCAGCCTTTTAATAACTGCACTTTATCCATGCACTGGCCTTGGAATGATTTTGCCAGGCATTCTTAAGAGATCATCTTTCTCAAGCCTGATAATTCTGCACTCCAGAGCTGCTGGGCTCTCTCTGCCACACAGGTCAGTGTTTGATCTCATGGACCAGCTGAAGACAGGACAGATGGAAGTTTGTGATGGATGGTCATTTGAATGCTTGGGATGTGACAGAACATTTGTCTTCATCCTCCTCCAGAATCCCTGTTCAGTTACTGCACATTGCAGCTGCTTTTCTTCCTTCTATGGCAAAAGAGGATTCTGACCCTGGGAAGTTCTCCCAGAGTGGGGCATTTCAATTCCTGCTGTGCCATGAAGGCCAGATTCCCACGTCTCTGCCACGTCTATCTCTCTTTAGCTTGGGCTCACTCTGTAATACTTAGCCATCACTATTTTTAACTGTTCCAAAATTGCTGAGATAGCACCCCAGAACCTGATAACTGCTCTAGTGATGTGGGGTGTTCCAGGCAACATTGTTCCTTTGACTCCTGCTTTCCCTTCAGAAACAAAGAGCACACCATTGGCATCACCTTCCTTTCTAGATCTGGTTCAGAGCATGATGCAGCAGGAGTTCCTCTGCTTTGGTAGTTGTGTTGCAATCCAAACTCCTCAAAGATCCATAAGCCAGCTCATAGCTTAGTTGCTTTGCTTCTACACCTTGTTTTACTTGTACATTCAACTCAGTCCTTCTTGGCTGAAAATCTTGAAAGATTCTGAGTATACATAAAAATTAAATTTCCTAATATACAGTAATAATTTCTGTAACTCACTGAGCCCTTTGAAGGAGGATAAATGAGGAAATAATTTTGCAGGTGCATAAGAGAGACTGTATTGACAGGAAAAAACTCTCTAGACTAAAAACACATCTATGAGCCTCTACTTAATCTTGATTGTGCTCTGATTCCTGACCACTGTGGCTGACATGCTACATAGGCAGAAGGATCCCTGTTTCTAACACAGAATTTTTTAATCAAGAAAAGTCCTCAAAGAGGAATCACATTCCAGCCTGGCTTCTCAGTGCTTCCATGGTCTTGCTCTATCTGTTCTCCTGCTGGAATTCCAAGCAGGTCACCCCACGGATGTGTATCCACCTTCTTTCTCAGTAACCCAGGTAAAAGTCTAAAAGATCCATCATTAAAAATTTCAGCAAACAGAAAAAAGGCATGCCAAGAAAGCCAGTGTGTGAGAGCAGTGGATCCCTCGCTGGTCCAGTCAGAAGCAGAACATTCAGCACCTTTTCCAAAAGCAATTCCATAGATCCACAATGTCCCTCAATTAGCACATTTTGCAGAGTTCCCTTTCATTACCTCACACTCCCCTCCCCAGGTGAATCAGCAGGAGGAGGTACAGTCTCTGCAGACAAACTAACACTCCAAGTATGACTTGGAATAAACAGCCAAAAAATATGTTATACACCTTCCAACTATTTTGTTGCAAAAGATGCCTTTCAGTGGACTGTGCAATGTCAGATTGCCTCACTTGAACTACAAAGGAGAAATTATATATATATATATATATGACCTTTATCCTTATGCTCTGTTTTCTCTATCCTAGAGGTTTTTAATACAATTTAGCACAATTATTTAGAATGATTTCACAGCAACAAGAAGGTAACACTTTCTACAGCCTTCTAAAATGCTTCTAAGGTATAAATTAATTTCATGGACTAATTTTGCTGAGGTTTCAAAAGAAAATATAAGTAAGAAGGTTCCACTCACAAATAGGATGCAACTCTGCAATTACAGAACATTCTTGCCAGGGAAAAAAAAAGCTGAGTTTTCATGTAAACTTACCTTTGGCATTTTTGCACTTTTATTTAAAGGAAGAATTTACTCTTCATTTAATACAGCACTTTTTTAGGACTTTGGAATCATCATTTATTGAAATAGAAGAACTTAACCCACACTTTTGGGGCAGACATGACATGATACCACATATAGAGAAAATAAGCTGCTTTTACCTGAGCCTGCATCTTATAAAAGTACCAAAGGCTCCATTCACACAGCCCAAGAGAGCAAGCCATAAACACACATATTCTGCTATTTTATTTATTTAAACAAAGTCCTCTACCCCTGCCAAATCAAAACCAGCTTTCACCCAAATAAAAACATTTCTTCACAATGAGTAATACTGCATTCCCGAATTTCATCTGTCCTCCTACACATGCTGAACTGTGAGCTGCACAGGATTTGTTTTTACAGAAAGAAAATGGACATTTTTTTTTTCTCTCCTGCACATAAAAATACCTGTTTTCCTTTTTTGAGCTGAAAACTGTTTCGCTCTTTTTGGCTGAGGTTTGTTTTTCAAGGCAAAATAAAATGCAAACTCAATAAAAATACAGACAACAACTTAGGAAAAATGCCTCAGATATGAGAAATTAAGAAAGCTAATAAGTTGAATGAAAACACTCAGGCAACTTTAACTGTACCTCCCCTTATGTTTCTGCCTATATTAAGTCCATTAAGGTACATTAACTTCAATAATTGCAGACTCTAATAATAAACAGTTTAGGAATCATTTACAGAATTTTTTTTTTTACAACAAAACTTCAATGTTGATGTTTGGTTTGGTTTTGGGGGGGGGTTAGTTTGTTGCTTTGGTTTTTTTAAGGCCAATACTGTTCACAAACTCTGGAGAAGCAGGGACAGGTATTGTGATCTGAAATTCAAAAATGTACAATTTAGGATCCTCATAAGGGCAATCAAGATCCCAATACATGAGGAAAACAGAGGAAAGTAATTTATTCTTCTAATAGTTAGAGGAAAGTAATTCTTGAACGATTCTCAGTATACATAAAAATTAAATTTCCTAATATACAGTAATAATTTCTGTAACTCACTGAGCCCTTTGAATGAGGATAAATGAGGAAATAATTTAGCAGGTGCACAAGAGAGACTGTATTGACAGGAAAAAAACCCTGTGGACTAAAAACACATCTATGAGCCTCTACTTAATCTAATTTTTCTCCCTCAAAATGGCCAGCAGTCTCAACATTAGCCTTTAGAAGAGAACTCAGTTTTAGCCTGACAGATAAGTGCTACTATTTCCTCAAAATAAAAGAAAAATGGATGAAAACATTCTCAGAGGCTTTGAAATGTTGTAACGTGTTCCATGACTTCCAACAATGTCAGCAGTTCTTCCCTCTGTGCTTGGAAATAAAAGTGCCAATTTAGACAGGAGAGCCTCACAAAATCTTTGCCTTCAGTTTTGCTGACCTTGAGTCTCCCCTCCTGCAGACACCCAGAGCTACCACAGATGGCAAACACCTCGCAGAAGCCGTAAAGCAAAGGGACATTTTGAAACTTGATTGAGCTTTTCTGAGTCTCGGAAGGAAAGAAAAAACCCAAACCCGAACCTTTCACTCATCGATTTGCAAACGTGCACCAAATAGTGGGTTTTGATAAAAATAAGTGTGAAAACAGAAATAGCAATTTACCTTGTGCTAAGGTTTCTAAGAGCACGTGATCAGAAGACAGCTGTATGCCCTGAATTAACAAAGAACTCACAGATGCAGACAATGCAGTCAGCCACAGCAGACGGTCTTCAGCTCTGCCAGGGGGGGTTTAGGTTGGATATTAGGGAGAAATTTTTTACAGAGAGAATAATCAGACATCGGAATGAGCTGCCCAGGGAGGGGGTGGATTCACCATCCCTGGAGGTGTTTAAGATGAGACTGGATGTGGCATCAGTGCCGTGGGCTGGGAACCACGGCGGGGTTGGAGCAAGGGTTGGACTTGATGATCCCAGAGGTCTTTTCCAACCCGGTTGATGTGGTTTACAAGCCCTCCAAAATAAACACCAGCTTAGAGACTGATAGTGTCAAATTTATACAGTGTATTGATAGAGAATTCTCCAGGAAAAAAATTGACTCTTGAGAACTGCAGAACCCATGAAAGAGGAACTTAAACTTTGCCCATTTGCAATGACTAAACAAGCAAGTTTTGTCAGCATATTCAGCTTATTGATTGACCAAGAATTACAGTGTTTAACTGTGTCCATTGCATTGGTTCTGTGCTGTAGCTAATTCAAACTGAGCAGCCTTAACCTTACAAATAGAGTTCAGCTCGAAAAAATTACTACAAGCATTTAAACTTATTCATTACACGGGTCAGGACCTGCTGTGCACACACTGCAGCCCAGGGAAGGTAGGTTGGCCTGTTCTTCAGTAAGGCCTCTCACATGCTAAACCTCCTTACCAGGCTCCTCTACAGCAGCTCTGACTGTTCAGAGCATCAATGTTGTTGATCCTCACGTTACAAATCTGCCAGACGTGCCTGGTATGTGCTCAAATCAACTACCAGGCACACAAACAACAGCCTTGACCTAAAATGTTGCTAATAAAAGTAGTAAATTTGGTCTCCCTACAGCCTACCATGGAATCCATAGAACTGCCAGGCCAAGGTGATCGAAATGGTGCTGAGATGGTTAATTTGAATGTTAAAAGCAAGAGTTCTCTCAGGAGTCTTGGGAGGTTTGAGGGCTGTTAATATGAAAGGGCTCTGCAGAACAGAGTAGGTTTGTTTCAAACGAAGTCTCCTCCAGACTCAATGAGGTGGAAAAGAAACTGGGAGCCTTTGTGAGGGAGCAGCCCAAGAAAGGAGCCCAACTTTCAAAGAAGGCAATTCAACATCTCCTGCTGATTACAGTGGCAAAGCACTGCTGTTAATTACTGTCAGTTGGAGTGGAGAACACATAATATTCTAAGCATGACTTTGGTCTAAGTCTTCAAGCACTGAATAAGTTATATCCAGCAATATGTTTCACACAACATTGTCCGTTACTCCCAAATTAATGTTTTCCTGTGCAGAGTCTGGTGGGGTTTGTTAATAGACAGGCAACAAGAATGGTAATTAAAGTATGCAGTGATGGGTACACATTACAAACAAAATGCTCCCTTTGATCCTGCAGGTTGAAAGGCCTTCTGAAAAACCTTTATCTTGAGAGGAGATAAACACAACATTTGAGAACCTTTTGACTTCTCTGCTATCAGCCTTGCAACTTTTTTCAGTCAGTTTTTAACGATTCTCTCTGTAATTAGCAGCACCAAAGTAGAAGCTGATTGACAAGCAACCAGCAGCTGTTTATACAGTGGGAAAACCAGAAAATTATAACAGCGTGAGATGTTTATTTAACTCCCTGTGCAAACACAGCACAGTCTCACGGTCCCTGCGCTGCCTCCCAGCCACTTGCCAACAACTTGGCAGTGAAAGCCCTGGTGCCCTCAGGGAGAGCAAGGCCTCCTCCTTGCTGGCTCTGCACAGGGCATTCCACCAGACACAAATCAAAGCTTGGGAAGTCACCACCACTTTCCAAATGTGCCGAATTAAATCATCAGCCAGTCTAACCCAGCACTGAGCTTCCCTGGGATCAAACCTCAAAATTAGTGTTTGGGGAAGCAGCCATATCAAACGTGAAATCTTATATCCCTCCCATCAAAGTAGCTCAGTTATGTCATCACCGTGCCAAGAAGCCAAGTCTTCTTCTCTTAAAAACAGCTTCTTAAAGCTCACAGATGTTTTAGACTAGTTCTGTTTGTCTGAGCCCACCCCACTGGGAGCCAGCCAAATAAAAGGAAGTTTCCTCTTTTATTCTGCACAGATGAGAAAAGCTAAAAAAAAAAATATTTTCCAAGTGAATTAAGTGGTAGAAAAGGCATCAGAACAACAGCCCTAGGAATTAAGTCCCACTTCTCCAGCAAATATCTGGAATGCAACTAGAACGGATTCAGCACCTGCAGGTATTTATTAACTTGCAAATATGAGTTTAATCAATCAGAGAACACAATTGCAAAAAAGGTTCGGATTCCACATTTCTGTTGTGAATATCTGGGCACGAATCAGCAAAAGTACTTTAATACCTTTGGAGGATCTTTGCTCAAATGACTGCCCACATGAAACCTGAGGCTGCTGGGAGGGAAATGGAAGTCTTGGTTCTGAGCAAGTGCCTGGTCTCTAGACTGATATTTTTTCCTCATTTCTTAATGCTCTGACCATGATGAGTGTGGACCCTGCTTATCTTCCTCTGCAGTTCTGCTCACTTTTGCTATTGAACAACTGGGATTTTGATCCAACTCCTCAAAACTCAGTAGGATCTGATGTTGCAAAATGTTGCTGTGTATTTGATCTCTCTGTTTTATAATTTCAAGAAGAGTATGACTTAATACAGGGGCAAAAAGAGAAGGTTGTTCCTATCAGAACTGCAATATCAGATGAAAGCAAAATAGATTATTTTCACTCCATTTCTCCCACTGTTTAATAACTTGACTTTTGCATACCAGCATTCCACAGTTATAATACAAAGACAGCTACAGCATAATGTGTTTTCTTTTAAAAGGTCATCATTATATTAGCAGTATTTGATGCATTGTGACCAAAGCACGCAGTTTTTAGAGATAAGAGCCTATTTAACATTTCTCTTTAATTTATTGGCATCAAGAAAATCTATTTAATTTTCGCTTTCAGAAGAACATCTGCAAATGATTGGCATAACTCAAGGGACCTTTGCAGCTGCAACTTTCTCCAAGAGCAGAGTAGAAAGCCATGTTTGTCAATAAGCCTGAGTAGGATTAAAAAAGAACAAAAAGAAACAAGAAATAAAAACCCCCAAACTACAAAACAGTTAATTATTGGAAGTAAATGTTTCGTGATCTGTGGATGGCACCCAGAGCTGAATAGATCATTAGCTAAACTCCCAGTCAGCATTCCACAGAAGCATATGTTTTCCTCATAAGTGCTTGCATAAGTTTGCCAGCAGTCTCAGTGATTTCACTGGAAGTACTTATGTACGTAGTGCAATAAGCAAGGCCAAGGAAAAGCACTGATTTTTCTAGGGTCTTAACTTCATAACCATGTGCATTTCTGACAGTCTTAAGCATTTTTTTTCCCAGCTCTTGCTGCTCTTAAATTTTCCCTCCATGGAAAGCTACTGCATCTGGCAAATGCTGTCAAGAGCTACGCCCAACCCCATATTGCCATTTGGTCCAACTCCTTCTATTTTCTCTTTGTGCTACCCTGTGGCAGCCTAACTGCAAACTCTCAGCCCTGCTTTTAGAGCATGCACGGGTCAGGGATCACACACAGCAAACAGTTTGTTTGCAGCCACCTGCAGAGAATTTAATATATGGATACAGGCAGATCAGTGCCCACTGGTGTCAGTGCCATCCAGCAGTCCCAGGCACGTTCCCTTTACCACCAGAAATGCAGCTGTAGCTCATTAAGGAGCAACAGGGACAGGACTTTGTAAATTCCTGTTTCCCATCCTCACAATAAACACACTGTGCTGCCTGTAAAGTAGCTGACAGCTAAAGATCAATATGCAGTGAAACCAGCTAAATAAAAACAATTCCAGGTAGAAAACACTGCAAAGGTCCCGAGGGAGCCCATGAAGGAATAAGTCAGCAGGTGCTGACAGCAACTCCCTCCAGTTCAGATGTGACCCATCACTAGTTTAGCACAATGGGTTTAAAATGACCATCTGGGTGTAAAGGTCCCTTCAGCATTAGGTTGTCAGCCTGGTAGCAGCAGCCTGTGCACAGGACAAAGCACCCCAAACAACCCTGAGAGACATCCCAACTCGAGAGTCCCAAGCCTCCAGTGCCGTATTCATGTTTAGCTTTCAAGAACATATTGAATTATTTTAATATTTTCAACATTTTATGAAGTACTGTAAAGCCAGGAAAACTTACTAATCTCCATTTATTTCCAACAGTGGTCCACTAAGATTCTCACTCACTGAAAATAGATGGAGGAAGACATTCCCTGCCTCAGAAGTCATATTACTTTTGGCAGTTAGAACTATTTACCAGCTACAGGATGCTGCTGTGTGTGGTGTAAATTGGATGCAGTTTCAATAATGGACCTCCCTTCAAACAGACTGTTTCGAGGCAGGTTCTGCATCTCATTTAATTTTAGAACAAGAGGGACATGCTGATTGCTGAGACCTTCTGGTCAGAGCCGTTTGTTTGTTATTTCTGGGCTGTAGGTGGGCTGGTGCTGGAGTGTTTGAGCACAAGGAAGCAAGTGGGTGGCAGAGACCTCGCTTTCCCAGCTGCACTAATTCCCAAAGACTGAAATAAACATAAAAGAAATAAAAGTGCAGCTCACAAAAGGTGTTGAAGCACATCAAATGAGCTCAAAAGCCTCCTGGAGGTAGAGTCTTCCTGAGCAGAGGAGTTACAGTACTAAAGGCACAATATTAATTAGGCATACTGGAATAGTATCTGCTGGGAGACACTTAAGAGGATCCTGGCTTTTCCCGGAATTCTTAAAATGCGGCCATGGAAGGAGATTTGGCAAGAAGGGACAAATTGTGGAATTTCTTTCATCGGAAGGATGTTTAAAAATAAAGAAATAAAAATCATTTTAGTGGGTGTAGCACACAAGGCCTGTGTTAGGAGAACAGAGCTGTCCCCTGAGCTTTGTTCCAGTGCAAGTTCCACAGCTCCCAGGAAACATGATCCCTCCAAACAAAATCAGGAGAGTTGACACAAGGTGCTGAATTTCATCCTAAAAAGCCCAGTGTCTTCCTCGCTGATCCCCTTTCTCCTAAGCATCATTACAGTATTAATTATTGGTATTATCAGACTTATTGATTGTTATCTAAGCTCCCTTTCCACTGCTGTATATCCCTTATGGAGCTGTTTTCTGCTCACACTAGAGCAACAGGCAGAAGTGCAGCTGTACATGAACTCAAAAGGCAGCAGGATGCTTTCAAACCACAGAGCAGAGTTGAAGGAACTAAATACATTGTATGTGAAATGAGTAAATAAATCCCAAGAAATGGAATTAGGATGAGCATTAATCAGGAGGGGTTTGAACGTGGCCCACACACAGCCCAGTTCATGGGAATCTTGCTAATTGCCTTTCAAAGGCCACTTCATCCTATTAAGAATATCCTCAGGAGACCCTCAAGACTTTGGGGGCAGCAGGGGAGACTGAAAAAACCCAACCACATTTATCATGTTTGGAAACAAACAGAAATTGATTTTTATTTATCTTATGAAGCAAAACCTCTGTTATCTTTCTCTCCTGGTATTTAATCCTATTTTTCCTAGCAATATAAATAACGAGAAACACCAATTAAGCTGAGGCCAACCTTCAAGGCAGTGAGAGATAAATACCCTGACACCTACTGCAGCAGGCAGGATGTGCCATTTCTCTCGTGCACAAGTGTTGATGCAGATTATGTGACAGTTTTAGACTTATCGCTGTAGCCAAGCAAGGTATAAATTATGACAGGTCCACGTGGATTACGGATGATTCGAAGCAAATCAAAGGCATTAATTTTAATACGGTGGTTTGTCTCTCTTAAATGGCACCCTTAACTTTCTGTAGCAGCAACCACTAAAAATCAATGAGGTGAGACCCCTGCACGCCCCAGGGCTGTTAACCCCTGGAACTTGAGCCAAAGGAGCCCGTGCAACCAGAGCCACAAACCCAGCTCCCACACTCCTCATCTGGAACACACGGCACCTGCGAGAGCCCCCTCAACTAAACTGATGATTTAAAAAGCGTAACTAAGTTTTAATTTCTAAGTCTCTTCTACAGGTGTCTCCCTGAAAGCTCCAGTGGGGGTTCACAGCCCCCTCCACATCGTGGGAACTACAAGACATTGAGGTGCTGGAGCGTGGCCAAAGGGCAACGGAGCTGGGAAGGGTCTGGAGCTCAAGCCTGGTGAGGAGCAGCCAAGGATGTTTTTCCTGGAGAAAAGGAAGCTCAGGGGAGACCTTATTGCTCTCTACAAATACCTGCAAGGAGGTTGTAGACAGGTGGGGATCGATCTCTCCTCCAAAGCAACAATTAACAGGACAAGAGGAAACGGCCTCAAGTTGCAGCAGGGGTGGTTTGTGTTGGCTATAAGGGAAATTGCTTCACTGAAACTGGATTCTCAGGGCAGTGGTGGAGTCACCATCCCTGGTGGGATTTAAAAGCTGTGTAGATGTGGCACTTGGAGACATGATTTAGCGCTGGGAAAATGGTTGGACTCGATGATCTCAGAGAGTTTCTCTAACCTAAACAATCCCATGATGTAGCAGGAGCACGTGCACAGCAGAGCCAAATGTATCATGAAAGAGTTGAAAATTAAATCCAAATGCTTATTTTACTTCCAACAGAAAGGCAATAGTTCAGCCCAAGTCTCAGCCAGCTCTCAGTGAAGTCAGTGAGAGTTGTTTCATTGAAATCAAACAATGTATGATTAGGTCCTCACAGAATTATCTGTGATACAATACTCAAAATTGTGAAGAGTTTCAGGTTAACATCTAAAAGCCCATTTTCCTTCTGGAATTCTGTAATGAAGCTACTGTAGGAAAAGAATCAATACATAATTCAGTATAGTGGGATGATTATTAGAAAGGCTTGTTAAATATAGCTCCACGATTTTGAATAAAAAGAATTAAAATCCCTCATTGCTTCACTCATGCTGTACTGACTCCTACCAAACAGGCTTTTCAGACAAAAAAAACCCCACAACTTTTCCAGATTTTAAAATGGAAACTCTAACACAGGAAAAGCAAGAGCAGCAGGGTTATTTTGCAAAAGGGGAGTAGAGGGGGAAAAAAGTTCCTAAATCTCAAGATAAATTTCACTTTTGTACACTGATAACAACTTATAATTTAGTTTTTTCTGAAGTGTGCCAGGACAAGGCAGGAAAGTGTTTCTTAACTCAGTTTGCCAATTCTCCTTTCAGGTTAACACTGTTATTGATAATATCCATCACAATTCCTTGTCTTCCCAACATGCTGGCAACAACACCTGAGGAAGTGCTGACTCACACACCTCAACACCTCCCTGTCAAAGTTAATCTGAAATGGATTTTACTTTCCAAAGGTAAAACAGAAGAGCATGAAGTCAGCTACAAATGGCATTCACAGATCAGCTTTCAGCACTTCTCATCACTCCTGTAAGATCTCATGAGTACACCACAAGAGTTTTCTACCAAACCCTTGGAACCTTCAGAGCAAAATAGTCAATCATATTTCTCTCTTTTTCTTCAAGGAAAATTAATGTATATTTTACACACAGGAGAATGGCAATTAAACTCTACTTAATTAAACTGGCTTTGTTAAATTCATAGACACTTTCACAGAGGGCAAACTAAGGCTGACTGTGGGTTTTCTAAACCCCCAGCTCTAGCAGCAAGCCTGTGTTCTAGCCCTGGCTTTAGAGACCACTAAAGCTACACAGAGAGCCCTTTCATGACCTTTACCCATAACCCAACATTTCCAATCTGGCTACATTAAGTTTGGTCTTTAATCTTACTCAACAAATATCGGTATCTTTATTAAACTATTACATCTGTCAGTTGTCATGGGGGCAGTGCCAGCTGTTCTAGCAAGGGCTGGCCCCTCCCAGCCATCCTCAGCAGGAGCCCAGTTTCCTGAGGCTCTCTCCTACTTAACCACAGGCAGGGAGGGTGCAGCACCAGCCCCCTGCCCTTATTTTCAGTGCTCATCCCCACCCAGAGATCATTATATTTGAGAAGTTATCGAGAGAACATGAAAAAAAACTAATCTAGATTTGTTTGCTCAGTTACTTAAAACCCAGCAGCACTTGCAGATGGGAAGAATGAGAGTTCTGGCACAGATTTATGCAGAAAAACCCAATTTGAGCAGGAACAGCGCTCACCCGTGAAAAATGAACTTCTTGCTGTATTTATGGTTCTGAGCATAATCACTCCAAATCATCTGGTTCAGCACAGAAAACTCATGTGCTGGGAAGCTCCTATAGCTTTGCTTTTGCATGGCTGCATAGGGAACAGCCCCCTCACAGCTCAGCCTTTCCCAAAGCACATTCTGCCTAAGCAAATAGTGGTGCTGAAGTTAATGGAGTTTAGGCCTGTGGTGCACTGAAGTAAACTCAGAGTTCTGTGGAGTGTGGAAGGAACTTAAATACTTTGCTAAATCAGGATCTAAAGCAAAGCTACGGTGCCAGAAAGAGTTAAGTCAAATGTGTTCAGCCCTCGTTCATCACACAGGTAATTTCATTTCAATTAATTACCAGTGCTAACTGTAGTTACCATCACACAGTTCTGGGAAATGATGCTGACTTATAAAACCAGCAGTAAGTAGTCAATGCCTAATGTTTTCAGAAGCATTAGGATTAATAGATTTATTATGTGAGTGTTAAAGCTTCTATATTTCAATTTCTCCTAACTTTATTGGAGAAGCTATTAAAGACAGTGGCTCAAAGAATAAAAGTAAAGTGCCAGAAGTAATAATCTCATTTTAAATACAGTTTCTTATTTTGATTTACAATTGGCAGGAGCTGCTATTCTCTTATGCCAAAAAACTTCTGCCTACCTGCAGATGAGATCTGACTGATTTCTCAGAAGAAATACCAAATCTTACAGAACATTTTGAGAGTTGCATTTTCTTATTAATCGGAAGAGTGAACTCATCCACTCTGTTATTAAAGATAATTTTAGACGATTTCCTGTGCCACAAACATAACTTTTAAAAATTTAAATGAAATGAGTTCTTTGGTTGCAAATTACACTGTATAACTCCCACAATAAAGCTTTCATTGCTCTAGAAAAATATTATAAAATCACTATTTCCTGCTTTTTTCTATGACACACTTGAGTGGCTCCTCCATAAACACAAGCCAGGCTGAATACCAATTCTAACTAGAAGAGCCTTGATTAAAAATAGATACAAAGAAACCACCAAGCAACCAACAAACAAAATACCCAGACCAAACAAAAAAAAAAAAAAAAAAAAAAAAAAAAAGTTACAAACCAAAACCAGAAAAATCATAACTGGACAACCAAACACCAAATCTTAGGCAACTAAGCTCGTGGCCTTTCTTTCAGCCACAGTGAATCCCTGGGAAGCTCCTGACCACAGCACTTAACAGCTACCTTCCTGCCCTCCAGATCATTTGTTTGCCTCCAGCGTCACCTTGGAACCCAAACACACTCAGAGAAATTAAAGAAACCCCCTTATGCTTCTGTCACACCTGCCTGGTCTCCAGGACTATTATGCATCACAGAAATAGGTGCACCTTACTAACAGCTGCTGTGTAAATATCAGTAATATAATGTGTTTTGAAACATCCCATCAGCTGTAAAGTTAAGGAATTATAGAGTTGGGATAAGTATTTCAGGTCACATAAAAGCCACTTATAACCTTGGCATTCAGACATCTCCAAATTTTCTTTTTATTATGGGACATAAAAACCAACTCATTTAAAGTATCCTTATGTTTACAACTTCAATGCAGTTTCACAAAAAAAGGGTAAAATTTATTAGCTATGCCTATTATATATTATATTACCTACAACAGAAGACCTGGAGCACACTATTAATCATCTTTCCATGATGACAGAACTACAAAAGGCTGTAGGCTGCCACACCACTTCTCAGGGACTACTTTAGCCAGAATTAACCCAAAACACGTTTGGATTTGTGGCCATTTATGGCTCTTGTACAGCTGGGAGCCAGCACTGTCACCAGTGCTGTGGCACCAACGTTGCCACCCAACACCGGCACAGACTGTCCTGCTCCTTTCCTGCTTTCAGTCTCACCTCCTCCTTCCCTGGCTCTCAACAGGAGAAAGGAGCACTTGGCCCAGGGTCAATTCCCCACCAGAAGAGGGATGCAGGGAACCAAACACACCAACATCATTTTGGTGTTCACACCAGCATATTTTTATGCTTTTTCCAAAAGTAAAAATATTATAAGTACACCGTTTTTGTAATTTCTGGAATTCTGCCTCCCACTGTATTTATTCATTAAAGTTGAAGTTATGTTTTTATATAGGTTGGTGTTAATGTTTTATAAAGGTCAAATTATAGTTGCCTCCCTACTGTTTTATTGTAAATGTTGAGAGCTGGCACTGTAATTTAAATTCCAGCTAAATAAAGCAGGCAGGGGTCCTACTTGCAACCAGGCAATTTGGGTTTTTAGCAGACCAGAGCACATTTTGTGTTGCTGCTGGTTCACTGCCACACACAGGAAGGTAAACAAACCCCATGTGCCTGAATGAATTCACACCACCAACATTTCTTATCGGGATAGTTAGTAGAGAATACAGATATATTGTCATTATAGAATGTAATATAAGCAAAGTAAAAAATGCACCCATTTTTTACAACCTGCTTTACAGTATTTTGGCAAAGACTGCAAGACAGGACAACTCACTTTACACATAAACCCAAGTTCCACATCACTGTTGATAAGTTTTACCTTCAGTAAAACAAGGCTGACTCCCTGGCAGCAGAACAGATTATCAGTTACTGCAGTCTAACCTGTATTTGAGCTCTGGTACTGCCAGCAAGTGGTTCGAAAGTGTCAAAGATTTACCAATGCTGGCTACAAACTTCAGGGAGGAATTTCTCTTTTGCTGTCGACTGCCTGTGAGCTGTTCCAGCATTGCCTCTCTTTTGCTGCCTCATTAAAGGCCCCTCAGTTCTGCTCCAGTTCTCTCCACAGCTGAGAGAAGAAGGTTGCACCAGGTTATTTATTAATTTTTTTTCCAAAGAAAGTAAACACATCAAAGTGAGTATTGTAAGTGGAGCTCCTCTCTAAAAAGCAACATCCCACATCACTACAGGAATATTTTAGGCCTTCCCAGGGCTCCAAGTTTTAGTTGTACCTTGTTTAAAGAGAATTCTTTGATAAAGGAATTTCAAATTTTGTTGAAGATAATCCTTTTCAGGAAGGGATTCTTATTTTAGCAAATCCTACCTTTTGTCTGGGTTGATATTTGTTGCAGGGACTAAAAGAACGCAGCACAAACGTTTTAGTTGATATTCACATATTCCAGAACATGACATGCACTTACTCCACTATCTACAGATTCACTTGTCTGCCCAAGAAGCAGCAGGTCCAAGGCACAAATATGCACCAAGTCATTCCAAACTGACCAGGGTTTTCAGAATCAAGTCATTAAAAGTTATTTTTTCCCCTTCTCTAGAGGAAAAAGTTCAGGTGGATAAGCTGAACAGAGGTATAAGGCAAAATCAGAGGCATTAACTTCCAGCTAGAAAAATCACTCAATCTGAGAAATTTCTGAAAGACTGCATGAATTTATAGCTAGTGTTACTTATTCTCAAGGCAAGGCTGAGAAATCCCATGCCACAAGAAAGCTATGAAAAAGGAGATGTGACCATTAAAGCAGACAGAGTGCTCTGTCTGAAAAAAGACTGATTTAAATAAGCAAAGGGAAAGAAAAACTGCAAATTGAAGCATGATCATAATTACATTTAAAAAGTTGTAATTTGATTTGGATTAGCAGAGAGAAATCCTAAAAGCTCAGAATTAATTGTGAACTACATCTACGATTATTTTCAAGAACACTTGCATCCTTTAAGATATCATTAAGTTAAATGAGATTCTATGTTTAAAGGAAGATTTAACCTCCCATACTCCCATTAATTCTCGCTAAATGTCCACCCTGCACTTTGAAATGTAATGGAAAAGGTTAGCTGGCCATGATTCTTTTGAATGGTGCTTTCCTAAGATCCTCAAATTAAGAGTTCTGTCAGAAATGCAGTCTGTGAAAATCCCAAGCAATGTGTTACAGAAATGCATTAAGGTCCCGGCACGTGGTAATTTGTGCTGCATCTGTTTGTCAGATATGGACGTTTTTTCCCTGACAAAGTTGGGCTGGTTCTGCAGCCCCTTCAGGCTGACCCAGCTCTGAACTGTAACCACAAGTCATATTGCCACAGAAAGACAACCCTGTTAAATTTTTGTCAACCATAAGCGACGTCAGAATATTTTCTTGTGGGGTTTGCCCCAAGTGAAGCCACCTACCTTTTCCTGAAAGACAGATTTGACCTTCCAACGTGTTTCTACACCTGCAGAAAAGGAACTGCATCATGGTCTGTGCTGGTGATCAGCTCAGAAGGAACAGCTCAGTTAATCTGATTTTTTGTTGTTCTGAAATTGCCAACTGGAAATGAACAGAGAAGTGTCCCCTGAAGCACCTGGGGACATTATTAATACGAGGTTTGCACCGTGCTGAGTGAGAGCCCCAACCTGCTAATCCTGAGCAGTTGGCCATCGATTTGGGTTATCAGGAGAACAGCTGGCCTGTCTCAGCCACCCAAAGCCCACAAGTATTTCAAAAAGTATTAGCTGTGAAACATTATGGCTCTTGGAAGGGCTCCAGAAACAAATTAAATCTCAAACCAAGTAATCTGCTACTTTTTATCTTCCTGAATCCAGACCAGCCCGTTACAAGAGCATTCGCTGTCGCTGCAGGGATTCTCGCTCACTTTTCATTTGTGGATTTGTTTGGTTTGGTTTTTAAACAGGGTTGTGTGGCTTTTCTCAGCAAAACTGACAAGACACTTTAAGTTTAGATTTTCATTTCCTCCACCTTGGAATTATAATGTCAAGAGGAGGTTTCACCAAAACATATCCCTTTCCCTCTGTTACTCTCCAAGAGTGACTGCATCCCTGAGAGATTCTGACCTAGTCCTGAAGATACTCTTCAGAGACTAAATAATTCTTTCACTCTGCTCAGTCTAAAGTTCTATCTTTAAAAAAACTAGCTTAATTAAATATATATATGCATAAAAATCAAACAGTCTATTTTTGACTCATTCCCCCCTGGGTCCTGTTAATAAGCTGACATGCACCGTTTGGAAGGGAACTGTCTGACCACCTGGAACCCAACAATCATTTCTCCTATTTTTTTTTTGCTTTAATCATGTGTGAGAGCAGTTTAACAGATGATATGACATGGTTATGTTGCACCAGCAATCTGCTTACATCTATTCAGAGACACATCTGAGACATTCTATATTATTTAGTCACAATGTGTATTTGCAATGCACATGCAGACAATTTTCTCCCTCCATGTAAGAGTTCTGCATCAAACTTCAACTGAAGGGTGATGCCTTAGGTATTTCAGTGCAAAAGGATCTTCCTCACTCTGCCTCCAGGAACATGTTGTAGAGTTCTCAATCTCCCACTTTAAAACTTACCATTTTTCAACCATTTTGCATATCCCCAGATATTTCCTGGAATTTTAATAACATGGGAATAGCGTGATTAGGATATGTGGCTTCAAATCCTGAGCAATATTTCTGTCCACGTAGAATAACAGAGTCCCAGATGCCTGGCCTTAATCATGTACCCATGTGTCAGAACTGAAGCTCTGGTATTCAAATTCTATATATGTATGTGAGCCTATTAAGATATATTTTAGAGTATA
This sequence comes from Chiroxiphia lanceolata, assembly GCF_009829145.1. Lineage (NCBI taxonomy): Eukaryota > Metazoa > Chordata > Aves > Passeriformes > Pipridae > Chiroxiphia > Chiroxiphia lanceolata. Next base: position 5,400,225 of record NC_045649.1, on the reverse strand, counting down.
ACAAGCTCTATCTGGGTAGGAAGGTTGAGATGCCTTTCTACAGAATCTGTTACCACATGCCAAGGAACAGGAACCAAGTCATTTTTCAGCATTTTCTGAAGTACATTCTTAACACAGCGAGTGATTTATGTGAATGGAAAGTAATTTTAAGATGTTCGTAAAATTCAAAATGCTTTAAAGCCTTCTTTATTTGGAACAGCCAGCTTGTTTCAACAAGGACACGCTGCAGACAAGTACACCTGGATAGGTGAAAAATCCAGTTATCTAGCTGTTACCCAGAAGTCTAGACAGTTTTCCCTGCAAGAAATTACTAAGCTTAAAATCTTACCTCGCTTGAACATGTCTTTTTATACAAGCTAAAAACTACAACCTGCAGTTCCAATTACCCAAAGCCTGCAATATTCAGCACGAGGAGTTAACACTGGCATCTAAGGCTCGTGTCAAAGCTCCACAGAGGGTTTGGGGTGTTGCAGAGGGCTGGGTTGGGCCTCCACCTTGGCTCTCTGCGAGCCGAGGGAAAAGGGAAGCGGGGGAGATGAGTGAAGTGCGTGTGATGACACGCTCTGCACGGAGCAGAACGAGCAAGGGAGCAACTGCAGAGCTGTTGGGAGCATGGAAGAGCCATGGGAAGAGGCCATCTGTGCAGTCAAATGGCATGGAATCAGTGGGAAGAGTGGATGTGATAAATCCTGGATCTCACATGGCATCGTCTCAGAATCAACAAGGAATGTTTTGATGTGTGATCAGGGCTGTGATCCACGTACACACGGCACTGTGGTTGTAGGAACGGTCTTCTCTGATCTTTCCACAGCATTTTGTCACTTGGGACAAAGGAAATCTTGGAGGCCACAGCTTTGCTAGACAACAGAAGAATTGCTTCTGAGCACTAATGAGCAGTCTAACACATTTCACATCATATGGGTAAACAACAACTTGAATAGAAAAGTCTCTGTTAAAATCCACAGAACAAAAAACAGTACACAAGTGCAGACAGATCCTGAAGCAGCCCAAGCTCTGAACACGCAATCCCTCACGTAAGAGACAGAAGAGGTCAGGCATTAATTAACATCCAAATTAAAGCTTCTCAAGTAAGGGTCAAAACTTCCTTTGTTTTGACATTTAAAGCACTGGCAATGTACTCCCCCGTTCAATATGCACAACACATCACCTCGTGCTTTATGTTAATTGCCTCCATTTTTCAAGTGTACTATTTGATTCATTGTCAATTAAAAATACCCCCAAAAGCCAAGAGCGATGCATGTTAAGTATAAACGTGATTAATGTAGCACAATTACATTTCCACATTTGATGAGTCTGATTAGGAACTTTCTATCAGCCCAGCACGACAGAGCCCTGTCACTACCAGTGACCTGCCAGCCTCGCCACAGACAAGCTTCCTGATGGAGAAGCATTTCGTGGCCACAAGTGTTTCTGACAGCTGTAAAACCTGTAATTAAATGCTGTCAATTAGCACTTCATCAAGAATGTAGCCATCTTGATGATCTTCTCTGTTTGATGGCAGACATGGTCCTAGGTGTAAACAAAAAAAAGCTCTAGGGGAGACAAAAACAGTCACACAATTGCTTGCTAAAACAATAATTATGTGGACAGACCCTCTCCTACTTCCAGAAAACAAGTCTATGGGTCCTCTCCCACTACATCAAAGGAACATCTGGTTTAAGAAAACTGCACTCAGAGAAAAAAATTTAGCAGGCCAAAAGTAGATGACTAATGCCTGATTTTGTTTGTGATCATAGAAAGCACAAGTTATAAGGAGATAAAGGGGTCTGAGGAGGAAAAGATTAAGGTCAAAATTAGAAAAAAATAAATGAAAAAGAATGGGTGCATGAAATGAACCAAGTCTGGAGGTTGCTGTTAAATGAGATGCAAGGGTACATAAATAAATAAGAATTAAAAAGCCAGTTCAGCCTGACTACAATGAGAGAAAAACTAATAGCAACTAAATTCCAGTGAAACTAATTGGAAGGGGGATATGCACACACAACTGGACTTTTTATGGCCAGCTTACAGGCTTTGATAAGAATTGCTACAAATCAGAACAAGAAATAAGAGAAAATTCTGTATCCTCAGTCTGGGCATCTCTTCCTTCTTCTCACCAGTAAATGTAAAATATAATTAACATTGCCATATGTAGAAGTAATAAATACATAAGAAGCATCCATAACCTATATTTAATTATGAGGGAGATGCCAGCAATGAAATGTACAGTAGGTCCTTGTTTAAATTGAAAAAGAAAAAAAAAAAAAAGAAAAAGACTGTTTTATTGCACTTCAGAAAAGAATTAAGAGCTCCTTGGCTTATTGAGGACTACAAAAACAATCAGTGCTCTGGGCCTGCTTTGCATATTTGCTCTATTAATTTACACAGCCCGGGTAAGCCTCGCGTCGCAATGCAACCGCTGAATTACCCCGCTCTCGGGTAATGGGGAGAAAAAGATGCAAGAGCATGCAAAGTGTATTCAGACAGACAATTAAAATTATCAGTTCTGTTGACAGCTAAAATGAAGAAACTGTGCTGAGGTTTAATGCTGTTGCATGAAGGACACACGGCTTGCGAGTGATTGAATTAACGGGGATCACGCGCTGACGGGCTGCCTTTGTCAAACATCACACATTAGGCCAATTTAGTGTCTGCTTATTAAAATAATTTAATTCCAAAGATTGTTTCCAGGCATTTGTGAATCTCCTCCTGCTCTTCCCTCCTCCTCACATTACCGATGGCATCTTAATTATTGTGCTCATGTTATACCAGTGCAAATTGCTGGGTCGCCACAGAACAGTCCAGTCAATTTGGCTGAACCAACTCATCCTTTAGGTGATCCTCTCCCAGTCAGCAGGAGATCTGGACAGACACACTACAGCCTGAAGCAGATAAAGTATACAACAAAGGCCATTTTTATTCAATTTAAAACTAGTTTATCAATATTCCTTTTTTTTTTTTTTTACATAGGTCTTTAACCCTGCATGCTTATTAAATCTACTGTGCTTCTTATATTGTAAGATTTTGACTTTTAATCATGCAGGAATGTGTTTGGCAACTCCTCAAAAATTAGAATTCCAAAGACAACAAAATTGCCCAAAGAAATTAGAAGTTTGAAATCTCTTTTCTAAACTGAAGAAGCATCTCACATCTCTGAGTAGTATTGCTATTCATGATCTAAATCTCCCGTGAAAAAGCAACTCAGACTGAGCAACATTGAAATGCTGAGACTAAAAAATGCCATCCTAAAGGTTTATTTTAGCACCTGTTAGAGCCTAACAGTGAAAATACATCAATATGTAGTAGCAATATGTGGAGAGAAGTGATAATGGCAGCCTTTAAGTCTTTAAAGGCATCTGGATGCACCACTGGATAAGGCACTGCCTTGGTTTGACAGTGCTGAAGTCCCAAAGCTCCAGGATGGAATGAACAGGTTGTGACACTGAAGTGTTGGAACGAACCAACACCGGGACTGAAAGGCAGTTAAAGCTCCTCAGTTTAATGCTTTGAGTGCCTTGTGCCAGCTTGGATTTTATGATGTGGCACTTGGTCAGGGGAAATATTGCTGAATATCCCAGCTGTGTGACACACACAGTAACATTCTGCAGTCACTGATGATCCCAAGCTCCATCAAGCCTCCTCTGAATTTCATGTAAAGACTTGGACTTGCTCCAGATATGAATGAAACTTTTAAGATATAAAGTTCTAAACCTGAGTTGCAGAGATTATTTAATAGTGAAATGTCGATAGGAAAGTCCTGATTTTCAAGTAAATTTGTTTTTTAAAAAGTTATGTATTCTAAGTTTTCATAATATTCATATAGTCCTAAATTATTATATATCGTATTTTGTCATCTCTGATACATGGAACAGAGTAAAGTCTGTAGGATTAATGCAGGGGAACTCAGACAGAATCATGGCAACATTCAAAATCCTAAGTATAAAAAAAAAAGCTCTCTGATAAATGGCAGGAATCAAATGCATACATAAACAATTCTGATTTTTGCACAATAGTAATATATGAAAATAACTTACGGTTCAGAACCAGCCGGTCCTCTGTGAATTCAAATGGCTTCTCAATATGAAAAACCTTCTGCTGGAATCCAGGGACACATTCTAAATCTTCTGCCCATGCAAGCAGCAGAATCTGAGGGGGAGAAAAAAAACAGAAATAGACTTTGAGCATCCGTTCCTTCATCCATCATGTTGGCTTCTGGGAACGATACCGGGTCTGGGCTCAGTGCTCATAAAACAAAACATTGGGCTTCATACTCATAAAACAAAATATCCATCACATCACACTTCCCTTTCAAATCTTGCTAAACAATTTTTTACGTAAGGTTTTTGCTTTTATATATGTGAGCTGGCATGGAAATTACAAAATAGGAGCTATCAAGGTGAAGTTCAGTTCAGAATATCAATAAAGAATATTATTGATCTTCCTGAACTATTTAATGTTGCTCCTAAAAATCACATGTACTGAGCTTAGCTGAATACAGCTGGACTTAAATATATGCTTAAATTAAGCACATGCAAGTTGATTTGAATAAGAGATAAATTAGGATCTCCAAACCTGTTTCAGGAACTTGATCACTAAGTTACAGAATAAATTCTTTATTCAAGGGTAAAGTTTCACCTACAGAAGTTTCATTTATAAAAGAACTTCTTTGCTAATAAATATAAACTGTTGCTTTTCTCTTCTTTCCCTCCAAACCACAATTTGTCCATTTTCCCTATAATCAGAAGCTGGTTTACACCAAGGGAAGACTGAAAAAGAAATGTGTGCATCACAGTGGATCTGAAGGTTAAAGTTGAATACAGTTTGTGAAACTGTTAGCATGTGGTCACCAAAGTTCTCTGTCACCACAGGAACACCTTGACAAAGGAGGAAGCTTAAAAGCAAAATAAAATTGCTTGGAAATAGGTACAATATTAATCTCAGTCTCTGAAGCATTTTACTTCTGAGGAGAGAAAACAACCTGAAGGATTATTTTTTCTTGGCAGCTGGTTACACGAGAACATGGAGGTAAGAGCGCTCCAGGAAGAAGAAGCAAGAAAAAAAATTACTGCAAAGTTTAAAAGGTTAAAGAGAGAGGCAAAAGGAGGTGAGTTTAAGAGCAGGAAAAGCCAAATCATATTTTCCAACCTCAATATGTGTAACTACATTTTCAGAGGCACTTTCTGCTTCAGAACCTCCAAAGGTGTTTTTTGAAACCTGACTTTCAGGTGGGGTACTGAGTACTCTGATCTCAAGCCATTATGGCCAATCTCCTGCTTGCTGGGCAGCCAAAGCCAAATCAAGTAGAGAGGGTGCACGTAGAAACCAAGAAGGAAACAGTTGAACACGGGGGTTCTGAGTGACACTCGCTCTTATTCAGGTGGCCCTGCACAAATGGGTCCATTTACTCAAGACACCGTCAACACACAATAAAGTTTTGCAAATAAAACTGTGAAGACAATTTCTCCCCTATCCCACACTGGTGAATGCTGAAGGCTCCTTTCTGCTTCAAGTGACAAACTGCACTCTCCCTTCTCCCAACACACCAGCAGCATCACTCAGTCCTACTTCTACTCCATTGTCATCTACGTCTGCTGATCTTGATCCTGATCCCAGAGTGATGTCCTGCGAAATTTTAATATCTGCACGTTTCCCTCTTCACCACCACTCACAGTCCATTTGCAAACTCAGTGATACATTATCTGCTCCCTCCTCTCATGCACTTCACACTCTCTGTAAGTTCTGGGGGATCCCATTTATAAAAACCAAAGGCAGCAACATCCCACCTGCTCTGCATTAGTTGTTCTTATGGAAACCAACTGCTGGAGCATTTGTTTCATGTCACTGACATTGGCTATAAAAGCTTGGCTAGAAGTGCCAGCAGACTGCAAGAAAAAAGGCAGAATATTTCATGGCAATTAAGCTGGTAGAAGACAAATGCAGCAGATGGACACCTTTGCCTTCCATCCTGGCCTGCTCTGTGTTTGTCCCGTGGAAGAATCAACCAAGAAAGGAGAGAGACTTAAGCACACCAAGCAAGGTACAACACACTTGACTGCTATTCCCTTCTGTGTGCTCCCACTGCTGCTGCCCTTCTAAAAAGGTTTAAAAACACAGCACCTGATCCCTCAGCCACTTATTGACATTGACATAGTGATTTTATTGGAGATTTTGGACTCTGTAGGGATAGAGAATTGAACATGTCCCCTTCGGTCTTCCCATATGAGATGTCTGCAAACGTGAACTGACATATTTCGAGCCTGCCCAGAAAATTGTTCGTAAAACTTGATTACTGATTGTCAAAAACCCCCAGCCTTATATGCATTTAAATGGGCACATGCACGGGAAGAAAGGCACACATGCACTTTCTGCACATATCTTCAGTGTGCACAGGTGCAGTTTTAAAGTACCTGTCCTTCTGACTCAGTGTTCCTGAATGAATGTGCATCAAAGTGCAATCACAGCAGAAGGAAAACTCTTCCAATCTCGAGATGCAAAGCAACAACTGAAGCAAAGTTTCATAATGAGTCCACACCTGAAAAATAGTCCAAGCCATATGAAATTTCTCTCCAAACAGCTCTTCCCCTAAAGGATTAACACAGCGAGCAAGAGGAGAAATCGTGTTCTGATCTCCCAGCTACTGGACTCTTAAAGCTGAAACTCTTGTCTTACAGAGCTATAAATAAAAAGCCTCTTTGGACATCATCTATGTCAGTACTTAGAGAAGGGAATATGTGTACTTTATCAGATTTGTGACGGGATAAGTTGACTTTGAAATCTGGGCAATCTAAATGGGTCACGAGTTAACTTCTGTAAGCCTGGCACAGAAGCTTCACATAATACAGATGCAGCAAATAGAAAATGACCTTTACTCCCTCTGAAATAATTACAAGACTCAGGCTTGGCCTTGCTGTGAAACAGAACATTTTATTCCACTTGTGCAATTCCAGGCACTTTCTTCTTCTCAACATGTCAGACAAAATGTTAAATTTGTCATCACATGGAGAGTTTTTAATTAATTACTGTTGAAAACGACAATTATTCTTTTAATTTATTTTTCCCATGAAGTAACTTCTGTTGAACTAAATGTCTATCTCATTAAAATAATTCCTGCTAAAGTTCTTCACGCTGGGGAAAAAAAGTCTTTAAAAATATCTTGAAAAAAGTAAGCCAAGCAGATATATGTTGAAGGCAAAGAGACTTGTCCAAAGTAGAATACATTGGAATTTAAGCACCACGTAGTTTTTGTATTTTTGGATATCATAAAAGGGTTTATGGGCTGATAGCTGTCTAAAGAAAAACTTCAGCTAAATTCACTGAAAATAATATTTAAATGTCACATGTAGATCTCAGAATATATAAATACTGTTCACACATCGAGTTGAGTAAGCGTTGGGCAATTAGTACCTGCTACAAAGAAAAAAGCCAAATTCTTGAACAAATATGCCAATTATGCAGCAAACAAATTGCTCATGGAAATCTAAAGGGCTAGAAGTCTGAAAAGCAAACCAGACAGTTGTGACCACTCAGACCTAGAGATGCTCTGTTCACTGACAAGGAAAATCAAAGTTTTTCATAACCTGCTGCTTTGCAGAAACCTACGGAGCAAGGACTCAGTTTTAATATCGTGACAATTTGTCTTTCTGAATTTATTGCCAGTCAACCCTAAGGAAATGTCACTAGTTCAGATAACTCCTGTCCTAGTCTGGCCACGGAGAGAGAACTGTACTTCTGATGAGGTACCAAGCTAAGAAACACCTTTTTTTTTTTTACTTAATAAAACAGCACACGCCTGCTGGTGGACCTTTAGTGACCTCACCATTTGCACTGAAAGCTGCTCACACAGAATATGGCTGGAAAGCAAAAAAAGGACAGCAATTTTCTACCACACTGCAGAGGAAATTAATAAAGTCCCTGATGTTAAAGTACCTCTGGGTATCACGACGTGTCAAAACCCAGGGTTCTTCTGCCTCCTCTGCTGGTGACAAAGTCAGTCTCTGAAACAACCTTTCAAAGAATTTCAGAATGTTTATGTCCTTTTCGAGTTGCACAGTTTCAGGTTTGACTGGCCACGTCCTCGCCCTGAAAATGAATTTTCTCACCTTTTACTGTAAACACTCTCATATCTTCATCAGCCCTACCTGCAGGAGATCACCTATCACAAAAACACAGGCTTCAGAATATTAATTTGCATTTCACACACATTCTTAGGGTGTGAAATTCATCCTTGTGCAAGGCTTTATTTAATTAGAGATGTAAATGGTGCAGACACCTGGGAAAGCCATCTGCCCAGACTGGAATTTTACACACAATAAATGCAAACAAATCTCATTTCGTAGGGCAATATTCTGTAGGATCACAGTCTGCCTTTGGCTTCAGAAGAGTAATCTGAAATGAAAACAAACCAACAGAAACCAGCACAAAGGAAGAGCTAAAACAGAAATCACACTCATTTTTAATAAGAGTAATAACCTCAAAATTCAAAAATTTTGAATCACTTCCTAAGAAATTAGGAAGTTTTTTAGTTGTGATTTTTTTTTGTTTGGAGTTGTAGGTGGGGTGGGATTTTTTGAAGTGTGATTTTTGGGGGTTCTTTTTTATTCATGTGACTCATTTACTTGGAAGTGGGTATTGAAAATTTATGCTTCCGAGTTTTTCTCTGGAAAGACGAGAACTCGAAATTTGGGGTTTTGCATATGAAAACTTCAGATTTTCATATAAAATACGGTGATCCTTGAAGCTGAGAACAGCAGAGAGAGAGAAAAGCAATCAGAATAATGAGAACTGCCAACACTGAATTGAATTGCATGTGGCAAAACATTTTTATCATGCAGATCAAGATCTTTTAATTTTAAAATCATCTCCATCTTCAGGTGCTGCAACATTAGACCCTCCCAAAAATGGATAGGGAGGAAGCCATCAAAGAAAAACAAGTGATGAGCATCACAGGCACAGATATGATGAAGTCAGTAAGAACTATTAATTGATTTTTGGTTTTTACTCTAGATTTAAGTGAGGGAGTCATTTAAATGAAGTTAACAGAGGGAGATTTAAGCAGAATAAAGAGAGCACTGCTCTAAGGAAGGTTCTAATTCTGCATTATGTAGACTTCAATTAGAGTGTCAGCAGGTCCTAAGGCAAGTGTTTCATCAGATCACACACAGGTTGGACATGAAGTTCTCCTTGTCTTCTGTATTTTTTAACATCAACTAAAACAGTAAAAAAAAAAACAACTCAAAAACCTGAACAACTTATCCTCTGATTGGCATAAATAACAAAGGTATTTTAACTTTACATAAAGGTATGTTGAATTATTTATCTCTGAAAGTGACTAAATGAATTAAAACACACAGCTCTTTTGAATTAATTTGATTTCTAGAGTGTTACAATCTGGGGTATTTTTTTTTATTCAATATTTTCATTTTGGAGGGAAGTTTTCACTGTTTCAGGCTTTAACCTCTCTTTATCAGGAGAGAAGTTAAAAAAAAAAAACCCTATTTACAATCTCTACAGCTCTACCTCTATATCTGATAGTGAATTCCAGTCATTTTTGTAAGAAATGCTATTAAGATTTGGCACTAAGATTCTTCAAGGATGATAAATATTCTTTTAAAGGGCCTACCTATCCATTTCCTGCACAGCTCTGTCCTAAAAGGCAGAGTCACACTTGGAGTACTGAAGAGTGGGCTATGAAAATGCAAATTAGAATGACTTTATTGTCTCACATGAATTCAGTTCTCCTGTCACTAAGCTGGGTGACTGCACCAGGCATCCATTAACTGCAAACAAAATGTGACAAACTCTTTTGTGAGACTACCTACCACAGGAACTTCCTCTTTATGAGCACTTTCCTGGGGAATCTATGTTTATTATAAGGATTTTATCACACAGTCAGGAAAAAATGTGCCTCTTCCACGACACCGGGAATCTCGTTAAGTTATTCAAGAAGCAATTTGCCAGTGGTGATGTCTGAACAGCCACTTGTCCTCTGAAATTCCAGATCTCTGGAAGAGGCACTATCAGTGTGTTAAGATATGACTCCAGGGTCTGTTTAGAGCCCAAAGTGCCTCAGAGTCCACTCTGCTCAGGGCGGAGAAAATGAGAAATGCGCCAGAAAGCACAGGAGCACTTTGACAACATCCCTGTTTGAAGCCACAGCTGGGATGAGTCCTCTCTCCCCAGCACCCACATGACTGGAAACCAGTCCCTTTTTCTGCTCTTCTCCACTTACATCTGCTCCCTGAGCCCAGTCACAGTCCCAGGTGTGACACCCGGTACCCACGGGACAGTGGAGCTGGAGAAACACGGCTGGGTGTGAGACCCCCCAGTCTGCACCACAACCTGCCCTGGGACTGCACCCAAAAATTCAGCTTTTTAATAAACTCTTACCATCACATTTTCCACGCTTCAGAACCTGAGCTGGCTTGGAGCTCACTTGACTCACAACCCCAGGAAAAACTTGGGAACTCCAAGGAAACCCTGAAGACGTTCCAAAGCCACCTGGGCACGTTCCTGGGTCACCTGCTCTGGATGACCCTGCCTGGGCAGAGGGGTTGGACTGGATGGTCCCCAGAGATCCCTTCCAGCCCTAAAGGTTCTGTGAAGCCCTTACACAGGCCTGGAATGAACCACCTCTGGTGTCACAAGCAGGCACAACTCACAGACTCCTGTCTGGATCTCTTGATCCCGATCTTAAATAATTCTTCCTACATTCCCTAATTCCCGACCTTTATTCTGATGGTCATTTCATAACTTCCAGAATAAATTTGTTCATGGTCAATTTATAGCCATTTATTCTCTCACAAGTCTCATTTCATAACTTAATTAACCTCTGTCCTCTCTAAATCTTCCATTTGTCAGGCCAGACAAACCAAGCTCTTTCCAGTTTCTCCTATATGGATCCATCTCTGTGATCATCTCAATAGCCTTTCAGTGTGCCTGCTTAAGTTCACACCTGTGCAAAATACACAAAGAATTCCAGATAAATATTCTCCAGGGTCTGGTAAGCGATTCTTATGTTTCCTTAAGCCCAAAATATGTTGTCTAATGCTTCCTGAAATTCTGTTTTTCTTTTTAAGTCTCATCGTGCTGATGCTCAAAATCATTCTAAAATTAACCAGCACACAAAGAGTTGAAAAATTTGACATGGACAGAGGTACTGCCACCATTTACCTATAACAACGTTAAGCAGCTTCTGCAAACAGAGTCAGGATTAATCTTTATGAAATATAAATGCATTGCTAAATAATAAATATTCATGCATTGCTAAATCTGTGCCCTTTGACCAGCTGGGAACCAGCTCTGCTCACAACAGGCAGAGATCTCACAGCACAAAACCCAAGCTTAACCTTCCCTCTCCTTACAGATCATGAGGTGAGACAAAGGATCTGCCCCTAAATCTGAGCTTCCAGCTCAAGAGAAGTTGTACTCACATGGCTCAGAGTGCAGGATCAACCTGCTGTTCCATCAATGTAGGTGATGATGAACGTTGTTCAGATTTTTGTAATCCAGGGAATAAATATCATCCTGGTCCATTAAGTATTTTAATGATTAATAACAGAGGCCAAAGCGTGTTACCTGCGCTCAAAGTAAGTAATATTTTAAATTACTCAACTATTTAGCAAGTAAATAGCTCCCCATGGTGATTAATGGCACCATCTAACACACCACACTGGAGTAAAAGGACGGGTTGGGCTCCAAGGTTAGTTTTTGTTGATTTTTAGACATTATGAAAGAAGTAATCATGTTTTGCTGAAACCCATACACCACTGGAATGAGATTACAACTGGTTAGCCTATTTAGAGAAGCTGCATAATAAATTCATTTTACAGGGCACAGAATAATGCAAATGAGCCATTCAGCAGCACTCCTGTACCAGTGAAAGAGGCATAAAGAAGAAACATTGAAAGTCAGAGTTCTGAACTGGTTTTACTGCAAGGTGGGGAATTACTGAAGCCTAAACTGCCTCACAGCAATAACCTGCTCGAAGATCTGCTTATAACAAACATTTTAGTTATATATTGCCTAATGAAATAAACAGGTTCATC